>NC_132927.1:12706679-13906679 GCF_047675955.1 Chlorocebus sabaeus
TTACTTTGGAGGGCTAAGATAGCACTCACTGGGGCTTGAGGGGAGGGAGCTGAAAACGTCCCAAATGAGTGGAAAATTGAAAGTCTATGTGGCTTTTATTGGTATTGGATCAATTGGTCTAGATCTAACTGGAAAATGTTTTACTGTAGGGTGAATTTTACAAAATTATAAACATTTAGCTTTAAAATAAATGGCATTGATTAATCCAGTGATTAGAACTATGTGCAAAGATGGTATCAGACTAATACAATCCCCCTATCAGGAAAGACACAGAAACATTTCACATTCTTTGTTTAAATGTAAACAATTAGATTCCCCCAAGTGTTTAGCTGCAAGTTGCATTAACCCAAAGCAACAAGGAAGAGTTTCAAGGAGTAAAAACAAAGAATAGTTTTAAGGAGTATTACTAGGAATATATCTTCCTTCTACAGCAGAAAAACTAGATGTTGCGGGGGAGTGGGGGGAAGTCCTCCTATATATCGCTAACGAATGCCTCCCCCAACCACCCAGGAAGGAGTTGACGATGGAAAGAATTAAAAATTGTGACCACTTGAACGGCTCTACTGGTTGGATCTGTCTTTTCCAAAGGGACTGATCTTTCTAGGACTTCTGTCTGCGTGAGAGGTCCCACCCACCCTGCTACCATTTTAAGGAGACCTGTGAAAGGCTCCTTATTTTGCTTCCCTCCCACTCCCCCCATTATGCCACCACTGTGTGCTAGTGCTTGAAATTAATCAAGGGCCCCTTCTGGGAAAGGGATTCCGCTTGGAGAGAAACGGAACTGAACACTTCTCTGCCTTCCGCGCCCCTCGCCCTGCCAGCCCCTGCTCCCCAAAGCTCCCCAGACAAAGCCCCAGGACTCCCAACTCCCGCAGAAGCTGCAAGGAGCCGCAGACCTGCCCTTGCCAGACAGCTGCTGTTTGAACCCAGTTCTGACCGTAAAATCAAAAGTGGGTCCGAGGGAAGCAGTAAACACTGCAATGAGCCTTTTGAAGGCAGCTGATGCCTCATTTGGGGTGACATGTTGTGGCTGATGAGTGTGGATGATGTGGGGTTTTCGATAAGTGCCTCATCAGTATCCTCATCATGCTCGTGTTGCTCCGCCGCGGCGTGTGCCCTGACTTGATTGTAATTGCCCGAATCTGCTCCCGCTGCTCAGGCGCGCACAGTAATATGCAATAAAACAGCAAGAAGTGAATGTTAACCATCTGAGTTCTGACACGGCGGCTCTGCAGTTCAAGATCTCCATTAAGACCGGAAAAAAAAAAAGAAAGAAAAAAAAAAAAAAGAAGGAATCAGAAAATTCCCAGGGTCTCCTTTTATGATCCAAGGGAAAGTCCAGAAATTAAGGAGCTGTTTAGTCTTCTTAAGTCCTCACAGGTAGAAACTAACAGGTAGTTTACTAGTGTTTATTTATTTATAATTATTATTATTTTATTATTTTACATCCCAGGTGTCGCTGCCCTTGCTGCTTAACTCTAATAGCAGGCACCGCTGCAGCCCTTGCCCAGGTGTGGAGGGTGGTCCAGGTCTTCAGGGAAGGCAGAGACCCTCCTCGCCCCAGTCTGTCAATGTTCTCCGTAAGCCTTCGGTTGTTTCAGGTGCTAAATGTCTAAGATCCAACTTTTCAGCGAACTCAAAGAGGCAGACACCTGAAGCATTGCTTCATCAAATCACTCACTGCTTACTGGCTTGGTTTTCAACTTCGCTAACATGCAGAGTGACCTAAATGGTCTCTTCCGTTCTTTCCACAATGACTACACACCTGCGGAGGCCTCCTTCTATACTTTGAAATTAAACCTGCCAGTGTCAGGGACATCGGGAGAACCAACTCCTGGAAAGTGAGCTGGTCCCCAGGACTGTGTATTTAGTCTTCAACTGTAAGAAAAAAAAGCCTGTCTGGGAAAGGAGACCTGAGGTGAGCGTACAGTGATCACCTTTCCTTTCTCAGATGAAATATTTTAAAAGAAGGAGGAGGGAAGAGAGTGCAGTTTAGTTTTTTTAAGTAAGGTAATTTTTTTAGTAAAGTTAGACTTTGTACAGCCCAGATTTCAGTATAGATCTGATGATAAATATGCACACTTGAAAATCTAATTTCCATATTATAAACCTACTTTTTTTAGCCTTATCCTTTCCCCTTTTTTCCCTAGAATGAGCCATAATTGCTTATCCTTTTGTAGGTAACAGTTACTATCCAACCCATTGTCTACTTAGGAGCATTTCTTAAAGCATCTCAAAGAAAATACCATATTCTTTGCGATTTCCTGTTAATTGAGTTCTTTGGGAGCCAGTGGCGGTGGTAACTTCAGAATGAGATTTTAATTACATATGGAAACCTTTACCATTGTTTTTCATTTTAAAGAAAATAGGGTTTGCTCAGAAGTATTCTTTTTTTCCTCTCCCCATTTCTAGTACCAATGTCTTTTCAGAACTTTACAAATGCTGTTTGGACTCTGGGTTTTCTTCTTGCTTAAAAGCCTCACATCTAAAACTAATCAATTCAGCCTGCACTCCCACTTGGAAGCTCCTATACAGATGGAGTCTCATTAACTGTTTGAATATCTGTATCAGTAACTGTTCAAGAGAAACAATTCCAGCCCACATGGATAATTAATGGAACCCTTCACAGGAAAACACCATCTCTTTTTATTTATTTATTTATTTATTTTAGACAGAGTCTCACTCTATTGCCCAGCCTGGAGTACAATGGTGTGATCTCGGCTCACTGCAACCTTCTCCTGGGTTCAAGCAATTCTCCTGCCTCAGCCTCCCGAGTAGCTGGGATTACAGGCATGAGCCACCACGACCAGTTAATTTTTGTATTTTTAGTAGAGATGGGGTTTCAACATGTCGGCCAGGCTGGTCTTGACCTCCTGGCCTCAAGAGATCCTCCCACCTCAGCCTCCCAAAGTGCTGGGATTACAGGCCTGAGCCACTGCACCCAGCCAAGACTATCTCTTATAGTAACTACCTGGCCTTGCTTAGCAAACTGGTCAGGTTAAACTTCCTCCTGCCTGGGCTGGTCCTTCCTAAAAGCAGCCAGAAAGCTCCTCTTCATATGCAGCGAGTGACTGTATGTAACTGCCTCCCTACAACTGCTGCAGGCCACCAAGTCTTGCCTAAACTCTTGGTAGGTTCAACTTGAATCTTGGGTGGACACAAGAAGAGAATGAAATTGCCCTGTGGCTGCTACCCTCAATAATGCCATAGGAGGCAGCCTTTCTCTTCACCCCAAGGACCTGCCTCTCTTTGATAAGGATGTCCTTATCCATCATGTGTTATAAGGCAAGATTTACTCCTGAGTGTTTGGATCAAATTCCCATGTGGGGTTATCCCATTCCAGCTTTAAAAATTGCCCCCTGCAAATTCAGGTAGAGAAAGCCTTTCCATTAAGCAGGTGTGCAGTGTTAGCAGCACTATGCTTTCACACAGCTGTTGCTTTTTATCCAAGAAGCGGCTGCATTTCAGAGATGGGTGCTTCCAGAATAGAGTTCTGGCTCTTCTAATTAACTTGGCATTATATTGCAGTTTATAGAATACGTTCCCTTAACAGGTGACATACAAGTGAAAGATTTTTAATATCTTAAAGACAGACACATTAAATGAATACAATTTTAAAACAGTTTTTTAAAGGCTCAAACAATAATAATTGTATCAGAGAAGCAAAAATGGATAAATAATTTCAGTGAAAGTGTGAGGGCCCTAAATCAGTGTGCTGTTAAGTGTGCACTCTAGGAGGAAAGATGTTAAACCAGGAAATATTATTAAATGCAGCCAGGACCCTAGCAAATTTCTTCTCAGAAACTGATGTTTGTGTCTTCTTTTTAAAAATCAAAAATTGATTTTAAAGAATGTACAAAGGAGTAATAATTTAAAAAGTACATTGGTACACAGTAGATTTTTATGATTCTGTCCTTAACTAATGTCAATCCACTTTATATGCTAGCCTAGAGAATTCATACATTGAAAAGAAAGGTACACAGAACTTTTTAGATACAGGATATGTACTTTTATATTCATTTGGGTATTTGCATGTGCACACACATACAGTGTATGTTCACATAAATTTGAAGTAAAGATTTGCAAAAGTTTGTTCCCAAAAATAGTTTTCTATTGTAATAAGAAAAAATATGAAAGGAAGAAAATTAATTCTGAAATACCAAGTCCTTTCGTTAAAAGGCAAGTTTAATCAGTAAGAGTGCATGTCGGCTTTTATTTTTTTATTTTTATTTTTATTTTTGCATACTTCAGCTTTTAGATAGTGTGTCTTAGCAAACCTGATTGAATTCAGGCTTATAAGTTCTGACCGTGAATTCTGCACAAGTTGAAGGATGTGCAAAAACTGCAACATCAACAGTTCATTTCAAAAAGATTCCAAAAAGAAAAAAAAAAAACTCCAAACCAAAAAGCAACCCTGTGGTAACATTTCAGCATTAAAAGCTGGGGTTGCCATGGGCACCAGAGAGAAGCTCAGTATAAGGACTGCTGCCTGAGGTTACTGGTGGGGGATGGGCATGCCTAGGATGCACAATATGTGGGGCAGCATCATCAGCTGAATGGTAGTGTCTTCATTCTATGGGGCCCCAACAAATGCCCCATACTGTTGTACTATTGCTGGTCAGCGGAAGACAATGAGTCTATATGCTTGTGATCCTGTGAAGTGAGAAATAACCAATGCCCTAGAATTTATAGAGTGATAAACTCAAGTTCCTTGGCCAGGCGATATGAGCAGGGTTGGAGAGTCAGTTGGTGAGCCCATGTAGCTGCCGAGGTCCTAGTCCTTTTCCTGTATGCTGTACCTTAGGGAAGTTATTGGCCACACATCCTTTGAGGATGCAGGTTAGCTTGGGTCAGAATGAACCGTAAGATGCAAATACAACCCAAAATTTGGTGAGCTCAATGTGGTAAGCTCAAAACCAGCAAAAGAGTCAGGAAGGACTCCTTCCAGAGTCAAATCTCAAATTTAGGATTATTCAGGTAAAGCTCTAGAGTTGCCTTCATATCGCCAAATAAATCACCCCTCCTGATGGAGGTCCAGCTTTCCCGGCAACCTGAACAGACTTTTGGATCAGAAATAATGTGTGTCCTCGGTCTAGAAACACAACCCCGGGGTTAATAAGAGCAATCCAACTTATGACTTCTTATATCCTTTTTCATGAACATTAAAGGTTCTATTCCATAATCATTAAAGAAGGAGCTTTAATGATTAATGGTAAATTGAGAGTAAAAAGTCTGCTAGTCTATTAGTGTCACAAGGAGAGTGTCTTAAAGACAATGAAAATGGTGGCTCTTACTGGTACAGCAGAGAAAATAAGCAAATACCCAAGTATCCATGAATAAGACATTCCCATCTTTCCTAAACTTGGGACAAAAGAGACTGAGCAAAGATCTGAATTTTATTCCTTTCTTTTAGCCAATAAGGAGAATTTTAAAGAAAAAGAAATTCATGGAATAAACTAGAAGTGTGCCTCAAGACAGACAAAGGGAATGCAAAATTAAATTCTTGATGTGAAAGGGAAGGCACAATGAAGCCTTCTGGATGAGATACCTTTGGAGAAAATTTCAATTTCAGTTTCTTTTCTTTCATGCTTGCTTTATTTTTTTCACAGATATGCTCTGTGGAAAGCCTGAAAGCCTTTTTATTATTTCTTATTTTCTTTTTCTTTTTACTGTGTAGTATACATTCATTTTTTTTCACCTTCTTTCCAATGTTGAAGCAGTTCCCATTTTCTAGTTTTGTTTCTGACACCTAGCTGTGACCAACAATACCTTCCATTGAATCCTTTATTTCATCTGCTCAGTTTCTCTTATTTCCTCCATCTCTCCTTCTCCTTCACCACCTCCTTACCTCTTATTAACCCTCACAGTCCCCAGTATATTGTGATTCTCATAAAGATATATTTCTTTCTTTTCCCAAGCCTAACCTACTTTTCTACATAAATTCAAGTTTATATCCACGATTCTAACTAAATTCATGAACTCAGTCTTTTTAGCAAACAGGAAACTCATATTAATTTATTATATAGCATATAATTTGGCTTTGTTTTGAGGGCGTTTGCAACAAGCTATTTTCTTTAGGAGGATGAAATATATTTTAGTCTAAGCATAGAACAGCACCACCAACAGCTTTCTAATACATTGACTTGCTAAGTCACTGACCTCTTAGGGTCTCGAACACAAGAATAGGACATGATTTAAACGTTACATGATATTCTTTGTCATTTTTTCATATGGCTTTTCTTGTGGAGGAGCGGTACGTATTCCAGTGAGTGGCATTTATGTAAAGAAAACAGATCTTTAGGGAGTTAAATATATGAGAGATGAACTAAAATTTAAAGTTGCATGATAATTTCATTATCTTGAGCTTCCAGGCATGTAGCAATGACATTTGAATGCATTCATAATTTTTCACCATGAAAATCCCAAATTTATGAATAAGTTATTTATAATACCCTCCCTATTTCAGAATATTTGCTGTATTTTTCCTCATGGTTATATTTTGACATTATATTTCTCTGTATTAAGCCCTGAAACACAAGGGAAAAAAATAGTTTTCTTGAAAACAAGGAATCATATTTGCCTGTGGATATGGAAGACGTAAGGTTTTCTTTAGATAATACAGTCAAGTGTGCTTATTTATCAGAAAAGAAAGTCTTCCTTTATATCTACCGAGAAAGGAATTTTGTAAAACTCATGCTTTGACTAAACATTCAGAACTTACACTATACTGGAGTCTCTGTGCGTTAAGGAACTTATCAGAAAACTGATGAATGTAGCAAAATATTTTGTATGAATCAACAATAGAATTTTTTACAAACATAATCAGTTTGGAAATTTCTTTTTTCTTTTGGTGGTGGTCTTTTCCACTTTGGAAATAAGGCTTCGGGAAAGCACTTTTAATTTTTTTCTCTTTAAAGAAACACTTTACTTTTTCTTTTTTCTTTTTTCTGAGACATGGTCTCTGTCACCCAGGCTGGAGTGCAGTGGTGTCATCTCACAGCTCAGTGCAGCCTTATGTCCCAGGCTTGGGCAATCCTCCCACCTTTCAGCATCCCAAGTAACTGGGACTACAGGTGCATGCCACCACACCTGGCTAATTTTTGTGATTTTTGTAGGGATATGTTTTTGCCATGTTGCCCAGGGCTTACAATTCACTTTTAATGCAGCAAAATCTTTACTATTTTAAAAATGTATAGAAGTAAGGCGATGAGTGAGTATAAAAAAACTCAGGAAAAACTTTTGGATGTTTGTGACAATATAATCATTCATTCCACATAATGTAATGACCTAAGGAGGTCATTACATACAGCAAATTTAAAATAAATGAAATTATATTGAGAAAAAGACTATAATCAGGATTAAATTGATATGTAACATATTTAAGAATCCTTAGAAACTATTTGATGTAATTTTTAAAAATATTTTGAAAGTTATTGTGGTTTCCAAATTCAGAACATGCATTAATTCTACAGGCTCACGTAGTAATAAAAATCATGAAATAGAGAATTGTTGTTGTTCACATTATCCTAAAGTAGCCACAAAACTGAAAATCAAATCAAGCATCCAAAACGTGTTCATGCACCAAAGATGATTTTTGATATGTGTCATTTTCAATGTCAAAATGCATGCTCTTAAAACATTTATTGGATAGTTATAACAAATGATCTTTTTATTTAGGAACAGTTTCTCTTTGGAGTATTTTTTATTTTCTTGGTTGTCACTTGCAGCATTAACTAGCATTTTCCACCAGTTGGACTTAAACAATGATGTTTTTGTTTACACTGTGTTCTAGGAGAGATTTTTAGCATAAATGAATTACAAAGCCTGTGAATTTGGGACATGGATTTTCCTTTATTCATGAAAGCGGAGGTATTATACCAGTAAAATATACTTTCAGGATTGCTGAGGATATCACATTCTTTTAATAGACAACAGTAATTTTCTCCAACTACATTATCTGTGTCAGTCTAATAATTACATGCTATCAGTTTTGTGTCATTTCCTCTGGGATTCCCTGTCTGCTGTGCACCACTTTCAACTGTTTCACTTTATTCAGCATACTCTCTAATTGCCATATCAAAGGTTTACTTGAACTCATTTTTGAGTATAATGCATTTGACCACAAAATCATGCATTTGCAGTTGAGTATGCATTTCCATCAAACTTATAGCTTTAAATTTCACGTAGGAGAAAAGCCTCATATTTTAATGCAGGTTTTGAATGCAGATTTACTACAAAATAAGTGAATAATAATGCCAGGTTATTTTGGAAAGTGTTCTTTTATGCAATCACTGCATTCAATACAATCACAAAATGGCTGCCCAACAGGTGGTCTTTTCAGAGTGTTAAGCCACAACAATCGGAACAAAAAGGACACCAGAATCTAATGTTCTCAGAATTTAAAAAGCTGTTCACTTTCTTTTGTTAATTTTCAGATTTAGCCATGTTCATTATTGTTGAGCCCAAATGCAGGACATTCTTTTTTGACATTTTGCCCTAAATAGACACTGACCGAGGCTGACTCTCCAACTAGCTGTTTTGTCACAGGCGAGCGGAAACTAGTCATGAACAATGAGTGTGCATTCTTGGTTCTTAAATGGCTAAGGAACGAACCAGTTTTGACATGCTGCAAATCTGGAAAAGTCTGGGTTAACAAAAGTATGTTTGACAAAAGATGAAGTTTCTTTTCCTATATTTTCCCCAAAAGTAAGTATTTAATTATGTCCTAACACATTTTCTTATTTTTTGCCTAGAGGATTAGATGCCTTAGTGACAAGCTCATTCACTCTCTGAGGTTATCATGTGGCATTATGGACCATACCATTCAAATACCACCTTTGGAAGAAACTATTCTTTAAGCAATAATTATTCATTTAAGGGGAAAAGGTTTAAAAAATATATAACTTTTTGTAGTGTTACCATTACATTAGAGGACTAGCATTTTATAAGCTAACATTGTTTAAGAAGCTATCAGAAAATTGATAAATGTAGCAATGTATTTTTCTAAGCAAAGATCAAGCTACATTAAGTATAAGAGGAAAAACATTTCAAAGACCTTGAATTTATAAATAGATGAATAAAAGAAGGAAACAAAGAAAGTAACTTTTATGCAGTACTTAAATGTGGGACTTAAAGTATACTTTAGAGTTAGTTGTTAAATGCCATATCCATCATTGTTAAAACCTGTCACCTTTTAAATTGAGGTTTTAAAAATATCAGTATGTACAGGCATGGCATCATTTATATTTCTGTAAGTTAAATAGCCCTTTACTTATGGAAAGAGTCTATTAATTGGTCTTTGTGAGAAGGGTATAAATACAGATTTTATGATAAGAATACTTTGAAGTAATGTATATAAAATAAATTCCTGTTCATCTGCAATAAATATGTAGGAAAGTTAAAATAACTGAAGTGGCTTTGTCTGGGTGACATCATAGAAAGAGAGAAGCAATAAAAATTTGCATTTAAGGGTTTTATTAAAAATGCAATTTAGGGAATGGCATGGGCTGCTCTAAATTCAGCTGTCACCCATACCTGCTGCATCAGAAGTGCTGTTCAAAGAACACTGATGTGCAGAATAGTGAATCTGAGGCATTTGGAATTCTGACTTCACGATAATCAAAAGTAAAATTGCATTATACGTGGTAGAGTTTTTAAAAACCTTTCTATATGACTGTGTCTTAAGCCTTGATACTCAGTAATGTGTGTTTTATAAGTGGAACTTTCAGTTTCCAAGACACATAGTCTTTAAAAAACAGAGTTTATTGTGATGCTCATAGCTTTTATTAGACTTTCATTCTTCAAGGATTCTAAACCCTTTTTGGTTAGAGAGTTTTAGCCTAATCACCTAAAATTCTATCTGATTTTTAAAGTAAACCTAAGTTTCCTCATGTGAATTTGGATTGGCCTCAAGCAAAACCTAGTAAGAAAGAACCAGGAGGGTAATGGCTAGGTCAGGAAATAGCGTACACCATGCTATTCACTTCCACGCACATTCCATTGGCCAGAACTCAGTTACATGGTTCCTCTCAAACTGCAAGGGCATCTGGGAAGTGTAGTCTTCCCTTTTGTCCAGAGGAAAAAAAAGTACTGGTGAGACCTTAACAGATTCAACCACAGTGAGGTCAAATATTAGAGGTCATTTGGTTTTCCTCTCACTTAGGCATACCCACTTCCAAGCTGGACTTACTTGGGCACACATCTTAAGTGTCTTTGTGACATCTCTGGTCTATGTCATAGGCTGAGTTGATCATTAGCACTTGGGGGAAAAAATTAAAATAATTTTCCAGTGCTTCCAAAGCATTTTAACTGATCAGGATTTTAAGGAAACAGTTTTAATTAGCTTCTGGTGGCATAAAGAAAACAATGTATCTCTATTTGTCTGTTAAACAATGGCACTTAAATTTGTTTAGATCTATGCAAGTGTCAAATCTAAACACAGAACAAAATATAATTTTGTGTAGTGAATTATAACCACAGTCTATTCCTTGAAAAAAAAAAAACCAGAATCAATGCTATCAGTGTGCTATTTGAGTAGACGATGGCTCTCTCTGGGTTCTCAAATGTGTATCTATCTATTTACTTATTTTTAGCAGATGATTGTTTTTTTAATCCTCTGGTTCAAAAGTGTGAGGAGAGATATAAGTCTTCAATGTAAATGTTAACATCCAGTAGCATTGGAGATGACTGTCTTTCTATTATGCTCTTGGAGAGTTTGCATTATGTTGTAAAACTGGAAAATGGTGCCATAATTAATTTGGGTAACTAGTCCAGCCACACAGACAGAAGCAATTCACCTGCACTTATGAAACTGATTGTTAGAGAGTATCTATTTTGCTGCTGAGACCAAATAAATTTTTCATGATATTGTTATGCTAAGTTGAACATCACACCTTTTATATTCTCCCTATTT
Source organism: Chlorocebus sabaeus (assembly GCF_047675955.1). Classification (NCBI taxonomy): domain Eukaryota; kingdom Metazoa; phylum Chordata; class Mammalia; order Primates; family Cercopithecidae; genus Chlorocebus; species Chlorocebus sabaeus. The sequence continues at coordinate 12,717,592 of NC_132927.1, forward strand.
GGCCTTGAATAAACATTAGTACAATAATAATCTAAATGGTTTGCAAGTGTCATGAGCAGTTACCCATCTGCTTTGGACAGATTTATACAAATCAATTACATGGACATAAAAGCCAAACAAATAGAGGCAAATCAACAGAAATGAAATGGATGAACTCTTAAGTTTTGTTCATCCTATGTAACCCCTTCAGTAACCAAAGATGGATAAATTATACTCATTAACCTGGAAAAATTAGATGATTTGTACATAATACGTTTGAAACCTATCTATTCCTAGTTATGATGAGTGTTTTGTCCATGATACAGTACAGTTTAATTGAAGATCTACCAAAGGGATTGTTTTGATATGGTATCTTTCTTCCCAGAGAGATTATTTCATGAAATTAGCTTGTATTTGTTTTCCACTCTGTAACCCACCGAAAAACTCCAATTGCTCAGTTATGCTTAGGTAAAAGTGAACATTGGCTGTCAGGAAGGAAGTATATACATATTTAGTTTTAAGATGATTTCTTAGAACTAACTGAACCTGTGGACAGGGGCTTACCCTGAGAGAGACCAAAGGAAACACTGTTTAAGTTTTCCATTGGGCATTTTTCAAGAAAGTCTTATCAAATTATGTATTATTGCCATGAAAAATGTATCAGTGAAGAGATCGTGCATGTTGTGGAAAAGGTAAGCAAAATCAGAAGCATCTAGCTTTGTAGGGGATGTTCTTATTCCATAAAAGTATGACTTAATGGGATTACTGTTTTAACCATGAGACTGTTAGGGAGATCATTGCTGGGAAACCCCAAGGGAGGAGTTCTCTGTTCTCTGTTTTCTCTGGTCCTGGTTCTGTTTCTGTTAAGTGGAGATACTTTAGTATCACTATGTGTTGGTTGTCTCCTTCCTTGTTAAGGAAGCCTCTGGTTTACAGGATCTGGGCTGAAAATCCCAGTGGCCATCCTCTCAGAGTTCCTTTGGAGAAAACAAAACAGAAAAGAAATGCTTTGGAGGAAGCCATTTTTCTGCTCCCAGTTCTCCAAACTGAGATGATGCATGGAGAAACAGTCTTGTATTACAGAAAGAGAGTATTATGTTGGCATACAAAGAATGATTTTAATCCTTGACTGGTTAAAGTGAAATAGGCTGTGTACATCGATAGCCATATCTAGGATACCTCATCAGATGTCACCAGCTTGGACAAAAGATTCTTTGAGTCCTGCCCTTTGTGCTATAAATCTACTGTAGAAAATAACTACAGAAAAGTTGTTTTCTTTTAATTGCTATCTCTTCATCTCTATCTTTTGTCATTGTTTTTCTTTGTTTCATGCTAATTTTTCTTGAGTACTTCCTCTGCAGTAGGCCCTCTGCTAAGAGCTTTGCTTTTTCTTTTTTTTTTTTTTGAGATGGAGTCTTGCTCTGTCGCCCAGGCTGGAGTGCAGTGGCCGGATCTCAGCTCACTACAAGTTCTGCCTCTGGGGTTTATGCCATTCTCCTGCCTCAGCCTCCCAAGTAGCTGGGACTACAGGCGCCCGCCACCTCGCCTGGCTAGTTTTTTGTATTTTTTAGTAGAGACAGGGTTTCACCGTGTTAGCCAGGATGGTCTTGATCTCCTGACCTCATGATCCGCCCATCTCAGCCTCCCAAAGTGCTGGGATTACAGGCTTGAGCCACCGCGCCTGGCCAGAGCTTTGCTTTTTCATAGTCTTCCTGGCCTTCTTCCTCTAACACATTCTTCTAAAGTGAGATGTAATGTAAATCTAGCATATTCCAAGCCTTAAATTTTTAGCTTGTTCTGACAGTATGTCCGGGCAATTTTTCTGATTTCCATTTGCCGTATTTTTGTGTGTGTGTGTGTGTGTGTGTGTGTTTTACCAGCACCTGCACACATCTTGATTTCTTAATCACTCAGGGTTGTTGCTTACCATTGTTATGTTTTCAAAGCTCTTCATGCATCAGGATTAATCCAGAGGATGTAAGCTTGGCACTGGGGGAGTTAAAACACTTGAAGAGTAGTGTAAGTTCTTAATTAATACAGAAAGAAGAATCACTTATAATTTATTAAAAATATCCAATGCTGATCCAAATAATATTTTGGAGTAAATGGGTATGTAGTGAACAGTCTTCCATGGTTCCTCATTCACTGATTCTTCCTGCTGGTGTGAGGGCTGTTCAAAGTAGCACTTCACTTTTTGGTTTATTTATTAAGATCCTGCACTCAACTGTAAAAAATTAGCCTCCTAGAGGTGAATCACTTCCTACACTGCAAAGAAGAAATCTGCTCCTATACAGCAAAGAAGAAAATCCTGCATACATTCCTGAAGCAGACAATAAAGAAAAGATCAAATATGTTTATTGCACAGCCCATTCCAAGTGTGAAATGGGGCAGATGAATGTTTAAGTAATGTGGACTGAGTGTCTGAAAGAGTGATCTTGTTACTACCCATTAGACAAGGGTAATGTCCAAGATGGGTCATGATGGGGTTTTTGGTGAACTTTTAAACTGAAGCTCTTTAATAATTGAAAATTGGAATAGCTTGAAGAAACATGTTTTCCCTTATGTAGAATATTATGAAAGCTAATAGCATAACTGCACTGGAAGAGACATTGAGGGAGCTCGAGTCAAGCCCTGTGTCAGGTATGCTAAAATTGCCCTGCTATGAATCAAAGTCTCTACTTTAATTATCTGCAAAATGCTCTGGCAGAGGGAATGTTTCTCTCTCCTCCTTCTGTTCTCATCCAGTGTACTGACTGCTGGCTAGTTTATTAAATCAACATTTTCAAAGACTCCCCCTTCCATCTCTAGGTAGCTAATGCCAGTTAGATTTTAAGTCTCAGCAAAAATGTATTCTTCAATAAACACTGCCTCCGGGACAAAGGTGCACACAAGCCTTAGAGGCCAGGAAGGAGCTAAGAGTATTGGTATATTTTTTTCTTGCCTCTCTCCTCCTCCTTCTCTTCCACCTTTGTCTTTGGTACCTTGTTAATAATAAGTAGAGAGGCACAAACATATCCATTCATACTTGGAAGACAAAAGCTCACACACGGCTCATAGCATATCCCATGGGAAGGGCATATATTACCTTCACCACCACATTGCTCAACTAAGCAATTTTTTTGCCTATTCAGATACAGCTAGAGAAAAACTTGTCAAATAAGCAGTAGTTTGGGGACTGACCCCTAATTCCTACTTCTCATAACACCTCAACAATTATATAAGAAACATCGATTGTACACTCTATGTACACAACTCTCTGTGGTACATTGGATATGCAGCCTTTGTCCTCTTTACTTAAATAGATTCACCTGCTTCCTGCCTAGCTGGCCTTCTTGTTAAGCCTGATTACCCTGGGCCAGCGCCTTCCCCACCACACTCTCCCCATCAGAGCTCAGCAGTTTAGTGCTCCATTCCCTGGAGTTTTTGATAGCTGAGTGCCCAGTGAATGAAGTGAGTGGGGTAATGACTCAACCACACAGATTAATTCAAGATCTCTACTGGGCAGGAGGGAGGCTGCTTTAAGGAAGGAGACAGTTCCCATGCTCTTCACATCTCAATATATGGGTGACCATTGTCTGCCCAACTAACCCTGGATTAGGCTATGTCTTAGAAAGGGCATGCAGTCAGGGTGACGGTATCTCCCTCCAAAGAGTTTGGGGGCATAAACCTGAGTGAAAGTTTCTTTTGGGGATGGGATACCTTCTATTCCCTATAGCAAGGAGTGTTATCCTGCCAGGCAGCCATATCTACTAAAGCTAGCTTTCAGAGGATACGGTGCTGATCAAGCCTCATGCGCAAATGTCAAATACCAGGGCATGTGAGAGGAGTTGTGTAAAATAAGTTAATAAGTAGGCTTCTTTTCTGTAGCAGTTCATCTTTAATATTAGTACCTTAGCAAGAAGACCATCTCTTGAATTCTGTAGTTCAATGGAAATTCTGTTATGGTTGTACTTGGAATGTGCTGAAAAATTCAAAGTTGATCATCCCTATATCTCTTCATTCGAGAAGCCAGTTGCCTTTTTGGTCTTTTCAAGAGGGTAATTTCTCATACTTTTATTTTGCCGATTAATTTTCCTACCTTTGGCCTATACATTTTCCCTGTTATTCTGTTTTTACTCAAGGTTATCTCAGCCTTTCTCCTACTCATCTGCTGCCTAACTTAGCAGTTCTATAAATGTATCTGCCATTTGTTACAGAGGCAAGAACATGGCCTTTGGAGAGGATGAGGGCAGGCTCCCCAGCCCTGTCTCTTACAGAGGCCTTCTCACCTTTCTGAGTCTCAAATTCCTGTCTGCAAATAGAGATAATAATACAGTAACCTCTTTGCTTATTGTAAGGATTAAATAAGATAATGCATGAGAAGTCCTCATGCACTACTCAGAATTGTTAGTTCCTGCCAGTTCTTTCTTCCTTTTTCTCCATTTTTGCCTCTTATCTATTAGTAAAAATTCACTGAATTGAATAAAATTGCAGATGTTTGCTATACAGATAATTACCTTAAAAACTACATTTAAACAGATGATAATAAGATATTTAAAAACAGGTCTGTGGCTTATTCAATACCCTTTTCTGAAATTTTTGCTTTGAGGCCTAGAGGTTAAGATCCTGTTTACAATAATAACTTGTTAACCAAATGTAGTGTACCCGAGCATAGTAATCCATTCTGCACACTGTAGCCAGAAGCCAGAGTGATTTTTCTAACAAGCAACTCTGATCCGGCCATCCACCTGCTCTTCCCACCGACTCCTTAAGCCAGTGTTTTGCAAGGCTTTTAAAATCTAGACCCTTCTTCCCTCTCAAAGGTCCCTCTCACACTCTTCCTGCCTCATCGTATCACACAGTGCTGCATGCATGACAGCTAAACAATGACAATAAGTTCAATGAATAAATGAAGAACAAGGTGGTTACATTTTCTATAGCTTTTACTGAATGACAGAGTTCAACAGATGGCCTTTCTACTGCAGAAAAAAGTTTATTAATTTTAAATATAATAATTACCTGTATTTGGCTGCTATGAAAGAAGGGACATAATTGGGCAATTCAATCAAAATGTTTTGGATTTTTTTAAAGGCAACCATTATTTCCCCCCATTGGAATTCTCTCTTTTGTCAACTATGTGTATGGTGTGTTTTTTGGAAGATATACTTCTTGACTACAGTTCACAGCACATAGTTAGCTTTGAATGGGAATCAATTATATTAACCTATGTGCCTATGTATTAGATGTGTACCAATATTAAGAGTGGAAAGATAGAAACACCTATGTTTTCCCATGTGCTTTCATAAAAAACTTCCAACTCCAACACAGTGGGAAAAAATATGCTGAAAAATAAAATTATTTCACCACAAGTTAAATCTTGCTTTTCTGCTGGAACTGGTTACTTGAAGATGATTTTCCAGAAGAGGGAGACAGACAATACACATGATATTTAAGTGAATTAGGTAGTTTGTTGGAAGATGCTGAGTGTTACAAGGGGAAAAAAATATAGAGCAGGTGAGAGGAGTCTGGAGTTGGGGTGAAGGGGAGGTGGGATGTGCCTGCCTCAGGGTAGAAACCGTTGTAAGGCTACCAACTAGAGGAAAACAGTAAAAAACAACAACAGGACACCCAGTTAAATGTGAATTTCAGATATATAGCCAAAACTTTTTCTGTATATGTGTGTCCCATGCTAAATTTGGGAATTTGGGGCATGTGCTAAGATGCTATTCATTGCATATCTGAAATTCACATTTAATGGGTGCCCAGTATTTTGTCTGGCAATGCTATCCCATTGAAAGTAAGATTTCAGCTAAGATATGAGGGGATATGGAACAGTAACCCAGGAGAGCATCTAGGCAGTGAGAAGGCTAGTGTGGTGGGGCTCAGGAGTAAAAGGGGACTTGTCAGAGGAGGAAGGGTGGTGGTGTGGGCCAGGCAGATCATGTAGGGGCCTATAGGCCTTTGGAAGGACTTTGGTTTTTATTCTTGAGTGAACTGAGAATCCATTGTAGGATTTTCAGCAAAGAAGTGACGTGAACTGACTTCCGATTGTGAAGGATCATTCCGGCTGTTGTGTTAAAAATAGAGAGCCGAATGGCAAGGTCAGCAGGGGGACCACAGGGGGCTTTTGCAGTGATCCAAGGGATTAGCATGATGGCGGCTCAAGCTGGCGTGGTAGCAGCGAAGCAATGAGAGAGGGTTAGATTTTGAATATATATTGAATGTAGAGACCACGGCATTTTCTGACAAAATGTAAGATAGGAGTTAAAGATGGCCTCAAGGTTTTTTGACCCAAGGGCCTGGAAAGAAGGGAATTGCCATGCACTGAGATGAGAAAGACGTGACTGGAGCAGGTCAGAGGAGAAGATCAGGAGTTCGGTCTTCAAAGTGCAGAGTTGACATGACTCCAGACATCCAAGGAGGAGATTTTGAGTGGGCCACTGGATACTGGAGTCCGGTCCAAGCAGGAGATGTAAATTTTATGTTCTCTATAATCTCCACTTAAATCAGCGTTCCCAAAGGGAAAAGACATGTCACAATTCTCCCAAGGAAATGTTTGTTCCTCCCTTCTAGCTTTAGTTTAAAAAAATATATCTTTCTTTGAACCTATTGCTTTGTTTAGCTTCCTATCAACCATCCATCACTGTTGAAAGATAGGGGCTGTTTGATGCTTCATGACATTTCTTTGCTTTTCTGCTCCTTGAAATCCAGGAAAGTGGGAGAGTTGTTTTTCCTACACTAGATTCCTTCTAGTGAGATTTTTCTCAAATTTGCCTTTTCCAGCCCAATTTTAGGTACTCTTGGTCTTTTTCATTTTGACTTTTGGCTCTTTCCAAATATTTTCAGAACTTTTAAAGTAGGATTTAAAGTCACACAAGTGTCCAGGCTGAGGCTTGCTGAATTCTGAGTTAATATGGAATATGTATCTAAGAGGGAAAAGGGATAGAACCATTTGGAAAAAGAACATTTGAACCTAAAAAAATCTAAGGTCCCTAAATTTCAGGGACCTAATAGCTGGGGCTAGATTGGAGAAGGTAAAATCTGAAAGAAGATTTTACATTTGAATTTATTCAGAAGTGAGATTCTGATTATTTTTAGTTTTTAAAATAGCCTTGCATAGCATCACATAATTTTAAAGTACACAAGATCTTGCCAAATTGGTCCAAAAACATTGGATGAGGAATAAAGTAATTCAGTTTTAATCCTGATCCTTTAACTACTTAGCCATGAAGCTTGGGTAATCTTTTAACTCTTGACATGTCCCAGTTCTCCCATCTAAAAGATGAGGAGTCAGCACTGTTACATACTCCTTCCCGGAGTAAGATGAGATGTAACTCAGATTATTGTATGAGAAAGCACTTTGAAAACATAAAATATGCTACAAATTCAGTGGATTATTGCTCTATTGTCAGCAGTATCATTTTATCCAAGAAGAATTTCTTCTACTATAATAATTAACATAAAACATAAAATTCGACTCATTGGCAAAATATAAAACAGGAACATACTTTTATTTCTTGAGGGAGAAGAGTGTCCTTTCAGTAACGGTGTTTCCTTGATGAAATGAATAAGAGTTTAACTATTGAGTGATGCCTAATTTCTGTTATATTTCCCATTTGAAGTTTCAGATTTGTAATTATTGCTGAGAGCAAGAAAATATCAGGAAGATTTGTGGTTTATGGAAGAATAGGCACCTTCCAAAGTTAATCTTGTCTCCCTATTGCAGGTAACCAGTATCTTCAGCTAGGAATATCAAATGCAAATCTGTTAATCAATTTGTTTAACACAGAGATTTTAATTTCCCATTCATATCAGTGTCTGAATACCCCTGAGTTTTACACAATGCTTGTCCTCCTTCAGTTGGTTTGTACAGTATTGTTTTTTCCAGTTACAAATAGAGAACATTGGGCATGTGGGTTATCATTTTTAATTGAGCTAAATTAAGCTAATCATAAAAATTTATTCTTCTTGCCAGTGATTAGTTTAGGAAGAAACATGTGATACAATTCTGGCCAATGAGACATAAGAGGTCTATTTCTTCTGTTGTCCTATATTGTTTTATCTGGACGTGGTACCTGGAAGTGTGGCAGCCATCTTGCCACCATGAAGTGGCCTAGAGGCTTCAGATCAGAAACATGAGAACTTAGGTCCTCAGTGACAATGTTACAGAGCTTGTGAATTAACCAACTTGAACTTCTCTTTACATATAATAATAAGCCCTCCCGTAGTTTAAGCCAGTTGAATAGAAGTTGTCTGTAATTTGCATACAAAAGCTGCATAATGAATACAGGTTAAATATCACAAATCCCAAAATTAGAAATCTGAAATGTTCCAAAATCTGAAATTGAACGCCAGCATGGCACCTCAAGTAGAAAATTCCACGTCCGACCTCACATGAGGAATCTCAGTCAAAATGCAAAACTTCATTTTGTGTACAAAATTACCTTCAGGCTGTGTGTATAACGGGTATATGAAACAGAAATGAATTTCATGTTTAGACTTGGGCCCCATCCCCCAAGATACCTTATTATGTATATGCAGATATTCCAAAATCTGAAAAATTCTGAAATAGAAAAGTCTTCTGGTTCCAAGCATTTCAGATGGGGGATACTTAAAACTATACACAAACCCTAATAATGTTTACCTCTCCTGCTTGTTTTCATTCATGCCTCCTCTTGATCCTGTTAATTATGCTTCTTGGGTGTTTCTGGAACCCCCTAATTTTCTTGAAGCAACTAGGGCTGTTGTCAGTGCTATGGGGAAGAACACATACTAGTTAAAGCTTAGGAGGGCAGAAATTCCATCAGTGTATTCCCAGCCCAGCACAGTCCTTGTTATTCCATATATGTTGAATGAATAAATAGACTTTCTATAATTCTGTTTTTTAATCACAATAACACATTGATTTGATAGTCTCAGCCAAGTGACGAAGGTTAACAGAATGAATGCTCTTTTAATTCCTTTGTTTGGATTTTACCTTATACAGGTAAATAAAGGTCAGAGGCCATGACCTTTCAAGCATCAGTCATATTTTTTTCTCTAGATTTGTTAATTGGCATGAGAGTTCATCTACCCCTTGTCTTTCTATTGAGGCAGAAAAATGAGATCAGGATTCTGAGAGCAGGAGGAAAAAAAAGGCAGTGAATAGCTGCTATTTAATAGGCTGCCACATGAAGGCTGGAGTTCTTTAGCAATGCAGTGAATTTCAAAGCATAATTCCCAGGCTATTAAAGCCTAGATGTTTAAATTAACTGAGATGATATAGGAAAGAAACAGAATTGCCATAGTTAAATATCAAAAATACACTTTATGATTGGTTATACTTTCCTGTATACTGCTAGATATTTGTATGGTTTTGTCAGTAATACATAAATAACTTGTTAATTTTCATCCCTCTTTTAAAATTACATTCTAGCAAATCTTTTAGGTAGCTTATTTTCCATAGTTGGAAGCTATATGCTGGGATAGCTACTCACTCCAGAGGCTAGTACATACAGGTCAGGATCCTGTACAAGAAATACAAGAAGTAGAAACAACTTGGGTATCTCCTGCTTGGGAAATGAATAAATAAACTCTGGTTTATTCATATATTTGAGATATTTAAATAGCAATTAAAATTGGTAAAGTAGAGCTACATCAATCAGTATGGTTAAAACTCAAAACCAATATTTAGTGCAATGTAGCAAGTTTCAAATATGATATAATTAACAGAATGTGTTAAAAACAAAACAATGCTAAAAATGCCTGAGAATGATGCATATGAACTTCAGGAATGTGATTCTCCCTGGAGAGAGAGAGAGAGAGAGAGAGAGAGAGAGAGAGAGAGAGAGAGAGAGAGGTATGTTTGAGAGGAAAAGAGAGAAAGAGAAAGGGATAGATTTTATCTATGTCTGCACTTGGCCTAGTTCTTTAAAACTAAAAACTTGAAGCAAATATTAACATTTATTAAGTCTAGGTGTCAGGACACAGTTGTTTGATATATGATTTTTTTGTACTTTTCTGTATGTTTGAAAAGTTTATAGTTTTTTAATGGACTCCTAATTTCACAATTCTAGAATGGCAAAAAAAATCTATTAACTTGATAATCTAAAATTATATACATAATTCAAACTTTAATTTTTAAGATAACTTGGAAGAAAATTCTATTCCTTAGTGATTTAAAGTGGTGTAGACAAAGACCATCCTACAAAGGCCATTTAAAGACAAGAAAATAGTACTTGTAATAAATTGGATTTCTCACATAGTGCTGTGGTTACCAAAAACTACAAGTCACAAGGATAAGAACATTTGAAGCATTCTGTCATGTAAGGATGGGTTATTTTTGAAAGTGTCCCTACATAAAAGGACTTTATTTTTTAGAGAGGTTTTAGGTTCACAGCAAAAATGAGAAGGTACAGAGATTTCCCATATACCCCCTTCCCCCACATAGGCATGGACTCCCCCATTATCAATATCCTTTATCAGAGTGGTACATATGTTATAATTGATGGACTTATACTAACATGTCATTTTCACACAAAGTCCACACTTCACATTGATTCACTCTTGGTGTTGTACATTCTATGGGTCTAAGCAAATGTATAATGGCATGCACCTATTATTATATTATCAGGGAGTATTTTCACTGCCTCTAAAGGTTTCTGTGCTATGCCTATTCATCTCTACCCTCACTTTCCCCCACTCAACCCTTACAGTCTTCATAGTTTTGCCTTTTTCAGAATATGGTATAGTTGGAATCATTTAATATGTAGCCTTTGCAACTTGGTTTCTATCACTTAGTAATATGCATTTAAATTTCTTCCATGTCTCTTCATCATTTGATATTACATATATATATTTTTTTTTTGAGACAGAATCTCACTCTGTTGTCCAGGCTGGAGTGTAGTGGTGCCATCTTGGCTCACTGAAGCCTCAAACTCCTGGGCTTAAGCAATCTTCCCGCCTCAGCCTCCCAAATGGCTGGGACTACAGGCTTGAGCCACTATGCTTGGCTCAAAGGTTTTTTTTGTTTTTTGTTTTTTGTTTTTAAATTTAAGTTCTAGGGTACATGTGCACAACGTGCAGGTTTGTTACATATGTATACATGTGCCATGTTGGTGTGCTGCACCCATTAACTCATCATTTATATTACGTATATCTCCTAATGCTATCCCTCCCCCCTCTCCCCACCCTACAACAGGCCCCAGTGTGTGATGTTCCCCTTCCTGTGTCCAAGTGATCTCATTGTTCAATTCCCACCTATGAGTGAGAACATGCAGTGTTTGGTTTTCTGTTCTTGTGATAGTTTGCTGAGAATGATGGTTTCCAGCTGCATCCATGTCCTTACAAAGGACATGAACTCATCCTTTTTTATGGCTGCATAGTATTCCATGGTGTAAATGTGCCACATTTTCTTAATCCAGTCTGTCATTGATGGATATTTGGGTTGGTTCCAAGTCTTTGCTATTGTGAATAGTGCCGCAGTAAACATACATGTGCATGTGTCTTTATACCAGCATGATTTATAATCCTTTGGGTATATCCCCAGTAATGAGATGGCTGGGTCAAATGGTATTTCTAGTTCTAGATCCTTGAGGAATCGCCACACTGTCTTCCACAATGGTTGAACTAGTTTACAGTCCCACCAACAGTGTAAAAGTGTTCCTATTTCTCCACATCCTCTCCAGCACCTGTTGTTTCCTGACTTTTTAATGATTGCCATTCTAACTGGTGTGAGATGGTATCTCATTGTGGTTTTGTTGGCTCAAAGTTTTAAGAGGTATTGCATTTTGGCAATGCAAGCACAAGAAGAAATGGAAGTAATAAGGAACTGGGACCTAAAAGAAATATATCTGAGATATGGAATCATTATTTACAAGGTGGATATCCTCCAGGTTCATTCACGGCACATATTGAGCAGTTACATTCGACCAACATTGCCCATTTTTACCTTCAACACTAAGAAAATATAAAATAAAAATTATGTTTACTGTGTTTAAATTCTTACTAAAATTTCTAATAAAGTTGATTTTTTAAACTAGCTCTTTATAATTCAGCATATTATTCATAAAATAACTTAAAATATATTTTCTTTATTTTTTGAGACAGAGTTTCACTCTTGTTGCCCAGGCTGGAGTGCAGTGTTGTGATCTCAGCTTACTGTAACCTCTGCCTTTCGGTTTCAAGTGATTCTTCTGTCTCAGCCTCCTGAGTAGCTGGGATTACAGGCACTTGCCACCAAGCCTGGCTAATTTTTTGTATTTTTAGTAGAGACGAGGTTTCACCATGTTGGTCAGGCTGTTCTCAAACTCCTGACCTGTGATCCGGCCACCTCGGCCTCCCAAAGTGCTGGGATTAGAGGCATGACCTTAAAATATATATTTTTTAAAGTTTTAAGATTCATTGGAACTACTAGATGGTAAATGGTGATTACTGTTTTTCCTGGCATGAGAGTTAAGATATATTTTTTAAATCTGAAGATCTTGGTAAAGTCCAAATGCCTAACATGAAATTTTTTAAATAGTATCAACATTTTTTTAAAAAATCTATATTTAGGCAACATAAAATCACTTTCAAAGGATTATTTTTTTAAAGTGGCTCCAGAAAATTTGAATACATGTAAGATTGCTTTTCCCCCTCCCCCTGACACTTCCTCCAGGAAACCTTAGCCACAAAGAATGTATAAAAGTGTTAGAAAATGTGAGGATTGTGAAATGTTCACATGCCTCTGCTTTTTAAAAAAGTCAACATGCAAGGCTGGCAAACTGCTTTCCCTGTGTAAAAAGTAGGGACAGTGATTCAGTGCTCAGAAGAAATGAGCTAACAGGCTGGGTGCAATGGTTCATGCCTGTAACCCAAGCAGTTTGGAAGGCCGAGGCTGGTGGATCACCTGAGGTTGGGAGTTTGAGATCAGCCTGGTTAACATGGTGAAACCTTGTCTCTACTAAAAATGCAAAAATTAGCTTGGATGACAGAGTGAGACCCCATCTCTTAAAAAAAATAAAAAAATAAAAAAATAAAAATAAAGTCTAAAGCTTTAATGACATAATTTTATTGAATGATGGCGATTATTGTAAAGCATTTTCATTTGTAGATTTATAAGCACCAATTAGAATGATTTTTTTTCATTTCTAAATCTTTTGATTTTTTAAATCACCTTTGTGCACATAGCTATCTTTAGCATTTTTCAACTTCGGAACTATGTCAAGTAAACTTTGGTGGATAAACATCATAAAAGATCAAATACTGTTACAGCATTTAGCAAAATCAAATGGTCCAGGTTCTTGTCACAAAATATTGCATGATTAAGCTCTTCTCATTGAGTACCTGGCTGGAAATACTATTTCCTTGTTGTCCTTGGAAATATATGGTTCACTCCCTCATCCTTGAGTATGAGAAAACTCATCTAGAACGTGCATCTTTAGACTCATGGTCTGAGATTTTGCTTACATGATCAATTTCACCAACGTCATCTAGGGTCTAGAGTACTGCCTGCCCTCTGTCTCCCTGTGTTCAGCTTCTGCTTTAATGATTGTGGAAATTCTTCTGTTTTCTTCTACTTGCTATTATGGACAAAACATGAAAAATTCTGAACTCTTAACTGTATTCACTGAAAGCTTAAACAAAAAGGACTCTAAAGATGGTGTTTCTACAGACTTTCATGCCTTCTTGAAAGATGATGTAATACTTTGGCAATGCTATATTAAAACTGAAGGATGTTATAATAATGATCATTTATTTTCCTATCACTGTATCTTTTTAGGTAATTCCATCAATGTTCCATTTCCTTTTTATTTTAGTCTTTATTTTTATAGCATAGTTTGGAATAATTGATTAGCAATGATTAAATAATTCCTAGGATAATGAGATAGTAAGTTTTGAAAGATACAGAAAAGTTCTCATAATATGTCTTAGATTTATGAATCCAAAGAACCCATATGATATTTACAAAATAGGAGCTTTATTCTATTTTTAAAAAGTAAATTTTCTCTTTGTCATTTGGAGGATAGCTAAGAAAGAGTAAAAGTCGTGAAATATTAATTCTTACAGTTAGAACTGCTCAAAAAAGAAGCCCCAAACTAAAATTTTTTACAATGAACCTGGATGCTATCTCTCGGATCAGAAAGTATTTCCAGTTAATATCACTGAAAAAACAGTATTTTTTTCAGGCCAGCTGCATTTTCATCAGTCTAGGTAACAGGGTCAGGGGTCTTAGCTCATGCTTTCTTTGTTGGAAGTGCCCTTCATTCCCCAAAGGTCTGGGCACATGAGGCTATTTTGTTCTTGGAGATTCTACCATTTGAGCCACAGGTCATTGTTCTGGGGTGGACAGTTGGCCCAGGTTGAGAATATCAACTCCTGTTTCAGATTTTGAATCGTAAGGAACAAACAGGGTATACTGGAAGCAAAGAGCTAGGTCAGAAATAGCTCCACAGAGCCCAAAGCCCTGGGAAAGCCTAAATTGCAAGGAAGCAGAAAGGAGGAAATCTTCAGAGAAGGCAAGCTCCAAAGGGAAAGAAGCGGGTGTGCAGAATCCAGACAATGTGGCCCAGTGAGGGATAAAGGGTAACAAAATCTGCCTAAACTTCCTGCAGTTTGGATTCCTTACATTCTTTATACCACCACCCCTTTATTTTAGAATTGGGCTACTGTTTCTTGAAAACAGCAAATCTCTAAAACAGAAACTAGTGCCAGGAATAGGATTGCTCAAGCAACAGATCCTCAGTGAAAATGCAAAACTAACCGTGGAGTTAAAGCCAAGAGGAGGGATAGGGGTTGGGGGTGGACAGAGAGGATACCCTGTTCTATGGAAAACTGGTGCTTTGAAGGTAAGTGATAACAAAAGAGCTGAGCAATGGCCTATTATCTCTTGGGACCCAAATCACATGTGCAGGTTGTCTGACTAAAAGCAGATAAGAGAAAGGCAGGGAAAATGACCTATGTTTCAAAAGGGAAATCTGCTGAGATTGCTGGAGACCAGGTCCAGATATTATTCATGAGTTTGAAAAAGCTCAAGGGGCCAGCAATTGAAAGGAGACTATCTAACAGTACCCAGACTAGTGTGGGAATCCTAAGCCTTTCCCACAGGATAAACATGTTGATGCCCAATCCCAGCCCCACCAACCCCTTGTAAAACACTTTTATAGACTGGAATGTAACCTGTGGAAGGGAGAGATCTATAGGGCAGAGTAGGGAAGAGGCGCTTTCCAGTCCTTGCAAACAAGCCTCTTTCCAATCACTTGTGCTCCTTTATTCTCTCGAGGACAAGGCTGTTAGAAAGAAACAATGGGGACAGAAAGCTGAATAAGGAAAGTCCTGACGGAAAAAACATCATCAGGCAGCCTTGTGATGAAGGGAGCAAATTTATCCCACAGAAATTCCTGGCAAAACATTTCAGTCAAAGATGTACTCAGGACAATGATTAAGAGCCCACTAATGTTCTGGGGTAGTTATCACCAGAAGAACCTTAGTCTTGGACAAGTACCTATCCCAACTCCTATCAAGATGGTGTTGAATCTTGAGCCTTTTCTGCAGGCTCCAGACTCAAGTAGAAAAGGCTGCTGGCACCAGACAATAATTACTCAAATGGAGAGAAGACTCCTCTCTTAGGTCCCTAAGAAGGGTAGGCCTGAGGATAATGGAAAGAGGGAATCCTAGTGAGATCCTAGGACTCCCAAAGCATGACTTAGGAAGTTATTCTATTACCCAGGCAAGAAACAGACTCATGACATTTATTGGTCTGGACTAGTGATCAGTGTATGATCCTGTTTTCTAAGTTCCTTCCCTACCACCAAGTCAACCTCCTTTTCTAACTGATAATTTTTAATTTTTCATTTTCCCTACTGAATGGCTGGTGTGCTGATAGTAAAATGTGTCACTAAATGTGGAGGATGTCATTCTGACAGGATGATGATCACATGGACCAGATGCAGAGTGGGGAATAGGTATTTGTAGCTGTACTTATAATACGGGATCATGTTAGAAAAGAACATCTTGAGGGGTAAGTTTGCTCTGCAGAAATGAAATACAGTGGTAAGTCACTGGTGGAATCCACCTAGCCCACATCTTCTTGGGAATGATTCCGAAGCCTACATTTTCTATGAGGTGACCACAATTTCAAGGCTGCCACAAATGGTTGTACAAGGTTGTATGTAAATTGCAAACTTCTACAAAGAGGTTCGGCCCCATCTGGCCACAGTTGACTGAGATGCCTGGTCACACTGAATCTGATTTAATCTCTGGAGAATATGAGCTAAGAAACACAAAACATGAGGTAAGCAGCAGTCACTGGAGTTGTGAAGTTCTAGAGCTGAGTTCAGAGTTTGCACCATAGCAGCTCAAACACATTAATAAGCCGAGGCTCTGAAGACAGGACTAACACACCCCATGTGGGGAAGCAGAGATAAAAAGGTCTTCGGAGAAACCAGTCCACAGAAGGATAATACAGTAGGTATATAGACGATTATGTTTAAGATTAAAAAAACAAAGGCAGAGTGACAGAGACAAAGGCAGAGGGAGAGCAGAAAACAAGGTGATTAGAGGACAGAGACAAACAGAGTAAGGGGCAGTCAGAGACACAGAAAGAGTTTAATTGCTGGTGACTTTCTAGATCCTACAATGTTTCACTGTACTTCCTGCAATGAAGTTCCAGATTTCTGCTCCTTTTTAACAACTCCTCTTTTCCAAACTATTGGTAGGTTTCTGACTCTTGTAACCAAACCTTTTTTGTTTTTTAAGACAGGGTCTCACTCTGTCACCTAAGCTGGAATGCAGTGGGTTACTGCAGCCTCGACCTTCTGGGCTCCAGCAATCCTCCTACCTCAGCCTTCCAAAGTGCTGAGATTACAGGAGTGAACCACCAAACAATTCTTGACCTCAACAACTGCTACATGAAAGAATTTCCACATAACAGTAGCTGCATCTTTCAAATGTTTAATTTGTAACCGTGGTAATGAGAGGTGACAATGTGCTAGCAGCCCTCACTCTCAGTGCCTCCTGGGCCTCCGCGTCCACTCTGGCGGCGCTTGAGGAGCCCTTAAGCGCACCACGGCACTGTGGGAGCCCCTCTCTGGACTGGCTGAGGCCGGAGCCGCCTCCCTCACTTGCCGGGAGGTGTGGAGGGAGAGGCGCGGGTGGGAACTGGGGCTGCGTGGGCACTCGCAGGCCAGTGTGAATTCCGGCAGGCGCAGGCAAGGGCTGGGGGCCCCATACGGACGCTGAGCGGCCGGCTGGCGCCGCTGGCCCAGGGCAGTGAGGGGCTTAGCACCGGGGCCAGCAGCTGTGGAGGTTGTGCCTGGTCCCCCAGCAGTGCCAGCCCGCCGGGGCTGCACTCAAATTCTCACCGAGTTTAGCTGCCTCCCCGCTGGGTAGGGCTCTGGACCTGCAGCCCGCCATGTCTGAGCCCCCCAACTGCAATGGGGTCCCGTGTGGCCTGAGCCTCCCCTATGGGCTCCGCCCCCTGCTCCGTGGTGCCCGGTCCCATCCACCGCCGAAGGGCTGAGGAGGGAGGCGCGGCTCGGGACTGGCGGGCAGCTCTGCCTGCAGCCCAAGTGCAGGATCCACTACGTGAAGCCAGCTGGGCTCCTCAGCCGGGTGAGGACTTGGAGAACTTTTACCTCTAGCTAGAGGATCTTAAATACATCAATCAGCACTCTGTATCTAGCTAACCTAGTGGGGACTTGGAGAACTTTTCTGTCTAGCACTCTGTGTCTAGCTCAAGGATTGTAAATGCACCAGTCGGCACTCTGTCTAGCTCAGGGTTTGTAAATACACCAGTCAGTACTCTGTGTCTAGCTCAAGGTTTGTAACTACACCAATTGGTACTCTGTTTATAGCTAACTCTGTATCTAGCTGACCTAGTGGGGACTTGGAGAACTTTTCTGTCTAGCACTCTGTCTAGCTCAAGGATTGTAAATACACCAATCAGCTCTCTGTAAAGTGGACCAATCAGCAGGATGTGGGTGGGGTCAGATAAGGGAATAAAAGCAGCCTGCTGGAGCCAGCAGTGGCAACCCGCTCTGGTCCTCTTCCATACTGTGGAAGCTTTATTCTTTCACTCTTTGCAATAAATTTTGCTGCTGCTTACTCTTTGGGTCCATGCTGCCTTTATGAGCTATAACACCACGAAGGTCTGCAGCTTCACTCCTGAAGCTGAGACCACCAACCCACTGGGAAGAATGAATAACTCCAGACGCGCTGCCTTTAAGAGCTGTAACACTCACCACGAAGGTCTGCAGCTTCACTCCTGACAGCAAGACCATGAACCCACCAGAAAGAAGAAGCTCCAGACACAGCTGAACATCTGAAGGAACAAACTCCGGACACACCATCTTTAAGAACTGTAACACTCACCGCAAGGGTCTGCGGCTTCATTCTTGAAGTCAGTGAGACCAAGAACCCACCAATTCTGGACACAATAATGTATGTACTGCCTAATAACTGGGGTATTGTAAAGGTGAGGCTCTCAAAAGAGAAGTACTATAATTTCTTTGTAACATCCTAATTGCTGTCCAAAACCAGACCTGGTTTTATAATATTAGCTAACATTTACTGAGCAATTCCCTTGGGACAGACAGTTTCAAACATACATGATCTCACCTCTTCTTCATAACAATAAGGTAGTTTCTATTACTGTCATTCCCATTTCACAGACTGGGAAATGAGGACAAAGACAGATTAAGTAAGTTGTTCAAAGTCACACAGTCAATAAAGGGATAAAGCTGGATCTATTGTTTATTTACATGAATACTGACACCTTAGAAATTAAGAAAAACAAGTTCATATATCCATTTAAAATTCATTTCAGTCAATAAATTTTTGTTGAATGCCTATTATATGCAAAGTACTGATTTAAACTAATAAACTGGTTAACACCAATGTTACAAATATAAAGTCCTTTTAAAGTATCAATATCAAAATAAATTTTCTTTTCTGTGGTCCACAAAAGAAAAAAGATGTACCAGCACTTTTAAATTAAGTTTTTCAATTTCCAAAATACCTCCTTTAAAACAGAAGGGAATAAATTCCAACAATGCTATTTTCAACACATTCATTATTTCAAAACTTACTGGAATATCTGAAGATTACTTGCTGCAAGCTGGACTCGTGAAAATAAACCTTGACTTCACAGAGAAGTCTACATTGATAAATATATATCCGTTGAATTAATAACAGTGTAAGTTACACATATGTATACAAAAAAGTAAAATGACAAGGATGGAGGGGAGTTTTTCATGGAAGGTGGTGGGTTGCCATGGATTCTGCTTCTCTTGATTTTCTGAGGAGGGCTTGTTTGAGGGCACTAATTTTCTCATCAAGTTCAGCCAGTGAATAGTTCTGCTGTAAACAATAACGACACAAATTGCTGAATAAGATTCTGAAGTATCTTAATGCAGATAAAGTGCCAAATGAACTATAAATATTTAAAATATTCAAAAGCATGATCAAATGGGTTTTTTTCCCTCATGAGAATAATCTTAAAACTGCACAACTATATATGTTGACTATATCATAAATTTAAAGGCATAAAATAACAAGGCTTAAAAATTTCTTTTTCTCTTTTCTAATGACTAAGCTCTCCTGAACCTTTTATACTTTGAAAGAGTAAGTTTACAAAAAAAAAAAAAAAAGCCTGATTATTAGACACTGGAGCCTATTTGAAGATGGGAGGAGGGAGAGGACTGAAATATTGCCTATCGGGCATTATGCTGATTACCTGGGTGACAAAATTGTCTGTACACCAAGCCTCCGTGACATGCAATTTACCCACGTAACAAACCTGAAAACTCCTTGAGCTTAAGTAAAAGTTGGAAAGAAGAAGAAAAATGCTAATTATACTACTACCAGGAGAAAAAAATCATTTGAGATCCATCAGCTATCCCTTTTAATAGAAAACTTTCTATGTTGATTACTAAAGTTAACCTGAAGTGGAAAACAGTGAAGAAAACACTCCTTTTGCTTTCCAATAAAAATTGGATTTGTTCAAGTCTATCTATGTGAACACCCTCACTTACATTAATATTTCTAATTTAGACACAAGTATTATGTGGTGACTATTAGGGGGTAAAGAGAAAGGGCAATTGGGACTGAGTGCTAATAGGTACAGGGTTGGGGCGGTGATGGAAATGTTCTAGACTTAGTGGTGATGGTTGCACAACATAGTGAACATACTAATAGCCATTTTAAAATTATGAATTTTATGTTATGTGAATTGTATTTTTAAAGCAGCAACAAAATGTTACAGTTTACTACATAAGAGAGTAACTTTTAAAAACCTGATTATTCTCATAATCAATAGTAAAAAAAGTTAACTTTAAAAGTAACTGCTTAAAATACCTAGAAATTCTCTCTTGAGGGATCAACTACAATAATTTACTTCTGGAAAAAATAATTGCTATCAAAAAATTTACTCAGAATTTTGTAAGAAAAAAAATGCTACTCTTAAAAATTAGAAAGTCTTCTCCAACTTTAAATTCACATTACCCCTATTAAAGTCTAGCAAAGCCTTACTATTTAAGGTTCAGCTAATTAGTAAAGTAGCACTTTAGACAGGGCCAGCTGAAGTCAAACTCTGCCAAACACCCTTTTTGATGTAGGTGCTGCTAATCAGAAGTGTTCACAAAAGGAAGGGATGGGGGGAGACTGAAATTACTTGAGCACTTACTATTTTTAAGCACCTGATGAATGACACATCCTTGTACTACTAAAAGCAGGACAAAGGTTTTATTTATTTAACCTATCTGAGTCATTCCATGCCCTTAAAAGAATTTTTCTATTCAAGTATATTAGTTTATACTGCCCTTTTCTTCAGTCGTAAATTGTACCAGGGTATGACCTAAAAGCAACCATAGTAGAAACTTTTATTAATAAGAAAGGTATAAAACTAATCAAACTATTTCAGAAACCAAAATGAAAATGCAGTAACTTACTTGAGGTGGTTGAACTTTTCTTCTTTTTCCAGAAAAGCTCTAGATTAAAAAAAAAAGTAATCAACGTTTAAAAAAATCTAAGCATTATTTTTTTCTTTATAAAATACCGTACAAATTATGTACAGCCTTGGGAACTCTGACAGAAAGAAAGCCAACCAATTTACCAATACCAATTATTGTCTGTAACCAACATCCACCTTATATTCTGCAAGTTACCCTCTAAAGAGGATGACATTAACAATATATAGTAGTAATACTGCAGCAACATGCTTATCTTTGGCAATACATACTTTCCCATCAATTACCAGCTTCTAATGAGCCTGGGTGATTGTGGAAAGAGGTGCTCTGGGGATTTTCTGCTTAGTTTTTTTTCATAACCTTTCCATCCCAGGGTGTTGAACAAGCGAAGTGACAATAGACAAAGGAAAAATGTAATCTGGTATATGAGGCCAAGAGGTGAAAACACACACACACACCCTGGACTGACTATAATGGACACTGTGGTTGTTTATGCAAGGAGCTACCTATCCACTGCTTCTCTGTGTGGCCCAAGCCAATGGCTTCCTGGTCTTATCAGTGACTGAAATGGGCATGGGTCCAGTTCTGGCCAATGAGTAAAGGAGAAGACTGCTGGAGATTAAGAGGAGAACCTCTGGAAAAAGCTTCCTCACGTCTTTTGAGAGAAAGCCCTCAAAGAAGGCAGTTTCTCAGGATACTGCCGTATCTGGGCAAGACACCTGAAAGTGCTGTAGCCATCTTGCCACCTGCCTGGGAAAGAAGGTAACACCAAGCAGAGTTAAGAGGGGAAAGAAACCTATTTTCTTACAATTATGATTTAGTCACTGAATCAATTAAATCTGAAGCTTGTGCTACCATGGACTTCCTATTTTATAGTTTACATAATGTTTAAGCCAGTTTTGAGTTCAAATTTCTTACAGTTGAAGCTGACATTCTCATTGATCCACTAATGAGCCTTTTAAATCTTGGTCTAATGAATTCTTCCTAGACTTTTTCTTAGTTTCACACAAGCACTAGCTTTTAAATGGCAAATTAGTAAATTAGTATATTTGACAAACTGAATCTCAGAGACAAAATGTTCTCAATGAGCATTTCTAACTATTGAGATTTTGAAGATAGCATTAAAACTCACATTTTCCTTTGTGTCAAAAGTTGATTCAAAGAACATCTAGGTATGCTTCTTATCAAGTTACAATAAGTTGGAAATCATTAAGTATTAGTAATTATGAAATAATAGAGTTCAGATAATTATGCTCCTTCCTTTGCCAAACCAAGCTGCATACCTGTGGTAGGGCCTATCGGCAAATAAGGAATCAATGTTTAATTTGGCAATTGATCAGTCTCCTAACTTCCTAAGAGGTGGCTTTGTATACACTTAATGCAAATATAATTCCCCTTGGCCAGGCGCGGTATCTCATGCCTGTAATCCCAGCACTTTGGGAGGCCGAGGTGGGTGGATCACAAGGTCAGGAGATCAAGGCCATCCTGGCTAACATGGTGAAACCCCGTCTCTACTAAAAACACAAAAAATTAGCCAGGCATGGTGGCGGATGCCTGTAGTCCCAGCTACCTGGGAGGCTGAGGCAGGAGAATGGTGTGAACCCGGGAGGCGGAGGTTGCAGTGAGTCGAGATCGCACCACTGTACTCCAGCCTGGGTGACAGAGCGAAACTCCGTCTAAAACAAAACAAAACAAAAAAAATTCCCCTTGTTCTCCTAGTCATTTAACCTGTAATATATCGACAGTTTCTATGCTATTAAACAGTCAGATTACTACTGTATCATAGAACCAAAGCAAGAAATATCAAAATAAGGAAAGTAAGGTCATCAGTGGTTCAATGACTTAAAAACAGTAAAATGTGGCCTTTTGGGCTTGTTTTACGTCTGAGCAGAATATTTTGATAAGAAGAACACTTAGAAATACCGTATCTACTATGGACACACCAGATTAACTTTACTATTTGTTTTAGGTGTAAGGAAATCTCAGTACAGTTCCTGACTTACGATGGCTAGATAAGGCTTTTCAAATTTACAATGCTGTGAAAGTGACACACATTCAGTAGAAACTGTACTTCAGATGCTGAATTTTGATCTTTTTCTGGGCTAGTGACATGTGATACGATGCTCTCTTGTGATGCTGGGCAGTGGCAGTGAGCGAAGCTCCCAGTCAGCCATGTGGTTATGAGGGTAAACACCCAATACTCTACAGTGTACTGTGCTGCCAAGTGACTTTCCTCAACTGTAGGTCAGGGTACACATTCTGAACATGTTTAAGGTAGGCTATGCTAAGCTATGATGTTTGGTAGGTTAGAGGTATTGAATGCATTTTAGACTTGATAATATTTTTAGTTCTTGATGAGTTTATTGGGACATAACCCCATCTGTATAGAAGTATAAATAAAAGGTGGACATTTTAACAGGTGTTGTTACCTGAGAGAAAATACTTGAGAGCACAGCACACTAAAGAAAGAGCTGGAGAAAGGTAATGCAAAATTGTCTCTCCTCACCCATTATTTTACCTTAGTACGTTCCTAGTCATGCATCGCTTAATGATGGGGATATATTGAGAAATGTGTTAATTTTGTCATTGTTTGAACATCATATACTTATAGAAACCTAGATGGTACACACCTAGGCTATATGGTATAGTCTATTGCTCCTAGCATACAAACCTGTACAGCATGTTTGTGTACTGAATACTGTAGGCAACTATAACACAACGGTATTTGTGTATCTAAACACATCTCAACATAGAAAAGATACAGTAAAAATACCACACTATAATTTTATGAGACCACTGTAATATATGCAGTTGACTGTTGACTGAAACATCCTTATGCAGAGCATGACTGTCATACACACACACACACACACACACACACGCAAATCCAGGGAACCAGTGCTCTAAGGAACCTCAAGGGTAAGGAGGCCTCTTCCATGACTGGCTGCTTTCTTTCTGTCAGTTGTAAAAGGCAACTGATTCTACACGTGCAGTATCTAAAATGTTTTTCTTCCCTTCTAGTCCCAGAGCCCTGATTCAGACCTTCATTTCTCTCTGGCTTGGATAATGACATGTTTCCTAAACTAGTTTCCTTGACTCCAATTTCTCTCCAACTCAGACTTTATAATGCCACCAGACAGGGACCTAAATTACAGGTTTCTCTTTCTCTAAAACTTAATTGTGCTCCAATGATACTAGAAGTGCAAACTGTTTAGTATGACCTTCAAGGCCCCCTGAAATATGTTTACAATCTAATTTTCTAGCTGAATCCAGTTGTTCACTCATGCTTCAGACCCAGCACATGTTCACACGCACATGGCCTGTGTACATGATGTTGACCTGGTTTTCAGCATTCCCCTCCCCCGATGCTTCCTTAAGAACCAGGAGTTACTGTTACAGACTAAGAATTACACCGAGTCAGTGCTTTGAACAAAGTTAACACACCTTCAAAGTCCAGTAATGAGCTATCAGCCAAGTCCTATCCATTCATTTGCACATCTACTTGATATCTACTACATTCTGTGTCTCAAAGATGAACAAGACACAGTTCCTGCCCTTGAGAGTTTCAAAATATAAAGTGAAAAACATGTATAAACATATAAGTAATAAATGCTATAAAATGAACAAAATACTTATAAAAGCATGTTGGTACTTACTGTTTTCAAGTATCATACTTTAAAATCAGTAAGTCTTTGGAAATACTGAAAGATCATATATTTTAAATGAACTGTTAAGGCCATGCCCTTAAATTTCTGAAAACATTACATTTAAAGCTTTCCATGGCTAATGCGAAGAATAAAGACCTTTAGAATTCTTACATCAAAATGTCCAAGAAGTATTATTAACTTTTGCCATAAATCCTGTTCTATACACATTATAACATATTTTGGAGTTTTATGTCTGGCTCATAAAATGAGAACTTTATATAATCTGATTACATTTTATAAAACAAATATAAATGACATCTTTTTTCCCAACAAATATTTGTTTTTCTATGCCAGCCTTCAATGTTACCCACGATAATCAATCTCCATCCAACTGTAAGAAGCTCCCCATGTTTAGAATTCATCTACATGTGAATCTGAATAAACACATTTCAATGAAAATCTTTTCAGATTTCAGGAGTTCCAACAAAAGTTCAATCCTTAATAAATTTAATGGGCTCAACTTTTCTATCTTTAGAAGCTATAGGACTGTGCTACATATGTAGTTTCTTCTGTATACTTTTGAGGGATAAATATGTAAAATTATGCAGTTACCATACATGTACTCCCAGCATGACAGTGAGGGTGATGAATAATGTACTATGTCCTCTGTAAGGTATGTGCTCAACTCCTCCTGTTTGCAAGGACACTCTTAGAGCTAGCTGTATTCCAAGTGAGGTTCCTAAAGATGGCTCATTCATCCTATTATAGAAGGGTGAGTATGAAATCTTCTTTCCCATAGGGCTTGTGTCATGTATGTTCACAGGCCTAAAGGACAGAATGAGTCTGAATATTTAAACCTTTCCAGTGTTTTGTTCTTCCTTGTAGCTCACTACTAATTTGATATGTCACTTCCAACACTAATCCAGAAGCAGTTCTTCTAAAAGATATATAGATTTTTTTAACATATTTGGAAATACTTTTAAAAAGCACCTGTTTTATCACAGGTTGCCACCATCCATCCTTTTCTGAATGCTTAATACATATATGCCAGTCCTCTGTTTACATTTACAAATGCTTCTTACCCCTGAAATTAGGCAGTCACCAACCTTCAGACTTCAGGCCTCAGACAATCTCAGTGTTCCTATCCATCGATGGACTCTCACCACTACACAGACTCTCCCAATTGTCCCAAGTGTAAGTGCTATATCTCAAAAAGCTTACCTGATATTTTTACCTTCATAACCTCCTCTGCCTTCAAATTCACATTTCCCCCAAAGTATCTCTCTCTCTAGATTTTCTTATTTCTATCAATGGTATCATTTTTCCAATCAGAAACTGGACTCTATCCTTGTTCTCTATTTCCACATCCAATCATCAATATTTGTCCATTTTTTTCCAACCTGCATCAATCTTTTCCATTCTCACTCACGTCCCTATTTTAGGATCTAACTTCACATCTAAGCTAGCATAACACTATCTCCTTGTCCTTAGTTTCTCTCTTTTGTCTCCCACAACTGTATTAGATAAATCTTTCTAAATATCATGTTCACAAATTACTTCTCTGCTCAAATGCTTTCAGTAGATTCCCCCTGCTCCCTGCCTGGAAAATAGATTTTAAACTTCTGAGCACAGCACTTAAGGTCCTAACAATCTGGCTACTTTACCTCTTTACCCACTCCATCCTATGTGTAACAGATCAAAACAAAACAAAAAGATTATGATGTGGAAGGCTTATTCTTTTGTTAAACAAATCTATTAATTTTTTTTTTTTTTTTTTTTTTTTTTTTTTTTGAGACAGAGTTTTGCTTTTGTTGCCCAGGCTAGAGTGCAATAGCGCAATCTTGGCTCACCACAACCTCAGCCTCCTGGGTTCAAGTGATCCTCCTGCCTCAGCCTCCCGAGTAGCTGGGATTACAGCCATGTGCCACCACGCCTGGCTTATTTTTATTTTATTTTATTTTTGTATTTTCAGTAGAGATGGGGTTTCTCCATGTTGGTCTGGCTGGTCTTGAACTCCCGACCTCTGGAGATCCGCCTGCCTTGGCTTCCCAAAGTGCTGGGATTACAGGCATGAGCCACTGTTCCTGGCCTATGTTAAATTTTTATAAATCAGAATCAGAGAAAAGAGATGAATGATACTGCAGTAAGTTCTCATTGGAGGCATCTGATACTACCATACTCTATTGAAAGATCAGTTCTATTGTTAGTAAGAATTATATTAACAAGGTATGAAATTGAACTAGAAAAATAACTTTCCTAGGTTACTAGAATGGGAAAAACTTATGGTAGACTACTGTAGGAAAAGTCATTAAAAATCTTTATGAAGTTTCCTAGGAAAACATTCAAAGAATAATCCTAAAAGTGAAAAGACCTTTGTAATTATGTAGTACAACCAACATATTTTCTAAAATTAGACATCTTGAAGGCCAGAGGAATACAGTGACTTTTCCAGGTTTATACAGCTACTTCATAGTTCTGAAACTAAATAAATGCCAATGAGGTTTTTACCATGTGGTAAGCAGTATGCTAAGTGTTTGATCGGCATTATCTCATTTGATCTTTGCTTCAGCCCTTAGTATTTTTATAAACCTCATTTTACATTTGAGAGCAATAAATCACTAAAACTCTTCTCTGAAATTTTGTCATTTAAGACTTGCTGCTCCCTTTTGTTACGTGACCTGCCTTCTTCCTCTGGAAATACTTCTTTTCTGTAACTCATCTAATATTCCATCTATAACTTTGGAAGATTGCTGTCATATCTAAAATAAATTTTAAATATATTTTCACCACTAACTTGCATGATCCATGCTAAAATGGGCTATCTCACATAATTTTTCAGAAATAGGAGTTTTGGTATAATCTCACTTTGATATTATTTTAGTTCCAATATGGTACTGCTTTAAAAAAAAACTTAAAGAAGGCAGGTATTATATATGATCACCTCAGAAGACTGAAGAAAACACAATGAGCTCAGGATCATTTTTCTGAAAAAAGCTGATGTGCCAAAGATACTAACTTACTAGCACAACACTGTTTCTTAATGTTCTTGGAAAAAGGGGTAAGAATGAATGAATGCTAGAGTTAAGGAATTACAAAAACATAGAAAGTCTGGTGGTTAAGGTAAAGAGTAAGAATGGCAGCTTGAGGTGTGCGTTTGTTTAGTATTAACTGCATGTGAGCTGAGGGAAGGAGCCTGGTGGGGAAGAGAGATTAAAGAGGCAGAGGGATCACTGACAGAGCAAGGTTCCAGAGGAAGCCTCTGTTTTACAAGGTAGCAAGTTCAGAGTAAAAGGCCCAACCACCACCCAGTTTGACTTACTATGCCATGAAAATGGCCTAAGTTTGAGAATGTGGGTAATATATAATAGAAGTATCCCTTTTTAAAAATTCTAAATTTTAAAAATATTCAGAACCAGAGTTTTTAAGGAACTAGATATATCCCCTACACAGGACTATGTTCATTCATCTTTGAATTATTAAAATAGTTTTGCTTATAGATCAATGAGTGACTGTAAAACCACAACGAATCCAGAATAACATTTTAATTTATTTTTAAAAGACACTTATACTCACTACAGACTGAAAATATTCAGGAGAGATGCCTTCCAATTCAAGGATTTTATCCTCGAGCTTTTTAATTCTCTGATAAATGTCTCTTGGCACTGGACCACCTAAATACATTGAAAAAAATTCTGAGATGCTGTTGAATAATTCTTTCTTCTTACAATTTTTATTCTTAAAATACCATGCAAAGACACTTATGCAAAGGAATGGAAAATACTTAATAAAAAAACAAAAGTAAAACAGAATGAAGTCCTTAGGTCATATTTTCATATTATACACTATTGGACATATTGTACTACACTTCCTCTCTCCAAACCCCATTTATGCTTCCTATATTCTAGGAGTTTCATGTTAAATTCATTTTACAAGATATTGTGAATAGCTTCCATATAGAACAATTTATATTTCTGATATGCTTTGATAACATGGGAGGACAAAAATGCATAGTGACAAATGATGATAATTCAATGCAGTGGTTGCAATATGTCATATTAGTTTCTTCAATTAATACTTCTTCCTACATGCCATATTTTTTCCTTTGACCTAAAAGAATGTAAAAAAGGGGCTTTACCATAATTTTAAACTAATAAACTTTCTGAGGAGGGGAACAGTAAATTATGGCCACTCAAATTTTAAATTTATGATTATATCAAGAATCCTTCTACTTCTCACCCCCTCCACACTGTGGCCTTTTTGGTCCAGACCACTTCCACCTCTCCCTGGATTATCGCAACCCCCAAACTGGTCTCCCTGTTTCTGCCATGCTTCCATAGAGTGTATTCTCAACACAGGAGCCAGTGATCCTCTAAAAATGTAAGTTAGATCACGTCATTTCTCTGCTTCCAATACCTGATCATTTCACTCAGATTAAATACCTTCCAATATCTGATCATTTCACTCAGATTAAATACCAAAGCCCTCACAATGGCCTACAAGGCCATATACAATTTGGACATTCTCCCTATGCCCACATGGTTCCAGCCACTTGATTCCTTTTTTCTGTTATTCAGGGAGGTCAAGCACCCTGTAAGCTTTAGCTAGTTCCCTCCACCTCCATAATCCCAAGTCAATTTCAAGTCTTGGCTCAAAAGTTACCTTATCAGTAATGCCTTCTCTCACTATCCTGTTAAAAACACCAGTACTACGACTTCCCTACCCAGCACTCCCTTATCCTCCTTACCTTAATTTTCTCCATTCCATTACTACCACCCAACATTCAGTATATTTTCTTTCCATATTGTTTGTTTCCCCATTCTAATGTAAGCTCCAAGAGGAGAGTTTTATCTGTTTTGTTCATTAGGTAGGGCTGTGCAGTTTGTGCACTGCACAAACCGAGGAAGCATTAGTTTGTAAGACTACAATGCCTGGCAAAGAGCTGGTGCTTAATATTTACTGACTGAATGAATACATGATTAGCCAATCATTATGCAATTAAAGAATATAGGTACATTTTTATATCAAAATTGTCAACTTGTTATGTATAAAAATTCTAGAAAGTTTTTTTGAGGATTTAAAAAAATCTTAGGACTCTGGTTGTTCTTGTTCTTGAATAAAGTAATTTGTTCATTTGACTTTGCTCTTGCTGCTCCCTTTACCTACAATGTCCTCTGCCTTACTTCTGTATCTGTCAAGAGCCAGTTCAAGCTTCACTGGGTGACGCAGGCACTGCCTAAACCTCTTCATTCGCATAAAGGCTCCTTGTGCCCCCCTGCATTCTTCAGTGCTCCTGAGTTTTTTGGGACGGACTCTCACTATATTGTCCAGGCTGGTCTCAAACTCCTGGACTCAAGCTCTGTTCCCACTTCAGCCTCCCAAGGAGCTGGGATTATAGGCACACACCACTACACCCAGCCTTTCATTACTCCTTTAAAACTCTACTTCACTATTAATCTTTCTCTCATCAGATTATAAAGTCCTTGAAGCTGGGGACTATGATTATATCATCTCAGTATCCCTTGTGCCTAAAATAGTGCTTGGAGAATAGTAAGCATTCAACAGATGTTTTTCCAAAAAATTAACTATTTCATATTATTGAGACTTAACCAGTCAATCCTTTTATACAGTGGCATTTTAAACCCACCCACTTCTGAGGGAGGAGATTAATTCTTAATGCCAATGTCTTATTACTCTCAAAGATTTACTCATTCTGTTTTCTTCTTCTACCTTCATCTGGTTAGTATAGCTTCAGATAGCTAGTATACTCCGGCTATACTGGATTCAGATATCTCCTGAACCATATTTTGTGTTTTTGTCCTTTTTTGCAAATGCTGTTTCCTCTTTTTGGAATGCTTTGCTTCTGCTGTTCCCTCTTTTGGGAATGCTTTGCTCTGGGAAAATTCCTAGTAATCCTTCAAGGCTTCAAGTGTCACTTCACAAGGATGCCATCATCCCTTGACCTACCCTGAGAGAGTGAAACGCTAACTTTCTGTCCCTCCTACATATATCCGCAAAGGTAAAATGAGCAACTGTTCATTCAATAAACATTTGAGCACTTGTTTTGTGCCAGGCACTGTAACAGGTACAAAGTAATTAATATGACAGGCATAGTTGCACTCTCACGGACTATCTAGCAGAAGACAGACATTAAACAGAACCATGATAACTGCTTTAAAGGGCAGCAGGGAATACCAAGTGCTATATAAGATTATACAAAAGGTGAATGTGCACTGGTCTAGGATTAGGAAGAAAAAGCATGGACAGAACGGCATGAGTATAAAGATCCTAAAGCAGCAAAACAAGTGGGAGATGGGAAGCCCAGAGGTGTAGCTGGAACTACAGATGTAGATAATACTATTTAAAATTACAACCCCCTCCAATCCCAATCTCCAAATTTTTAGCTGGGAAGAAACAAGATCAAATTTGAGTTTTATAAAAAGCAATCTGGCCACAGCATAGAGAATGATCTAGAGTAAGTCTAGTGGCAAAGAATCCAGTAAATATCCTTCCATCAGTCCAAGCAAGAGATCACAGCAGCTTCAACTCTAGTAGCAGCAGTAGAGATAAGACAGAAGTGGGCAGATTTGAGAGATATTTATTCAGAAAACAGAATCAACAGACATGGTGACTAAATGGAGAGGGAGACTCAGGCTCTGCACCCAGTGAAGATTTAGGTTTGAGCAGGGTGCAGTGGCACATGATTGTAGTCCCACTGACACAGGATCCTGAGGCAGGAGCATCACTTGAGCCTAGGAGTTCAAGTCCAGCCTAGGCAAGACTGGACTATCTCTGTTCCTTTTTTTTTTTTTTAAAGAGTTGTCACTTACTATCTGAGGCGTGTTGCTTGGGCTCTTTAAACTTCAATTTATTTATCTGTACAATTATAACAGCACCAACACCTCAGAAGGGTATATGACCTTTTAAGTGAACTGACATATACATAACACTTTCTGAATGACTGGCACTTATCGTTCAAACAATGTTAGGAGCTACAGGAAAATTTGGTGACTAAATGAACTGCAATTTTTTAACCATTTGCAAAGGTTCATTATGAGGTCCACTTAGCACTCTGCTTACCTGTCTGTAACCGCAAGTGGGCCTCAATATTTTGTAGTCGTTCTTCTACAGCCTGATTACCACAATCTCGAAGCATGCTGTTAGGTTTATGACCTGACCCTGGAATTCCTTCAGGTCTAGTCTGTGGTCCGTATGTATTCACAACTCTAGAAACTAAATTAACAAACTTTTGAGCCTATATACATTTATATTTCAAAGATCAGAAATTCTTATTCCCTAACAGCACTTTGTATTTTTTTCATAAAGACCATCTAACCACAAGTATGAAGGACGGCAAGATGTTTTTGTTTTAAAATAAAATTTAGATGGGAAAGTTATTTCTATTCCATTTTGCTAATAATCTAGACTTCTGTCAGTGACTCGGATGTCATGTGGTGGTTACTTACCTTTTACGTGACTTTTAAATCCGGGGTAAGGAGTAAAAATCGCATCAGTTCTTGCACAACTATTTTCTAAGGAGAATTTAGATAAATATAAGTTTAAATATATTCTTCCCTTCAAATGTATGAGATTTTAATAAACTTCCAATCATTCATATTAACATTTTACTCATAATAATTTTAATAAACAATAGTAACAATAAATTACCATCGCACACAGGATAGAATTTAGTGACCTTCTTTACCTGTCAAAATGTATCATGATATCTAATATTCTTACCTAATATTCAGATTTATATACAGAAAAGCCATCAACATTAAGTGGCACAAATTGATACAGTTTTGAAAACCAATGTCACTATTCGGGCCTCAGGAGAAAATAATCTACTGTAGAGTATTTAAATTCTACTTCATCGTAGAACTAGAACTCATCATTTTTACTAGAATTCTTTTAATTCAGCATGTTTTATTTTAATGCCAAATTAGTGAACACCCAACACAAAGAATTATGTATTTAACACATTTTTATTTCAGAACTCCACATAAAGATGACCTCAAAACCTCAAGTACACACACATTTCCACTCTACCTAGACTTCCAGTGCTCATTTTAGAAATCCGTCATCACAAAAGTCATCTACTTCTTCTCATCCTACCACTTTCAAAAAAGTTTAATTTTAGGAAAGGTCTGTTGTGAAAATTTGTTCCTATTTTTTTCCAAGCTGAAAAGTATAGTTTCTTTCAAATTAGATATCAATGCATAAATTACAAAGGGGGAAAATTGGAAAGATGTTAACATATAATACAACTAATATATTAACATAATTGTTATATATTAACATATGGTACTACATAGTAATAATATATACTTGTGTTTGAAACAATGTATAAAAGCCACACATTGGCAGTAAGTCTCCTGTAAAATTCCCTTGAATATTTTGTAAAAAATGGCTGGTAAATGAGATTCTTAAAAAAAAAATTCCTTCCCCCACCATGAAATTTGATTTTTAAAAATTCCACTGCTTATAGTTAGATTTGTACTATTAAAATTCCTTTTAATAAAAAGGAACACACTAACATATTAAAATACATTTATATTTTTTCAGTTGAACTTTCCTTAGTAGTTCTGTTGATAAATCAAATAGTATGCATAAAATTCCAAATCCACTTAGCTTTTATATCCAGAGACTAAACAGTCATCTTTCTTTCTTTTTTTTTTTTTTGGAGGCACCTCAAAATATGCTTAAAAGGCCATCCTTTCTCCATTCTCTTCCTACCATTTCATGGGGCTAAGGGTTAAAAAAAGAAGCTATCATCCATTCCAGAACTATATTCCAAACATATAGATTAACTGACCCATCAGTGAGAAATTCAGCATGGTGTGAGTATATGAGTGCTAGTCACTCTCCACAGCAATTCTTTCTAGCACTGTTTTGAGCCAGCAAGGAATTGAATGGGCCAAGGAATCCTGCTGAGCATTTCAATTCTTGTCAATTTCTATCCCCTGGTGGTTTATAATAATAGAGTTAGCAGGGAGAACAGAGGAATAACATTAGTGACACATGTGCTTGCTCTCGCAACAAACCCTTTCTCATAGTCGCTTATAGCTGGTTGTAGTACCTGAGATTTTGCCATTGCTGCACCTGTTCTGAAAAGCTAATAGGAAAATATACCAAATTTAGAGATGCACATGTGTAATGTTAATAGTAGCACACAGCTAAATTCAGGACCCAATACCAGCCTATATTATTTCATTATTAAGAGAATCAGTGTACCAATGTGATATGAGTCAGTTTTAGGTTCATCTGACAATTCTATGTTCATAATAATTAGTCATGAGATATTAGAGGCAACAAGAAACATGTTCATCCCAATTATGAATTCTTCTCCATAATTTTTCCTAAGAACTAGTTGTTCTGATTATTACTATGGTGCCTAAGTATGATCTATGGCACTGCTTTGCAATATTTTGTATTCTGCAGCATAACTGCAGATTTGTAAATGTACTATAGCATCAAGTAGAGAGGTAAAGGAGAATCTGATGAAAAACAGCAAACGTATGCACTATGGCAGAAAGGAAAAAAGCAAGACACCATAGTCTTCATGATAAATTGGTTGCATTGTGACATAGGACATTTCAAACAGCTCAGGAGTAGTGAGAAAACTGCTCCCTCTGGAGGAATATTAACTTTAAGTTCACTTATGTATTAACATCATGATTTCACAGTACATGTATAGGTTTGAAATTCATAGAGCTCAGTTCCTGTTACTAGTGGGATTGATCAACCTTGTCACTCATACCTCACATTCATTTCCTAAAGGAACTTTAAAATAATCTTCGCCAGTGATAAACACTTTTAACGTTAGCATTTACTTTGTGTAACCAAAATGAAAACCAGTTTGCAATATAGTCTATTATTAAGCAGAAGGAAACTCTACTATCTTAGTTCCTAACTAAACCCGTGAAATAACTTGAATTGTGTTCTTAAAGCTATTCATTTAAAAAATAAAAGATTAGAGCAACTATAAAAATTGTGCTTAAAACCCTATGAAAATTAATTTCTAGGTAGTTACCTTGATTACAATCAATAACATTGCAAAATTCCCTGACGTTGTTTTCATTGATTTCAGCTTGCTTTCTTTCAATAAATGCAGATATTCGTCTGTCAATCTACAAACAACAAGTTTTAACAGTGTAAACATAAGATTTTTAAAAATAATACCCTCTCACCCCCGCCAGAAAAACTTACTTCTGCTTTTCCAGCCTTTATCTGAACTACTTCTGGATCAAAATGGAGCTGTGTCTTTTTCACATCTCCTAAATCACTTTCTTTGTGTTTTTCTTCCTCTTGTAGGTCACCAATGGAAAATTTGTCATTTGCTTCATTTTTGTTCCCCATTTCTGTTTTTCCTATCTCTTCAACAGCAGTTGTATTCTCCTCTTTAATTGGAGACTGAAGTTTTGCTAAAAAAGGCTGAGAACAACACAATTCCATCTGCTGAGGTTCAAACTGACCAAAATTAATTACACATTTAATATATTTACATAAATTTCTGCTAAGTAAATGAAATACTTAATATCAGTTAATAAATATAAAAAGTTGGTATACCAAGACACATAGATCTGACCACATGTATTTACTATTCTCTGCTATTGTAACCATTATCATTTGCTATAGTTTTAAAAAAGGAGAGGAAAAAAGAAAAGAAAAAAGAAAAGAAAACCTAAGGAAATTTAAAATTTTCTTTGAGAGAATCATTCTGTCACTCATCTTTTATTTTGTGCCAAATCAAAGCCTTCAGCCTCTGGCACCAATGCCACTTAATTAACATGTCATTCAAATGCCTCCTCAGAACACTAAGGCTTAGTATTTTTCCTCCTTAACACGAGAGCCAGTGCTCTCACTCAGCAAAGCCCTGCATTATCACTATATCACTGGAGATTCTCCACTTGAAACTGCAGTTGGCCAATGTGAATGAGGAAGATAGACATGAAATATATAGGTGTTAGGTTGAGTGAACACTCAGACATTTCCTGACATGGCAAGATCTCTTCTTGGGTCATAAAATTAAATTTTAAAAAAGAAAATGAACAAGAAAAAAAAAAAAAGATCTATAGCTGAAAACAGGCAGAGGCCTATCGCTATACTACAGGGGAAAACCCCTGTTGTAGACTATAAACTATATTACCCATTTACTGTTCCCCTCCCCCGCTCCCCACAATTAGGCCTCATTTGAGTTCTACAGCTCACTGCTCTGCCCTTTAAAACAGGGTTAACTATTACTTTTAACATGGAACAGTTAAAATTTCCCACAAAGTCAATGAATGGAGGGCTGAAAATTAATGCCTTATTCCATTAGTCAAAACACACTAACACTGATAATGTTCCAATTATTTTTTTCATACCCACAATTTTGCTTCCATTGTTTGCTATACTACTCTTTTGAAACCTTGTAACACCTTAATCACAGTAAACTGACCAATCCAAGCAGTTCTTCCACTTGTCTTTTTGACACTTCACATTTTACACTTTGATTAGAGATAAACTGCAAACTTACATCAATTATAATTGCAAAGATGTTCAATTAGAAACCAGCAAGGTCATAATACTGTTCAGTTATTAACATGAAATATTTAAAAATATAACAACATTATTATAAATACAGATTCAATATTAACTTCTAATACAAAGAATGAATTATTTCAAATTGTTAAGGAAAAGAAATGATAAAATAGTGACTGGCTACTTACAAAGATGAGACATTAATGTCACAGAAATTACTTTCTTTTTAAAAACTATGCTGAAACTGTTTAATTGCAACAGACACTCCAGGATGTGTCATGCTGGGATAATGCCCCTTCTTGAACCACTGAAAGCACTCCA
Source organism: Chlorocebus sabaeus (assembly GCF_047675955.1). Classification (NCBI taxonomy): domain Eukaryota; kingdom Metazoa; phylum Chordata; class Mammalia; order Primates; family Cercopithecidae; genus Chlorocebus; species Chlorocebus sabaeus. The sequence continues at coordinate 12,753,962 of NC_132927.1, forward strand.
TGAGCCTCCAAACTCACCCAAGGCATGGAATCATTATCATAGCATGACACACACCTGCCGTGTCTTATTGCTTAATTATAACCCACCATAGATGGAACTGTATTGACTTTTCAGTGCAGGTCTAGAATTGAATAGAATTGCATTCATTCACGCTCATACCCACATTGGTCTTTTGGGCTATATTCCCTTAACTGTCCTGATCACTACTGAAATTAACAGATTTAGATTAAATCTGGATGTAAATAACCTTTTGTTAGCAACACTATTAATATAGTGTTTAGAACTGTCAAATACTCCAACTAATTTAACCACAATTAATGTCTATTTTCAATATCAAGTTATCATTTTAGCAAGAAATTTACCTGTAAATATAAAATGTGTTGTTCAAGTGCACTAAAGAGCAATGCAGGCTGGAATGCTGAGAGGCTCTGGAGCTTGTTCCAATCAATTGTAATTTTCACCACATCATCTCTGAGGTTAAGCTTCAAAGGGGCAAACCAGCAACATCACAAAAATTACACAATTAAGCTGTACATATGAATTGTCACAAAAATAAGATTTCTAGAGTAACGGGTCTATTTTGCTCTAAGTTATCAAGTTTTTAATAATACACTGAAATGCTCTACGCAGTTACCATTTTAAGAGGCCAAGAAAGCTACAGATTTTCATAAAAAACAAAAACAACATGACATGTCATTCAAATTCTATTCTTGGGTCTGTGTAATGCGACCATTTTAGAGGTAAAAACCATTCATGAAAGATGAAAAGATGAAGGCTCTTTTGATACTTCAATATCTACAAACCTTTGGATGGAGTCCAATATAGGCCTGCCCTATTCAGAATCCTACTACTTCTAGCTCAGAGCCTTAAACAGAGGAAGTACAACTGTTTTGTGAAAGTTTTAACATGCATCTTTCTCTTTAAGTAGGTACACAAATACATATCAGAAATATATCATTATTCTGATGTCCTCCAAATCACATTTTTAGTTTTTTAACTTTTAACCAATTTTTAAACTAATTTAAAAGTCAAGATTATTCATACATATAAAGTGTAGGGATAAATGGCAACATGTTTATTTCAAATGAAAAACTATTATTTAGCTACGGAAGTCTGAAGCTGAAAAACAAAGACTTCTCCACTATAGTGAAATAAGTTGCCAGACTGGATGAAATGTCCAGATCTTTTGCTAAATGCTAAGATATGAGTGCTCATTATATGGAAATTTCTATCAGTTGGTGATCTAATAGAATAAAATCATACCCAGAAAACTACCAACAACCTGAATATAAGATTATCATCAAAATGAGTGAAAAGTTTACAATGAGAGCGCCCATCTGCAGTCTTTTGAGTAAATAAAAGTGAACCATCACAAACTTTTCTAGGGACATGTGTTTATAGCATAGTAGAAGAATACACTTCATAGTGGAATCAAGTTAACATAATTTATTCAAAATGAGTCATCTTTTCTACAAAATAAAGGTGTTACATGAGTTCAAATACAGATTTTATGAGTCATAATTATAATAAAAAAGATGAATCACTGTACAAAGATCAAAAAGATGTAAGGTTACCAATAAAAAGATAATATATTGAATACTTTGTGACAGAAATGTACTCCCTTTGAAGATGAGAACAGAAGCATTTAGAAGTCCATATTAGACAAGCGTAAAGATACATGAAATTTCATGTAGGCTGCACTGGCAAAGATTAGAATGTTAAGATTTTACGTTAAAGTGAATGCATTAATTTACATTACTTTAATTCCTATAAAGATTTTGTTAGACAACAACCTGTATTATGTACAGAAGTAACCTATTATTGTACTTTCATAGTCTTCAAAGAGATCTACAGTTGATCACAGAAAACTTAAGAATACAGCTTGGGAATAAAGCAGGCAAATCCTCAACCAAAGCAAAGTATCACATTTTCTAGAGAAAATAACTTATAGAAAAATAAGTCTTAATGTTTCATTCATAGTGTCATTTCAATTCAGCAGAATTACATAAGCTTCAAGTGCAATTAAGAATAACTGGTCTTTTAAGAAAATCACATAATAATGTCACAAATTAATTTTAAAACTATTCTAATACATCTAACTATTCATTCAACAAATTCATTATTAGTAATATGAATTCTATGCATTTTGCCCTACAGAACTTGGAAGAGTAAACCATTCACTCGAAAATCTCTATTAGTCTGCTATTAATATAGACTATTTAAATAAATATTTTCAGTAAACACTTTACTAAATTAATACAAAAATCCAAGCTAAAAATAAATAAGTGTTTAGCTTGGTAAGATGGACCATCCAGAGGCAAGCAAAAAGGTTAAAATTAGTAAATTTTGTGATCTTAAGTAAAAAATTCTTTTTAACATTCAGTTTTATGTTTCCTACTGAGATCTAATAATACAATGATACTTAGGGATGTCACAGGATGAAGTTAGGCATGTTACAACATACCTTCTAGAAATCTTTTAAAGTGGTTGCAAAAGAAAATACTGATTTCTCTGGGGGCAATTTTGTAAGTGTGGAACTCTGGCTTTCACTCTTAATACTTCTCAAAATATAAAGTATTATGAAAACAGTTTGCATTTAACTGATGAAACAATCATATTTTTGACACCTGTATAGGAGGTCCCTTCACTGTGTCATGGTAAAGTAACCAAATATTTACTGTCAACATTTTTGACAGGTGACACAAATAAATTGTAATCGCTTCTTTACTTGTAGAGTACTTGAATGTTTAAAATTTTCTAATGAGTTTGAAAAATTCAGTATGCAAAATGTTTCAAAAGAAACGTTTAAATCATTGCTCAGTATTTTTTAAAAATATTCCATCTTCTGTTAATAGGTGAGCATAAACTTTTTTCATCTTGACATTAGAAAATAAACAAACTTAAGTTCCAACGTCGCCATAAAAAGTTCTCTAACTTTTAAACCATTTAAAAGGTGTTGGGTCTTAAGACTGGAATATATAACAAAACACCCCAAGCCTTTAAAAAACGATTTCGGTAAGCACTTGGCAAACAACTGAATTTAAAAGTTGTATCTTTAAGCAGACTCCATTAATAATTGCGTCATTACATAAAACCGTTTAACTTACAGTAATGTTCTTTGTAAGACACAACACACTACGATTTTTTAAAACTGTAACTTTTTAAAAAGCTGATTGTCCATCTACTCAAGGCTTTAAAAATAATTTTCACAAATCAGACAAATGTTCTATTTTCATAAGAATTTACCATTATCTTAGACACAAATGCCTGCCGTGTCCACATGCGCTAGTGCCAGCCTCAAAACAAACTTTTACGGCTAGAAAATGGTCTATGTAAGATAGAAAATATTTCCTTTTAAAAGGCAGGTAAACAAGCGTACTTTTAAATTGTTTCTCATTTAAAACTTGCTTTGAATTTTACACCGTGAAACGAAACAGTGACTTGATCGAAGAAGCCCACTAAATTCAAAACCAATTTTACTATGACATTTCTGCAAAAGCGATTTATCAGCCAGTTAAACTAGTTAATAGTTAAATAACGACAGTTCTAACGCAAACAGTATCAATGATGGATAACTCATCCAACTTTACGCTAGAAGTATTTTAAACGAATTCCTTTTACTTTCCTCCCCATTTGAAAGGGTTATAGATGCCCAAAACAGCCCGAAGGAAAAAAGAAATGAACAAAACCAAGTAACTCATAAGAACAAATTACTCCTTCCCCCCGGCCAAGAAAAAGCTAATAAGCGCGCGCTTTTCTATAAATCTCAGGCCTACTGACCAACCAATTCCCATAAAGAGTAAGTTGGAGGAAAAAGGACCCTGAGCGCTAGGCGCCTCCTAAACTCGCAGTGAAGCTTTTCCACATTCATTCTCCCCAAGCCTGCCTCTTTCGGAGCCGAGTTTTCACTTAGACCAACCTCACCCACTCTTGGGGAGGACAGCTGCAAGGTAAACTACTCGGCAACGGGTACCGCCGTCCTACTCACTCCGAGCGAGGCGGCTGGGCCCGCGCTCCTCCCCGACCTCGGCTTCAGGGACCGCATCCCACACCTCAGCAGGCCTAGCTGCCCCCGGCCCCTGCTAGAGGAAAAGAATGGAGGGATGGGCCGGATGGCTTCCATATTCCCAGTCCCTCCGGCCACCTCTCACCTGTCCAACCAGGGTTTGTAGGGAGCGAAAGATTTCGTAGAGCACCTCTCGGGAGAGGTTGGGGCTGCATCTTCGCTCCAGGCTCCTGTCACCGCTGTTCGGGCGACTAAGCTCCGTGGCAGCAGCCATGATGCCTTCTCAGGCCGCCCCACCACCACCACCACCACCACCACCACCACCGTTTGCTCACAACCCCGCTCCCTCCCTTCCAGCTTTAGTCGCTTGGCGATGACGTACAACACGGCGTCTCGTTTAGATCAGGCTTTGAGGCCCCACCCTCTCTATGTGACTGACAAGCACGTTACACCAATCAGTTGCAACTGTGACATTACGCCGAGGCTCTGAAGTGGGTAATTGCAGACCAAAGCTAGGCTGGAAGGCTATATTTGAGGTGGTCATTAGCGTTGTGGTCTGTACCTTGACTCCCAGATGTTCACTGTGAATCTTGGTAAGAGGAGACATAGTTAAATTTTGTAGTTTGAGTCCCCAAATTAAAAGTTGACATTTTAACATGGCGGTGTGGAGTGGGTCTGGAGGAAGCTTGCTGGTCAGGGAGGGAGTGGTGCCCACACGCGTTTCTAAACACTGGAAAACTCACACGGAATTGTCATGATTGGATAGAACATTTTCATCTCTTCAAGTTTTAAGTTGTTGTTTTGGAGGCAGAGTCTCACTCTGTCGCCCAGATTGGAGTGCAGTTGCGCCATCTCAGCTCACTGCAACCTCCGCCTCCCAGTTTCAAGCGGTTCTCCTGCCTCAACCTCCTGAGTAACTGGGACTACAGTTGATATTCTCCGTTATAACTGTAGAGACTCTTAACCCTAAAATTGTTTCAAAGAAATGAAACACTGTCAATATAATCCAACAGGAATTTAACCTGGATAAATAATATGCAACCACAGTCTTTGAAATTAGGAGGACATAAAACCGAATTGAAATTTTACAAAGTATTATTTATCATAATAGCTTTATTATAAAGATGTTCGTGGGGTTTTGTAATCTTTTAGTCAGACTCCAATATTTTTAAAAAGTGTTATCCAATTTTAAAAAAATTACAAGAATTTTTAGTGTTAAATTTTATTCAAAAACACTTTAAGAAATAAACATCAGCTTAGAGATAAGGAAGGTGGGATTTAAAGCTCTTCATTCTGTTAATAGTCTAATGCATTTACAGTAGAGAAAGCAAAGGTGGAAACTTGCACAATGTGTATTCTTTAGTTTTAGGGTAGACTACATTAAAGGGAAGGACTAACGCATGGAGGAACTAGGATAAGGACGATGGAGATAAAAGAACTCCTTTGACCTGTCCCTAGGGAGTCTCTTAATTAGGCTTTCATTTCCAAAGACAAATGGGATCACCAGGCTTGACAGAATCTTGGAAAATCTTTTCTGTTCCCTTGTTGGCAGCAAGATATACAACTGATATTCCAGCCTATGTCTACAGCTGGAAAGATACTTCGCAATGTCCAATCTCAAATTGAGCAACCTTCTTATTCAAGCCACTCATCCCCATATCTAGCCTAAATTCATGATTCTTTGCCATGTTAGCATGTTTTGTTTGCTTCTGGTTCTCTTGTTAATAGAGAATAATTGTAATGGGGTAACTGTAAGTTTTTGTTCTGTACCAAATTAGCAATCAGTTTCAGATCACTTGTTTACATTGAGGTGTTTCATATTTTTTCAAATATGGAGAACACTGATATGCAACACATTTGGGAATATGCTTTGTACATTAAAAAAATGTTGTCTTCAACAAGGTGCTGCTCATTCCTTTCTTTGCCATCACTGATTTTGAATTTTCAAGTTTTACTTGTTCTTTTGAGCCTCTAATATATAATTAACTGATGACCATTTGATTTGTGTATTGCTTCTCCATGTAATTCTGTGATTTGATATCCAGACCTGCACTTGTATCTTAGTATTCTTTACTTAGGTACAGGTTGAGCATTCCTAATCTGAAAATTCAAAATCCAAAATGATCCAAAATTTGAAACTTTTTGAGCACCAATACCTCAAGTGGAAAATTTCACACCTGATCTGACATAACAGGTCATAGTCAAAATGTAGTCAAAACTTTGTTTCATGCACAGAATTATTTAAAAACATTATATAAAATTACCTTCAAGTTGTGTGTGTAAACTATACATGAAACATAAATGAATTTTGTGTTTAGATTTGAGTCCCATCCCCAAGATAGCTTACATGTATGCAAATATTCCAAAATCTAAAAAAGGTCTGAAATCTGAGACACTTCTGGTCCCAAGTAGTTCAGATAAGGGATGGATACTCAACCAGTAATACTTAGAATTTGTTAACTCTTTTGTGCATTATTCTTTCTAAGGACCTTTCTTATTCCTTCTTGATGCCTATTACCTTCATTTTGGAAATTTTTCTCTTTTTCTTGTTTTATAATAGAAAATTCTATTTTAAATAGAAGAGTTTGTAGCTTGAAAGATTTGGATTCCTCTGGGCTAACTCAAAATAGAAATGTGTAGATATTGTATGTGTGTATGTATGTATAACAAAAGTATAATACAAACTATGAAATTTAGAAAGGGAATAAAGGGAATAATTTTCTCTTTATGGAAAACTAATTACAGTTTATAAAGTGGGTTGCTGAAAAATCTGCTGCCTGGCAGAAATGATTCAAAGTGTTGGTGTTGGCGTTAGCAACAGAGTTAGAAATACTGTCCTGCAGGCTTATGCCAAGAATCAATTGGGAGGATAGAGACTATAAATGAAATCTAGGCTATTTACCTTATCAACAAAAATGTCTTTTATAATGAGCTTTTATGGCACAGCTCTATTAAATAACCCAGTTCCCAGCAAAATACCTGAGGTATTATAAGGGCTCAACTGATGTTTGTTGCATATATAATAATACAGATTTTATTTCAATGCAGAAGAGTAAAAATAAATGGTATTTGTCATCCCTGTCTCCCCATCACCTGCTGCATGAGTCCAAGTTTTTTAGAGCGACATTAAGGCTCTTATGATCTGGCCTTTGCCTAAATTTCCAGCCTCATTTTCTGCCACAAACCATCTGGTGCTTAACTCTTCTGCTGAAACTGCTTTTATGTCTTCAGCACTTTACTATTTCTTGCCTCCATGCTTTGATTTTTACCCTGTGCCTGTTGTCTGCTTGAGAAACTCCTTTTCCATTTTCAAACTCCAGTTAGAAAATCTTTGGGAAATCCCTCCTCATAAAGAGCTTATTTTCTCCTCTGCTAAACTACTCCTACAACTTGTATATACTTCTATTATTGTAGTTATCACAGTGATACTTGAATTTATTTGACTATATCTGTCTCCCTATTGAACTATAAGCATTTATATGTTGGTGTATGTAAGGCTTAGCATAGTTTCTGGCACAGAGTTAATTGCTCAGTATATGCCTGTTGAGCTGAATTTATTTGCCTTCATAAGTGAACAGATTTATAAAATGGAAAAAAGTAGACAAGTGCCTGTTGTTGGAGGAAAACTGTAACATATAGGCTGCTATAAACAATTTATTTTAAATAATGAAATGTCTGTTTATTCTCTTTTGTGGCAGCAGATTCAGAGTGTTCTAAGTTTTCTTAAGGGAGTAAATATAGCTAGTCTTCATAACCATTCTCAAGAATTTTACCCATACAAATTAATTGTACCCACTATATACCAGGCACTATAATTGACATTGACCTGCAAAGATGAATCAGACAAGGACTGTTACTTAAAGAGCTCCAGTTCTAGTGGGATAGGTAAATATATAAACAAACAACTATTCATATAATGTGACAATGGCCATATTAAAGGTATGCATAAAGTAATACAGCCAGTAAAGCCAATTAGTTCCTTTGGGGTGGGGGTTGGGTTCAGAATCAGGAAAAGCTATAAACACTTAAAGTAAAATATGAATTGATGTTGATAAAAATATGAATTTGATATCAAAATATGAATTGATAAATAAGAATTCTCAAGGAATTTATAGAAAACATGAATAGCAACTTGAACATGCTTACTATGTTCAGGGAAGATACATTAAATAGAGAAGTATGGCTATGCAAGCATTTCCTAAAGTGTATTTTATGGAATGCTAGTCTATAAGGTGCTAATTTTAACAAAGTAGTTCATGATCAAGTAAATTGGGATAATAATTGGCAAATGGTATTGCCATTTCATGCAATAGATCTTCCTGTCAGCAAGGAGTTTAGCAGTGCAGTCAAGCCCAAGGACATAACTAAACCAATCTCAAACTCCGATTTTTGAAGATTTGCTTACTGGGATAAATAAATCTCATACCAATTTCTGTATCAGTTGAGGTTTAATCAGGAAACAGAAGCCATACATGTTATCTGAACAGAGAAAGTTTACTATAAACACTGTTAATTATGGTAAGTGGTTAATTAACTGAAAAGCCAATAAGAAAACAAAGTATCACAGAGGTAGTACATTCAGGAAGCATTTAATCTCTAGGGCTGGGGGAAACAAAAGAAAGAGGAATTATTAAAATTGTGAAACTTAGAAGAACAGCCCTGTGGAGTCCCTCAGAGAAGAGGGTGTTGCTTTGCTACAGATGGTTGGGCATCATAAGAAATGATTTGGGAAGTACTGAACACTGCAAATAGCATCTAAGCACTGACGGACATTATTCAGTCTGAGGTACATGTAACTGAAATCCTAAAAGGAGACTAGAGAGAGAAAACAGGGCAAATAAATATTTCAAGAGATGATGACAGGAATTTCCAAAAATAGCGAAGGACGTCAAACCACAGATCCAAGAAGTTTGGAGAACCTCAATATTAGATATGCACTACTGAGCAACAAATCACCTCAAAATTTAGTGGCTTAAAACAACATTTCTTATCTTGTAGTTTCTGTGGGTCAGAAATTCAGGAGTGGCTTTGCTTGGTGTATTATCACCCACTCTGAAAAAAAAAACTAGCAAGACATAAGCCGTATCTGTTAGGATCTAGTCTCTCAAGTTACACATTGTTGGATTTTATTTATTGGAAGCAAGTAATTGTGTCTGGCTGACACTCAAAGGAAGGGAAATTAGACTTCACATCTACATTTCGGAAATGAAAGATAAATAAAGATTTTTGGAGGCTGAGGCAGGAGAATGGCGTGAACCCGGGAGGCGGAGCTTGCAGTGAGCTGAGATCTGGCCACTGCACTCCAGCCCGGGTGACAGAGCGAGACTCCGTCTCAAAAAAAAAAAAAAAAAAAAAAAAAAAAAAACACTAATATAATTTATTACCAGTAGAACTGCCCTATAAGAAATGTTAAAAGAAGTTCTTCAGGCAAAAGGGGTATGATACGAGGAAGACACCTGTATCTAAATGATGAAACAAAAATCTTAAGAAATGGTTATGACAAAGTGACACATGAGATATTTATTTTTGTTTTTATTTGCCATCAAGATAATTGACTGTCTAAAGCAATATAGTGGCAAATTACTGTGGATTTATAGCATATATAAAGAAATATGTTACACCATAGCACACAAATTGGAGGGAGGAATTGTAAGTACACAGTTGTAAGGTTTCTACAATATAGCAATATAATATTAATTGAAGGTAGTCTAATAAAGATATATATTGTAAGACCTAGAGTAACTAAAAATATTTTTAAGAGATATAAATTATAAATTAATAATGGCGAATCGTGACAATAGTTTATTCAAAAAGTCGTGAAAAGAAATCCCAGAAACAGAAGAAGAGATGGGACAAATAGAAAAGGAAGTAGATTTTAATCCAGCCATATCAGTAGTTATATTAAATGTAAATTATCTAAACAGAGATTGCACATTGCATTAAAATTAAGATTATGCTGACTAAAGGAAACTCACTTTAAATATAAAGACAGAGGTTAAAGTATTATAAAAAGATGGAAAAAGATATACTATGCAAGCATCAGTAAAAATAAAGCTGTAAACATTTTAATATCAGACCATGTAGTTGCCAGAAGAGCATGATGTAATGTTAGAGTTAATTCCCCAAAGGACACTTAATACTAAATGTGTATTAACAACAGATCTTCAAAATACTTGAAACAAAAACTGATAGAACTGAAAGAGGAGAAATATACAAATCCACATATATACTTGGAGACTTTAACACGCCTCTCTCAGTAATTGGTAGAAAGAGTAGAAAGACTGTGTGAATTACTACTTTTAGTGGACTAAATCAACTGAAAGAAAATAAATTCAAGGAGAAAAGGCACTTTTAAAATTTCTTTTCTCATTATAGTTATTATATATAGTTATTATATAGAAATACTTCTATTGAAGTTCCATTTGAGGCCGGGCACGGTGGCTCACGCCTGTAACCTAGCACTTTGGGAGACCGAGGTGGGCGGATCACAAGGTCAGGAGATTGAGACCATCCTGGGTAATAACATGGTGAAACCCCGTCTCTACTAAAAATACAAAAAAATTAGCCGGGCATGGTGGCGGTCACCTGTAGTCCCAGCTACTCAGGAGGCTGAGGCAGGAGAATGGAGTGAACTCGGGAGGTGGAGGTTGCAGTGAGTGGAGATTGCGCCACTGCACTCCAGCCTGGGCAACAGAGAGCGACTCCGTCTCAAAAGAAAAAAAAGTTCCATTTGAATCTTAATTGTGTCTTCCATTTCTCTCCTCATTATTATCATGTTTTCTCATATTTTCTTGAACATATGGAGCATATTTGTATTCGGTATTTTAATATTTTTCTTTGTTAGTTACATTATCTCTTTTTTCTGGGTCTGTGTCTATTGGATGTTTTTCTTATACCTTCACACATACTTAGCCTTCCCCATATAATGATATTCCCCCACCAAAATGGTAATATGTTACAACTGATCAACCTACATTGATACATCATGATCACCCAAAGCCCATTTTTACATTAGGGTTCACTCTTGGCATTGTACATGCTATGAATTGGGACAAATGTATAATGATATTCATCTACCATTATACTATCATAAAGACAATTTTCACCACCCTGAAAATCCTCTGTACTCTGCCTATTCATTTCTCCCTTTTTCCCATATGGAGCTTTAAGAAAAAAAAAAAAAGTTTTGCTGTCAGGAGTACATGTGCAGGTTTGTTATATAGGTAAACCCGTTGCATGGGGGTTTATTGTACAGATTATTTCATCACCAAGGTATTAAGCCTAATACCCATTATGTTTCCTGATCCTCTCCCTCCTCTCACCCTCCTCCCTCCTCTCACCTTCCTCCCTCCAGTAGACCCTGGTGTCTGTTGTTTCCCTCTATGTGTCCATGTTTTCTCATCATTTAGTTCCTGCTTGTGAGAATATGTGGTATTTGATTTTCTGTTCCTGCAATAGTTTGCTAGGAATAATGCCCTCCGGCTCCATCCATGTTCCTGCAAAGGACATGATCTTGTACTTTTTATGGCGGCATAGTACTCCATGGTGTATATGTAGCACATTTTCTTTATCGAGTCTACCATTTGTGGGTATTTAGGTTGATTCCACAACTTTGCTATTGTGAATAGTGCTGCAGTGAACATAAGCGTGCATGTGTCTTTATGACAGGACAATATATATTCCCTTGGGTATATACCCAGTAATGGGATTGCTAGGTAGAACAGCAGTTCTGTTTTTAGGTCTTCAAGGAATTGCCACACCGTTTTCCACAATGGTTGAACTAATTTACTCTCCCAGCAACAGCGTATAAGCATTCCTTTTTCTCTACAATCTCACGAGCACCTGTTATTTTTTGACATTTTAGTAATAGCCATTCTGACTTGTGTGAGATGGTATCTCGTTATGGTTTTGATTTACATTTCTCTAATCAGTGATGTTGAGCTTTTATTCATATGCTTGTTAGCCACATGTATGACTTTTTTTGAAAAGTGTCTGTTCATGTCCTTTGCCCACTTTTTAATGGGATTGTTTTCTTGTAAATTTGTTTAAGTTCCTTATAGTTGCTGGATATTAGACCTTTGCCAGACGCATGGTTTTAAACAATTTTCTCCCATTCTGTCGACTGTCTGTTCACTCTGTTGATAGTTTCCTTTGCTGTGCAGAAGCCTAGTTTACACAGATCTCATTTGCTGATTTTTGCATTTGCTGCAATCGCTTTTGGCATTTTTGTCATGAAATTCTTGCTCGTTTCTATGTCTAGAGTGGTATTGCCTAGGTTTTCTTCCAGGGTTTTTATAGTTTTTGGGTATTACATTTAAGTCTTTAATCCATCTTGAGTTGATTCTTGTACCATATGGAGCTTTTTAAAATTAAATTTGCTCAGCATGAGATAAACTTTTAAAATATGAAGATGAAATCTTTTTTTTTTAATTTCTGGGAAATTGTTAGTTGTTCTTGCTTAAGATGTGCCTTCTCATCATTCTCTCTATTCTTTCTTTCTGAAAAGATTTATCCTAAATGTCTTATAGTATTTCTTTTATATTTCATATCTTTTTATATGTTGGTGCTGGGAGCTTTCTTTAGTTCCATCTTCTGGCTCACTAATATGCTTTTCATCTGTATTTAGTTTTCTATTTAGCCTATCTTTTGAGTTTTTTTAAATTTCAAATAGAGTTTTATTTGTAGAATGTCTAATTGGTTATTTTTCCTATCATTCCTGTTTTATTATATTCTATTTTTGCCTGCTTGTCGATTTCCTCCTTTTTCTCTTTCTGAAGGTATTAAAATTATTCATTTAAAAATTCTTTTCACTCTCTTACCTTTAGCCTGGAGTAAATTCTTCTATTTACTAAATGTATTTGTTTTTTCATTTTTTGATATTAGTCTTCTATTTTTTTTTAACTGGACTTTTTATGTGTTTGATTGCTGATATACTTTGACTTTACTGGGTTATTTATTTATTTTTAGAGACAAGGTCTTGCTCTACAACCCAGGCCAGATTTCAGTGATGCATGCATAGCTCACTGTAACCTCAAACTCCTGAGTTTAAGTGATCCTCCTGCCTCAGACTCCAAGCACCTGGGACTACAGGCATGTGCCACCATGCCAGGCTAATTTTTTTTTTTTTTTTTTTTTTTTGTAGAGACTGCGTCTTTCATATGTTGCCCAGGCTGCTTTTGAACTCTGGCCTCTGAAAGTACTTGGATTACAGGCATGATCCACAGGACCCAGCCCTAGGTTTTCTATTTTTGATTGTGAAATAACCTCTGATTGTGAAGACACCTGCTTTAAGAGCTTTTTTTCCCCAAAAGAATTATAAAAACGCAGTTGTCTCTCAGGGGATTTAGCCTCATCTTGCATGAGAAAAAGGTGGAGGTGTATCGTGAGACTTTGGACATGTGGACTTCTTCCAGTGTTGGACATTTAGTTTCAGCTTCTCTTACAGTTAGATGCTGGTATATGACTGAGTTTTAACCAATGAAATGTGGGCAGAAGTGATGTGCATCTTTTCCAGACTTGACTCCTAAAACCTGCTGCATGGTTCTCTGTGTTCTATCTCTTCTCTATCTGCTGACAAGACATAGAGAATCCAGGACACGCCTTTGAGGTGTAAGGAATGCTACAGTCACCAGTTTAGGAGTTTCCATTCTAGGATCCACAGATCCCCTAAACAATTTACGGAGAGAAATCAGAGAGTCCCTAAACTTGATTACGGAAAAAAAAAATCACATATTTATTTTCACTATCTTTTATCTGAAATTTAGCATTATCTTCAGTCATGATTGAAAGCAAAAAAATCCTACCAAATTAGTACCTGTAACTTTGATATCAACAGAATTCACAGGTTTTTTTTTAAATCACAGGATAGTTGTAGATCATTTGCATTCATTACTTCTTTGAAATTATCATAATTACTGATTCATTTCTGGATTTTATTTCAATACTTTAATAAAGAAGCATCTATTGCTATTTTATTATTTTGATAACTGTATTTCAGTATAATTGTTTTCATTTGTAATTCTAAGTGTTTTGTTTATTATAATCTTATTTATTGTCTGCATTTTACTTATACTTAAGAAAAAAAATCATCCTGAGAACAAGTCCAAAGCATTCACCAGACTCCCGAGGGGCCCATAGCACCCAGGTTGACCTGTGATGTGAATAAAAAATAAATCTCTGTTGGTTGAGCATCTGAGATATTAGGGTTGTTTGTTACAGCAGCTGATGGTGAATAAAACAGTCTAACTGTAGTGGATTGAATTATGGCCCCTAAAAGAGATGTGTACCCAGAACCTCAGAATGTGACCTTAATTCAAATAAGGGTCTTTGTAGATCTAATTGAGGTAAAGATCTCAAGATGAGATCATTCTAGATTAGGGCAAGTCTTAAATCCAATGACAAGTATTTTTATAAGGAACAGAAAAGAAGGAGACAGTGAGAGAGAAGGTCCTCTGAACATGGGAGCAGAGATTGAAGATATGTAGTAACAAACCAAAGAATGCCAAGGATTGACAATGGCTTAGGAAAAAGGCGGGGAATGGTTTCTGTTTCATAATCTCCAGAAGGAACCAACCCTGCTGAGAACTTGACTTTGCACTTCTTTCCTCCAGAACTGTGAGATAATAAATGTATGTTGTTTTAAGCTACCAGTTTGTGATAACTTGTTACAACAGACCTAGGAAACTAATACACTAACCATTTTTTTAAAACTTAGCATCTTAGTATCATTCTTCTATATGTAAGTATCTACCTTTGGTTTATCTGTTGTATTTATTTTTCCTGTCTCTTCTTTTGCAAATTCTAACACTTAATAGCAGTACGGTTTTAAGTAAGTTAGATCAGGGCTCCCCAACCCCTGGGTTGTGAACCAGTACTGGTCTGTTAGGAACCAGGCCACACAGCAGGAGGTGAGCAGTGGGTGAGTGAGCATTGCCCCCAGAGCTTCAACTCCTGTCAGATCAGCAGCATTCACTACTCATAGGAGTGTGAATCCTATTGTGAACCATGCATGTGAGGGATCTAGGTTGCACCCTCCTTATGAGAATCTAATGCTCGATGATCCCAGGTGGAACAGTTTCATCCTGAAACCGTCCCCTACTTCCCTCATCGCCTGACAATCCCAGGCCATGGAAAAACTGTCTTCCATAAAATTGGTCCCTGGTGCCAAAAAGTTGGGGACTGCTGAGTTAGATAACCTCTCTGTGCCTGTTTCCTTACCTGTAAAATGGGAATAACTATAGTCCGACCTTATATGGTTGTGTAAGGAGTAAATTTGTTTGCTTGCTTGCTTGCTTGCTTGCTTGCTTTTTCTTTCTTTCTTTCTTCCTTCCTTCCTTTCCTTTCCCTTCCTTCCTTCCTTCCTTCCTTCCTTCCTTCCTTCCTTCCTTCCTTCCTTCCTTCCTTCCTTCCTTCCTTCCTTCCTTCCTTCCTTCTTTCCTTTCTTTCCTTTCTTTCCTTTCTTTCTTTCTTTCTTTCGGCGGAGTCTTGCTCTGTCACCCAGGCTGGAGTGCAGTGGGGCAATCTCGGCTCACTGCAAGCTTCATCCCCCCTGGTTCGCGCCATTCCCCTGCCTCAGCCTCCCGAGTAGCTGGGACTACAGGCACCCGCCACCACGCCTGGCTGATTTTTTGTATTTTTAGTGGAGACGGAATTTCACTGTTAGCCAGCATGGTCTCAATCTCCTGACCTAGTGAAACGCCTGCCTCGGCCTCCCAAAGTGCTGGGATTACAGGCGTGAGCGACTGTGCCCAGCCAATTTTTTTTTTAATACATGTGACGTGCTTAGAAATCATGGCACTTAGTAAGCACTCAATGTTAGTTACCATTACTTTTAAAATTTCATTTATTTTTTATATATTTTTATTTTTAATTTTATTTTATGTTTTGGGATACATATGCAGAATGTGCAGGTTTGTTACATAGGTGTACATGTGTCATGGTGGCTTACTGCATCTATCAACCCATCATCTGGGTTTTAAGCCCTGCATGCATTAGGTATTTGTCCTAATGCTCTCCACCTTGCTCTCCACCCTGTGTTCTTTCTCTCCCCGTGTCTATGTGTTCTCATTGTTCAACTCCCACTTATGAGTGAGAACATGCTGTGTTTGATTTTCTGTTCCTGTGTTACATTGTTGAGAATGATGGCTTCCAGCTTCATCCATTCATTCATGTCCCTGCAAAGGACATGATCTCATTCGTTTTTATGGCTGCATAGTATTTTATGGTGTATATGTGCCACATTTTCCTTATCCAATTGTTACTTTTAAATTATGGTGTTTTTCGGCATACAACATTAAAAGCTTTGCACAAAAATCACCAATAAAAGCTATGACTTTTTATTTCCTTTTTGGAGAACTTAAGATATATGTGACTAATCATAATTCAGGTTGGGGAAAGAATTTTCTGTTAGAAGAGTAAAATATGTTGGTAATTAGACCAGCAATCACGAGTTCATGTGGCAGGGAGTAGCAATTGAAGCCATATCTGATGAGGGTTGCTTTATGGGATTAGTAATTTTTCTAGGTAAATAAAGGAGTTGTACAGGTTAAGCATGGTATGTATTTTCAGAGCAAAACATACGTGAAATCAAGCAAAATAGCAGCAGAAACTGATAATGAATTAATCACAGAGTTCACTAGGTAGAATGTGTTGAATGATGTTCAGCCTTCAAGGTAAAGGCCATCCTGAGAAAATCTTGCCTGGAATATTAAGAATGGTGGAGCATATGTAAAGGGAGTGTGCTCATTATGGGATGTGGTTAGTGTGACAGTAGTAAGGCTGGGGTGAGGGTAGGCTTGCTATATCAGCAAAAGAACATAGGGCAAAGTCACCCCCTTAAATCTTGGAGCTACAACTTGTTTCTGTGATCATGCTAGTCCTAGTGATGAACAAAAGTCACCTGACAGGTCTTCAAATGCATAGGTCGAAATCACTGTGGTAATCCTGGGGAATAATAGCAATAAAGTAACATTTATTAAGCACTAACCATGTGCCTAGTTTATTCAGCCCTAACCCTGTCTGTGCATGATCTAACACATGTAAATGACCATGTGGAGGATAGGTCCTGCTTTCAGGTAGTAAAAGTGATATTTTCTCTGCCCTGCCACTTTCTCTCCTGAAGCCATTGCCCAAGGATTTAGATATGACAGAGAATATACAGAAGGCATTTGAGTGCCCATGAAAGCTTTGATACGAGAACTATCTGTTGCCAATGTGGTACTTTACCCTTGTCTAGTTGTTACTATAGAAGTTACCCCCTTTACCTACATTCAGGAACAGGCTCAGTTTCAGACCTGGTAGTTCTCTTCCTATTGATTTTTCCTAGCCAGTAACTTTCTGCTACAGGTAAATGTCACCTTAATACAGTCTCCATTTGCCACAAATCTTACTATAAAACAACACAGTACATAATGGGTATCTTTCCTCCTACGAGGTACATTTTCATGTCCTTTTTTTTCTCCTAAATATAGCCTCGAAAGTCAACATGCTTTATCTTTCACCCACCAGAACCCTGATTGTCTCTCATTCCTGCAACTCCTAATAGTGCATATCAGTGAGGGCAGAGCACTGGCACCAAGGGACTGACTAGCAGTTCAATTAAGAGGGTAGATTGATTTTCCTCTAAATGTGTAGGTTATCTTTGATTTACCTTTGCATATTTGAATCTGCAGATTACTTAAGTATGTACATTTTAATTTTCACATTCTTATGCACATCCTTCTTATGGTATAAAAATAAATTCATGTTTTAAAAGAAGAATTTGAGAAAATCTTATGTGGATATGACATTGAATTTTTAAAAATACTTATTTTCAAGTTCACTGGCTTAACCATTCTATGATTTTTTTTTTTTTTTTTGTCTCAGTCCATCTTTTGCTAGTAAAATACATTAGCTTCTATCTACTGGTAATGCCATTAATAAACCATGGATGTCATACATTTACTTTCTCAGCTTAGCCCAGACAAGCATAGCCTGTGGCATTTTTGAAATAACTACTGGTGCCATTCCAACCGGATCTTCAAGCACCCTCCTATACACTCATTATCTCAAAATATATTTGCAAGTGTAGCTTGACTGAACTACTTGTGCCTGCCTGCTTGCTTTCTCTCTCTTTTTTTTTTTTTTAGCAATAAGATACCAAATTTTATTTATTTATTTATTTATTTTTATGCTCAGATTTCATTTTATTTATTTATTTATGTATTTATTTATATACTTTATGTTCTAGGGTACATGGGCGCAACGTGCATGTTTGTTACGTATGTATACATGTGCCATGTTGGTGTGCTGCACCCATTAACTTGTCTTTTACATTAGGTATATCTCCTAATGCTATCCCTCCCCCCTCCCCCCACCCCACAACAGACCCTGGTGTGTGATGTTCTCCTTCCTGTGTCCAAGTGTTTTCTCACTGTTCAATTCCCACCTGTGAGTGAGAACATGCGGTGTTTGATTTTCTGTTCTTGCCATAGTTTGCTGAGAATGATAGTTTCCAGCTTCTCTCTCTCTCTCTGTCTCTCTATGTCACTCTCTCTCCCTCTCTTTCTTTCATTTTTACTGTCTTTGGGGCTTTCTTTCTGCTGTGCCCTGAAGTCCTGAATGCTCTACTTTTTGCCAGTCCAAGACTTGCGGTCCTTTTAAAGGTTATCTCAAGGTCCATATATAACAAGAAACTAATTCTTATAGTCCTTTGCAATGTACCAGATACCTTATTATTTATATTGTCTGTTTTGTCATGTCAGATTGCTATATCTATAATATAGCAATCATATAGATTATACAGCAATTATATAGAACAAGACAGAATATAAATGAATATAATACATTTCATGCTCTACTTTATGTTTGACTTGTTTCCTTTCTAAATACTTCACATTTGAAAGTCTTCTAAAAGACAGTGGTGTTTAAGGACTTTAGAATTAACTTCCCATGTGACTTTAGGAAGTTTACCTAGCCTCTTTAAGGGGCAGTTTCCCCATTATTTGGGTTGGAGCAATAAGACCTGCCTCACAGGGATATTTTAAGGATTCAATGAGATGTGTGTATAATGGCAGGCAATTAAATAAATAAATAATTGTTGTTACTATTTCTCTTAAAGATTGTAGGCTTATAAGATCAGGGATCATGTTGTTTTTTTCAGTTGTTCTTTTTCCATGGTGACTAGCCCAGTGTTACAGGAAAAAAAAAAAAAAAAAAAACTTGTATAATAGGTATTGAGTAAGGACAAACAATTTTCACGGCTTTCTATATTTTATTCAGTTTTTAAAGACAGATTTATTTCTGACTGCTTATCTTTTTAGGGCTCCCCTTGTCTCAATTGTTTATTTTTAATAAAAATTTTATATATCCATTTATTTCACTTTTGCCCAGCCATCTTTTCCCCTTCCCAACCCAGACTTCTGTACCCTGTAATGCATTTGCTGGTCAGTTTCTTCCCTGGTTTGTGTGGGAATAATTTTACTTACTTCATAGCATTGTGAATATGAAAATTAGATAACATAAAAAACTTCTCAGCATAGTGATTGGCACATATAATAAGCCTACTATTTTATCACTTTTTTCAAGACATTTGATTATTTTCCTTTCTTTGATCCACATTTATTTATTTATTTATTTATTTATTTATTTATTTGAGAAAGAGTCTTGCCCTGTTGCCCAGGCTGGAGTGCAGTGGCATAATATCAGCTCACTGCAACCTCTGCCTCCCAGGTTCAAGCGATTCTCCTGCCTCAGCCTCCCGAGTAGCTGGGATTATAGGTACCCGCCACCACGCCCAACTAATTTTTGTATTTTTAGTAGAGATGGGGTTTCACCATGTTGGCCAGGCTGGTCTCGAACTCCTGACCTTAAGTGATCCACCCGCCTCAACCTCCCAAAGAGCTGGGATTGCAGGCGTGAGCCACCACGCCCAGCTGTTTTTAATTTTTATTTTTCGAGATAGAGTCTTGCTGTGTTGCCCAGGCTGGAGTGCAGTAGCATGATCTCCGCTCACTACAGTTTCCACCTCCCAGCTTCAAGCATTTCTGGAGCCTCAGCCTCCTGAGTAGCTGGGTTTACAGGTACCTGACCTCATGCCTGGCTAATTTTTATAATTTTAGTAGAGAAGGGGTTTCACCATGTTGGCAAGGCTGGTCTTGAACTCCTGAGCTCAAGTGATCTGCTCGCCTCAGTCTCTCTAAGTGCTGGGATTACAGGTGTGAGCCACTGTGCCTGGCCATGATCCTCATTTATATTCCCATTCTTACTCTTCTTTTTTCAGCCATCTATTATTTTAGAAAGAAAGAAAAAGGGTACTCAATAAGTCATGCTCCTTCTGCCAATTGTTTTCCCCTTTCATTTTTAGTAGTCTCTAAGTATAGATTCTACAACAACCCTCAAGATCAGGAAGTGTCTTTTTGTGTACCTCTTGCAGGAATGAGAGACAATCAGGGGTCTGGTGGGTGAAAGATAAAGATAAACTGAAATAGGTAAATTCTTGTTATCAATAACTGAAGGGTAATACAATTTATATTTTGAGCTTTTGTAATGAGAGCTCTCTTTTCAGTCAATTTCATCTCATTTATTTTTGTCAATACAAATGGGTTTCCAAAACGCTTGGAAAACCTCCCTGAAGAAAATAAACTGTATTATCTCCTTTGTTATTGTTTTTAAACCCTTTCACCTGGCTTTACCTCCTATCCTTACACCCAAACAGCAGCATCATCTCCTTCACAAAGAAAAAAGGAAAAACTATTGAGATTAAAGTATAGTTTTACAGCAACTTTCTTGAAAAGGTAAGTTAGTTAAATCATGGGCAAAGAAAATACTAAAATTTATACGAACAAATGCGTGCCTATTAGGCAACACATTAACTGCAAGCAATTTCATATGTAAATTACCTATAATTTGAATGCAATTTTCTAAATTTTTTTAATGTGAGTAGTTCCAAAAGTTCTTTGGTGTTTAATAACATGTGCTATTATTAAGACAGTTGTTAAAGTGCAGATGTTTTGTTCAGTGCCTGGCCCTTTCAGTATACTGTCTAAGAGAATGTTGTTACTTAGAACTGAAGCTAACTGTCTTGGGCCTTTAGGCTTTCTTTCTCCTCAACATTAATTATATGTCTGATGCTTTGGTAGGCAATGGAGATTCAACTGTGAACAAGTCAGATACAGCCCTACTCTTGGGTTGTGCAGAGTCTAGTCACACAAATATTCAAGTATCTGGTGTGAGTCTGGCCCTGTCCTGGGAATTTTAAAGGAAAAGATACTCCATGTGCTTGAAGAGCTTCTGAGTTCTTATCCTCTTGAGTGGTATTTTCCTGAGAACTTCACAGCAACTTACACTAACCCATCCACCTAGTTTTCTAAGAGAGGGGAATTGAGAACACTGTCATTCAGCTTCTTTTCATTTAAAACTAGGAATCCATTTAAACTGAGGAAAATCCAGGTGTCAGAAGATTGGTTAAAATAAAAGATACGGCCGGGCGCGGTGGCTCAAGCCTGTAATCCCAGCACTTTGGGAGGCCAACACGGGCGGATCACGAGGTCAGGAGATCAAGACCAGCCTGGCTAACACGGTGAAACCCCGTCTCTACTAAAAAAATACAAAAATCTAGCCGGGCGAGGTGGCGGGCGCCTGTAGTCCCAGCTACTCGGGAGGCTGAGGCAGGAGAATGGCGTAGACCCGGGAGGCGGAGCTTGCAGTGAGCTGAGATCCAGCCACTGCACTCTAGCCTGGGCGACAGAGCGAGACTCCGTCTCAAAAAAAATAAAAATAAAATAAAATAAAATAAAATAAAGTAAAATAAAATAAAAGATACTAACTCTGCCATAGTTTTAAAATTGTGCTAGATTCAATCATATCATTTTTGAATAAGCTAATGCCATATTGCCATATGTTCTTACAGTCATTTCAAATATGGAGACACATGGAATATGTAAATTCTAGGTAGATAATGAACAGCATAAATAAAAATCATAGTAGCTAAATCAGTGGAGGCTGTTCTTTAATTTTTATAGATTTAATGTCCTCTAAAATGGTCTCATTTATTCAAAAAGGGAATTTATAGGGTTTGTTGTATGGAATTTCCAAAATCTCATAATGGAAGAAGTAAATATTATTTATTACTTTAATACTAATTTTTATAATATCTTGCATTTAACATTTATATACTTTTACAAAAGTTCAGGGTAGGAGTTTGTCACGAAAAGACACTTCCGTGGACATCCTGATAAAAATAAAGAATTCTGCAGTAGGTTTAGTAATGTTACTGCTATTTCAGAAGTCATGTTGAAATGCAATTTAGAATAGAACAGTTTAGAAGACAGTAATCCATTTTTTTATGGGTTAATAATATGAGGGAAATATCATGTAGCATCAAGTTATTTGGGGGAGAGAGGGCTTGCCTTTAGCAAATGTAAAACTCCACTTTCCTTTTATTAAATCCCTATCTTCTCTCCAGGCCAGTTCTCACCTTCCACCACCACCCTACGTATGTGTTTCCCCTGATCTTTTTCCTGTACAATAGAGAATTTTGTTAAAACAGTATTCTTGGAGAAAGTCATACCACCATATGTACCTTGGCCTACTACAAAAATCAATCTCTCCTATTCCAGCTGGGTTCTCATTGCTCCTAGGTTATCTTGATATTGATCTCCTGTTTATTCCCCAGCACACTTCCCTTAGCCGATGCTTCAAGTCTCTCATTGCTCACACGTCTAATTCACTACTTACCCTTTCCATTCTCACCAGATAATAACCATCCTACTTTACTGAGAAATTCACAGGTAACTGGTGTGTGCTTTCTCATTTCTGTTATCTCTACCTTAAAGCAGCAAATGTTTATTGAGTATCAACCATATCCTAGGCAATGGTATGCCAATAGTGATGTAGCTGATTGTCTTCGTACCCATCATATCCAGAACAGTTCCTGGTACATAGTAGGTGTCCAATAAATATTAAAATGAAGGTACCTATGAATGAAAAAATAGATCTAGTGGCTGAGATGCTTTAGCTAGAGGAGAAGGAAAGTAAGGAAGCACACAATAGGTGTTGTGACCTCCTCAGATGTTCTTTCATGGTAAAGTATGATTGTTGCTCTGTCAAAGGAAGAAGTGTTTTTTATTTCCAAGACTAAACTCATACCATCCCTTCATGCTTCCTCTGTGAACTTGATTTATCTCTCCCAAAGGAGGACATCTTCACTATTCCTGAACACATATACTCATATGCTCACACACTATACACCACCAGCTTCAACAACTAAACCTCCACCATGCCTTGTTGACTGGAAACATCCTATTTTCATAGTTCTATTTTGCATAAGTCGTTTGCAGTTTCTACAGTATACTCATTTCCTTGCCATCCATGTTGTCTCCCTGCATTTTTACTTTTGTTTTATTACTCATATATAAAATAGGTAAAATCTCACCTATTTTTTCTAAGACTCAGCTTGAGACTCACCCTTTCCACCAGGCTTTCTCTGGCCTCCTCATAACTGGAAGCTTCCTTGAGAGAGCTAGCATTGTCTGTGCTATTCTTATGACATATATCATTACCTGCTGTCCTAGTTGTTTTGTGTTGCTATAACAGAATACTACAGACTGGGTACTTTATAAAGAAAATTTTATCTGGCTTATGGTTCTGGAGGCTGGCACTGGGATCTTCTCAGCATCTGGTGAGGGGTTGCCGTGTCATCTCATAGTGGAATGTAGAAGGGCACAGAGTGTGAGAGCAAGAGCAAGCAGGAAGGGGGCCAAACTCATCTGTTTTATTAATATAAGGAATCCACTCCTGTGATAACTAACCCACTCCTATGATTACTAACCCACTCCACCCACTCCTGTGATAACTAACCCACACCTGAGATAACTAACCCACTCCTGTGATAACTAACCCACTCCTGAGATAACTAACACACTCCTGTGATAACTAACCCACTCCTGAGATAACTAACACACTCCTGTGATAACTAACCCACTCCTGAGATAACGCATCATCACTACTTAAAGGTAGGTCCCATGTCTTAATACTGTCACAATGGCAATTAAGATTTAATGAGTTTTGGAGGGGACATTCAAACCATAGCATCTGTTTTCTATTTCCATGCAATGTCATAGATTTCATTTCCCTAACATAATCAGGGTTCAATAAATATTGGTTGAATGAGCATTGATAAACTGAATACCTTCAATGGGAATGGCAAAAGAAAAAAATGATTAAAGTTTTACAATATACATATTTTTGTATAATAACTCCAACAAACAATTTTAAATGCCATTTCTATTCATGTCTTATCACTCAAATGAAGTTTTCAGAAATTTGTCTAGTTTCAGTCTTAGCTAGCCAGACATTGTTAGAAATGGTAATAGTGATATCATCTTAGTTCCTTCCTTCTATTGTGGGAGGAAACTAATGTCTAATATAATGTGTGTTACAAAAGACTCAATTTATCCAATAAAACTTCAAGACAATTTCAAAGGACCTCTGAAAGACTGATTTCTGAACCAATTCCAAGACATATTACTTAAGACTACAAATGAGGATTTCTGGTTTGCTTTCAAATGGTTCTGATGTTCCTCATTTTGTTATGTTTTTCAGTTGGTGCTGGTATCACTGTACCTCTCAAATAGCTTCCCCATTTTGACTAAGAATGAAGAGATTCTTGGATAAAGAACTTGTAAAAATCAGGTACAATAATAAAGTTGTGAATGGTTCTTGGAATTTGCTAAAATGAAATGCTGCATCTAAGTGCAATGTAAGTGCAACGTCTTAGCCATGTAAGATCATTATCATAAAGTAATCATCGTGATTAAAAAAACCCTAATTGAATCATTATTCTTTCCAAAAGATCAGAATTCTAAGAATACTTCTCAGAAGCTCTCAAGTTTAATATGGAGCAGGAAATATTGCAATGAGTCCTCAAGAGTGAGAAGTTAAAAAAAAAACAGTTGTGCCATTCTTTCATTATGCTTTTTAATCATTTCATTATTCGTAACTATACAGTACTTATGTGTGGTGAAGGATGTAGTCATAGAGGAATGTATCTGTCAGCATATTGATATATAAAAGAGAATAAAAGTAAAAAAATAAGTATACTCAGTAGGTTCTCATATTTCATATTTGAAACTTTAGATATGTGTTCCTTTTTTGAAACACATGAAAACATTTATTTATTTATGCTATAAATAGGTAAAAACAACTCTTAAATAGATCAGCAGAGCCAGACCAGCGATTTCTTATCTTGACTAAATGGACATACTAACAGCAAAATAAAGTCAAAAATAGGCATATAATTTTACAGCTGCATCTATGAGGACACGAATGATATTTTAATATTCAATCAGAAATATTACATACAAAAGTTACAGAAATCTACCACTAAATTTTCTGGTGGTTTAAGATTTTAGTGGAGTCTGTGGAGTTTATAAAATTTTAAAATTTCAAATTAATGTGCCAAGTGTGAAGGGGCGATGCATACCAAAGGGGAGAAAGAAATGTAATTGTGAACAACTCAGAAGATGTTTGAAGGATCTATAGAGCTTAATTCTTTACCTACAAGTTTCAGAAATGAAATGCCTAATCTAATATACTTCTGGATCATATTTGAAGATGCTTTAATTTAGCCAATCATTTTGTTTTTCAGTCTCCTCCAATTTTGGCATACTGTGTCCCACCTTGACATTAAGAAGTTATTAGTCAGCACTGGAGAGGCTGTGCTGCAGTAATGAATGTTGGTGACTTAAAACAGGGCAAGTCTGTTTCTTACTCCTTTTACATGGTGGCTGTAAATTGACCAGGAACTCTGCTCTACATTTTCCTCATTTAAGGACCCTGGCTGAGGAGGGGGCTCCATCTTCATTCTTCCACAAATACTGCAGCAAAGAAAAAGTAAAATGGCAAATAGCACACAGACTATTAAATCTTCTCCCTAGAATGACTATTTGTCACTTCTGATCACACTAATTGATTAAATCAAATCACGTGGCCATGTTAATTTCAAATGGGGTCAAGAAGAGTAATCCCCTCATGTGCCTAGAAGGAAAAAAGCCAGAATGTTTAGTGCACTAATGATTTCCACAGGAAATTTCCACAGGAAAGATTAGAGATGGCAACTCTTCTAACCCATTCTTAGTTCAAGCCAGATTTCAGTGTGGAATTTCTTCCTTTTCTAGTTGTAGAACTCCAGGAGTATAACAATGGATGATAACTCTCTTCAAGGATTTATGAGAGAATAGTATATGAAGCATTAGGATCAACTGTTTTACTATTCATTCATTTATTTATATGGTCTTTCTTTTGCCCCCAAGTGAGAGTTGAAGCCAGCTGGACTTCCTGGGTAAAGTGGGGACTTGGAGAACTTTTCTGTCTAGCTAGAGGATTGTAAACGCACCAATCAGTGTTCTGTGTCTAGCTAAAGGATTGTAAATGCACCAATCAGCACTCTGTAAAAACGCACCAATCAGCACTCTGTAAAATGGACCAATCTACACTCTGTAAACTGGACCAATCAACAGGACGTGAGCAGGACCAAATAAGGAACTAAAAGCTGACCACCCAAGCCAGCAGCAGAAATCTGCTGGGGTCCCCTTCCATGCTTTGGAAGCTTTGTTCTTTCCCTCTTCACAATAAGTCTTGCTGCCGCTCACTCTTTGGGTCCACACTACCTTTATGAGCTGTAACACACACCGCCGGGGTCTGTGGCTTTATTCCTGAAGCCAGCGAGACCACGAACCCACCGGAAGGAAGAAACTCTGGACACATTGGAAGGAGCAAACTCCAGACTCACCATCTTTAAGAGCTGTAACACTCACCGGGAAGAAGGTCCCTAGCTTCATTCTTGAAGTCAGCAAGACCAGCAATCCACCAGAAGGAACCAATTCCAGACACACAAGGAGGATATAATTTGGTAGAAAATATAGGTCTAGTCTCCATGAATCAATTAGGAGGGCGAGGCTAGCCATCATATCATTCAAGTGAATGGTGATAGGCCACATAATGGAAAAATAAGGACAACTCACGTCTGTAATCCCAGCACTTTGGGAGGCCAAGGCGGGTGGATCATCTGAGGTCAGGAGTTTGAGACCAGCCTGGCCAACATGTTGAAACTCCATCTCCTAAAAAGCAAAAAAAAAAAAAAAAAAAAAAAATTAGCTGGGCATAGTGGTGGGTGCCTGTAAGCCCAGCTACTCAGGAGGCTGAGGCAGGAGAATTACCTGAACCTGTGAGGCGGAGGTTGCAGTGAGCCAAGATCACGCCACTGTACTCTAGTCTGGGTAACAAGAGTGAAACTCCATCTCAGAAAAAGAAAAAATAAGGACAGATGAAATTACATGAAAGATTAGTGTTAAGTGGAATCAGTTAAGAACATTTTGTTGAGAAAGTACACCATTAAGTAGACACGAAAGACTAGATTTAGATTGATAGAAAGAATAAAAGAGGGTATTTCTAGTCAGAAACACAGTGACTTTAAGAGTCCAGAAATGGGAATGAGCAAGGAAGAAACAGAGATGAGATTTGCTCAGTTGGGCAAGGATGAGATTAGAATCGAAGTGGCATATCAATTCAGATCAAGTTTTCTATGAATTGAAACATGAGGCTAAAAAGTTCAGATGTTTAGAAAAGATTTGTTTTGGTAGGCAACACTGACAAACTCTGGATTCAACAAAAGCCAGAATAAAAAAGTGTTTTAAGTTGTAGGAGTTTTATGGGGTACATCTAAAGATGAGACTCCTAAGAGGCTGTGTTTTGTCACAAATCTTGAGAAAGTTGAATACAGGGTTCCTTTTCAACCTTAAAGAACTTCAGTCTGGTTGGGGAGATAGTGTTTAGTCTTTGAGTGAAAATTTTCAGGTGTAAATTTGGTCATGGAGAGAAACTCTTTCACTTTAAATAGTTAAGAAAAACAAAACCCTAATTCAACTATCCAAAAAAGTTTTGATTATTTTTCCTGGAGATAAGAGGTTGGTTTAACTTATGTCATAATGATAAAAATACACACATATATCATAAAACAGAAAATGTACACATGCTACCTAATAAAAGAGCATGTTGCATTTTCAAATCATAAATACAAATTTATTTTGTTCTGTTTATTAAAACATAAACCATGGTTTCATAGGACAAGTATGGTCTTTAGAAGGATACAGACCTGAATCCAAATCCAAGCTCTGCAACTTAGTAGAAAAGTAGAGAAGGTTAATTCATTTTATATCCCAAAACCTCAGTTTCCTACCTGTAAAATAGGGAAAATAATTGTACCTGACTCAGATGGTTGTTGTAAGGATTAAATAATAAAACATTCATAAAATACTTAGCACAGAATAGGCGTACTGGCAGTAATGATGATGATTATATATAGGCACTTTCTAAATATTATTTAATTGAATTAAATTTAAGGAAAGGTTTCTTAATGTCTTTATATTTATAAGGATTATAAACTTAATAAATCCTAATTTGCTATTTATTAACTAAAGTTGACTTCATAATTTTATTTATATTTTATTAAACAAATATGTAAAAAGAAATAAAGAAGAAAATAAAGCTTAAGTCAGAGAATATATTGTTGTATTTATGAAGTATTCGTGAGCCTTTATTGGTTTCGTTCCATTTGTTGAGCATTGTATTCAACAAATAGGAATGTTAAGCATTACACTCCTATTTTGCAGATGAGGAAGCTATACAAGATAATAATTGCTTATTTACAAAGTTAGTTGAAAAAGCAGTCGTTTCAACTTTTGCCACTGGTTTGGATTAACTACTATCTTGATTTCTTTTTCCCCAGTAGTTTTATAGTACTTGCCTTTTAGGTTAAAAGTTGTAGTTTTGAGTGTGTCGATTTTCAAATTGTATCCTAACAACTATATTTTAGTCAATCTGAGATTCCTAAGAACTTCACCACTTCACAAAATTGCCTTCCTGGTTCCTTCCTCATATGTGTACCACACTTTAAATATAGAAGAATTGACAGTGTGATAATCACTAAAATGAAAATGAAGAAATAAAATAGAAATTCTTACTTAACAACTTAAAGGTAGTAATCATGAAATTTTAATTTGAAAATGTTCTAAGAACAGCCATATACCAGTATGCACATTTTAATGTCATATATGGTAATAGGGCCATTAGCGTAATGAAGTATTAAGGTCTGATATTTCCTCTGATTGGATAGAAATCCACAGTGTGGAAATAATGTTCTTAGTCTGAGCACTTATGAAAAAATAAAAAATGCTAATTATTTTTCTGAAATATTTACTTTGGTGGTTCCTCAAGAAATGGTCCAGAGTTTCTGCTTTCCTGGAGAATCATTCACCCCATTACCCCTCTGGCATTACTGATCCCGGATCTTAAAATGAAGAAAGAGTGAATGTGCA
Source organism: Chlorocebus sabaeus (assembly GCF_047675955.1). Lineage (NCBI taxonomy): Eukaryota > Metazoa > Chordata > Mammalia > Primates > Cercopithecidae > Chlorocebus > Chlorocebus sabaeus. The sequence goes on from NC_132927.1 coordinate 12,783,320, forward strand.
AGTGTATAGGAAAAATGGCTTCAAGTGACAAAGTAAACCCTTTTGTGACTCAGTTGGACCAGGTAAGTATTTATTTCAGCCTTAGTGTTTCACACTAAGGCTGGGCAAATGCGTTTGATAAGCCACCAAGGAAAAGATGGCCTTCGTTGTTATACTTGAGTGCTGTTATGCCATACAAACAAACAGAAATCAACTCCCCCGCCCCCCCCCCAAAAAAAAAAACAGAGAAAAGGAAAGGAAAAAACTCCACAGCTTAATATAAAGATTTTGTAAGTGTTTGGCTGTTTTATCATTTCTCAGTTGAAACTACAGGTTTTGGTTTTTTTTTTTTTCATCTTTCTAGTTTTACACACAGCCCAAAAGATGGACATTTGGCAAATCATAATAGACTGCTCCTTTCCCAGGTATCTCCTGTTTGTTTCCTTTATCTGTGAATAGGAAATGGCTTAAAGGCACCTGTGTGATGAAGGTCCCAGGGGCAGCTGCCTGACTAGTGAATGCCTGATTATGTGTTAACATGCTTTGTCAGATATTGGCAGAATCTGTTCTCTTCTTTTGCCTTTTCAGCGAGGGTACCATTGACAGCCCGGCTACCCATTTATAGAAATGTTGTCCATCAAACTGTGAGGAAGGACAATAGTGTTTTTCTGTGGCCAGTGACTGTGGGAAACTTTTCTTTGGCTATTCAGGCAATTTTTGTAGCTTGCTCTGAAGAGGAGAGACTGATGAGTGCAAAAAGTACAATTAAGCAAAGCCAGACTTCAATTGAAGGCTGTAGTGTAGTCTGCTGCTCTCATTTTTTTTTTTTTTTTTTTTTTTTAGAGGGGAAAAAAACCCTATGGGTTTTCACGTTGCTGTGTGGCATTCAGCAGGGGGCTATTACAATCCTAAATTTTTTTTTCTAGACCACCTAATTCTAAGTTAAAATTAAATGTAATGAGAGCCACTTGGAGTTCTGAATATTTTAAAGCATAATTCCCACAGAAGGGATTCGACCTAAACTGCAGTGAGCATCAGTTGGCTAATTATAGCTGCATTTTATATTACAGCAGGTGTCAGATGCAGTCATCTCAATAAAGTCCACATAATACTCTGGAAAATAACAAAGACTTTTCTTTGAATGTGGGTACTAATTTCTTCTAGGTGTCATATAAGCCTTGATACTTCTTATTGGCATTAACAAGAGCACTGCAGCACTCAGAAATGCTTTTTGCTTGGGATGAATTGATACTGTAAAGCACTTACCAGTCAGAGTTGGCAGATGTCAGTAGTTAATACTAGTGTTGCAGAGGTTGGAATATAATGCAAAGAGTCTTATGTAAATACTCTTAGATGATGGGCTGGTTTTGAGAAGGCGCCTGAGCACTGCACCAGCTCACTTAATGAAAGTTAAATAGATAGCAGTGGGGTATCTGCATTTACTTTGGCTCCTGCTTTATTGAAAGTCCTCCAGAAGTAAAGGGCAGATGGTACAGCAGTAAACTAGGTGAACAAAATACCCTGGACTTGGATAAGGACTTGTTATGTTCACAGTGCTTTCCTTGAACTTGTGTAGGTGATTCAAATTATTGAAGTGATAGCAAGTACAAAAGCATGCCTGGAGATAAGGACTCCTTATAGTATTAAAAAATAAATTTAATTTAGAAAATATGTCTTCACTTGAAATACAACTGGACAATGGGTTAGGCAAAAAGAATGTTACTTTAAAATCAAGACATTTGTTCTACACTGCTTCATTCTTCTAGGAGAGTGACAGTTTATCCAACCTGTTTAGTCACATTAGTTCATAGCAGATGAGATCAAAATGAAGGATCTATTTAAAATCGTATTGTGGAATACCAACTAAGATACAACAGATGTGAACTCTTTACACATATTCCGTTCTGGAATCAACTCTGGGTTTTTTGTTTGCTTGTTTTTCCTTTTAAAGCTAATTCACAGCTAGCAAAACAAAGATGGGTTGCCCTTAATTTTGATCCCCAGAAGCAGCTTTGGGTTCCCATTTTGGCAGATTGCAATTTATATATATCTCATAGCAAACCCTGTAGGGTGTTGTCAGCAATTAACTCTGACATCAAGGAGTTTAACAGTCATTCAACGTTGATCCAATGATTGAGCACTGGTAGGCACAAAGCAGCATGAAGCCCAGCAGTGAAATTTAAGATGAGAAAGATAACACAGTGTCTGTCCCCAGAGTGCTGACTATCTATTCACAAGAGTAATGTCCCTAATAGCTCTTTTGCAGATTTCTGTTAATTTTTGCTTCGATCAGATGTCCATGGACTTTGATAAAGCCTAGGACAGAATTGTGAAATAGTGTAAAAAGTCACAGAGAAATCACTCCAAAGGAGCATAGATAATCTGCTAATGACAAATTGTTTCCGCATAGTACCCACTCTTAGTAATGTTCAAGTATTTTTAACACCAAAAGTCTCAATTGTGAATAATTTTTATTTCTTATTTTTCTTACATGAATGTATGATTTGTTTTTTATAGAACATTTAGGAAACATTTAAAATACAAAAAAGAAAATCCATGTTTCTACTATCTAGGCTCAAATCACTTTATTTGTATTTTTGTGTGTATCATGGTTGCTTTTTCTCCATTTATATACATATAAAATCCCATTTAAGCAAAGGAATTTTACTATTTTATAATCTTTTAAAACAAACCTCATGACATATTTATAATATCTTTTTAGTTCATAGTCTTCCTCAACATCAATTTCAGTGCTTTCATAATACTCTAGTGCATGGATATGCCATACTTTATTTCTATCATATTTTAGAATTTCCTATTACTGCACATTTACCTTTCAATTTTTTGCTACTATAAATGATACTGTGATGAATATACATGTAGCTAGATTTTTTTTCCCAAGTCTATGATTATTTATTTGTTTGTCACTGCTAGTGGAAATGCTGGATCAAATGACCTCTCCAATTTTAATTGAAGCTACAGATTCTAAGACAATTTTCATAAAGAAGGAAAATACGGTTAGCATGAAATTTTTAATTCTTTTCATCTAGGTCTCATATTTTGTTAATAGACTTTGAATTAAAAGTCAAGAGTTTCACATAAAATACTAAATTGTGAGTAAAACAAGATCTTTCAGTCTGACTAGGAAATCAATCAGTTTTTTATCTGATAAAAAACATAAGGTTTTTGGTATAAATAGGATCTATACACTGCACTTAAAATATGCAGTGCCTGGGCTTGGCGCAGTGGCTCATGCCTGTAATCCCAGCACTTTGGGAGGCCAAGGCAGGTGGATCACTTGAGACCAGCCAGGACAACATGGTAAAACCCTGTCTCTACTAAAAATACAAAAAATTAGCCTGACATGGTGGTGGACGCCTGTAATCCCAGCTACTCTTGAGGATGAGGCAAGGGAATTGCTTGAACCCGGAGGCAGAGGTTGCAGTGAGCTGAGATCGTGCCACTGCATTCGAGCCTGGGCAACAGAGCAAAACTCCATCTCCAAAAAAAAAAAAAAAAAAAATGCAGTGCCTGGCAGCACAGTGTAAATATCCAAGGTTACTGGGCCATTATTTAGACACTTATGTGGAAACAGTTCTGGTATATATTTAAATGTTATACATGTAAAGAGTCCTGATGTACATTTAAGTATTAGGTGTATATTTTAAAACTAATACTATGCCATATTAAATGGTGAGTTCATTTAAAGAGTGAAAAGGCCATTAGGCTTTAACTGTTTCCAGTTTAAGCCATCCAGTTTCAATTGGCCTTAGCTGTGACTTAGGATTCCTTTGGTACATCAGTTCTTCCCATGCTTCACACAAAAATTAATCTAAAATCTTCATTCTTTCCCAGGCTAATCCAAGAAGACTCTGGAATTAGAGAGACTAAAGACATTCATTTCTGTTTTGCATTAATAATAAAATATGAAACATTTTTGCTTTAATAGAAAATCAGGGATAGTAAGTGATGTTGGAAATATTGCTGGGCTTTACCTTCTTTCTGAGTAGGGTACTATAACCATAATCATTAATCTTAAAAACTTGGAGAGGTTAACGGATCATATAAATCCTGCATCTAACCCACACAGAGAGCTGAGACATTTCTACTTTGGAATATTTTCTTTTTTTTTTTTTTTTTTTTACTTTCTTTTTTTTTTTTTTTTTTTTTAATTTATTTATTATTATTAAACTTCAAGTTGTAGGGTACATGTGCACAACGTGCAGGTTTGCTACATATGTATACTTCTGCCATGTTGGTGTGCTGCACCCATCAACTCGTCATTTACATCAGGTATAACTCCCAATGCAATCCCTCCCCCCTCCCCCCTCCCCATGATAGGCCCCCGTGTGTGATGTTCCCCTTCCCGAGTCCAAGTGATCTCATTGTTCAGTTCCCACCTACGAGTGAGAACATGCGGTGTTTGGTTTTCTGTTCTTGTGATAGTTTGCTAAGAATGATGGTTTCCAGCTGCATCCATGTCCCTACAAAGGACACAAACTCATCCTTTTTTATGGCTGCATAGTATTCCGTGGTGTATATGTGCCACATTTTCTTAATCCAATCTGTCACTGATGGACATTTGGGTAGATTCCAAGTCTTTGCTATTGTGAATAGTGCTGCAATAAACATACGTGTGCATGTGTCCTTATAGCAGCATAATTTATAATCCTTTGGGTATATACCCAGTAATGGGATGGCTGGGTCATATGGTACATCTAGCTCTAGATCCTTGAGGAATCGCCATACTGTTTTCCATAATGGTTGAACTAGTTTACAATCCCACCAACAGTGTAAAAGTGTTCCTATTTCTCCACATCCTCTCTAGCACCTGTTGTTTCCTGACTTTTGAATGATCGCCATTCTAACTGGTGTGAGATGGTATCTTCAAAGAGAATAAAATACCTAGGAATCCAACTTACAAGGGATGTAAAGGACCTCTTCAAGGAGAACTACAAACCACTGCTCAGTGAAATCAAAGAGGACACAAACAAATGGAAGAACATACCATGCTCATGGATAGGAAGAATCAATATCGTGAAAATGGCCATACTGCCCAAGGTAATTTATAGATTCAATGCCATCCCCATCAAGCTACCAATGAGCTTCTTCACAGAATTGGAAAAAACTGCTTTAAAGTTCATATGGAATATTTTCAATTAAGCCTCTGTGTCCTGCCTTAGTAATGTCATAATTTAACATAGGCTCTAACTTCCCAAATCTAAGTTATTTCATATAGTAGGCACAAATTGAGAAGATTGCTTGACACTTGGCATTTCTGCAACAGCCTGTCTGGGCTATCTGCCACTTGTCTTGGGGGGAACCACTTCTTCCCCACCTCTAGACATTAGTGGAGTTTAACATCTGAGTGTGGTCATGGAAAGAGTGACTGTGGGCATACCCTGAGGTTTCCTCCCTGAAGAGCAACATCAGTTTGAACACTGGGGCATAGAAGGGAAGGAATTCACTAAAATAATCTAGCCAGTCCAATTGAAGAAGCAAATAACAATAACAAAACCCAGAGCAGGGAGAAAAGTACGTATCTTATGTGATCCTCCTTCTTAGACATGATGGTTGATCCAGAGATGGGCAAAATACCAAAGCAGGGCCAAAAAAAGCCTTCCCTGATATGTTTTATGATGGGATATGTTGGGTAAGATTTCTCTCCTCTCTTTTTGAGAGGATCTGGGGATGTGAGCTTAGGGCTGCTGGCAACCATGGCGCCCATTGTACACGGAAACTTCCTGCAGTGGGAAACAACAAAACTAACATGCAGGAGAGAAATAGAACGAGAGGCAAAGGGTGAGGAGCAAGACCAAGAGAGAAAGCATGCAAGAAACAGCTGGGCTCTGCTGTTTGTAGATGGACACAAATTCTAGTTTGGGATAACCTGATTCTAGTTATCCCAAAGGCCAGCTTCAGTGCCTCTCCTTGTGTTGTAGCTGCATAAGCCAAGCACGTCTCCTTTTTTCTGTTACATAAACTAATTAGAATTGAGGTTCTATTACTTTCATACAAAGTCGTAGCTTTAAAACATTCTCTTTCTTATTTATCTAGCCTGAGAAAAATCTCTAGCTTTTATAGTGAAAAAATAGAACTTTCTCTTCCTAGAGCTCTTAACTGGGAGCCAAAGAGAAATCCTGACAGAGCTCACATGTGAGAGTCCACAAAATATTATCATTTTTGTTTTAATGACTGTGTAATTCTCATGTTTATTTTAGTTCTCAAATGAAAGAATTCCATCATTAGTTGTATAATCATTTATTGATATTTTTCCATGTGTAAGGAGCAGAAGTAAATAAAATAACTCCCCTTAACTTCAAGAGGCTTACAGTTTAGTATAACCATGCTAGCAAATGCATGTCAGGGTATTGCCCTAAGTTTAACTTGTCAATTCCTTTAATGCCCACAACAATCCTGTAAAACAGGAGTAATTATTGCCTTCTTTTTATGAAGGGTGATACCAAGTCGCAGAGATTGTGCATAGCTTGTCCACTGTCCCACAGCTCAAGAATGATGAAGCTAGGGTTTAAAACCTGGGATGTGTGGCCCAGTGCCCAAGCTCTAAACCTCTGCTGCCTTTTCTAGTACTGAAGACTCAAACTTTATAATAAGGATTCTTTATATAAGAAAATATTTGAGGTGATGGATATCCTAATACCCTGATTTGATCATTACACATTGCATGCATATATCAAAATATCACATGTACTTCATAAATACGTATAATTTTTATGTGTCAAAAAAGAGAAAGTATTATCATCATACTTAATATAGCATATTAAATTCTTTATATAGTAAGTTTCAGAAGTACTAGATCCACTTAATTGTACCTGTATAAAATGAATTTACAAGTTGTTAAAATATTTACATATGCAGAAACATCCATAACATGGCAGTAAATAGGTTTATTTACATGTTTAGCAATTAAAGCTTCTTCTCATGAGCACAAGGCTCCTTAGTCTTTTCTAACACTTAACCACTATTTTATCTGATTCCAGAGATGATACATTTATTTTAAATACATCAAAAATACAGAAAATTTTAAATTACTCATAATTCCATCATCTGCATATATCCATGGATAATATTTATTATCCCTTTCATGTTATAATCTTATCATTTTAATTTATGTCAGGTAGAACAGTAATACCAGCAAGTTATATTTCTCTATTTATTGCAGATATGAGAATGTTGATTTTAATGCATTATAGAGTTTCTATTCCAATTTAAATTCCAAGAGATGCTTTTCAGTACATTATTGGTTTTTTTAAAAAATAATTTCCATTGAGATTTGTTGATGCAACACCAAGCTACATTAACATAATTCCTAGAAACTAAGAGTGAGCACTAATTATATATTTTACAGCTATTATACCTCATTTAATTTAATTGCTGGATACCAATAAGCAGGGAAAATAGGCCACTGCTTATTTAGGAAGCATCAATCAAATTCCTTTTCTTCAAAAAACAATTCTCCTTACCTCCTTTCTGAAATACAACTTTAAAAAAATAGACTCACGTGATATTTAAAGGGATTCGATTCTTAAGATTGCATTATTAAAATATGAGTACTCTGAAATCTTAATAACTCTAACTAATATCAACCAATGTCATAACATGTAAACTGGAAATAGTTGAGTTAGTGCTCTGAAAAAGAAACCAGTTTCTGGGAGTGAGGAGAATGAGAATGAAAGTTTAATAGTCAAGTGGCCTGGGTTCACATCCTGCCTCTGCCATGGTCTGATTGTATTTAACTTCTCTGTACCTCAGTTTCCATGTCTGAAGAGCAGGAAACATTATTAATAATTATTTTCATTGATTGTTGTTACTATTAGTGATCATAGGTCAGCATTAGATGAGTTAATACATGTAAGATGCCAAGAATGTTATCTTATTGAATATATTTTTAGTGCCCACCATGTGTAGGACCCTTGAAGGTGCTAAGGATTCAGCAGTGAGCAAAAGAGATTAGGGGAAAGAAGCCTCTGACCAAACACAGTTTGTATTCTTCTGGAGTGAGAAAGACAAAAACCAAATAAGTAAATATACAGTATCATAGATAGTGATGAATGGGGGGGAAAAAAGCAAAAGAGGATAAAAGTGCCGGTTTGGAAATAGAGTTCAATGTTAAATAGGGTGTTAAGGGAAAGCCTTGCTAAAAAGATGATTCTTGAGCAATCATGTGAAGGAGGAGAGAGAGTAAGCCCTGTGACTATCTAGGGAAAGGGAGTTCTATACAGAGAGAAGAGACAATGCAAAGGTCTGAAAAAGCTGCAATTGTGGATAATGCAAAATAAGTCTCATATTTAGAAACTCTGAAATGTATATGGGCTATGGGCCATGCCTATTTAAAAAGAATGTAGCCAGTTAAGAAGTTAAGCATTGAGTTAGGGAAATCAACTGGCATGATAGCATGAGGAGCTTTGCTGACCCACTTTCCAATGAAACTGGTTAAAATTTTAAAGACAGGCCGGGCACGGTGGCTCACGCCTGTAATCCCAGCACTCTGGGAGGCCGGGGTGAGCAGATCACAAGGTCAGGCGATCGAGACCACAGTGAAACCCTGTCTCTACTAAAAATACAAAAAATTAGCCGGGTGCAGTGGTGGGCGCCTGTAGTCCCAGCTACGCAGGAGGCTGAGGCAGGAGAATGGCGTGAATCCGGGAGGCGGAGCTTGCAGTGATCCGAGATCATGCCACTGCACTCCAGCCTGGGGCACAGAGCAAGACTCTGTCTCAAAAAAATAAAAATAAAAAAAAAAAAATTTTAAAGACAAAAAAATCAACCATTCAAAATATCTGGAAATGGTCCTAAAGGCAAGTGGCAAGTGAAGAAACAAATATTCTATAAACTCTGTAGTTATTTCTTGTCTTCTGCTAGCTTTGGGATTTGTTTGCCCTTGGTTCTCTAGTTCTGTTAGTTGTGATGTTAATTTGTTAACTTGAGATCTTTCTAACTTTTCGATGTGGGCATTTAGTGCTATAAGTTTCCCTCCTAGCAGTGCCTTAGCTGTGTCCCAGAGATTGTGGTACGCTGTATCTTTGTTTTTACTAGTTTCTAATAACTTCTTGATTTCTGCCTTGATTTCATTATTTACACAAAAGTTACACAGGAGCAGGTTATTCAGTTTCCATGTAATTATATGGTTTTGAGTGAATTGCAGCACTATTCATAATAGCAAAGATATGGAATCAATCTAAATGCCCATCAATGATAGACCTGATAAAGAAAATATGGTATGTATACACCATGAAATACTTTGTAGCCATAAAAAAGAACAAGATCATGTCCTTTGTAGGGACATGATTGGAGCTGGAGGTCATTATCCTCAGCAAACTAACACAGGAACAGAGAACCAAATATTACATGTTCTTACTTATGTGTGGGGGCTAAATGATGAGAACACATGGACACATCAGGTGGAATAACACACACTGGGGCCTTTTGGAAGGTGGAGGGTGGTAGGAGGGAGAGGATCAGGAAAAATAATGGGTACTAGGCTTAGTACCTGGATGATGAAATAATCTGTACAGCAAACCCTCATGACCCAAGTTTATCAATGTAACACACCTGCACATGTACCCCTGAAACTCTACTCCAGCCAAGAACACAGGGCTCTCTCTCTCCACTGGGTCTCAGGTAGAGTGCTTACATCCTGAAAGGAGCAGGATTTTGGTATTTCTCATCCTTTCCCTAGCAGCTGTTGCTGAGGCTAAGTTCTAGGATTGCAGTTTAAAATTAAACTTTTTCTCTCACAGATACAGACTCTACTTTGTGTGTGGCATGCTGAGACTACTGGGACCCTGATAGCCCTATTTCTGGCTCCTGAAGTGGTGGTTCCATGCCAGACAACCTGAGAGGACCTCAGGCTGACCCCACCACCAAGCACTCAGCTCCTACAGCAGGAGTGTAAAACAGAGAGAAGCACTATTCTCCCTGCCTGCAGTTCCAAAGTCCTGTTTCAGAGATTTTGCCTGAGAGTTAGACCCATAAACCAGATTGTTCCTAAACTCTTCCCAAAGGAACTGACTTTATTTGCAAGAGAGTGTGAAAAAATTTAACCTACACATGATCTGAAGAACAGGAGAGATTGTGGTAAAAGGTAATGAGGAGATTTGTTAAACTAATGAAGATAAAACAAGACTGTAGGGTGGCTAGTTTGTAGGAGAAAAGGATGAATAAGATAGCCAAGAGGAGACCTAGGCTCAAAACTAATATCAAATTCTGACAAAAAATATTTCAAAGTAGCTATTGTAAAAATGTTCACAGAGCTAGGGAAAAGCATGATTAAAGAAGTGAAAGGAGGTGTGATGACAATGGCACATCAAATTGAAAATATCAATAAAGAAATTATTAAAAATAACCAAACAAATTCTGGAGTTGAAAAATATAATAATGAAAATTTGAAGAAGTGCTCAGAAGTAGATTTGAATTTGAGTTGGTAGCGGATAGAGTTTGTGAACTTGTATATAGATTAATAGAAATTATGCAGGCTGAAGAACAGAGAAAAAAGAAAAATGAATAGATTTTCAAAGAAATGTGGAACACTATTAGGTATGCCAATGTACAAGTAATGAGAATATCAGGAGAGGAGAAAGAAAGAGAAGAAAAAATATTCCAAAGAATAATAGCTGAAAGCTCTCTCAGTGTATTGAAACATAATAACCTGTGCAACCAAGAAGATCAACAATCTCCAAGTAAGATAAATGCAAAGAGATTCACAAACAGACCCATTACAGCAAAAAATGCTGAAAGTTAAACATGAGAGAAAATCTTGAAAGCAGCAAGATAAAACAAATGAATCAATTATAAGGGAGCCAATAATAAGATTATCAGCTGATTTGTCAGCAAAAACAATGGAGGCCAAAAGGCAATAAGAGAACATATTCAAAGTGCTCAAAAAAAACCCCTGTCAACCAAGAATTTTATATTCAGCAAATGTATCTTTCAAAGTTCAAGATAAAAGAGACTTTCCAAAATAAACAAAAACACAGATAATTTGTTGCTAGCAAACCACCCTGTAAGAAATACTAAAAGAAGTTCTTCATGCTGAAAGTAAGTGACCTCAGACTGTAATTTAAATCCACACAAAGAGCAAAGGCTCCTTGGATTAATGTGCCTAAAAATAGAAATTGCTCAAAGAATGATAGAGGTATGTTAAAGAACACACAAGCCAAACTGAAGGGACTTCCACTGGATAAATTGGGGATAAGTTGACCACCAAAATTTTAAAAAATTGATTAATTGATTATAAACTATTAAATAGTGAACCATGAACACACACTGATTAAATACATAACTTTATTGATTGATTGGAAGTGTGATGAGGAATGGGATTTTAACAGTTTTAAAGCATATTTCTACCAAACGTTTATTAATTACATAAAGAAAAAGAGTAAATCCTGGTAGATAATACTTCATTTAAATAATAGATATGAACTCCATAATAGGGCAAACTGAAATTACAAGCCACTATACAGTGTGAAGAACTAAACATCTTTTTGTGGTATTCTGGAAAAAGAATCTTTACCTGGGCATGAGGAATCATGAGAAAACTTTGGACAAATCGGAATGGAGAAACATTTTACAAAAACCTGAATTAAGGAAGATTCCAGAAGGTAATATTCAAAAGTGTCAAGGCCACTATAGTGGATAAAACCTAAGATGATCAGTCTTTCCTCCCCCTTGCCTCCCTGACCCCCACAGTGATCCCTGCCCTTTGGTGTTCATGCCTTTGTATAATCTCCTATCCTTCGGTTTGGTAAGGATCTGTGACTTGCTTTTAACCAGTAATATATGGCATAGGTGATAAATGTCACTCCCATAATTACATTATGATTTTTATATATGTAAAATCATACAAAAAGTGATATATATACACATATATATGTCCTCTGTGTGTGTGTGTGTATATATATATATAACTCTAGCTTACTAACAGAGGTGCTAGAGAGACAACTCCTTACTGTCCTTGAAGAAATAAGCTCCTGAAGTAAGTGGCTATGTTGGCGAAGCCCACATGACGAGGAAATGTGGACACGTTGTAAGAGCTGAGGGTGGTGTCTAGAAGGAAACTAAAACTTCAGTCTTGAAGCAGCAAAGAAATATCTGCTAACAAGCTGAGGGAGCATGGAAGCAGATCTTTTTTAAGTCAAGGCTCTGATGAGACCACAGCACTGGCTGACACAGGGACTTCAGCCTGGTAAGACATAAAACCCTGTCAAGCCTGATCCACAGAAATTTTAGATAATGAATGTGTGTTAAATTTTATCTTAAATAAATTTTAAGATAATACATTTAAGCTGCTAAATTTATGGTAATTTGTTATGAAGTATAGAAAATGAATGGAGTTAGAAAGTCAATGAAAGACTGAGAAGCTGTTCCAATTAAACAAAACTACAGTAATATGGCAACTAAATGCATTTAATTATTCTGAACTGGACCCTTGGGACAGATGGAAAAACTTGAATGGGGTCTGCGTATTAGATGGTAGCAGTATATTAATGTTATTTTCTTGATTTTGATGGTTGTTTTGCGATTATGTAGAGGAAAATGTGATAGGAAGTAACATAAAATTATTCAAGAATGAAAAATATGTAGTGAGAGTGTTGTTTTTTCCTACACTGTGCACAACATGATTGACCATTTTTCTGATTAATTAAAGAAATAATGTGGTATCCTGTAGACAGAGCTAATTAAGCATTGGTTCCTTTTGCCTTCCTTCTAATGGTTAGAGAAGGGGATAAGATAGCGGGAATTAACATTTGGTGATCAGTTACTATGTGCCACAAGTGTAATATCCATGTTACGTGACTTATCTGGTTCCATCCTCACAACACGTGCTAAAATAAATGTAACTATCCCTCCTTTGTAGATCAAGTAGATAAGATTCTCATCCTCAATTCTTCACTGCCTCCGTTTGCTGTGTGATTTTTCAATATTTCCCACAAGAGAAAGCGGAGGCTATTTCTTCACTGCAGTGATGTTGAGATTGGTCATGTAACTTACTTTGACTAAGTATATGTGGGAAGACATGATGTGAACCATAGGTTAAATGTTTGTGTGAATTAGCTTCTTTCATCCTGTGCTTCTGCTGTTCACCATTTAAAGAATCTACCTGTATTGCTACTATTTTGAGGAGAATAATGAAAAATGTGGAGTAGACCTAAACTTAATTCAGAGACTGAAGCCAAGCCAAACCAACCCAATCCAAGCTGAGCCCAGAACTACAATCCACCCAGAGACTTGGTGAATGAATAATATATGCTTATTGTCACAAGCCATTGAAATTTTGGAGTTGTTACACAACATTATTGCAGCAATAGCTGACTGATAAACTGGCTTAAAAATCATACTCTCAGTTAATTGGTCTGTTTCACTTTAAAACTTGTCCTCTTTATTACTTACTACACTACTATAACACAATTCAGTCTACAGTTATGAAAAATATTAGTGTTAATTGAAATCATTTCAGTGTCTTGATTAACTTATTTTTGCTTCCTACATTACATATTTATATATATAAATGTTTTTATATGTATATATATTTATTTGTGTATATATGTATTTATATATCTGTTTATAAATATGTATTTTATATATATATGTATTTTATATGTATATATATGTATTTTAAACCATCATCTTTTAATAGTGTCCTTGGGCATTTATCATAAAATCTAATAAACTTGACATATCCATACTGGTAACTTTAGGACTGAGCTATCTTGGTATAGGATATATTGCTTATGCTTTTTAAATGAGAAAGAGACAGTATTAGCACTCCAGGAGAATTATTTAGGATGTTGCCAAAGAGTTACCCTCCAAATAATTAAATCCCTAGGTGGCTTATGGGGATTTGAAAATTTTTCAGGTTAAATTCATTTGGTATAAGAGAAGCCTCTGGTACCTCATGTTGTATCCTCTCAGCTTATTTCAGCCATGACTGTGGTGGACAGTTGATGCAAGTTTAGTCTTAGTCTGATAGTGTCTCACTTCAAGCATGCACTGTGTGTTTTTCAGCCTTCTGCCCCAGAGTCTTCTCCAAAGATACAGGAGCTTGCTGGACCCACTTGCAAGGGAAGACTGGAAGTTGGGGAGTTAATGCCGTCATGACACTCTCAACCAGTGAATCATGAGGTTAGTGGACAAATGCTCTAGCTTTCTGCCACTGGGTGGGCCATTCTGGAAGGCTTATTTCTCAAAGGTCCAGGTGTAATTTCTCAAAGGTCCAGCCACCTTTGCCCAGCAAACGCATTGATAACCTTTTATTGATAGCTTCTCCTTCCCTGCCCTGCTCTCTTTACTCTTTCACTGCTGCCTCCCAGGTTCATCTCCCAAGTAAACTACCTGCACCCAAATACTTCTTAGGCAGGAACCCAAACTAAGACAGAGGCATTTCCTAGAAGTTTAGGAATAAATGCTTCCCTTTTAAACCCCTATCGTGGCAGGGGAGATTAGAAAGGCAAGCTCAGAGCTCATTGGGTATGCCCTCATGTTTTGTTACTTGTGTCACATTGCCAGATGGCCATTTGGCACCAGGAGTGTACCAGTGCCACACACTGATCTTGAAAAGGATCTGGACCACATTCCCAGTTATTGGCATGTGCTTACCTTGGTTTTTTATTAAGGAGACATGTTGCTGTGACACAGAACAGCAATGAGGAGGAATGACCTTTAGTGCTTAAAGCCTGACTCTGTGACTCAACAGATACCTTTGAGCCTGTCGCTAAACCTCAGTTTTGACTTCTGGAAAGTGAGGATAATAATACCAACCACATTAATTTGTTGTGAAGATAAAATGAAAATCATGTAAATGTGACATTTTATAGATTGTAAAAGACCTTAGAAAATATTAGAGTCCCCACTGCATGTTCATTACGAACATCAGGAGTAAAACTACTTGTGTCCAACTTACTAGTTATGTAACTTTGGGCAGGTTGCTCTTTGTACCTATTTCCTCTTCATTCAATGGAGATAATAACAGTACCTACTTCAGAGGGTTCTTGAGAAGATAAAATGCATGGAAAGAATTTAAATGGTACCTGAAACATGGTTAATAAATATTAAGTATTATTATTAATAAATGTTAAGTATTATTAAATGTGTGTAATTAAACAAGTTATTGAGTGCCTGAAGTAGGCAAAGTTCTGTGCAGGAAGCAATATTGTTGTGTTGTATTGTGTATTGTATTGTAAGCATCTGA
Organism: Chlorocebus sabaeus; assembly: GCF_047675955.1. NCBI lineage: Eukaryota > Metazoa > Chordata > Mammalia > Primates > Cercopithecidae > Chlorocebus > Chlorocebus sabaeus. Next base: position 12,798,507 of record NC_132927.1, read on the forward strand.
TGTTACTTACCTTGATAAATATAGCCCTGTATTCAAATATGTACAATACCAAGCAGTCTGTACAGAAAGCCGATGGAAGGCTAGAGTTGAGCAGAGCAGGTACTGAAGGATGGTTACTATTGTGACATATGGAGATGCAGACTGGGTGTTTTGGTCAGCAAGAGGTACAAAAGCAAAGGTACAGATACAGGAATGTCGTGGGATTTAAGGCTAGAGAAGTGTGTTGGGTCCAGATTGTAGAGTTCAGAATTGCAGGCCCTGGAGTCTGGATTCTCTCTAGAGAGCAGGAGAGACCCACTGAAGGACTTTTGAGCAATGTGATGTGAACAGACCACCGCTTAAGAAAATCAACCTGACGGCGCCTTGTGTGAAAGAACAGCAGAGGGAAGGCCTAGACACCAAGAGATCAGTTGAAGGAAATGTGCAGTACTCTAGAGGTGAAGTGATAAGGGCCTGAACCAAACTAGGGCAGTGGTAGCAGAAAAGTCAAGACAGATGTGAGAGGCATATTGTTAAACAAGCCAAGAGGATGATAGGTTCTTTACTGGGTACTCAGAACAGAGCTTACCCACCTGGTTCACCTTAACACATAGCATAGTCAATATACAAATAACCAGGGATTCATACACAGGTGCACAGCACATTCATACTTATGGTATACTTTTGTGGGGTTCACAAAAGGTAACCTCTCCACCATGAGGCTTGTGCTTTATCATGCTGAAGAACTCTGAAAGGTGACACCGGAAACATTTAAAGAGGAGTTAACAATAGGTAGTAGCAAGTGTACACGTTTCTTGAGCAGTAACTATTCCTGCTGATGAATTATTCATGACGTTAGATTGACCCTGTAAACATTACTGCAGAGTCACTAGTGAGTATTATTATTATCCTTATTTTACAATTAAGAACATAATGGTTCAAAATGAGAACGTTATATGCTCTCAAATCCTGCCCATCCTTTCATTCTTTTCGCAAATGTCATTTCCTTCCTGAGAAATTTTCAGAGTTGGAAGCAATCTGAACTCACTGAATGCTTATATTCTTTCATCACATATAGAACTTGCACTAGAGTCATTTGTGGGTATGTGTTATTTCATGTATTAGATTGTAAGTTTCTTTAAGATAGAGGCTTTTGTATTCATTTTTGTATTCCCCATAGAATCCTAGTGCCTGACACATAGTAGGGGACTCAATAAATGTTTGTAGAATTGATTAAAGTGTGAACACTAAAAAGCCCGAGTCTGCTATGGATATGTTTATTTGGATGTATAATTGGTAGTTTCCCCATGGATCCCTTCAAGAGTGTGTTGATACCCTAGCAGCTCTTTGAAGTTATGGTGCATTTAATTAAATGTGTTATCTTTTTAGAGTTCTTGTACCAAGAAAATAGATTGCATATTATAATGTATTCATTGTTCATTCCAAAAAAAGACCTATGCATCTGTTTAAGTATTCAGTTAACAAAGATACCAGAGATGAGAAATAACAGGTGTTCCAAGTAATTACCAATTCTAGTCAACCAAAAATTAGATATTTTAAAATCTTCTCTTTTCTGTTTCATATTCTTTTTTTTTTTCCTTTTGATCAGAAGTGATTCCTTCCTAGATAATTCCACATGGTTCTGTTTTTCCTATTGTCTTGACATTGTGTAAGAATTTGAAAAAGAATGTTGCAATCTGTTTCTCTGAACTGTGGTTTATCAAGAGGATCTGTTTTAAGCCAAAGAGAGTTTCCTTGTATGGGATTATGCCAGAAGGGTGTGTGCACCTTGCAGGCCTACGGAGGACTGCAGCCTCATGGACTGATGCTGCTGTGGGGGCTGTAGGCTCCTGGCCCTCTTGGAGGGTGGATATTCCATGCCTTCTATCATATAGCCTTTAGCTGCTGGCATCTGCTAGGCTTTGGAATACCCAACTCTGATTTTCTGGGAGGCTTTTATGGTATTACGGCACTGTTTCTTAAATAGGGTTGATCTTAAGACCCACTTTGGTTGCTTGTAAAAATGTTAAATCTCAGGCCTTACTCTAGAAAGAAACTCCAGGGGAAGGACCTAGAATGTCTGTTTTGTTTTTGTTTTTGTTTTTTTGTCAAGCGCCTCAGACAAGTCTTATGATCAGGCAAATTGAAACACTTTCATATACTGGCTTGAAATAACTGGCTGCAGTAACTTACACTTAACTGGCCATGTGAATCTTTTCTTTTTCTTTCTTTCTTTTTTTTTTTAGACCAGTCTCTCTTGTCACCCAGGCTGGAGTGCAGTGGTGCTCACTGCAACCTCTACTTTCTAGGCTCAAGCAATCCTCCCACCTCAGCCTCCCAAGTAAGCTGGAACTATAGGTGCATGACACCACACTTGGCTAATTTTTTATAGCAACAAGGTCTCACTATATTGCCCAGGCTGGTCTCAAACCCCTGGGTTCAAGTGACCCCCCTGCTTTGGCTGCCAAAGTGTTAGGATTTCAGGAGTGAACCACCGTGCCCAGCCCCATGTGAAACCCCCACTCACATGGGACTTTCCAGTCTGAATGAAGAGCAACTTACATCCCCTCTCTAATTTAGTTTCCTCAACTGCAAAATGGGGATAATTATAGTATAATCCTATTGTTAGGATTTTAAAGAGGATTAAAATAAGTGATATGTATGTTAAATACTTAGCAAATCACCTGGGACAGAGTAAGTACTCAATAAATGTCAGCTACATCGTGAACTCTTCTCCCCTATTATTATATCAGCAAACTTGCCTTCTAGAGGATGTTTATGTACATCCCTAGTTCACTTTATTCAGCAGGAAATCTTTCCTGTCTAATCTGAAAAGATTATTTGAAGATCCCCTGGGAGATCACAGTATTTTAGAATTGGAAAGGACTTAGATGCCTTATAATCCAGTACCCGAATTTTGTTTGCTCATTTTTGGTCTACTCCCTCTTCATTTTCAGCTAACTTCTGACTCATGTGTAGTTGAAGCTTATCCTTCAAGGACAGTCACCCTCCTACCAGCCACCTAGACTGGGAACCTGGATAACCTTCCAGACAAAGCCCTCTCATGCCCAGAAAAGGCCCTGCTGTGCTGTTCCTTTGATGGTTAGTAGGTTTGCCCATCCGGCAAGCATAGCAGCTTTGCCTCCCTTCACCAAAGAGAAGTTCTGTAAATGCTTGTCCTGAATTTTAAAAACCAACATGTTTTCCTCACTATTAGCCATCTAAGAGTTAGTCTTACTAAATTTTTGTTATATTTGCCTAGTTCTCTGTCTGCTTAGATAAACCTGAATCAGTGTTATCTTTATTAGACCATGTATTCTTGAAAATCAAAGATTTCCATTTTTTCCACTGGAAAAATTCTAATTACATCATAAAGGCACAAAAACATAATGCTGATGCTGATGCTGATCATAAATACTCAGACTATTATAATGTCTTTGTCTCAATAAAATTCTTTTGGTCCTGTGATTCCATCTCATTTTAAAGACAATTTAATGCACAATTAATCTTTGTCTCCTGCATTTCTCGAACCACTTCTTTGTGTGTGCTAATTTGTCAAGCAAAACTTTAACCAACACCTCCTGGAAATTTAGAATAGAGAATTTTGAGGCATTCATTTGATTTCCTTGTCATTTACTTCCTTAAAGAAGTCAAAAAATTATCGAAGCATGACTTTTTCATTCCAGAGACTGCATTGGCTATCCTTAATCAAGCTGTGCTTTTCTCAGTGTTCCCCATTTAATCTCCTAAAATACTTCCTAAGACGTTGCCCCCTACAATGGAATCAAAACTAAATGGTCTGTAATTTCCTCAAGTGTTCCCAGATCCTGTTGTAAATAATGACATTGTGCTGGCCACTTTCCAGTCTGAATGAAGTGACCTTGTAAAAATGTCTGCTTACTCTTCTATAACGTCTTTTTCTACTTTCTGTAGGGCTCTTGGATAGAGCTTGGCAAACAATACCTATTCCAAGAAACACCATTCTTCACCTCAGTCATGTTATTTCCTTCATATAGGCAGTACTGTATCCAGAGCTAAAAGACTTTTGCTTAAAAGTTAATTAGTATTTTAAAATAAGGAATTATAGGTACGCTGTGGCAGAAGGCCAGCCTGTATGACCTATGAATATTTGAATTGACAGGAAGAAAATCTATTGTGGTTTGTAAACTCTTCAAGAAAATGTTGAACTTCCATTCAATCATTAGATAACTTTTATTGTAATCATGTTCAGTATCTTTTTTTGATTAAAAAAAACCAAAAAACATTTCCTGCGTTATAGCACAAAACTAATTATTCCAAGCTGGCAGTTAGAAAAGGAGTATTTCACTCTCTTGGTAGAGACAGTTGTTCTTTCTGAGCAATTACATTGTATTCAAATGAGAAATATGTGATTTCTGGTTAAACCAATGCTTTCCCCCTCTTCCCTGCAAAGAGGATCAGGACATCTGGTATTGCCTAGGAAAAAGCAGCTAAACTCACTGAAGGGGCAGGGTACTTCTCACATGAAGACAGACTAAAAATACAAAAACCTATTAGTGTGAAATAACAAAAGCTGAAAGGGGAGAAATAACTAGAACCTCTGAATCCCAAGCTATGTGGGACCACCAGCTAGACAAGCTAATTAAAATTTGCAGCCCCCTTTTTTTTTATGGCCCACATGGGCATACGAGTTTTGTAAATTAGATGCAAGTTACTGCAACTAAAAGAAGTTAAATAGATGGAGATATTGGTAGTGTTCAACCCAATGGCAGTGATTTTATTATTTTCTTTAAGAAAAACCAAAGGGTAATAAATTTATGGGAGCATTTTGGACTTGAGAAATCAAATCAAGATTTAAAAACATTCTTGGAAGTTATAAAGCTTACAAATAGACCGGCAAAATTTTTTCTTAATAAGATAAGTGCAAAATAACTATTTAAAAAATGGCTGTTTCTGATTTTCGGCAAAGTGATTACCTTTGCTTGTGCTTTCATAAATATAAACATTACATGCATTTGTGGGGGTCAGTGTGTACTCTTTTACCTTCCCTTGGCATTGCTCATCTCTATCAAACACCTACAACACAGTGTGCTCCATTATAGGAGACAGGCAGCACGGTTCTATTTAATTAACTAATTGGATGACTCATCCTACACCTAAATTAGCATTATTAGGTCTTTCATAATGATTGTTGAAGCATTGTAAATTAATTTTCTTACTGGCTATAACCATTATTTGCTGCTATCACAATATTAAGAGATAATCCCATGCACAGTGGGAAATCTCTATGGGCAGAAAATCAATGTGGTCATCCTTGGATCACCAATTAGGAAACCTATTGTGTGGCAAAAACATCATTTCTATGCTGTAATATGATCAGATAACCATTAATTACATTCACTAGTAAGAATTACCTTCTTTGTTGGAGAAGTATTGCATTCCATATTATAGTTCAAAAATGTCAGAGGAAACCAGCAACAAAAACATCAATTTCTAAAAATGATACATGTAATCTAAATCATATTAACCTAACACGCTACATGTCAAGTTAAATTAGCATAAGCTTTGTTACAGAACCTGAATAATATAGCTTATCTCTTAGCCTTTAGATGTATTGATTAAATAGGTCATCCTCACCTGCCTACAAATACAAATATAATCAAACTGCACTGTTCTCTAGGGAACTGAATGGCAAAAAACCTCTAGTAAGTGTCCAATCCAGGCCTGTTTCTTTGTCTAATACAGAGATAACAGAATGAAGATAAGCAAGTCCCTGCAGCCTGGTGTGTTAATGTGTGTGTGTGTGTGTGTGTGCATGTGTGTGTTTGTGTCTATATGTGTAAATATGCATACTTCCTATGGACAGAATCCAGGAGCTTTCTTGAGATTCTAAAGGGGATCTATGACAGACCCCTTGCCCCTCTAAAGTGCGCTGACTTGAAAGGTTTATGGAAGCAGCCACTGTGCCAGACTTCTTCTGCATGATTTCACCATTCAGCAGCCATGAATGAATGCAAGTGCCAACCTGAGGTCTGTCTTGCTTAGCTTGGCCGTTATAGCCTCCCTGGGCAGAGGTATGGTATGATGGTCAAGAGAGGGAGCCCTACATTAGACTCTAGGGCATGGTCCTAACTCCTACCCTTTATAAGCTGTGCCACCTTAGGCAAGTTACTCGAGCTTCTTTGTGGCTCAATTTTAAGACATTACTCACCTCAAAAGTTTGTCATGACTATGTATATTCTCAGGGTGATCCAAACACCGGAAACCATAAAATGAAAGTTTAATAAATTTGAATACACAAAATTAAAATTGCTACAGGACTATAATGATCATAGATAAAAATGATACAAAATGATATATTTATTTTAAAATAATTCAACAGGACAGCAGAAGAGAAGCAGTGTGGTGGGAGTGGGGGATGGGTATTAAATGAATTAAGTTTTTTTATATATTTTGATAATGCTGGGTAGGTATTTGGACCATAAGAATTTATTAAGCTATTCTTTCTATTTTGTAAATGTTTGAAATTTTCTGACGAAAACATTTAAAAGTAAAAATAAAGCATTTAAAAACATAGACAATATCATAAGAATAATGACAAATTAAGAAAAAAGATATTTGTAAGATATATAACACCTAAGGGACTAATTTCTCTAATATATAAAGAAGCCAACAAATCAATAGGAAAAAGAACAACAAAGTGACATTTTAAAAAGAGAAAATGGCTAGGCACTGTGGCCTATGTCTGTATTCCCAACACTTTGGCAGGCCAAGGCGGGAGGAACACTTGAGGCCAGGAGTTCAAGACAAGCTTGGGCCACATAGCAAGACCCCATATCTGAAAACAATAAAAATAATAAGTTAGCTGGGCATGGTGGCTCAAGTCTGTAGTCCTGGCTGCCTGGGAGGCTGAGGCTGGAAGATTGCTTGAACCCAGAAAGTTCAAGCTTCAGTGAGTCATGACTACACCACTACACTCCAGTCTGGATGATAGAGTGAAACCCTGTCTCTAAAAAAGTTCAAATTAAATTTAAATTTAAAAAATAAAAATAAAAACAAAAGAAGTGCAGTTGATTTACAGAAAAGAGGAAAACTACATCAAGTAATGCTTATTTTATTTTTATTAATTTAATAAGATTTAGATATTATTTCTTTTAATTTAAATACATATATTTGTTATAAATTTCTATTTATAGTTTTATGAACTGAAATTTTATTGTATTTAAAATACATTAAGTAATGATCATTTTATTCATAACAGGAGAAATACAAATTAAAACAGTGAAAGCTGACTTTTGACTGATCAAATTGACAAAGATCAGAAAATTTGATAGTACATTGTAGGCGAGTATAAAGTAGCACAACTTCTTTGGAGAGCAATTTTATAATATCTGTGAAAAGTTAAAAAGCACATTCCTTTTAACTCATAAATTCCATTTCTAGGAATTAGCTTCATATATACTCACACATGAATTCAAAGCAAAACATATATGGATATTCAATACAGTTGGTTGTAACAGCAAAAGATCTGCAATATTCTAAATATCTGTCAGGAGGGAAGTGGTTAAATAGATTATAGCACATCTGTAGAATGGAATACTAAGAAGCAGTCTTAAAAATGAAGCTCATACAATAGCAGTATGAGCTGATCTCTAATACATTGAAAATGAAAAAAGCAAGAAGTATAACAGTATATTAGTACATGGTCACTTGTGTAAAAACATATACATGTATATGTTTGCATATGCACAGAATATGATGTATCTCTAGAAGGATATACAAAAAGTATAGCAGTGGTTGCCTTAGGAAATGGGAAATGAGGTAGGGAAAGATATAAGCATGAGAAGGAGTCTTACCTTTCACTCCATATGCTTCTGTTCTTGTAAATTTTTTTTTTTACCATGGTTTTATATTAGCTATTTGTAAATTTATTTTTTACATTTAAGTACTTAGAATAGTGTTGGTATGTATCAAATACTCAATAAATGTTATCTACTCTTATTATTATTCCACTGTTACTCCAACCACCATTTCTGGCCCTATCTTTCACTACATCACTGCAAAACCTTTTTACAACCATTAAAGCGAGTAATAACCAGTCCCCAAATATTCCATATGGTTTGCTATTTCCATGCTTATATTCACATGCTTATGTCTACTTGGAAGGCCATTTTTCCATCTTTACCTGTTGCAATTCTACTCATCCTTCAAGGTCCAATTCAAATAACACCTCCTTCTAAATTGTATACTACCCCTATAACCTTGAAATGTTTATGTAATTGTATAAGTCTCAGTTTTCTTATCTGTTAAATGAGATATAATAGAAACCATAAAGATTAAGTGTGATAAGGTGAGTAAATCTACTCATGCATTTATTCAACATCTATTTCTTGGCTGGGCATGGTGGCTCATGCCTGTATTCCCAGCACTTTGGGAAACTGAGGTAGGCAGATCGCTTGAGCCCAGGAGTTCAAGACCAGCCTGGGCAGCATCATGAGATCTTGTCTCTACAAAAAGTACAAAATTTAGCCAGGCACTATTCAGGAGGCTGAGGTGGAAAGATCACTTGAGCCTGGGAGGTTGAGGCTGCAGTGAGCCTTGATCACACCACTGCACTCCAACCTGGGCAAGAGAGTGAGACCCTGTCTCAAAAGAAAACACACACACACCCATATATTTCTTGACCAACTATTTTATATAGGGATTACAGTATTCACTAGGGCTAGAACCATGGAAAAGTTGACAGTATCTCTGTCCTCATGAAGCTCACAGTCTAGAAAGGAAATTTGAATACAGTTGATAAATGCTATGGCAGCTTTAAGCATAGGGTATGGAAGTACAGAGGAGGGACATCTAACCAAAAAAAAAAAAAGCAAACCCACAGGGGAGAAATAGTTGGGTTGGAAAGAAGGTCAGAAACAAAATCAGATTTGTTTTGTTTCAGAACTTTGAGTGATCTTAAAGAAGTTACAAGCAGGAAGCAGCAGAGAATTTACAAAGACTAGTCTTGGTACCTCTCAGGGTCATTTGTCTCTGTGCTTCTGATAATCTAAGGAAATTCACAGAAAACAGCGAGTATCCACCTGCTCTTTGCCCTGACAGTTCTCAAGGAAATTGTCCTCCTGCTGCCCCAAGCCTGTCAGCCTCCGTGAAACCAAACCTTCCAGACTATAATACACAAAAGTAAAGTCTTTGACTGAAGAATCAGGCAGATGTAGTGTAGTAGTGTAGCTAGGAGAAACAAAAGTTGAACTTAAGTGTTCCTTTGTACCAACCAAGGAATGGGGCCTTCCAGTATTAGGAGTTCTGACGGATACCCCTCCTCAGCTCTCCAACATGCTGGCTTTTGCCAGAGGGGCCCTCCTCATCTGAGCTCCCTTTCCCCCCTCTGGTTTCCCCACCCCTCCTCATCTCAGATCTGTCTTTAAGTTCTCAGTTAGGTGACCCCAGTGCTCTCTGGGAGAAACCCTGCCTTTTTCCTCAGGAGGGAGCTACTTTCTATGGCTCCTTCTCATACTTACAAACTCAAGCAGGGCTTCAGGTTTGGTCCGGATGTAAGTTGAAGTTCTCCACTCAGTCTGTAGCATCCAGAAGACTATTTTCATTCCCTTAAGAAAATTTACAGAATTTGATAAAATCAGCCTGCCCCACAAGTGTACAACTGATAAGCTGTAATACATTTGAGCACTGAATTTTTCAGGAATATGTCTCTCCTCAGTTCCAATCCCTTAGGGCCATCAGGTTTGGCAGGCAAGCATATTGAAGACTGAATATGAAGTTTGTTTTTATTAAATAGAACATCATTGGCATTTTCTTCCAAGATAAAATGGCTACATAACTAGATATGTCAATTCACAAAGATGGAGATAACAGAACATAAGGTGATATGGTTTGGATCTGTGTTCCCATCCAAATCTCATGTTGAATTGTAATCCGTAGTGTTGATTGTGGAGCCTGGTGAAAGGTGATTGAATCATGGGAGTGGTTTCTAATGGGTTGGCACCATCCCGCTAGTGCTGTCTTGTGATAGAGTTCTCAAGAGATCTGGTTATTCAAAAGTGTGTGGCACCTTCCCCTCCCCTCTCTCTCTCCCTCTCTGTCATATGAAAAAGGTGCTCACTTACACTTTGCCTTCTGCCATGAGTGTAAGTTTCCTGAGGCCTCCCCAACCACACTTCCTGTACAGCCTTTGGAACTGTGAGTCAATTAAACCTTTTCTTCATAAATTAAAAGAAAGAAAGAAAGAAAATTTAATGACAGTCTAGGCTCCCCACTGGTGAGACATGTGTTCTCAGTGAAGTAAGTGCAACTTGTAACAACAATCGTTCATCTTCCTAGACTCCATAAAGGAAAGAACATTGTTTTTAGCTTGATTTTGACCTTCACCTTTAGGAACCACCACTACCATCAGCCCCTGCCATCATTATGCCAAGAAACATTTTTCTCTTACAACTGAGGCCTGACAGCTTTACAGAAGCACCAAGTTAAGCTTGTTGAAAGAATGGGAACTAGTTCACATAGAGTAGCTCTGATGTGATCCTTTTGACTCTAGGGATCCTTCTGGTGGAGGTGAAGAGAAAGTTTTGCCAGTCCATACAGCTACAAGTTGAATAATTTCTCTTTCAAGTATTTAAGTTTGGTTTACCTTTTTTCGGGGAGGGGAGTAGAGTTTAAAAAACAAGCAAACAAAAGAAAACACAAACAAACCAAAAACCGCCAAACAAATATCTCTAAGCCAAAAATGAACCTCTGTGATCCTGCAAAAAAATCCTGGAGTAGGCTGGGGTATCTCCCCATGGCCTCTACAGCCATGCCCAGCTGAAACAATAGGCAAGAGAAGCTTGTATTAGTTTTGATCAAGAAGCCATGAGTTGGAGATATGATCTGGTTCAACAGCATGCACAATCACATGGCGTCCCAGTGGCACTTGTCAGACACACCCCCGGTTTCCAGTCTGCCTTTCATTCAGGATGACGCCCATAGCCTCTCTGAGCATGTGCAAGGCAACAGATTTATGCTGCCCTCTGCTGGTGAGCAGCTCTACTGCAAATCTTTTACAAGGAGGACTGAGTCTGGGTTGGTTGACTTCTTCTCTTCTCCCAGCCCCACCTCCTAGTAGACTCAAAGATAAATAACCCTGCGAGACTTAGAAGTTGAGTTCTGAGTGGGGCTGAGGTAAGAGTAGAGTGGTGGAGAATATAGACCAGGAGAAGCAGAAAGACCACAAACCAGGGATATGTCACTGTCATAATCCAACCTAGCCTAGGGGGCTCATCTGTGTATTTGCTTTCTGGGGGGAAATTTTCATTCGAACTCTCTCATGACATTTGAGTTACTTAGTACTGAATGCATTTTGTGACGTATTCAGAAAATGCATTTCACTAATGCTTCCCTAATTCATGAGGGCTGCTGTTTTACCAGTCACCATGATCCTTAATCAGTGGAGTTGTATAGCATGTAGATAGTCTGTAAAAGTGCTTAATAAAAATCATTTAATTCTAAATTACATGAGTGCACTTAACCCTAAAGATATTAAAACTGATTGTTTGATGTATTGCCATGAGTAGGTAGAAATTCAAAAATAAAAGCTTCCTGCACTTAAATCAAAGAGCACCAAGCTCATAGTCACTCGCTACAAGCACATGCATCAGTGTCATGAAGCTGGGCTATGATAAACTAACCCATTTTGGGCTTTTAAACTGTAAATATGAAGTACTTGAATTTGATCAGAGATGAGATACATAAGTGAGTTTTTCTGAGCAAAGTACTGTGTGTGACCTGATAGTTTGCTAAAAGCCTGTGGAGAGATCACCTGTCACTTATTTGCAGACTTGGTGAGGGTGGCACTGGGGCAAGCTGCTGATGTTTGGCAGGGTTAATGTGCACTGCTAGTCTAGACCCTAGGCTAGAGGCAGGCCTAGTGTGAGCAAATAGGAGAGTGGTGATTTTCATTGACTGAGCTGTTATCCTTGGGTTCTCATTGTAGCTACATTCACAGTTGCTTAACTTGCTCAGTACAGCCCTCAACACGATGCCCTGTCCACAAGGAAACTTAAATCAGTCTTGATTACAGATCACAATAAATTTTGGAGGGATATGTCTGTTAAATTTGAGGGAATCTCAATAATTTCCATGGTTTAATGAGTGTGGCAAAAGAAAGTTATAAAATGCATACAATCTCTCATTATCTCTCTCTTTCTGTTCTAGATACTAAGTATGCTTACACTGAAGCATTAAAGGTTTTTTCACAGTTAAGAGACTAGCTTTCTGGGTTTTTTAAATAAAAACCTTCTTCTAAGTGGTTAACCATAGATGAAAAGAAAAGGGGTATCTTCTTTTCTCCTTCCCTCCATGTTAGCAATGCTTTATGTTTGACTTTCAAGGCTTCTGTGAATCCTTGAAAGAAAGGTGGAGATTTCTAGAAATATCAGGGACAATATATGGATCCCATACATCCTGTTGAGAACCAAGCACAGAGCTGGCTAATAAAGTAGCCGTTGCAAGTTATCTATGCAGTACCGGTTGAGTGCACTGTAATATGGTAGCTGGTAATGCAAGGCATCAATAAAGAAATAGAAAATAAGACACCATATTTTTGGAGAATGCAATCTAACAGGTCTAATTCTGCTAGAAAAACACGCACTCTGTTAAATTATCCTGTAAGTGCATTACTTTTATTCTCAACTGACTATCTAAGGCAGTTTCTTTGGAAACAGACCGAATTGAAGATTGTGGGCAGGAGGTTTATTGGAAGAGTATAGGAAGTGAGAGAAGCAAAATTGGGCAGAGAAAGAAGTTGAGCTACATTGCAGTTTCAATAGAGGTCTCAGCTGGTCTGATGGGGAGCTCTGGGGCTAGGATGGTCTTTCAGAGTGGTCTCAAGTTGAGGCAAATGAGCCTGGATTTTGTACTTCCCTGCCTTGACTGGTCACTGGATGCAGGCTTCCCCATGGAGGGAGCATAGTCTTGAGTGAGACAGTTCCCTTTGGCCCAGGGAAATGTCCAGAGAGAGAGTTAGCCTTGAGGCTTCAGCAGGCAACACTCCCAGCAGTTACAGGAAATGAAGGAGGAAGGTCCTGAAGGGAGGTTTCTAGGTGGTGCATGATACCAGTAATCCCCAACCTTTTGGCGTCAGGGTCCAGTTTCGTGGAAGACAATTTTTCCACAAACCAGGGAGCAGCGAGGATGGTTTGGGGATGATTCAAGTGTATTACATTTATTGTACACTTTATTTCTATTATTATTACACTGTAATATATAATGAAACAATTATACAACTCACCATAATGTAGTATCAGTGGGAACTCTGGGCTTGTTTTCCTGCAACTAAATGGTCCCATTCTGAGATGATAGGAGACAGTGACAGGTCATCAGGCATTAGATTCTCATAAAGAACACATAACCTAGGTCCATCTCATGCAAAATCATGATAGGGTTCACAACCCTATGGGAATCTAATGCCTCTGCTGATCTGACAGGAGGCAGAGCTCAGGCGGTAATGTGAGCAATGGGGAGCCTCTGTAAATACAGATGAAGCTTCACTTGCTTACCTGCTGCTCATCTCCTGCTATGCGACCCGGTTCCTAACAGGCCACTGAATGGTGCCAGTCCATGGCCTGGGGACTGGGGACTGGGGACTTTTGCACTATAGCATCCCCAATAGTCCAACCTGTATGCTTCTTGGATTTACTTGCTTCTTACAGTGAGTTTACTTTACGTGGAAACAGCTTCTCCAGGGTTCTGGTTGGTGTTGCTTCTTGGGTACACTTACAGAATGAAAATAGGAAAAAAATGGCATTTCCTGCTGCTGCAGCAGCTGGTCTCAAAGATCATATCTGATACTCTTTGTCTTCCTCCTCTATTACCCATTCTAGATTCCTTTCACCCTTGGCTAGCACCTCTGCTGGTCTAGGGAGCTTAGTTGGTGGGATAATCTAGACTCAACCCTGTGGGGGATGAGCCCCTGGTCACCATGCACTTCTCTGCCACATCGCTGCTGCATGTGTCCTTTTGCTGCCAAAATTGGGCAGGGGAATTCAAAAATACACCACTGCCCCTGCATCCTTTATGTCATTCTCTCCAGGATATGATAATGCTGTTGATTAGTTGGCAAGTGTGGAAACAGATTCAAAGGCTTCCACTTGGCCTTCCCACCTATAATAACTCTTACTCCACAGAAGAATGAACCACAGTCAGAGTTCTAACTACCAAATATGTTCATTACAAATGAGCGTTCAAAGACTTGCAGGCTAGGTGCAGTGGCTCACGCCTGTAATCCCAGAACTTTGGGAGGCCAAGGCAGGCAGATCACTTGAGGTCAGGAGTTCGAGACCAGCCTGGCCAACATGGTGAACCCTGTCTTTACTAAAAATACAAAAAATTAGCCAGGTGTGGTGACATACACCTGTAGTCCCAGCTACTTGGGAGGCTGAGGCACAAGAATCGCTTGAGCCCGGGAGGCAGAGGTTGCAGTGAGCTGAGATTGCACCACTGCATTGCAGCCTGGGTGACAGCAAGACCCTGTTTCCAAAACAAAACAAACAAACAAATGAAAACAAAGACTGGCAAAATGAACACTAGTTCAGTGGTCTCAGTGGTCCTAGAGCGAGTTAGTCAGGATCCCATTTCTTATCTAGTCCCAACACATTCCCCAGTAACAAAAGGGTTATTCAAATATTTCAGATCTCAGTTTTCAGTGTCAGCTCAAACCCCATGTCTAACTGTCATCAGAATGTCTAGGTATTACCCATATCTGCTCTGCAACTACCTTAGTATTGATATATGGTCTTAAGTCCCTTTGGGGAAGGACTAGGGGAGTCATTACTGTATGTACCAGCTGTGATGCTGCAGTGTCATAGCCCCTTATTTAACAAATGGACTTCAAAGTCTGAGAACTGGCTCAGGTCCAGAAACTAGACAGGGGATCATGGTTTTTTTTTTTTTTTTTATTCGGGTGGTTACCCTGAGCTTCTTGGTCATTCATCCTTGATTTCTGCTGAGTGTATAAGTTAAGTAATATATTCGTCAGCTGCTCATCTGTCAGGCAACTGTCTCCTTAATTCTCTGACTACCCAGGTTGCCACTCTAACATAACTGTTCATTATGAGAACTGTGTTCACCTTGCTTTTGACAGCTAAGTGCTACCACCTAGCCTCTGCACCTTTGGGATATTATTAGCCCCATTCTACCATTACCAGTTTTGTAATAAATTTCCTACCATGAGCCATGGCCCACAGAAGACAGCCATAATCTCTGAAAGTCTCAGCAATGCTAGCCTTCCCTCTCACCAGCATGTTCCTTATCACTTTGGCAAACAGAACGCCCTCCAGGCCATCCCATAACACATTGTCTATTGGTGCTTATTTCTGGCCCTTTGGAGTATGTCTGCTGTGACACGTCCCTTTCTCTGTGCTTTTTGAACCTATCCTCCACCAACTGTCATGGACTTCTCATTTAATGTGGGCAATTGCTTTTTCCCAGATTCCCACAGCATACTAGTGAGGTCCTTGTCAGAAATTAAATCCTGTGTCCCAGGTGAGTGTTCCCATACTGATACATTCTCCTTCATACAACTTGACATTCCACTCTTCTTTATCCAGAGTCTTCAGGATCCAATCTTATAATACTGTCCTGGCTTCTGCAAGTACATTTTGTCTAGATTGCAAAGATTCTTAGTATATAGGCTTTCCTTTCTTATCGGCCCAGCACTTCCTCGGTTGGGTTATGTTGTGACTTGATCCTAGTTATTGGCCTGGTGGTCAGGAGGGAAGGTGAGGGTAGACCCTGAGCAGGATTTGTGTGATCTGGCAAGCAGAGGCCTGCGTCATCTTCAGTGAGGGGTGAGGGTGCACTGGCCATTAGTGCGGAGGAGTGGTCTCCTGCAGGCCTACATGGTTTAGGCTGATCTGTTTTTAATGTTCTTGAGAACAATGGCCCAGGAAGTTCCAAGATCCCACTCCTCAATCAATCTTGGTGTAGGAGACTTGGTGGGGTTCAGAAGTTAACCTTCTCAGGGACTTTTCCACCCTTAAAACTGGGTCCTGGTCCTGATCCTCAGCATTGTCTGCCCTCCAGCTGTAGGAAATGAGAAACTATATATGGCCAAGGAGACCTTCTGACTTTTACACTTTGCCTTTAGTTGGTGATTAATTATCCTCTGTTTTTCATTGTCTTTCTTAAATATATTGATAATACCCAGCACCAATCAATTGGTTTCCATAGTCCTTATGAGTAGTACTTTTCCTGTACCTCTCAAACACCTAAGATTTTGTACCAGTCAGTACATCCCCTTCCGCTACCTGTGAAAGTTCTTACTCACTACCTGTAAAAGTTCTAAGAATTGCATGGATACAGCATGCCAGGGCCTACCAGTACCTCACTTACTACAAGTTATGGTGTGCTTATTACCAGTTGGACAGTGAATCATGCAGCCAATTGGAAGCCTCAAAATTCTATTGTACAGGAAGTCTTAGCCGAGCAATCAGGCAAGAGAAAGAAAGAAAGAGCATCCAAACTGGAAGATAGGAAGTCAAACTATCGCTGTTTGCCAATGATATGATCTTATACCTAGAAAACCCTAAAGACTCCCCTAGAAGACTCCTGCATCTGATACATGAATTCAGTAAAGGCTCAGGTTACAAAATCAATGTACATAAATGAGTAACACTGCTATACACCAACAATGACCAAGCTGATTATCAAGTCAACTCAATCCCTTCTACAGCAGCTTCAAAAAATAAAATAAAATAAAATACCTAGGAATATAATTAACCAAGGAAGTGAAAGATCTCTACAAAGAGAACTACAAAACACTGCTGAAAGAAATCATAGATGACACAAACAAATGGAAATACATCCCATTCTTATAAATTGAAAGAATCAATATTGTGAAAATGACCATACTGCCCAAAGCAATCTCCAGATTCAATGCAATTCCTATCAAATACCAACATCATTTTTCACATAATTAGAAAAAAAATCCTAAAATTCACAGGCAACCAAAAAGAATCTGAATAGCCAGAGCAATCCTAAGAAAAAAAAAATTCTGGGGGCATCATACTACTTGACTTCAAATTATACTGCAAGGCTATAAGAAACAAAACAGCGTGGTACTGGTATAAAAGTAGATACCTAGGCCAATGGAACAGAACAGAGAATCCACAAATAAAGACAAATACTTATAACTAACTTATCTTTGACAAAGCATACAAAAACATAAGTTGGGGAAAGGACACCCTATTCAACAAATGGTGCTGGGAAAATTGGATAGCCACATGTAGAAGAATGAAACTAGATTCCTATCTCTCACCATATACAAAAATTAACTAAAGGTGGACTAAAGACTTAAATATAAGACCTGAAACATAAAAATTTTAGAAGAAAACCTAGAAAAATCTCTTCTGGCATTGGCTTCTGGCATTGGCCTAGGCGAATAATTTATGACCAAGACTCCAAAAGCAAATGCAACAAAAACAAAAATAAATAAATGATACCTAATTAAACTAAAAAGCTTCTGCACAGCAAAAGAGGTAATCACCAAACTAAACAGAAAACCTACATAATGGGAAAAATATTTGCAAATTATGCATCCAACAAAGAACTCATATCCAGAATCTACAAGGAACTCAAACAAATCAGCAAAAAAAAAAAAAAAAAAAAAAAAAAAATCCCATCAAAAAGTGGGCTAATGACATGAATAGACATTTCTCAAAAGAAGATATATACAAATGGCTAACAAACATATGACAAAATGCTCAACATCACTAATCATCAGACGAATGTAAATTGAAACCACAATGAGATACCACCTTACCCCAGTCAGAATGGCGATTATTAAAAAGTCAGAAAACAATTGATGTTGGCATGGGTGCGATAAAAAGGGAACACTTATACACTACTGGTAAGAATGTAAATTAGTACAACCTCTATGGAAAACAGTATATAAATTTCTCAAAGAAGTAGAAGTAGATCTGCCATTTGATTTAGCAATCTCACTACTGGGTGTCTACCCAAAGGAAAGTCAGTCACTGTATAAAAAGACACCTGTGTGCATAAGTTTATCATAGCACAATTACAGTTGCAAAGATATGGAATCAACATAAGGGCCCGTCAATGGATAAATAAACAAAATGTGGTTATCTATCTGTCTATCTAGCTATTCTGTCTGTTATCTATATATAATTGAATACTACTCATCCATAAAAAGAATGAAATAATATCTTTTGTAGCAACTTGGATGAAACTGGAGGCCATTATTCTAAGTGAAGTAACTCAGGAATCAAAAACCAAATACCGCATGTTTTCATTTATAAGTGGGAGCTAAGTTATGGGTATCCAAAGTTAAAATTGAGTGATATAATAGACATTGGAGACTCAGAAAGAGGGAGGTTGTGAGGGGGCTATGGGATGAAAAACTACCTATTGGGTACAGTGTACACTATTTCAATGATGGGTGCACTAAAAATCCCAGACTTAAGCACTATACAATTTATCCACGTAACAAAAACCCACGTGTACCCCTAACGCTATTGAAATACAATTTTTTAAAAATTCTATTTTATGATCAGCATCCTAGGACCATTCTTGGTGCCATCTGTCTTAGATCAGGTTTCAGGAAATAGACTGTGAGACGAAGAGTTGCTTGCAGGATGTTTATTGGAGATATTATTGAAACAACACCTGTAAGAAAGTGAGGGAAGCAGGATTGGGCAGAGGGAGAAGCTGAACTGCAGAGTGGTTGCAATAGAGACATCAGCCAATCCCATAAAAAATGCTGGTGCTGGGATGGCCCTTCTGAGTTATCCCAAACTGAGCCAAGGGGGCCATGTTTTTGTACCACTGCACTAGATGTGGACTGGACCTGGGGAGGGAGTGTGACATTGGGCAAGACAGCTTCCTTTGGTTAAATCAGGGTTTCTCCACAACAGTACTATTGACATTTTGGACCAGACAGCTCTTTCTTGGAGGAGGGAGGCTGTCCTGTGCATTGTAGGACACATATCAGCATCTCAGCCTCTTAAGTACTAAATTTCAGTAGCATTCCCCCTTGATAATCATAATGTCTGCAGATATCACGCTGTGTGTGTGTGTGTGTGTGTGTGTGTGTGTGTGTGTGTTTACATTTGTGTTTGTGTGTGTGTTTCCCTGCCATGTGAGGACACATAAAGAAGTATCCCTCTGCAAATTAGGAAAAGGGCCCTCACCAGAATCATCTACCACCTTGATTTTGGACTTCCCAGTCTTCAGAATTGTGAGGCATACATTTCTGTTGTTTAAGCCACCCAGGCTGTGGTATTTTTGTTATAGCAGCCCAAACTGCCTAAGGCAGACCTTCATCATTTTTCACCTTGATAACTGAAATAGCGGACACTGTCTACAGCTTCGGAAGACCATTCCCCATACATCTTCCTTGTGTTCTCAGAGTATCTTTCATAAATGCAGGCATGAGCATGTCACTGCTGAACTAAACACCTCTCACCTGCTGTAACATTTTCCAAAATGGGGTGTGCATTTGGTATGCTTTTCAGAAATGCTGATTCCAAGTCCTAACTCATCAGGCTCAAAGTCTCTGGGTGTATGGCACTTAAAAATTACAGTTAGACAACCTTAACTCCTTTTTATTCTAAGTGCAAACTCCTTTTCATGGCACAGGGTACCCTTCAGAAACTGAAATCTCAGCCTATCTTCTTGGCTTCATCTCCACCATTCACTCTCCTGTTTGTACTAAAAGCTGTGCCCAGCTGAACTACTTGTGTTTTGTTGAAGCATGCCAAACATGTCCCCATATCTGCACCTCTTCACACATTACTGCCTTCTTTTCCTCTAACTGCTAAAATTGCTGTGTGTTTTAAAACTCAGCTTCTCCTTGAAGCCTTCCATGATTATGTTCTTCACCAGTGTCTTCTTTTCCTTGGGGCTTCCATAGCACTCACCCTGTTATTCTGCATGTTATTCTGTTCCTAACCTCACCCCTGGGCTATTCCCCTGTAGATACCTGCCTCTCTCCTGGAATGGCAGCCCTCTGAGAGCACAGCCCGGGTCTTTATTCTAGCATGTTAGTCACTCAATAAATGCTGGCTGAGGGAATGAATGAGCATTATGATACTCACTCTGGGTCAGTACTGTCTAATTGAAGTATAACGTGAAACGTGTGTAATTTTAAATTTTCTGGCCACCACATTAAAAAGAGAAAAAGAAACAAGTGAAATTAATTCTAATTATGTTTTTATTTAATCCAATCTATCCAAAATATTGTTATTTCAACATGCAACTCATACAAAAATATATTGATATATTTTACATTATCTTTTCCTACTAAGTCTTCAGAATTCTAGTATGCTTTCATACTGAACACATTTCAAATTCACATGCTCAGTAGTCACATGTGGCTAGTGAGTACTGTATTGGAATCACTAAACAGCATGATTCTATACTAGAGAGGATGCTATTGAGATATCTGTGAGAGCTTTTGCCTATCAAGTAAGCAGTAGTCTAGTCCAGGGTTCATACTTGGTGGTTACATGGCACTTGAATGGTTTTTACCAAGACTGTGTTAACCTTGGTCTCCTTTGTGTGCTGCATGTAAATGCAAGAGCAGGTCTGACTGAGAGAGTACTGCGTGTGAGCTATGCACGGCCTACAGAAAGTCAGCAGGACTGTCAGCAGCTAACAAACCTACTTCTCAACCAGGTAGTTGGAGCTGAAATGCACAAACAACCTATTTTGGGAACATTAAAGGCATTAGATGAGAATGCGACATTCTTTGGCGTGCAAAGCCACACCCTTCAAAGCCATCATCAGTGAGGTTCTACTTACCAAAAGAAAAAGCCACAGAAATGTAAATACAGTTCATTTGTAGATGCCTTGGTAGAGGTGTATCCACGCCCTCTAGGGACATCATTCCATCTAAGGGAGGAGATAAATAACATTTCTTAAGCAGGAAACTTAGAACCATTTCAAGATGTGAACTATTTATCTTGCTCAGGCCTGTCTGCTGGCTCCATCTAACTCAGACGGCAGTGAGTGTTTGCTGGGCCCAACCTCTACTCTCTTGGAGTCAGAACTGAAAAAAGAAAGTGATTCTCCAACTCCCGGCCCCACACTCTGGTGACCTCAGTTGAGAAGCCTGGTGCCAACTGGCAGCAAGCATAGGGTGGAACTGAGAGACGACTTGGCACTCTCATCCTGGCACCCTCTTGGTGGGCAGGAACCCAAAGCAGCCTTTCCTTCTGCTTCTGCTCCCTTAGAGCAAGAGGCCTCATTTTCAATCAAAACAGTCAGATACACAAATTAGCATCAGAACCAAAATGGTTTCCTGGGAAACTAATGACAAAAATTCCAATTTTAAAACATTTTCTTTGCATCCTAGAGAGAGAAGCCATGTTTTTCACAAGGACAAAAGTCCTGCACCAAAGAACTCCATCTCATATAAAGAAGTGTCATTGACCAAAGACTCTGGAATAGATGAAAAGTACTATTTGAGGCTTTCAGGACATGCTTTATGTATTTTTCTATACCTCGTTCCCATATAATCCTGACCCATTCACTCATGCCTGTTTTTACAGAAGTGAAACATTTCCTCATTAATTTCTTTTCCCAGCTGTCCTTTGTCCTGTAAGAAATTGAACTTTTTAGCATGCAAGCAGCTGGAGAACAGGTCAGAGATTTTAAAAAATTATTAGTAGGTAGAGAAGACTTAGAATTATCATACCTCTACCCATCAAAACCTATCCCTTGGAAATTATCTAAGAAAATAATTCACATTCCGATGATGATAATATACATTTGTAGAGTGGTTGATAGTCTACAAAATGCCTTCACATATATTTCCTCAATTCAACAGTTTTCTACTCAATAGTTTGAGTAGAAATACAAGGTCTAATCTTTATGTTCTGTCTCCTAGGAGCATTTATTCAACTGACAAACACATACTGAGAGCCCTCTCTGCGCCTGGCCTTGAGGAATGCGCTGGGGAACAGAGGCATCGGGCATCCTCCCTTCTGGGATGAGCTGAGTCTTGGGAAAATAGAAAGCAATTAAAATTCATTAAAAATCAGATGTATATACAGCATGCTGCAGGAACATATAAGAAGGGCCCTCAATGCAGCATTTTAATATTGAGAAATCTCTTAATCTGAAGAAATTAAACTTCTTAAGGGTGGAATTTGTGGTATCCTAAAAAACCAGTAAGGGAGGTATTGGCAGGGAGGCCTTCCCAAGGCCCTCTAAATCACACAACATTGGCAGTGTCTCACCTGAGGGTATAATGATGGTATGTGTATAATATGTGCATCAGGCACACCCCCTTTTATTGTGCTTCACTTTATTGCATGTCACAGATATTGTGGTTTTCACAAATTGAAGGTTGCGGCAACCCTGCATCCAGGAAGTCTATTGGTGCCATTTTTCTAGTAGCATGTGCTCACTTCCAGTCTCTGTGTCCATTTTGGTAATTCTGTTAATATGTCAAACTTTTCCATTATTATATCTGTTATAGTGATCTATGATCAGTGATCTTTGATGTTAGTTACTATTGTAGTTGTTTTGGGGCACCATGAACCGTGCCCATATAAAATGGCATTCTGACTGCTCTATCGACCAGCCTTTCCCCATCTCTCTCCCTCTCCTCAGGCATCCCTATTCCCTGGGACACAACAATATTGAAATTAGACTGACTAATAACCCCTACAATGGCCTCTTAGTATTCAAGTATTCTCACTTTAAATTTGAAGTTAGGAATGATTAAGCTTAATGAGGAAAACATGTTGAAAGCTGAGATAGGCTGAAAGCTAGGCCTCTTGTACCAAACAGCCAAGCTGTGAATGCAAAGGAAAAGTTCTTGAAGGAAATTAAAAGTGTTACCCCAGTGAACGCATGAATGGTAAGAAAGTGAAACAGCCCATTGCTGATATGGAGAATGTTTCAGTGGTCTGGATAGAAGATCATACCAGCCACAATATTCATTTAAACCAAATCCTAATCAACAGCAAGGCCCTAATTCTCTTTAATTCTATGAAGGTGGAGAGAGGTTAGGAAGCTGCAGAAGAAAGTTGGAAGCTAGCGGAGGTTAGTTCAGGAGGTTTAAAGAAAGAAGCCATCTCTATAACATTGAAGTACAAGTGAAGCAGCAAGAACTGACAGAGAAGCTATTGGAAGTTATCCAGAAGATCTAGCTAGGATCATTGAGGAAGGGGGCCACACTAAACAACAGATTTTCCATGTAGACAAAACAGCCTTATATCGGAATAAGATGCCATCTGGAATTTTTATCACTAGAGAGAAGTCAGTGCCTGGCTTCCAAGCTTCAAAGGACAGGCTGACACTCTTGTGAGGGGCTAGTGCAGCTGGTGACTTTAAGTTAAAGTCGATGTTTCTTTATCATTATGGAAATTTTAGAACCCTTAAGAATTATGCTAAATCTACTCTGCCTACGCTCTATAAATGGAACAACAAAGCCTTGGTGATAGCACATCTATTTACAGTATGGTTTACTGAATATTTTAAGCCCACTCTTGAGACCTATTGCTCAGAAAAAAAGTGATTTCCTTCAAAATATTACTTCTCATTGACATTGTACCTGGTCATTCAAGAACTCTGATGGAAGTGTACAGGGAGATGAATGCTGTTTTCATGCCTACTAACACAACATTCATTCTGCAGCCCATGGATTGAGCAGTAATTTTGACCTCAAGTCTTATCATTTAAGATAGGGGTATTACTGCCATAGATAATTATTCCTCTGATAGATCTGGGCAAAGTCAGTTGAAAACCTTCTGGATAGGATCCACCATTTTAGATGCCATTAATATTCATGATTCATGGGAGAAGGTCAAAATATCAATGTTGACAGTTTAGAAGAAGTCGATTACAACTCTCATGGATGATTTTTTTCTGGGGTTCAATATTTCAGTGGAGGAGGTCACTGCAAATGTCATGGAAATTGCAAGAGAACTATAATTAGAAGGGGAGCCTGAAGTTATACAATCCCGTGATAAAACTTGAACAAATGAATGGTTGCTTCTTATGGATGAACAAATAAAGTGGTTTCTTGGGATGGAATCTATTCCTGGTGAAGATGCTGTGAACCTTACTGAAATTACCACAAAGAATTTAGAATATTCCATAAACTTAATTGATAGAGCAATGGCAGGGTTTTAGAGGAGTGACTCCAATTTTGAAAGAAGTTCTACTGTGGGGGAAAATGCTCTCAAACAGTATCACGTGCTAAAGAGAAATCTTTGTGAAAGGAAGAGTCAATCAATGCAACAAACTTCATTGTTGTCTTATTTTAAGGAATTGCCACAACCACCCCAACCTTTAGCAACCACGACCCTGATCAGTCAGCAGCCATCAACATCAAGGCAAGATCCTCCATCAGCAAAAAGATTACAGCTTGCTGAAGGCTCAGATGATCATTAGCATTTTTTAACAATAAAGTATTTTTTAATTAAGGTATGTACTTTTTTTAGATGTAATGCTACTGCATGCTTAATAAGCGATAGTATGGTGTAAACATACCTTGGCCTTGGCCACTGAGCCCGGCCAAGCAACTACTTCTGAATGTAGATATTGCTTAAAACATTTTATAATACCCTTTTATTGGCATTCTCTTCAGAGTCTAGAGGTAGTCTTTCCCCTATTCTTTTTCTCTTGTTTTTTTAATTGCACGGGTAATGCACATAGATACTCATGTAAACAATTTATTACACAAATATACAATTTTAAAAACAAAAATCTCACAATCATCTCCCCAAAAACAATTAACAGTGTGTGATATGTCCTTTCAGGGTTTAAACATGTCTCTGTTTACGCATATTTTTTAGGCCAGAATAGAACCACATTGCACAACTTCCTTAAGAGACATACAGCTCGATGCTTATCTTAAATATAGATATCTTTCTGTGTTGGTAAAGACATAGTATTCTTTTAGATGACTATATAGTCACTCAATATATAGATGCACCATAATATATTTAAGAAGTCTTCTACTGATGAACCCTAGGTTGTTTTTATAATTTTTCATTCTTATGAACAAAACTGTGACTAAAATCCTTATACATATTGATTTGGACATTAGTTTGAGTATTTCTAGAAAATAAATGTCTAGGACAAATTCCTAGCATATTCTCTGCAGATCCTCAATGTGAGCAAAGCTTTAAATTTAAGACTAATAAGTCATTTAAAAGTATTTTTGGTCAAAATAAAACTTTACAGTAAGTGGGGTGACTAGGTACTAGGCATATTGAGCAGCTAAGATGCCTATACCTCTCATGCTGCTAGAAACTAGCATTATCTCATCACCCCTGGAAATTCTGACAATTGTGGCATTACCGTTCCCATTTTAGAGATGAAGAAATTGAAACACCGAGAGGCTAAGCTTTTCCAAGGTTATGCAGTTAGCAAGGGGCAGAACCAAGACTGGACCTAGGTCTTTCCAATTCTTTTGACTATAGCACCTGCCTCTCAGTAGTATAAAGCCATGTTACTGGTTTCTTGGTTTAAATTCCAACTGCCTCTAAAGAAAATATCAAAAGTGTTTTAGTCAATTTCAGAAATGCTGAAATAAATGTAATCTTTCCAAATCTATATATAAAAAATACTTTGCATTTGAATACATAAATTTTGCTATGTTAATTATAAAATGTCTCAAGTTTAGTCATGTCATCTCCCTTTTCTTACTGAATAACAGTGCTGTACTATAAAAAACAAGGCACCCAAATACATACATTTCTTTATCCTAAAATGTTTCAGGTCTGGATTTATACAAATTATATTATTCAGAATGGATAGTAAAGAAGCAAGCTCATTACGAAGTCAATTTGGCTGCCAGCTTCATTGTACTTAGAACTAACCTGTCATCTGAGAGTCTGTTCCTTGCTGTTTAATTACCTCTTTCCTTTCAAGCCCCTTTTGAAAATTCACCAGTTCTATAGTATTTTTCAGAACTTCTCTCTAGGGACAGGCTCCTCTGGAAACAAAATACAGATACTGTGAGAAAAGGTGGGTTAAAAAAAAAAAAAAATAGGGAAACTAGGAGACCTAAAGAACAATATTCAAATGCTACTCTTCAGAATGGTTGTGTTTCAGTTGGTTCATCTTGGATTGTCAACTCACAAGGCAATACTAATGTTTTCCAATGAAATGGTTTAATTGTATATTATGTGCTCATTAGCACTGAGTTCCCCCTTTGTCCTAGTGTCTTTCCTGGTACCTCATGCACTCCCATAGCACACCGTGCATGCACTCATCATATCATTGACTACAGTTTCTCATCCTCCTTCCTCATTAGACTGAGAGTTTCTGGATAATATAAACCATGTTTCTGTTATCACTACGTTCTTAGTTCATAGCACAGCATCCAGCTCATGATAGCTGCTCATTTCATTTGTTGCTCAAAAAAAGGTCAGAAAATTTAAGGGCAGCTTTTCCCAAATGCAGTCTCTGTTTCTACCTTTCACCAATATTAACACAAAGCTCAACACCTTTACATTCCCCCAAAAACAATTCATTCACACCATGACCATTAGTGAGCAATGTGGATTTTGCTAAAGATTTTGTAGGCATATTAGGGGAGGGTGAGCCATGTAAAACTCAGGATCTAACATATTTGTTTCCTGCATTGTTTTTCCCCATTGTATATGTTTTAACATATTTGTTTGTTGTATATGTTTTAACATACTTGTTTTTCCCCATTGTACTTCAACCTCACAGGCTTCCTCCTCCTAGTAGACAGAACAACTCAGTGTTTTGCCAAACTCTTCCTCCAAACTCGCATAGCCATGCCCAGCAGAGCCCATGGTAGACACATACCTTTAGAAGTGGTGGGTGGCTGTGTTTAAAAAAAAAAAAAAAAAAATTCCCTATTACATCAGCATTTGCAGCTATTAGTGCTTAGATTTTCCAAAAAGCTTTATGATATCTAATGTAAGCAAAATCATGCCTCTTCCAGGCATACCATTTTGAAAGTCACCCTCCACCTCTCCAATCCAAAGAAGAACAAGTCCTTATGAGTCAAGTGAGGTCCTTCCTGCTAGGCCCTCAGCTGTGTTCACATCCACTACCCCTGGTGCTTCATGGTTCCTGGTCTCCAAGTAAGAAGGCCTCCTCACCTGAGGGCCTGAGCTCACTATGCCAACCGAGGCAGAAACCTCTCACCTTATGACTGATGTTTCCCTCTCTCTGACCTCTAGGAAATCTTCTTTTCTCTTATTAATTATAATTAATTAAATTTATATATAATTATATTAAATTATATCATTTAATATATATAATTATTATATTAAATCCATTGTTATATTAAATATAATTAATAGATGTAATAATATATTATGCTGCAAATTTACTAATCTGCTGCTGTGTGCCAGACACTGTGTGCAGCACTTCTTTATAAGTTGCCTCATTTAGTTGCCAGGGCAACCCTGTAGATGGTTACTACTGCTCCTCTTTCACAGATAACAAAACTTAGGTTAAGCAAAATTAAGTCATTTGCCTAAAGGTGTTTCACTCCTGTGGAATTTGAACACAGTGTGTCTGCAACACCTGTGTATGCTTTGACCCCTCACTCCCTGTATAGACCCAGCATTACATCCCTGCTACAAGCACAATCTGAGTGTTCCCCTTCCTTTTTCTATCTTTTGTGGATCTAAGAACCTTGCCCTGCTCTGCAGGCCACCTCTGCCATGGTCAACTGTCTTGCTGTTAACTCAGGCTGTGTCTCCCCTCAGGATGTGGTTTCCTCCCTAGCCACTGTCATAGCCAGCTCTGAACTCTTCTTTTTCCTTTTTTTTTTTTTTTTTTTAATTTAAATTCTACGGCCTTGGCTGATTTGCTCTCATCTTTTTTCTACTTCCTCTTCAGTATTTCTACCAGTTACTGGATACCTCCTGAGAAAGATTTCTGGCTCTATTCACATCTGGCCGAGCCCCAAGAAACTTCCCAATTTTCCTTTGTTATAGCATCTTGGAAAGTTCCCTGCAGTTCTTAAAGGTCTCCCAGTATTTAGTCTTATGGTTCCTAAAGAATAATAATTTTTATCAAAAGTATAGTAACTGAGAAAAGATATCTCTAAGTCATATTATTAAGTGAGAAAGACAGAATGCAGAAAAGTAACTATGATATGCTACCAACCACATACAAAGGACAGAAAAGTTACCTGTTTTGGGTAGTTTTGGAGTGAGATGATTTTTACTGAGCAGATGAAGAATAGGAGCAGGAGGAGATTTCACTGTGTATCTTTTACAGTTGATGTTTGAACCATATGAATATATTACCAATGTCAAAACTAGATGACTGATTTCTTTTCCTAAAGAAATGCAAGTAATTTTCCTGATGGGGAGGAGAGGGCATTTTGCTACAGTAGTTTATGAAAAATAATAAATGAAAAAATAGTTTTGATAAGGAAGACAAACAACTTGTTCCAGAAGAATGTTCAGGTCAGTGAATATTTCACATAAATCTGGCAATCCAAAACACCCAGCATTATGGGTAATTTGGACAATGGTCTAAAAGCAGTCAGTTAGTTGGTAGTGGAAAGTACCAGTCCAACTATATGTGTCCTGTTTCTTGCACTGTACACGCCTAGGGGTTAGGAGGTTTCCTCTCTCATACAGCTAGAACTCAGTAAGTGTTTAGTGGTAATAGGGAAAAATTGCCCCACAGAATCCCTTCAACACTAAGGGGAGCAAGAAGCCATTTCAGTGTGATTTGTTGAGTCCTAAAAAACAACAGAAACTTTTAAGCACAATCAAGTTGACGTCAATTCAATCTCTGCTTAATAGCATAAAATAGAGGGTGGTTGAATAAGCAACTGTGCCCTCGCTCACATTCCTAACCCTAGTCTTGGAGAATGCATAATAACCATGCTCTAGCCCAGTCCCACATAGTGACCAATACATGTGACTGAGGAAGCTAGGGTCAGTTCTCAAGAGCCTGAAGACTACTAGCATTCACTTCTTACCTCCAAATACTCTTGACCACATCTGAGGATAGAATAAATCCCCAAAGCCATCCCCCAAAATGACTGGCCTTCTTAGTTTTCTTTGGTTTGGAGATGACCAAGGGTTGACCTCCACCCTGAGATTGGAATAGATTGGACATGACTCCAGGCCTTTTCTACATTTAGATCCATCTTCCTGGGAGCAGAATAAATAGTAGCCTATTCCTGTCACATTATTATTCTAGCAGATGGGATTTCATCCAGATAGTATTTTTTTTTTCTAAGCAAGGGAAAAGATTCCTACTTTTTTTCATACCATAGATGCAATTTACACTAAATTGGAAAAGCACAGGGACGCCTCAGCCTTTTATTTTTAAAAAGTTTTAATTGACAAATAACAATTATCATATATATTTATTGCATGCAACTGGTTGTTTTGAAGTATGTATACATTGTGAAATGGCTAAATTGAGCTAAATTATCATATGCATTACCTCAAATACTTATCATTTGTGTGGTGAGAGCACTTAAAATCTACTTTCAGTGATGTTCAAGAATACAATACATTGTTAGTAACTATAGTCATCATGTTGTATAATAGATCTCTTGAACTTATTATTCCTAACTGAAATTTGTATCCTTTGACTAACATCAGAGAGAGATGTTGGGCAGATAGTGTTAAACCTTATTTTAGACATCTTGAAATGACTAAAAACAATAGAAGCTATGTGGGTAGAAAGCTGACTTTCAACTCTCCCTAATCCTGAGAGTTGTAGACAAAGTCTAATGAATTAATCGAGACCCAAGTCATTCCAGACGAGGAACACATGGGAAATTGCCAATGGATAGTTGGATCCTCTCATTACAGAAACCTAAATCTGAGATAGTCATTGAAATGTCTAATCACCAATCTGATTTTTTTTAAAATAAGAAGACTTTAAAAATAAAACAATTCTACAAAATCTATATGAGGTTGTGTGCAGAGTTTATTGTAGGGATGCTGTCAGTAATAGTACCTATAAGGGAGTGAGGGAGACAGGATGGAGCAGAAGGAGATGTTGAACTATAATTCAGTCACAACGGAGACTTTATCTCATCCCTTGGGAGGCTCTGAACCTAAGATGACCCTTCAGAACTTTCCAAAATTGAGATAAGGGGGTGTGCCTTGTACCACTCGATAGACCAATCACTGGATATGAGCTGCCAAAGAAAGTGGGTATAACCTTATGTAAGGCAGCTCCCTTAGGCCGAAGGCAAATCCTGGGGAGGGACTCAGCTGCACGTCTTCCCCAGGCAGTGCTCCTGGTGGCTGTGAGAGTAAGCTGGTAGCTTGGTCCTCACTGGGGATCTTGGCAGTGTGCAAGATCCACTCCATAATCAAATGCCAAAATGAATACCAAACAAAGACATCCTGGTTTTGAAAGTTAGCCCAGAAAATACAGTAGTATGAAATTCAATGGAGTAGTGCCCTGGCTAAATATGTTAGTAAAATTCTTGAAGCCATAATTGTCTGTGTATGATTACCTTCTGACTGAAATTGCCAGTTCAGTAAGCAAAAGGAGGTTGATTAAAGTCATATCTATTCTAAAACCCTCAAAGGCGGGGCCTCTCAGAAACAATTCAAAAGGATCATTCTTACTACAGATTCTTCCACATTTTTTTCCAGTTCTGTATATTCCATGGGCAGGTGGTCACTACCTGCAGCTGATAATTATAGGCTTTCTGTATGCTGCATTATGAAAGGAACCTGTTTATGCTGCCAGGGCTGACAGGGAAGCATGCAGCATATGTTTGACCCTGTAAAAGTGGGGAGACTCTTCTTTTATTATGGGCCATAGGGTTTTCAAGGCTGCTATCCATGGCAAATGTTCACCATGTTCAAGGGCTAAGGGCCAAGCACATGATCTTTTAAGAGCTTGTCAGCAGAAATTCCTTTCACTGAAAGCCTTGGTTGTCCCACACAATCGGCTAGTAATCAGAGCTACATTGTGCACCCTCTTTGTAAGAAGGCAAAAGTTCTATAGCTTCCACCACTGAAAATATTTAATATTGCACCTTTAATTTTCAATAATAATAACAACAATAGATAAAATGCTGCCATGGACTTTGTAGATACAAATGGAGGTTTTGATCTTCAGTGAAACATTTCCTTTCTAGAATGGAGCAAAGCAACCATTTTGACAATAACTAAGAAAATTACACAGAAGTTCTGGGCAAGAATGTTGTGAAAATGCCACTGAAGCTGGGCACAGTGACTCATGCCTGTAATCCCAACACTTTGGGAGGCCAAGTCAGGTGGATCATGAGGTCAGGATTTCAAGACCAGCCTGGCCAACATGGTGAAACCCCGTCTCTACCAAAAACTACAAAAATTAGTTGGGTGTGGTGGCAGGCACCCATAATCGCAGCTACTTGGGAGGCTGAAGCAGGAGAATCACTTGAACCCGGGCAGCAGAGGTTGCAGTGAGCCAAGATCTCACCACTATACTCCAGCCTGGGTGACAGAGCGAGACTCCATCTCAAAAAAAGAAAAAAAGAAAAGAAAGTGTCATTGAAGCTACAAGAACAGTTAAAGAACTGGTCCCAACATGGGTAGTTATGTCTTCCCCTCTCACCCCACTCCCAATTCACATCCACTGATAGCCATCAAACTGACGTTTATTTATTATATGTACTGAACAATATTGCATTATTGTGTTATTATGATTAGAGTGTTTTATTCAGTATTAATAATCAGATCATTTATAATAAGATGCTAAATTAGGTCACAAATTGATAATAGGGAAAAGTGAAGTGAGTGTTTTCTACTGTGACAGCAATAATTTTGTTCTTTCTGATTTCTAAAATGATTACTTGAAAATATGAGAATGTGCTGAAAAATCACATACTATTTATTCAATCATATGAATATTGGGGGGTTTAAGACAAAACTGTGAAATTTTAGACTTATAGGTTACCTTTGAGATTACTAGGTACAAGTCCATCTTTTACAAATGAGGAAAGAGGGTTTGAATTGCTCGGGTTTCTATTCTCAGGACAGTGATCCAGGCCTCTAGTTCCCTGGCAATCTTCTTTCCACTGGAAGAAACATTTGCTCTGGTTATTAATATTATATGTACATGTTAGTGGAACATTCTCGTCGGCTAAAAATAAAAAAAAAGAAAGGCTTAGATGCCTTTTGACTAGACTAGGTTCAGAGAAAACTCAGACAGTGTGAATCTCAGATTGATTTGACCCTTAGGCACACCTGATTACTACCTTGACTCAATAAAGCTCATTGACATGTGACTCCCAGCATACAGGCTGGAAATTTCAGCATTTCTGGCTTTCACATCCCAGTGACCAGAATCCTTGCGGACCTTAGAGAGTGATTATGACAGCATCACCTAGTGAGACTTCTAAAACTTCTAATAGATACCAATGTATGTGGAGATTCCTGTGTCTCGTTTTATTTAGATTCCCACATAATGGTAAGCATTCATTCTGCCATGGCTTGGATGGTTTCTTCTACCAAGAATCTATCATTCTGCTATCATTGTGTTCTGCTGAGGCTAACCCTACAGATCCGGCTCCGTATACTCCAATGTCTAGAATGGTGAAAAGACAGCCAGAAAGGTCAGGATGCAAGTAACTTGTATGAAAAAGCTCCCATCTTTAGTGTATAGCCTTGAAAGTGGTACAGAGACCTTCAGAATAAAGCACTAACCTTGAGAGCATATTTCTTACTTTTTATTTCACAGGACTTTTCCATAACTGCTAAGTTCCCAGTTCTCTGTATGTCTTGAAAAGTCCAGTTTGGGAGGTGAAGGTGAGCATGAGATTCAGGCATTTCCTCTAGAATGATATGCAGCTCATCCTAACTGATCCACCTGCTCTGCAATACCAGATGATAGTGCATGTTGATTAGTAAGCAATGTGCGTATTTCTTTAAATGAAGGAGTTGCAGATTTGTGTTGCCAGAGACAGATGACAAAATCTAACGGCTGATGACTGATGCAGTACCAGTTGAATTTGTGTTAAGTCTGCAAATACTGACTTAATGTGCCTGTATCTTCTGGCAGTCTGCAGTTTTCACAAATATCCCTTCCTTTCCCTTTCCTTCTTGCTTGATCCAGGGTCTCTATCATGAAAAAGAGGGATCCCTGAGAGAGCCTTCTGACTTGTGAGTGTGAACTACAGCCAGAACATTTCAGCCATCCTGAGCTTCACATGAAGCTGGGATCTTGGCATTAGGATTTGTAGTAGGTTCCTAGTACTGCTGTAATAAAGTACCACAAATGCGGTGGCTTAAACAAAGAAATCACTTGTCTCACCATTCTGGAAGCTAGAAGTCCAAAATCAAAGTGTTGGCAGGATTGATTCCTTCTGAGAGCTGTGAGGGAGAAACTTTCATGTCCCTCTCCTAGTTTCTGGTGGTTTCCTGGTAATCTTTGGCATTCTTGGCCTGTAGATACATCATCCCAGTCTCTGCCTTCATCTTCACATGGCATTCTCCCTGTATGTGTGTCTGTTTCTAGGTCCAAATTCCCCCCTTTTATAATGATACAGTCAATTGGATTAGGCCCAATGCTAATCATCTCATTTGAACTTGATTATATGCAAAGCCCTTTTTTCGAAATAAGGTCACATTCACAGGTTGAGAGCTAGGACATTAAAATCTTTTGGGGGGACATAATTCAGCCCATAACAGGGCTTCTAATGTAGGTCCAAGGAAAAGGATATAAGCCATTGGATTGTGCAGATCCAGCCTTAATCTCCCACTTTCGTGCCCTGCCAGGTGTTTCTTTCTCTACCCCCACCCAGCCATCCCATGGATGGGCTTTCCCAAATGAAGCCTCCTATTGGCTTAGGCTGGAGGGGAGCTTTCCTCTGTCTACTGAGGCCTTGGGCCTGTTGCCCAGATTCTAGGCCTGGATTCTGGCTCTGCTAATACTCAGCCTGTGCCTATGCTGCTGACATGTAGTGGTGTGGAAGAATTGTCTGTTCTCCTGGCCTTTTTCATCTAAACTTATACATGACATAATATAACCTAGGAGCTAAGAACATAGACTCTGAATCCAGCATCTCAGCTCTGAAACTTCCTAGATGTGTGACCTTGGACAAGTTCCTAAAGCTGTTTGTCCTACTTCCTCATCTGTAAACCCATCACCTCAAAGATTTGTTAGGATGATAAAATGAAATAATTCATGTAAAGCAGTTTGAACAGTGCCTGGCACATAACTCTAAAGTTAGCTGATACTATTATTAGCTTTTCCCTGACCCAGTGAATTAACACTGGTCCTTGGAAGGACGGGCCAGGCAAGGATGAGAGGGGAAGTGGGATGAGCAATGAAGAAGATGATCCCCTTTAGGGCAAGCATCTACAGTGAGGATTGGAGGAGGCCAGGCCTTAGCAATGAAGGAGTAGAGAGGGCAGCAGGGCTCAGGGCCCTTCTGCGCAGTGGACTCCCAGAGGTAGCTAAGCAAAGAATCTGAGGAAAATCTCCAGGACTTCTTGTCTGCTTCCTTACCACAAACAGAATGACCTCAAAGTGTGGACAAGCTTGGGCCTCAGCAGACACACATAGAGGTAGATCAGTAGCACAGGTATGTGTGTGTATGTGCATGTGCATGTGTGTATGTGCAGAAGTCACCAGGAAGTTCTTTGTCCCATTACCCTATTACCTGAAGTGCTGTCCTATATTCTGTACTTACAGTTTAAGAAGACTTTGGGGGACCATCCTCACCCTTTGAGCTTTCCCTTCACTCTCCTCAGTGTCAAACCCATGTCTTTCCCTCAGGACAGCTGCCACCCTGGGCTGTTGCTGCCAGCAGAGGTGCTCTGCTTGCAAAATCCTCTGTTTAGTTGTCACTATTTGGTTATTACCCTACTGCAAAGGAACAACTCAACAAATGACTTTAAACTATTCACTTTTCAAATATTAGGTTAAGGCTATCTGAAGTTTGATCAAGATATGGTGGATAAGAAATCACTGCCCCTCCTAAAAATTTAGGTTATGATTCAAGTGCTCTTTTAAGAGACATTTCAGAATGTTGACTGTATGCATTATCCCAGTGCCCAGCAACCGTGGCATAGCTACATTTAGGCAGTCTTTTGTGATGAGACATATATATGGGTGAAGCATTTGGTTTTTCAAAAAAGCACCAAACTTCCCCTGACCCTGCTGTTACCTTAAAGTACCACCCTAGCTCTCACTTTCCGCCTACTCCCCAAATTGTCAACTAGTCCATACTTGCTGTTTCCACTGCCTCCCCACCCACAACCACACTGGACTGTATAATTCTTAACTCTCTGCATCCTGATCACCCAGGTATAATTGCTCTTTGGAGGTGGTCTTTACCTGTCTCATCACCAAATCCAGTGGCTACACAATCATCTTTAGGCTTCTTAACTACTCTGTACTTTTAAAATCCTCTCGTCAGCCACCCTAGGCTTCCTGTCTTCCTGGCAGTTCCTTCCCTGGATCCTTCTTTAGCTCTTCTTCCTTCTTCCTCCTAAATGCAGGTACATCCAATGGATATGTCCTCATGACCTTCTTCCCTCTCCTTCTACCATCTTCCTAACTGTTTAGTTTATTGGATATGGAAGCCCTCCCCCAACAGTGGGCTGTTGGAAACACAGACTATCCAAAGCCAGATACGTTTAGCCATGAGACTTTGCAGAATCTCCTACCAGGAAATGAGAGTAGGCACTGGCCCAAACACCAAAGCAGAAGAATCCAGCATAACAGTGCTGCCCTGGGACACCATGCTGGATGCAGCTTAGGACAGGGGATGGGCACAAAGGGGTTTGACCATAGAATAAAGTAGAGGTCCAAAGCTGTAGGTCAGTCAGTGTGCTTGAAGAAGCTTATTTCTAATGGTTGTATATAGTAGGCTTAAGTGTTCCCCAATCTCTTCACAGGGGTTAGGTATCCCTCTTGTACTTCTCCATCATGTCCTTTATCACACTGGATGCAGGGTATTGTATATTTGCTAGTCTATATCCAGCTCTAGACTATAAGATTTGGAGGGCAAAGACCATATATATCTTTATCATCATTATAGTTTCAACACCTAGACTAATGCTTGTCCCAGAGAGGGTGCTAAATGAATTTTTATTGGAAGAGTGAATGAACAGGATTTTTAAATTTGGGAATTAAGTTAGTGGGAAGTATGGGAAAGAAAACATACGTAAACCAAGATAAAATTTGTACAAAGTGCATACCATACAGTCATGTATTATTGCTAGAGGTAGACTGCAAATTTCACTCTGAACTGCCTACCAGTGAAAGCAAAGAAAAAATATCAGTGATAAAATTTATAGTGACTGTAGGATTTTAAAAGATATGCTGCTCAGATGGTGTATAAGTATCACTGTGTTGACTTAAGAGAAATGTCTCCATGGACCCCAACAGAGTGTTACTGGCTTGGCCACAGACAATGTCTAACAGGCCATCTTTATAATAGTGAATGCTATAGGGCTATTTTTTACAATGTCCTTCAATATAGGCTAATCACATACTATAAATTTAAAGTAATTCTATGAGAAGGGAGACCAGAGTAAAGTAATCAAGTGCCTAGAATGCTGATGACCTGGCATAAAATTTAGAATATCCAGTAGTATAAGGTGTATCCTGAGGCACATGAGTATTTTTTTTCTTTCTTTTTTTTTCTTTTCTTTTTTTTTTTTTTTTTTTTTTTGAGACAGAGTCTTGCTCTGTCACCCAGGCTGGAGTGCAGGTGATGTGATCCCGGCTCACTGCAATCTCTACCTCCAGGTTCAAGCGATTCTCTTGCCTCAGCCTCCTGAGTAGCTGGGATTATAGGTGTATGCCACCATGCCCAGCTAATTTTTGTATTTTTAGTAGATACAGGGTTTCACCATGTTGGCCAGGCTGGTTTTGAACTCCTGACCTAAAGTAAGCTACCCGCCTCGGCTTCCCAAAGTGTTGGGATTACAGGCATGAGCCACCACGCCCAGCCACACATGCATATTTCTCATAATATTATCTAAGAGCTCTGTGATCAAGTAAATTTGAGAAATACTGCCTACTCAGATTCTTATTTCTTGGATATTTACATGTACATTGACATATACTAATGTTTCAAGAAGTTCTTCAGTAAAGAAACTTTGTCTAATCTAGAGTGTTACCAAAACAATTTGATCATTTTATCATATACTACCTGTTTACATTTCAGGGAAATTTAAGGATGACACTTTGGGAAACAATCTTCTAGGGAAATTATGGACTGCACGTCTACAGACAACCCTGTGTGAATGTTGTTTCTCACAATTAAGTTCTTGATAAGAATCTGTCCACAGAGTGTTCCAAGTGACAGTCACTTGGCAAGAACTTGGAGTGCAGATAATCTGTGCTGTTATTTACAAATGGGCCTTTGACAGTTAACTGAATGGCAGGTCATCTGAGGAAATTAACAGCTTCTACTCAATCTTTGTTTCCATACCCTTCCCAGGGAGATCCCAAGGGAAGCTGAGTATTATGTTAGAAAACAGTCATGACTCCATTCTACTGAAACCCAGTGAAACCATCTCAGTAGAGAACAATCTGAAAATCTAAGCTAGTCTGAACCGCAGTAATAGTATTCTTCCCAAGAACTTCCACGTGCTTCTAGAAGTGGTGAAGAACACACTGCTGTTGTTATTGAAAATAACATCTATTGATTATCTTAATCAATGACTATTCTCTATGGGTTTATGTGCCAATAATTTAGGCTGCTCGGTTTTCTCCATTGAAACTTAAGATTTAAATCACTAGATCATAAAAAAATCATACAATGCATTGCCCCTTCTATCTGGGCAGGCATGCTTCAGATGAACAACAGTGGGAAAATATAATTTCTATGACAAGAGGGAGGAGAAACAAAGTTTATGTCCTGGTATATTCCTTCCTTCTTACTAGCTGACGACTTCCCTCTGTAATAGGTCAGAAAACCGTCAGCTAAATGAGGAACCAGAGAAATACACAGTCCAGATCATCTGAGCTCTTAAGAAAGAGGAGAAAGAACTAACCTTCATTTTTTTGTTACTAATCTCCTTAAAACTTCTAAAATATTTTCTGCTCTAACTTACTAGGCTTCATAGAATCAAGAAAGGTAAAGCATCATATAAAAGTGTCACATAAGTGAGCTAAAAACATTTTACATTTCACTCTAGAGTTCATTATATTTTTGGCAGGAAATTTATCTTCCTAATTATGTTTTACTTATGTTGAAATTAATTTTAATTGGTATTTCCTGTGAACACACTGAGTAGAAAGCAGGAAAGCCTGTCTAAGATTAAAAATCGGGCTTGGATAATCCAAAATTCACACTCATTCTGAGTGATCTCATCTATGCCCACAATTTCACCTATTCCTGATGCTCTGAGGACTTCCACACCAACATCGCTCCTCCAGTCTCATTCCTGAGCTATGCAGTGCATTTGAACAGACTCTCGGGCAACTTCACCTATATGTTGACATATGCAATGTGAATTCATCTTTCTGGCCATTTCTTACCTCTGTTCCCCTCTCCCTATAATCCCAGCCTCAATGATTAGATCCACCTTCCACCCAACTGCCCAAGTCAAAATCTAGAAGCTTCTCTAAACTCCTTATTCCTATTCACCACCCTTCTTGGGACTAAAATCCATATCCCTTGGCATGACATTGAAGAGCCTTCACAGTTTAGCCCCATGTTTCCCAATGAAAGCCGTGTTGGCAATTAGGGCACAACAGTTCTTCTGTTTGCAGGATTGCCCTTCTCATTTCTAGTCCCACCCACTAAATGCCAACAACAATCCCCATTCCCCATCATAACTGGAAAACAAATAAACAAATTTAAAAAGATCATCTACATTTCCTAATGCTGCTTGTAAGGTAATACAGCCTCTAGCTGAGAATCACAAGTCTAGCTTCGCCTACCTTTCCAGCCCCATCTCTCCCTGCATTCCTCCATAGACTTGACATTCCAGCCACACTGAATGATTTGCATTTCCTGTGTATGCTGTGCTCTCACAAGCCAAGCCTCTGTGCCTTTGCACATGCCGTTTTCTCTGTCCCTCGTGTCACCCGTCTCCTTACTGAGGGTGATGGCTAATTTTATGTGTCAACTGGACTGAGCTAAGGAATGCCCAGATAGTAGTAAATCATTCTTTCTGTGTGTATCTGTGAGACTGTCTCTGGAAGGTGTTACTCTCTCTGAGCAGAGTGTAGGCTGAGTAAAGAAAATCCACCCTCACCAATGGGGGTGAGCATAATCCAATCTGTTGAGAACCCAAACAGAACAAAAAGGTGAAGGAGGGGCACATTCTGTCTCTCTTCTTGAGAGAGATATATATCTTTTTCTGCTCATGGATGTCAGAGCTCCTCATTCTCAGGCCTTTGGACTCTGAGACTTACATCAGCAGCACCCTCTCCTCTCAATTCTCAGAACTTTGGTCTTGGACTGGGAGTTACACCATCAGCTCCCCGGTTAAGGTTTGGACTGAATTATACCACCGGCTTTCCTGGTTCTCTAGCTGGCAGATGGCAGATTGTGGAACCTCTTGGCCTTCATAATCATATGAGCCAATTCTTATAATAAACTGGTTTTGTTTCTCTGGAGAATCCTGACTAATACGTTGGGCCAACCAAAAATCAATACCTCAAGATTCAATTCAAACCCTTTTGTCCTGGGGAGTGCCCTGCCCACCCTCTACCACAGTAACCTCTTCTCCCTGTAAACTGTAGCTCCCCTTTGGACTGACCTAGACAGACCAAGCTTCAAAATACCTGCCATAGGCTGGGTGTGGCGGCACATACCTGTAATCCCAGCACTTTGGGAGGCCAAGACATGGGGGATCACTTGAGGTCAGGAGTTCGAGACCAGCCTGGCCAGCATGGCAAAACCCCATCTCTACTAAAATTACAAAAATTAGCCAGGTGTGGTGGCACGTGCCTGTAATCCCAGCTACTCAGGAGGTTGTGGCAGGAGAGTCACTTGAACCCAGGAGGCAGAGGCTGCAGTGAGCTGAGATCGTACCACTGCACTCCACACTGCAGCCTGGGTGACAGAGAGAGACTCCGTCTCAAAAAACAAAAACAAACAACAAAATACCTGCCATGCCCACATCCCACTTTGGGAGAACTGCCCTCTCTGTAGCCCTGCCCTATGTAGATCAGCCCTTTGTAAATAGTGTGATATCCTCACAGCTGATGGACCAGGAGTGGTACCTGAAGCAAGGGTGGCCAACCCATAGGCCAGTGCCCTATGATGTGCCCTAGCTTGAAAAGATGAACTGGGCCCATCAGATTCTCTTTCTCTTTCCCTCTTTCTTGGAAATTTCTAGGAAGAAGCACTCTTTCTTCAATTGATTCATACTGTTTGTATGAGTCAATTGTCAGGAGCTGCTATCACTGAGGAAAGGGCCCTAACTCAAGAGTCTATGTGGGCCATGAGAGTGATGGGGAGACCAGCAGTGTCACACAGGTAGCATGTGGACTGGACTCCTCTCCTCTATTGCTTCACCAGTCCATGGAAACACTGCCAGTAGTATCGGGGGACCCCAAGGAGAAAGAAGCACAGAAAGAAAACAGGGCACCAGGAGAACTGAGCAGCAGAGAGTGAGCCCTATGCATAGAGACGACACTTGTCCCTGATCTGCCTCCAAAGAGCCTTCCAAACCCAAATGTGACAGGGCTTTATTGCACCGTACTGACCTACAGAGGAAAAAGTAGACTGAAGGGGTAAGCTGTTTCCTAGTTCTACTTCCACCAATTTCAAACCCCGGGGCCACAGGCAAGTGTTTCTGGAGCACTTTTCTGATCTGTAAAATGGAGGTTCTAGTTTCTTCTCTACTTTAAGACCTATTCAGTGATTAATTAACTGTATTGACCTTGGACAAGTCATTTGGCCTCTATGAGGCCAGTTCCTGCAATTTTAAAATAAAATCAATAAATTTCACTTTGCAAAGAGGGTGCAGTAATCAACATAATATATATAGAAAGTGTCTTGTACTATGACTTCTTTTTCCAAACATTACAAAAATCATAGAAGACATTTTTGTTGGTATCTATAGTTATAAATATGTATATATAGCATATTGATTAGCATTATTCTAAAATCTTACTGAAGTCTGCTGATTTGATGTGACTTAAATCTTATACCAGTTACAGCTCTTCTAGAATTTGTCCAGCAGTTCTCCTGGATTTTACAGGAAAACCCCACACAGCAAAAAACAAACAAACAAACAAAAAAGCCCACCTTACACCTACTTTTATACTATTCTGTAACTGAAGAATTATCATTACAGTTGAGCAGTCTCAAACAAGGGATTGCTATACTTCTAAAAACTGTTTATCACTTGCTTTTTATTGCAACACTTTGAAATCCTTCTGCAGGCTATAAATCAGTGCTCTTTTTTCTGCTTACTACCTACTTTTTCAGTTTTGCTATTAATAATAGCTTTAAAACCCTTATAATAGCTGTGGAACAATTTTTCTGAAACTGCTTATTATATGATTTCCATTAGTAACAGCTGATTTTTTTTTCTAATCCTTTTGGACATCTAGAACTCTGAGAGTCCCTGAAGTCTGGGGACTCTTGACCTTTCTCTTTCCCACCATCCAATCAATTATCAAGACCTGTTTGCCTATTTTAAAAATATCCCTAAATGAGTGCACTGCTATTAACCTAGGCCCAGACCACCAGTACCTCTCACTTGAATGATTACAGCGGTTCCCTAACTGGTCTCCCTACACTCAGTCTCTCATGACGGTGCTCTGGATATGCCAGTGAGTAACACAGGCAAAGTATGAATTTCCAATGCTATGGAGCATTTTTGTACTAGTGAGAGAAAGACAAAAAGGGGTTCCTCAAGAAAACCCCAACTTGCAAATTGTCATGAGTGCTATATAGGAAATAAGCAAAGTGCTGAAATAGAGAATATGGGGAGAGGGCATTGTAATTATGAGGTGGTCAGGGAGGACCTCTCTAAGGAGGTGACTTTCAAGGTAAGACTACAAGAGTAAGAATGAGTCAACCAAGTGAAGAGTACGAGCACTGCAGGCAGATGCAAAGGACCCAGGAAGAAAGGCATGTCTTTTTGGCTCTAAGAGAAGCCAACTTATTCTCTATGGCAATGAGCAGGGTCAGCACCTCTCCACCCTCCAGCACAGACAACTAAAGTGTGGAAATGAGAGGAAGCATCCTACCTAGATGGATGAATGCCTTTTCTACAATATAAATGTGATTAGGTACTTAAAGAGCTTCATGATTTCCCATAACCCTTAAATGTTCAAGCAATTTAATTTGTAAGAATCTTCACACTCAGGTCCCTACCACTTTCCCACCCTTATCCATACCCATTTTCCTTGTCACCCTGCAATAATCACCTTTTGGTTCCTTGAATGCACCATGCTTTTCTGTGTTCAGTACTTGCCTCCTCTGTCCCACTGACTGAACATGATTCCCCTTGCCTTCATTGATGGATCCTTTCTCACTTCACCTTTGAAGCCTCAGCTTAAACATCACTTCTTTCAACAATGCCTCTCATAGCACTGTGTGTCTAATTCCAGTCATGAATTAACTTCAGATCTCTGGGAAGGAACTTCATCATGTCTCATTACGACTGCCCCTGGTGTGATTAGCATTATATTCATCAACTATTCTTTGGCCGAGGATCCCAAACTGCTCTATGACCAACTCATTGTTTTTAAAACCCTTTTAGAATGCACAGATGAAGTACACTGTACCTTGCCATTACAATATTGAGAATGGCGTGTCTGTCTAGGCTCTAATCCAAGGTGGTTACAGATGTACCAGAAGAACACCCTCCTTAAGTCAACCCAGGGACAGAGTATGGCTAGAATAGCTTAAAATTAGCAAAGTCTGTTTGGAGGTTGCAAGCAGTGGAAGGAAGAGAAATTAATCCAGGTTTCTAAGATCACATTCCCAAGCTAAATACAGAAAAAAATATTCTAACATTCACTTCTGACGGCAACCTTTTACAGACAGAATCCAAAGGCTAGGAAGGTGGATTTCAGCTGCTTAAAATCCTGCTACAGTGAAACAATGATTTATATTAATTTTCTTTCACTAAATTTATATGCAACTAGCCCTCTTCTAAAGCAACTGGTTATCAGAAATATGACAGCATGTTTATATGCCCACATCTTTTTTTAACCCACTTGGCTTTAGATTGCTTGAGACTAAACCTTGAAATAATATAGAATGTTTATAGTTCTGAGCAGAAATGTCACAAAGTAATGCAAATTAATCATTTATTAGTCAACCAGTACCTCATGCCTGACAGTTTACTATGTAGCATATGCAGAAAAGACAAATGAGAGTATGATGATGTGTAGCTAGCTGCGTTAGGGGACTCACATGATCTGAGAAGCCTGCCTTCCATCACTCTGGTAGGAAACCACTTCCATGTTAAATTCCAGAGGTGGCTTATAAAAGATTTTCCTGCTGAAATGTCAAGCTTCCTATGCTGGTTCTAAAGCCACCAACTGCATGAACCCTATTTATTTTATGTATATCTGGCTTGTTATAAGAAAGAATTTGAGATGATGTATGTGTATGTGTGCAACAAGATCAAAAGTAAATTAAATAAGGAAGAAGAGGCAGAGATAATGGAGGGTAGAAAAGTAGGATGAAGCTGGGAATGAGGCATCATGTTATTTCCATGTCTTAAGTTTCACAACTATTTGGGAGATTAATTTTTATATATATGTATATATATGTGTGTGTGTAATGAGATTTGTTATTATTTCCACATTATATATACCCTTAAAAAAAACAGAAACAAAACCAAAAATCCATCTTTTTAGAATTTATCAAGTGGACACAGTGGCTCACACCTGTAATCCCAACACTTTGGGAAGCCAAGGTGAGTGGATCATTTGAAGTCCAGAGTTTGAGACCAGCTTGGCCACCATGGTGAAACCCCGTCTTTACTAAATATACAAAAATTAGCCAAGTGTGTTGGCGCCCACCTGTAATCCCAGCTACACAGGAGGCTGAGGCAGGAGAATCACTTGAACCTGGGAGGCAGAGGTTTCAATGAGCCGAGATCGCACCACTGCACTCCAGCCTGGGGCACAGAACAAGACTCTATCTCA
This sequence comes from Chlorocebus sabaeus, assembly GCF_047675955.1. Lineage (NCBI taxonomy): Eukaryota > Metazoa > Chordata > Mammalia > Primates > Cercopithecidae > Chlorocebus > Chlorocebus sabaeus. The sequence goes on from NC_132927.1 coordinate 12,842,487, forward strand.
AAACAAACAAACAAACCAATAGAATTTATCCAGATCTTTTTCTCTAATTTTGTTTGTAAGCACCTAAAAGTAGACTCTCACTGATTCTACTGTCAGCATTTGGTTCATCTAGAGCAAATTTTTTCTAAATTCCTCTATCTATAATAATACAGTCAGTGAATGTAATATTGGTGATATTTTAATAGTACTTTCAATCATCTGAATGACATTCCCTGTTAACGGGAAAATAAATGAGACACTGTTAGTCAGATAGTTTGTTTCTCCAAACAAAACCCCAAAGCTCCTAATTTATGACAGGTGGGCATCAACCCTAGGAAGAACAGACAACTTCAGTGCTGCCTACAGTGTGGCATCATGTGCTCTATTTCCCAGCAAGCAGAAGCTCAAAATTGTGGCCAGGTTTAAAGGCACTATAATGGCAATTTCCTAGAAAGTCACTAGGTGGAAGGGATTTTTATTATGTCTTCTTTCACAAAGAGCATTGTTCTCTCAACCAAAGCCATACCCTCCAGTGTACAAGAGTTTTAGATTAAGGATTTGTTCTGATTTTTTCATCACTGCATTTTCCAGATACATTTTTTTTTCTATTACAAAGAGACTCGTTCTTTGTAAGGAGTATGTCAGCACTTTCTCACCAGTTACCCTGAAAGAGGAAATGTACTTGAAATGAGAAGCAGTAATTATTGAGATCTGTCTGCTTCTCACATGCTAGGGCTGTGTTCAGGATACTCTGTTGGTTAAAGAACAGCAGTCAGGTTGCATGTGACCCAGGAAGGTGGAGTCCTCATGGCCATGGAAAAGGTGCTTCTAGAGGCAATGGAAAATTGCTTGAGGGTATTAAGAGTGTGTTGGACAACACTGCCTGATGCGAATAGTATTAAATAGCAATATGAGGACAAAACAAAAGGAAATGATGAAAGCATTTACACTTTAACTATAGGAAATAAGAAAAGAAAGATGTTGTTCCTCCTTTGTATCCCATCTCCTGTCAATATCAAGACCCATGAGGCAAGCATGTAGGCCTTAGGGTAGCAGTCTTGGACTGCAGGATTTGGTTCAATGAGCTAAGGAGGCCTTCAGAGATTCCATGGTTCATTTGGGGGTATTTAATCCCAGCCTAGGGAAGTCTTGTCTGACTGGCTCAAAATACAGGCATTTTCCCAAAGTTTTGTTCTACATCCTTAGTTTCACATTAATTGTTGTCAGCCTACACATTTGAAAAAGGTGATGAGCAAGTCTGTTCCAAGATGGCCAAATAGGAACAGCTCCAGTCTGCAGCTCCCAGCATGATCAACACAGAAGACAGGTGATTTCTGCATTTTCAACTGAGGTACCTGGTCCATCTCACTGGGACTGGTTGGACAGTGGGTACAGCCCATGGAGGGTGAGCTGAAGCAGAGCAGGCCATCACCTCACCTGGGAAGCACAAGGGGTCAGAGGATTTCCCTTCCCTAGCCAAGGGAAGCCGTGACAGACTGTACCTGGAAAAATGGGACAATTCTGCACAAACACCATGCTTTTCTAAGTCTTAGCAGCTGGAATACCAGGAGATTCTCTCCTGTGCCTGACTCGGCAAGTCCCACACCCATGGAGCCTTACTCACTGCTAGTGCAGCAGTCTGAGATCAACCTGTGAGGCTGCAGTCTGGTGAGGGGAGGGGTGTCTGCCATTGCTGAGGCTTGAGTAAGTAAACAAAGTGGCCAGGAAGCTCGAACTGGTCAGAGCATACCGCAGCTCAGCAAGGCCTACTGCCTCTATAGACTCCACCTCTGTGGGCAGGGCATAGCTGAACAAAAGGCAACAGAAACTTCTGCAGACTTAAACATCCCTGTCTGACAACTCTGAAGAGAGCAGTGGTTCTCCTAGCACAGCATTTGAGCTCTGAGAACAGACAGACTGCCTCCTGAAGTGGGTCCCTGACCCCTGTGTAGCCTAACTGGGAGACACCTGCCAGTAGAGGCCGACAGACACCTCATACAGGCAAGTGCCCCTCTGGGACAAAGCTTCCAGAAGAAGGATCAGGCAGCAATATTTGCTGTTCTGCAGCCTCCACTGGTGATACCCAGGCAAACAGGGTCTGGAGTGGACCTCCTGCAAACTCCAACAGACCTGCAGCTGAGGGACCTAACTGTTAAAAGGAAAACTAACAAAGGAATAGCATTAACATCAACAAAAAGGACATCCACACCAAAACCCCATCTGTAGGTCACCAACATCAAAGACCAAAGGTAGATAAAACCACAAAGATGGGGAGAAACCAGAGCAGAAAAGCTTTAAATTCTTAAAACCAGAATGCCTCTTCTCCTCCAAAGGATTGCAGCTCCTCACCAGCAATGGAGTAAAGCTGGATGGAGAATGACTTTGACGAGTGGACAAGAGTAGGCTTCAGAAGGTCAGTAATAACAAACTTGTCTGAGCTAAAGGAGGATGTATGAACCCATCGCAAGGAAGCTAAAACCTTGAAAAAAGATTAGAAGATTAGACGAATGGCTAACTAGAATAAACAGTGTAGAGAAGACCTTAAATGACCTGATGGAGCTGAAAACCATGGCACAAGAACTATGTGATGTATGCACAAGCTTCAGTAGCCAATTCAATCAAGTGGAAGAAAGAGTATCACTGATTGAAGATCAAATTAACGAAATAAAGCGAGTAGAGGAGTTCAGAGAAAAAAGAGTAGAAAGAAACAAACAAAGCCTCCAAGAAATATGGAACTATGTGAAAAGACCAAATCTACATTTGACTGGTGTACTGCAAGTGATGGGGAGAAGGAAATCAAGTTGGGTCTCACTCTTCACGATATTATCCAGGAGAACTTCCCCAACCTAGCAAGGCAGGCCAACATTCAAATTCAGAAAATACAGAGAACACCACAAAGATACTCCTCAAGGAGAGCAACCCCAAGGTACATAATTGTCAGATTCACCAAGGTTGAAATGAAGGAAAAAATGTTAAGGGCAGCCAGAGAGAAAGGTAGGGTTACCCACAAAGGGAAGCCCATCAAACTAATAGCAGATCTCTTGGCAGAAACCCTACAAACCAGAAGAGAGTGGGGGCCAATATCCAACATTCTTAAAGAAAAGAGTTTTCAACCCAGAATTTCATATCCAGCCAAACTAAGCTTCATAAGTGAAGGAGAAAGAAAATCTGTTACAGACAAGCAAATGCTGAGAGATTTTGTCACCACCAGGCCTGCCTTACAAGAGCTCCCAAAGGAAGCACTAAACATGAAAAGGAACAACTGGTACCAGCCACTGCAAAAACATGCAAAATTGTAAAGACCATCAATGCTATGAAGAAACTGCATCAATTAACAGGCAAAATAACCAGCTAACATCATAATGACAGGATCAAATTCACACATAACAATATTAACCTTAAATGTAAATGGGCTAAATGCTCCAATTAAAAGACACAGATTGGCAAATTGGATAAAGAGCCAAGACCTATCAGTGTGCTGTATTCAGGAGACCCATCTCACAGGCAGAATCACACATAAGCTCAAAATAAAGGGATGGAGGAAGATCTACCAAGCAAATGGAAAACAAAAAAAAAGCAGACATTGCAATCCTAGTCTCTCATGAAACAGACTTTAAACCAACAAAGATCAAAAGAGACAAAGAAGGCCATTACATAATGGCAAAGGGATCAGTTCAACAAGAAGAGCTAACTATCCTAAATATATATGCACCCAACACAGGAGCACCCAGATTCATAAAGCAAGTCCTTAGAGACCAACAAAGAGACTTGAACTCATACAATAATAATGTATGACTCCCATACAATAATAATGGGAGACTTTAACACACCACTGTCAATATTAGATCAATGAGACAGAAGGTTAACAAGGCTATCCAGGACTTGAACTCAGTTCTGCACCAAGCAGACCTAATAAACATCTACAGAACTTGCCACCCCAAATCAATGGAATATACATTCTTCTCAGCACTGCATCGCACTTATCCTAAAATTGACCACATAATTGGAAGTAAAGCACTCCTCAACAAATGGAAAAGAACAGAAATCACAACAAATTGTCTTTCAGTCCACAGTGCAATCAAATTAGAACTCAGGATTAAGAAACTCAAAACCACACAACTACATGGAAACTGAACAACCTGCTCCTGAATGACTACTAGGTAAATAATGAAATGAAGACAGAAATAAAGATGTTCTTTGAAACCAATGAGAACAAAGGCACAATGTACCAGAAACTCTGGGACACATTTAAAGTAGTGTGTAGAGGGAAATTTGCAGAACTAAATGCCCACAAGACAAAGCAGGAAAGATCTAAAATCGACACCCTACCATCACAATTAAAAGAACTAGAGAAGCAAGAGCAAACACATTCAAAAGCTAGCAGAAGGCAAGAAATAACTAAGATCAGAACAGAACTGAAGGAGACAGAGACACAAAAACCCTTCAAAAAAATCAATGAATCCAGGAGCTGGTTTTTTGAAAAGATCAACAAAATTTATAGACTGCTAGCAAGACTAATAAAGAAGAAAACAGAGAAGAATCAAATACATGCAATAAAAAATGATAAAAGGGATATCACCACTGATCCCATAGAAATACAAACTACCATCAGAGAATACTATAAACAGCTCTATGCAAATAAAATAGAAAATCTAGAAGAAATGGACAAATTCCTGGACACATATACCCTCCCAAGACTAAACCAAGAAGAAGTTGAGTCTCTGAATAGACCAGTAACAGGCTCTGAAATTGAGGCAATAGTTAATAGCCTACCAACCAAAACAAGTCCAGGAGCAGATGGATTCACAGCCGAATTCTACCAGAGGTACAAAGAGGAGCTGGTACCATTCCTTCTGAAACTATTCCAAACAATAGAAAAAGAGGGAATCCTCCCTAACTTGTTTTATGAGGCCAACATCATCCTGATATCAAAGCCTGGCAGAGACACAACAAAAAAGAGAATTTTAGACCAATATCCCTGATGAGCATCAATGCGAAAATCTTCAGTAAAATACTGGCAAAACCAAATCCAGCAGCACATCAAAAAGCTTATTCACCATGATCAAGTTGGCTTCATCCCTGGGATGCAAGGCTGGTTCAACATACACAAATCAGTAAACATAATTCATTACAGAACCAATGACAAAAACCACATGACTATCTCAATAGATGCAGAAAACGCCTTCGACAAAATTCAACAGCCCTTCATGCTAAACACTCTCAATAAACTAGGTATTGGTGGGACATATCTCAAAATAATAAGAGCTATTTATGACAGACCCACAGCCAATATCACACTGAATGGGCAATAACTGGAAGCATTCCCTTTGAAAACCGGCACAAGACAAGGAATTCCTCTCTCATTACTCCTATTCAACATAGTGTTGGAAGTTCTAGCCAGAGAAATCAGGCAAGAGAAAGAAATAAAGAGTACTCAATTAGGAAAAGAGGAAGTCGAATTGTCCCAGTTTGCAGATGACATGATTGTACATTTAGAAAACCCCATCATCTCAGCCCAAAATCTCCTTAAGCTGATAAGCAACTTCAGCAAAGTCTCAGGATACAAAATCAATGTGCAAAAATCACAAGCATTCCTATATACCAGTAACAGACAAACAGAGAGCCAAATCATGAGTGAACTCCCATTCACAATTGCTACAAAGGGAATAAAATACCTAGGAATCCAACTTACAAGGGATATGAAAGACCTCTTCAAGGAGAACTACAAAGCACTGCTCAACGAAATAAAAGAGGACACAAACAAGTAGAAGAACATTCCATGCTCATGGATAGGAAGAATCAATATCGTAAAAATGGCCATACTGCCCAAGGTAATTTATAGATTCAATGCCATCCCCATCAAGCTACCAATGACTTTCTTCACAGAACTGGAAAAAACTACTTTAAAGTTCATATGGATCCAAAAAAGAACCCACATTGCTGAGACAATCCTAAGCAAAAACAACGAAGTGGGAGGCATCATGCTACCTGACTTCAAACTATACTACAAGGCTACAGTAACCAAAACAGCATGGTACTGGTACCAAAACAGAGACATAGACAATTGGAACAGAACAGAGGCCTCAGAAATAACACCACACATCTACAACCATCTGATCTTTGACAAACGTGACAAAAACAAGAAATGGGGAAAGGATTTCCTATTTAATAAATAGTGCTGGGGAAACTGGCTAGCCATATGTAGGAAGCTGAAACTGGATCCCTTCATTATATCTTATACAAAAATTAATTCAAAATGGATTAAAGACTTAAATTTAGACCTAAAACCATAAAAACCCTAGAAGAAAACCTAGGCAACACCATTCAGGACATAAGCATGGGTAAGGACTTCATGACTAAAACACCAAAAGCAATGGCAACAAAAGCCAAAATTGACAAATGGAATCTAATTAAACTAAAGAGCTTCTGCACAGCAAAAGAAACTACCATCAGAGTGAACAGGCAACCTACAGAATGGGAGAAAACTTTTGCAATCTACCCATCTGACAAAGAGCTAATATCCAGAATCTACAAAGAACTTAAACAAATTTTCAAGAAAAAAACAACCCCATCAAAAAGTGGGCAAAGGATATGAACATACATTTCTCAAAAGAAGACATCTATGCAGCCAATAGACATGTGAAAAAATGCTCATCATCACTGATCATCAGAGAAATGCAAATCAAAACCACAATGAGATACCATCTCATGCCAGTTAGAATAGTGATCATTAAAAAGTCAGGAAACAACAGATGCTGGAGAGGATGTGGAGAAACAGGAATGCTTTTGCACTGTTGGTGAAAGTGTAAATTAGTTCAACCATTGTGGAAGACAGTGTGGTGATTCCTCAAGGATCTAGAACCAGAAATACCATTTGACCCAGCGATCCCATTACTGGGTATATACCCAAAGAATTATAAATCATGCTACTATAAAGACACATGCACACATATGTTTATTGTGGCACTATTCACAATAGCAAAGACTTGGAACCAACTCAAATGTCCATCAATGATAGAATGGATTAAGAAAATGTGGCACATATGCACTATGGAATACTATGCAGCCATCAAAAAGGATAAGTTCATGTCCTTTGCAGGGACATGGATGAAGCTGGAAACCATCATTCTCAGCAAACTATCACAAGGCCAGAAAACCAAACACCGCATGTTCTCACTCATAGGTGGGAATTGTACAATGAGAACACTTGGACACAGGGTGGGGAACATCACATACCAGGGCCTGTTGCGGGATCGGGGACTGGAGGAGGGACAGTGTTAGGAGAAATACCTAATGTAAATGACGAGTTGATGGGTGCAGCAAACCAACATGGCACATGTATTATACCTATTTAACAAACCTGCACATTGTGCACATGTACCCTAGAACTTAAAGTGTAATTTGAAAAAAGAAAAAGGGGATGAATGGAAGAAGGATGCCAAGGTTGAGAAATGTTCAGATCAAAGATATTTTGCTACATGTCAAAAGCTATTGATGCTTTTCTTAAAAATCCACAGCATCTCAGCTTACCTGATTGACTGAATGAGACATGACTGAGGATTAAAAATTCACTGGTGTGAACAGGGTACCCAAGCCAACCAAGACAAGTTTTGGGCTTGGACTTACCAGGATGTCTGATATGTGAAAATCTATTATAAAACCCTTGTTGAGTCAGAGAAGCTTGAATCCTTTCAAATTCAGAAGTATGACAAGTCAAATGAGCCTGGACACAAAGTCTGAGGCCCACTTTATTGTATGCCCCTAGGTATAACAAAAAGCAATCCCCTTTTCTTTCTCCCTCCAGGTATGGGAAGTAAATTTCATTAAGTAACAGGAGGTTGTAAGGAAGTAGGATAAGGGAGAGAGTGGATGGGAGTCTCCACTTGGAGGTGAGGTCCATGTAGGGGAACAGCTAGAGCTGTGCTACTGAAGGCTTTCCTACTGTCAGCTCCATTGGCTGGTATGCCTTGTCTGACTCTCTCTGCCTTACCTCAGAGCAGCTACAGGACTCCTATATTCTCACAACCAGGAGCATCCAAAAGCTGATGGGACCTCATCCAAGTTCTGGCTGCAGGACACTTCCCTCACAAGAGCATCAGCTGTTTCAGCTTATTTTCACCTAACTGTAGAGGGATATAGAAACAGCATAATATAAAATGCTTACCCTGTAGAATTTACGATCTAGCTAGTGATGTGGAATAGAGAACAGATGACAATCTATGGTCATGTAAAGTTAATGAGAACAGTACAGGCAGTCTAGTCCATACCTGCAAAGTACAATGAAGTCAGTCAAGGAAGGTTTCTTGAAGAAATGAATTTTGGGTGCTGCTTTGGAGGATGATTCAGATGGGAGCAGGAGATTCCTTGAGGGTCAAAATGGAACTTGCCAAGGTCAAATCAGGGGAGTGAGGAGGCTCATCCTGCCATGGCACAGAACAGCTGTTTCTGGGATGGAGGCAAAATGGGCTCTGGAAATACACTTCTAGCTCGGCTGGCCAAGTTCAAGATGGAAGTGGGAAGGACATCAAGTTCTAGGCAAGGTGGCTGTCACCCGGTATGAACCCTGAATAATGCTGGCCTGGTTAGGGTAGGGGAGAGGTCTACATTGAGAAACAATAAAAGTAGCAGTCACTGTGGAGGTTAGAAGGTTGGCCTGGCTAAATGAGTTTAGATTTCAAATGATTGACACTAGGAAGCCCATGGAAGTTCTTGAGAGAGAAGTGACATCATGCAAAGGGGTCTAAAGAAGCCAATTCTAATAACTGTCCAATGGGTTGAAGAGGAAGACTATGTGTGTATAAGGGTAGAAAGGGCACTAGCTCAGAGGTTGTCTTTGTAGCCCAGGAGCACAGTTGTCCATCTGACACTAAAGCAAGTGTTTGCTGATTTGGGACCAAACCACAGGATTAAGCTTTCTGGTGTAGTATAGTAGGCATCAATTTTTCAAGTTAAAAAAAATTGATGCAATCTATTGATCTCTTGCCTCAAGAAATAGGGTAGAAAAAAAAAACATGGTAGAAAAAAAACACCATTGAGATTGTGGCTGCTTGGGGTCATCCATTATGCCAAATAAAATGTTTTTATAGGGCCTGAAGTTTGCTAGACATGACTGCTAGTGCTCTGTATCCCTGCTGAAATAGAATGTTTATCCAGAGGGGATAAATGACCTCACAAAAAGGTTAATTGTATTAATTAAGAGGGTTCTACTTTTGCTAGAGTGGGCTGTATTTTGGTAAAAAAATAACACTATTTCAAAAATAAGCCCCGAGCAGTAAATTTACAGATTCAAGAAAGCAATGACTATATTCCATATATGCAATCAACCCACGTGTAGTCTTGTCACCACACTGTAGCATGCAGCTGATTGACACTCAGCAGGGCACAAAAGCACAAGTGGAGCCAAAGATGTAATGATGAGGGTCTCCAGTGCCTATTTTTGCTTAGACTAGTGATTCTCAGCCCTGGTAGGGGCATCCTAATCTCCTGGGGAGCTTTTCAATGATAGAGGATGCAGGGCCCTTGCCAAAATCTGAATCTCCAATGATGGAGCCTAAATGTATCTATGTGTATGTCATCTTTTTAGGTCCCCCAGAGGACTCTGGCATACTGCTGGAGTTGTGAGCCACTGACTTAGACGGTAAAGCTGAAATTGTCTCCCACAAAATTGCATATGCTTGAGCGCGTGCACGCACACACACACACACACACAGACATCTGGGAAGGCCAATCAATCTTGCTCATTTTTTCATACAAACAGAAGTGTTTGTTCACAGATATTCTGGGGATATTGGTGTCTCAGAATCTTTACATTCTTCAACCATTGTAAGATCAGTCTCCAGGATTTTCTTAAACCTGAGTACTATTGTGACATAGGATTCCCAAACACCATGACCTTCTTACAGATAAGTTTTCCTGAGAGTAGATGAGCCCTCCCTCACTGTCCTGTGGGATAACTGGAAGGAAAACCCTTCATTTGCATTCTATCCTCCGCCCTGCAGTATTCTCTGGAATCCACATTCCTTCCTGATCCCTCTTCCAAGAAATAAGAATGGGGGAGGAAAATAGTCTCTGAGGGAAGAATCTGTGTCCCAGAAACCAAGTCACAGAGGAGCTGCTGAATTCCCTGAGGTAATCTCCATTGAATCAAAACACAAAGAGGGAGGTTAATTCAATTAGCAAGTGATGCCTTCTCCTAGAATAAACTTTTTGGACTAATTTGGGGAGGGAGCCCCGAAGACTGGTACCCACACTGCAAACAGAGAAAATACTGGAAATGCTTAGAGTCTGCCATCTACCTGGCAGTGGCTGTTCACCTTAATATTATTTCTTGAAAAATGGCCAATGCGTTGGACTCTCTAGGACACAGAGCTGTGGTCACAAGATAAAGTACACAGATAAGACATGGAGATATGGAAGGGAAAAAAAATACTCTTCAGGGAAATGGGGGTCTGCAGTACAAAGGTTGAGAGCTTTAGGGGAACATTTCATGTTCTGGCTTTTAAGTACACTGAAAACACACTTCCTGAAAGAAATGCATCTTGAGAATATACTCAGCAAGGAGGAAGAAATTCTTATAAGACAGTTTTTGGGAGGAAAGGAAGGTTATTTATTCAAGTCAACATAGTGTTTTGCATGTAATAGAACCAGAGAAATATTCGTTACATTGAACGTTATTTCAGTATAGATTGTGGTCATGTTTTCATCCTATAATTTGAAAAAGATCCTCAGAATATTAGAGATGAAAAGGATCTTGATATTATCAAACGTCTTTTCCAGAGCCCCAGTACTTACTCGATTCAGGTGGGATGAGCATCTCACTGAGGGTCTGGGATCTTCCTGCTGGGTCTTCCTTCTGCAGTGGCCCCTGAGCAACCTTGAAGAAGCCCAAAGGCTTGGGCAATAATGGTTTGGAAGCCTTCAGTCTAGCACCTCAGTTTTTACAGATGAGGAAACTAAATTCAAAAAGTGTGAGAGTCTAAGCCAACTGCTCTTTTCACCGTATCAAAGTGAGGTTCTGCTAGAGGTTCTGGCCCTTTCTTTTCCACACCTGTGGATATTTTGCCCTGGACTTGTGAAGCAGGAATGCAGTGAAAAGAGTATGGGCTTGGTGATCAGTCAAACCTGGGTTTGAATGTTGGCTCTGCACTTATTTGCCCTGTATTCTGGGGCAAATTATTTATTTATATTTTATAGTATGTATGTTTTTCTTTTTTAAAGCTTTTTTGAGGTACAGTTGATAGACCTAAACTGCATGCATTTAATGCATACCTCTTAATGAGTTTGGACAAATGCATGCACCTGTGATACTATCACCACAACCAAAGTATTAAACATGTCCATCACTTTGAAAAATTTCCTTGTGTTACTTCCGTGTGTGTGTATGTGTGTGTGTGTGGTTTTATTTGCTTGTTTGGTAAGAACACTTAATATGAGATTTATCCTCTTAACCTATTTTAAAGTGCACAATATTGTGTTGTTAACTATAGGTACTATGTTACGTAATAGATCTCTAGAACTTATTCATCTTGCATAACAGAAACTTTATAATTTAGACAAATTATTTAATCTCACTGAGCCTTCACTTCGTTTATCAAGTGGGGATAAAATTCACATTTTAGGTCTTAGCAATGTGTAAAAAGTGCCTGGTGTGTGATTTGGGCTCAGTATGCATTAACACCATCTTTCAGGCAGGCAATTGAATATTTGAACATAGAGACAAGAGAGGTGGGGGTGCCGTCATAATAGTAGTAATAATAATGATACATAATACTTAATACTATGCACCAGGTTCTACTCTTGGCACTTCACATAGATTAGCTCATTTAATCTTCAGAACAACCCCATGCAGTAGGTACTATTCTTTAATCCCCATTTTACAAGGAATAACACTGGGGCACAGATTGGTGAAACTACTTGCTCAAGGTCATAAAGCTAACAAGTAGGGAAGTTGGAATGCAAATCCTGATGTGGCTCCGAATCATATTCTCAATCAGCATATACCATGTCTGCAAAGGTGCAGGTAGAAGACAAGAGAGGGCCAAAGTAGGGGGGAAATGGAGATGATGCATGGTTGGTTTGGTGAAAGGAACATGTAGACTTGGCATTAAAAGGCATCTTTCCATGGACAGAAACATCTATAGAGCAGGGAGTTCAGAATTCTAAAGCAGGAAAAACTGCACCTCTCTTTTTCTGTCTCTCTCCAAATATGTATTCAGTCATGTGCTTCATAACAATGGAATACATATGCAATGGTGGTCTCATAAGAACATAATGGAGCTGAAAAATTCCTGTCACCTAATGATATCGTAGCTGTTGTAACACTGTAGTGCAATGCATTACCTTTTTTCCATGTTTAGATATACGAAAACTTACCATTGTGTTATAATTGTCCAGAGTATTCAGTATAGTAACATGCTTTACAGGTTTATAGTCGAGCAGCAATAAGTTACACCAGAGAGCCTCAGTGCGTAGTAAGCCATACCATCCAAGTTTGTGTAAGTGCACTCTACGATGTTCGCATAATGAAGAAATCACATAACAATGCATTTTTTAGAACATATCCCTGTTATTAAGCAGTACCTGATGGTATAGTTTATATCTATCTATCTATCTATCTATCTATCTATCTGTCTATCTATCTTCTATCTATATTTCAGTACTTCAAACTATCATATATTGAGCACTTACTATATGTCAATACTTTCATGTATTTCCTTATTTAATCTTCACAACAGAATCCTGTGAGATAGGGCTTTTGTCCAGACCTTAAGAGGTAAACTATCTTGCCCACCACCACACACTTAATAAATAGTGGCGCTAGTATTTAAGGTAGCCAGTGGGCTTTAATGCTGTGTGATCCCCAAGTGTTTTTCCCTATACTAGTTATGAAACTACTTTTCATACCCCTTCTTTACTTCCAAATTATTTTTATCTACCAGCACTAAAATAGTGTATCAATGTCAATGGTTATATAAGTCTTCACTTGTGGCCTCCCAGGCCCTATTCTAAGTTTACAAATGACATTTTAATATTTCCTTTTCTAGGGAGAGCCTCTCCTAGTGGGCCACAGTCTCAAACTTCTTTAAACATATGACCTTTGCCCTATTGTCACTCTTTTGTACAGCACCACAGTGGGTCAAATTATCTCCCCTGTCCATAAACAACTGCACTTGTGAAGTAGAAATGACTATTAAAAAGAGTGGTGGGACCCCCGTTGGGAACTCTAATAGGCTCTGCCAGGGACCAGAGAACACTACTATCACATCCATATGTGTCCTCTTACCAGGGTCAGCCTCATGGAAACAGGCACAATAATAGCTTCAGACAAAAGCCGGGGATGATATCGAACTGACTTTCCCGGGAGAATCCTTTCTCAGAAGGCCATCACATTCTTGATTAGAGGCATTGAGTCAAAGAGGAGGAATGGATGTGAGGTTTTTTTTTCCATATTTAAAGCTGGTGAAATTAATTCGTACATGCTCTCCCAGGGCTCTTTATTTTTTTTAACTGAGCCTTTAGTTTGATCACTCAAAGTGAGGTACTCATCCAACACAAAGCTTGTTCCTTTCACTGTGAAGAGTGTAACAGAAAGTATGTTGTTACTGGTATCTATTGTTTAAGCAAGACAGGCAAACTAAAAGCTCTGCAACATCAGTCATATCACCCACCTTCACTCTCATCATAGTTTTACAACTGCATGCTTTTTATTTGACTGATTGGAGGCCAGGTTTACAAAAACTTTTTAAAACATAAAGCAGGTATTTGCACCTGGATTAAAAAGACCATTTGTTTTAAGCTTAGGATGCTAATGATGATGGAAAATAGAAACATCTTCATTTCTATGGAACACATGAAGCAATTCCACAAGGACATTTTCTATGTGGATCCAGTTTTCTTTTCTGTTGCAATGAATGTAATTTTATTGTCGTGTGTCAAAGTTTATACTCCTGCTGTAAAGCATCTCTTCAACTTTAACAGCATAAGTGAAATCACCCAAGTGTATGGCCTCACTAGTAATATGGCTTTTAAAATATTTAAGCCCTTCTCCTTTATACCCCTTGTCATTAACTGGTAAATTACTAATTTATTTCCTATTAGAATTTATATAGTTTGCAGCAATTAAGAAGAAAGGGATAATTGCTGACAAACCCAGGGCACTATTTAAATCACTTCCTTGTTGACAACATATTTCTCTTTCCTCAAACTGAATGTCACTGAAATCTGATTTGTACAGAACCCTTGTGGACGAGCATGCTGCACCTGTCACCTGGGCGCTAGCATTCTGCTAAGGATCAATTTACATAACCTCATTTAATGGTTCATAAATCATACCCATTAAGCCCAGCTAACAGGAACCAAGGGTTCTAATTTATGCTGCCTTTCATAGCAGAAAATTGGGAGGCTGGAGCCTGTGGATAAAGAACCCAGGTCTTGCCTTTGATTGTTGATTGTGATGGTAAATGTATGGATGATGAGAACAGATTTTCACTTTATTGATTTCCTGCCAAAGCACAGCATGCTTTATTGTGAAAGGGCGCCTTTTGGCAGCAATGCTAAAAGTGGCAGTTGTTTAGGAGCCCTTTGCCAAGATGAGGTCTAAGACAATACAGAGTGGTAAATACTAAAATAATATCAAGATGAAATGTTATTCTGTAAAAGAAAAAATAAGAACCTCTAACCTTTTGGAAATCAGTGACCTTTTCTCCTCAGTAGCGCCCCTCCCCCACAAAAGCATGTACATCCAAGAATCAGTACAAGATGGTTTTAAGAAATGAAAAAAAGCAATGTTTCTATATCCTGTCCTAAGTTACTTGCTGATGGTGGCTCATGCAAAATAATGCAGATGTCTAGAATCCTTCAGATAATGACATTTCAGCCAGCATGCTCTACTGGGCCAAGTCTGCAGCCTCCGCACTCTCTCTTCTGCCATGTACTGCTTTTTGGTTGAAAATCCGGAAGAACCATTTTTCTTTCCATTTAATTTTTCCCTTTTAGGTCAAAATATTGTATCCAACTATATATAGTTTTCTGCAAAATGCAATATATAAAAGGTCATCATCTCACAAGTGCTTGGGCTGGATTTCAAAATAGCAAAAGTGGTTCTAAGATCATTTTCCAGATGAAAAACATCTCTTCAGTATTGCTAAGGCATATTGATTCCCTTCTCTCATCTCAGTTCTGCCCTATAATGGACAATGTATATTCTCATTTTAGCTGGTTCTCAAAATCTTTGTTAAACATGTGATTTTTTTCTGATAAAATGTAGTGCCTTCTTCCCACCCCCCCAATCCCCATTTCTCTCCTCAATACAGGCTTTTCTGAAACACTTTGACTTTTATTCCAGGTTGGACGTCACTGAGGATAGTCACTGACATGGATTACAAACACTGTGGATTCTGCCCCACCCCTATCTTTAGATTCTGAACCTGCCCTGTAGAATATTGGTTGGAGCCATGCAAGACAATGGAAGCAAGCTTGGCAATCACTTCTGTCTGCTTTTCAACAGGAAATGTCTACTACTTTATTACACTGATCCTTCTTCATAAGAAAAAAGTCAATGGTATCTACATCTTCTCTGCTATTTCAGTTGGTTTATCTATAGTTAAACAAACCCTACAGCTAGTGCTACGAACAGAATGTAAGTAGACATCTGAAGTTTTAGTGTATCCAGAACAACTTACCTCTACTTTTCTGGTAACAGAACCCTCTTTTCCCAGAGGACTTCATTCTATATGATGATGACATTGGCCCTGCTCTCCAGCACCATCCAAAGGGATAGTGACTGGTTCAGGAATGGGCACTGGACATGACCCTAGGAATTATCTGGAATTGCTATCAGGAAAGACCAGTCTGTTCTCTGGAGTTACTAGTCTGGCAGTGAATAGAGTCTGTCCAAGAAAGGGAAGGAGAGTGGCAGAACTTCACGAATGTCATTTGAGCCTGTGGATCCAGCCATATCTAAAATTAGAGGCACCTCTGAACTTGCCAGCTTAATGAATCCATAGATTCTACCTTTTCTCTTTTTTATTAAGCTAAATTTGGCTGGGTTTCTGTCATGTGAAATGCTAAAAGTTTGACTTAATTCAGAAAGAAACTCAATACAGAATAATTGAATAAGTGTGCAAAATTGAGCTTTTTTGTACTAGGAGTGAAAATACAGATTCCAGTCATCATATTGTCAGTAGGTTGCAGTTTTCTCATTTTAAAAAAGAAAGGGCCATACTAGAGAATGTATAAGGTCCTTCAAATATACTTTACTCATTCATTTATTCATTCACTCACTTATTTAAAAAATGTTTAATACAGACTATTGACTGGCACTCTAGTAAGCACTAGAAACACAGAAATGAACAAAATAGAAAAAAAAATTCTGCCCTCATAGCACTTACATTCAAATTAGTAGTGACAGATAGATAAATAAGTAAGTATCAGGAAACAGTTGAAATTTCAAATCGTGCTTCAATTATCTATTACTATATAACAAACCTCCCCAAACTTCGTGACTTAAACAAGTATTTGTTATTTTTCCACAATTCCACGGGTCAGTAATTAGGACTGAGCTCAACTGAGAGGCTTTTCTGCTGATCTTGCCTGGGGTCACTCATGTGACAGCAGTCATCTGGCAGCTTGGCTGAGGCTGGAGAGTCTAAGATGGTCTCACTCAAGTGCCTGGGGCTTGATGCAGGCTGTCTGCCAGGCCTCTCCCTTGATGTAGCCTCTCATCTTTCAGCATCTAGCCAAGCATCCCAAGAGAGCAAAGGCAGAGTCTGCCAAATCTCTTGAGGCCTAGGCTCTAAAACTCATAAGTATCACTTCCACCACATTCTGTTAGTCCAAATGAGTCACAAGGTCAAATAAGATTCAAGTGATGGGAAATCGATTCCACCTTTTTCTGAGAGGAGCTGCAAAATATGGCCATGTTTTTCAATCCACCACAGGTAGCGTGGCCAGAGAAGTCCTCATTGAAAAAAGTGATCTTTGTATAAACTCCTGAGCTATGCCTGTATCTGGGGGAAGACCATTCCAAGCAGAATGAATGAGTATAAGGACCCAAGGTAGAAGCAGGAATGTATTAGTTCATTCTTGCATTGCTATACATACCTGAGGCTAGGTAATTTATGAAGAAGAGAGGTTTAATTGGCTCATGGTGCTGCAGGATTTACAGGAAGTGTAGTGCTGACACCTGCTTCTGGTGAGGGTTTAGGAAGGTTACAATTATGGCAGAAGGCAATGGGGAGCCAGTATGACACATGGTGAAAGTGGCAGCAAGAGGGGCGGCAGGAGGTGCCACACACTTTTAAACAACTATATCTTGCATGAACTCAGGATGAGCACTCACTCATTACCAAGGGTAAGGCACTGAGCCATTCATGAGAGATCCACCCCCATAATCCAAACACCTGCCACCAGGCCCCACCTCAAACACTGGGGATTACATTTCAACATGATATTTGCAGGGGAAAAACATCCAAACCATATCAAGTAGGAGATGTGGGAGGCAGAAGAAGAAGGCCAGTGTGGTGGAATGAGCAAGGTAGAAAGTAGGAACCTATGAGCTCAAAATGATTTTGGGGAGCTGGGCCTTGTAGAGGGTTTTAAGACCTCTGCCTTTGAGTCAAAGGAGAAGCCCCTGGGTTTTTGAGCAAAGGAGTGATATCATTTGACTTACATAGTGGAAAAGGATCGCTCTAACTACAGGGTTTGCAAAGATTAAATGGGTCAAGAGCAGAAGGGAGATCAGTTAGGAGACTATTGCTATGAAACAGGAAAGGGAAGAGAAGATGGTGACATAGCCTAGGTAGCCATGGTGGCAGTAATGAGAAGTGGTCTGTTTCTGGGTATATAGAATTAATATAATTTGCTGATATAGGGTGTGAAGGAAAGAGAAAAGTTGAGAATTTGTGTAAGGTTCTTAACCTAAGCAGCTGAAAGAACAGAATTGCCATTCATTGCAATGATAAAAACTATAGGAGGAGCAGTTTGGGGAGAGAAGATTGGGAGTTTTGTTTTGGATATGTTGCATTTGTGATGTCTGACAGGGATACCAGTGGTGCTGTTGAGTAAGCAGTGGCTGTTTCATCAGATTATTGTGAACATCCACTCTAATAGCTTTGAAAAGTATGATCATGAAAAAATGCTCATCATCACTGGCCATCAGAGAAATGTAAATCAAAACCACAATGAGATACCGTCTCACACCATTTAGAATGGTGATCATTAAAAAGTCAGGAAACAACAGGTGCTGGAGAGGATTTGGAGAAATAGGAACACTTTTACACTGTTGATGGGAGTGTAAACTAGTTCAACCATTGTGGAAGACAGTGTGGCAATTCCTCACGGATCTAGAACTAGAAATACCATTTGACCCAGAGATCCCATTACTGGGTATATACCCAAAGGATTATAAATCATGCTGCTATAAAGACACGTACACACGTATGTTTATTGCAGCACTATTCACAATAGCAAAGACTTGGAACCAATCCAAATGCCCATTAATGACAGACTGGATTAAGAAAATGTGGCACATATACACCATGGAATACTATGCAGCCATAAAAAAGGATGAGTTCATGTCCTTTGTAGGGACATGGATGAAGCTGGAAACCATCATTCTCAGCAAACTATCACAAGGACAAAAAACTAGATACCTGATGTTCTCACTCATAGGTGGGAATTTAACAATGAGAACACTTGGACACAGAAAGGGGAACATCACACACAGGGGCCTGTCGTGAGGTGGAAGGAATGGGGAGGGATAGCATTAGGAGATATACCTAATGTAAATCACGAGTTAATGGGTGCAGCACACCAACATGGCATATGTATACATATGTAACAAACCTTCTCGTTGTGCACATGTACCCTAGAACTTAAATTATAATAAAAAAAAATTTTTAAGTATGATCGTCTATGCAAATACAATTTTTAAACCATATTCCTATAAACACAGTAGAGCCCATGTGTTTATGTCAGCATTTTCCAAAGGGGCACATCCATCTGTTACAGGTTTCCAGGTACATCTGCCTATATATTTCATAAGCTTTTAAAAACTTGCCAATCACTCTAAAAAAATTATCATATTGCAGTTTTTTGTTGCCACTCTTTAAAATCAGCATCTGTTGATTTTTTTTTTCTTTTAAAATCCTCCTTGTCCAACTATTTCTTTCCCTAGACTTAAATGGGAAAGAAAAAGTAAGGTGAGCCAGTGAAGCATTGTGTTACAGAAGACAAACCCTCCCAGGTAGAGGGTAGAGATTTTTCATAGAGATTTGGTACTGTGGATTGTGGCTTATGGGTGCTTATTCTGTGCCAGACTCTTGATAAGCACTGGGGATATGGAAGTCAATAAAATAGTACCTAATCTAAAGGGCTCACATTGTGGTGGAAAAGACAGATGGTAGTAGATGATTATAATATTTAAAATTATTACAGCTGTGGTAGAAACATGCACAGGGAGAACAGGAGATGGATAACTTGCCAAGCCTGTGAAAGGGTCTAGTTAAGGAAGTTTTCCAAAAAATACAATGCCTGAACTGAGAAAGGGTAAATGGAAATTAGCCAAGGGAATTGGATATTCCATGAAAGGAGGACGGCTCAATCAAAGGCCCAATGACAAGAAGTAATCTTGTGTATTTAGGAAACTGTAGTTCAACACAATAGAACCAAAAAGCTGGAGACAGGTAGTAGCACAAGGAGCAACTTGAGAGGTAGGCAGGAAGCTCACCATGAAAGACCTTCTGTGCCTTGAGAAGACCTCGACTTGTATCCTAGAGGTGACTGGGAGACATTGAAGGTAGAAAGAAAAGGAATAAAATGGTAAGATTTCTATTTGGGAAAGATCACTGTGGTGATTAGATTGGGGTGGAGGTAAAGGTGTCGGAAAGTGAGTGGGGCTGCTGCAGTGACCCTGAGGAGAGAGGATGAGATGGGTCTGGAGGGACTGTTATACAGAATGGAAAAAAGGGAAAGAACCAAGAAATATTTAAGATACAAAATTGTTAGGATCAAGTAACCAATGGGAGCTAGGGGCTGAAGGAGAGAATTTCAGTGGATATTGGTGCCCAAACGGATACAGAGAATTTGGGAGGAGGAACTCATTCAGGAAAAAGGAGATGAACTCAGGTAGAGACAAGGGTAAGTTGGGACATCCATGTGCATCCTTTATTCAATCTGTACAAAAAACTTGCATTTGAGGCTTAAAAACGGTGAATAGATTTGCCCACATTTACCCAGAACCAGGATTACCAACTCAGGCCTTCTTGACTCTAGTCATCACCATCCCCTCACCTCGGCCTACAAGTACATGCAGCACCTTGAAGGTTTTGCAAAGCTAGAATAATAATATGATGATTCATTGAATACTCATTCAGCCCCTAAATATCTTAAGTTGCTCTGGTAACCCAAAAGTGAATTGGAGACAGTCTCTATCCACCAGAGTTCATACTATATTGAGAGATAAGAGATATAGATAAATTATTATGATACAATAGAAAAGAGAAGTAGAGAAAAGGAGTCACAGTGTTGTATCAATTTAGAAAGGAGAAATTATCTTATGCAAAGACACTTGTGAAGTGCTTAATGCTAAGTACTAAGCCTTGTGGATATCCAAGCATACAACACTTGTAATACCTACGCTCAGTGGTTATTCACCTCAAACTTGTGGGAACAGTGGTAAGTCTCAAACAACATGTGGAATTTAGATACAAATGCAGGATGCAGATGGGGTTAGAAAAGGCATTCTGATGAATGGAGCCCAGGAAGAATAGCATGGAGATGTGAATACTTCCCAGTGACTTTGGCAGGTGAAAATGCAGGAATGCAGAGCTGTCGGATTTAGCTGGCATGGAAGAGCATTGAAGGAGAAGAGTGAAAAATGAGCTCCAACAGTAGTTTGGAGCCACTTTGTGGAATATCTGGAATGCTAAGGAGTGGGTTAGCATAGGCAATGTGTTCTTCACAGTCTGAATTCTGAATTTCTTGTCACACACAAAAGAAATAAAGGAGGACAGGTAGTGGGGAATAGTTTCAGTCTGTGAGCTATATTCACTATTTCAGAAAGTTTAAAACATTAGTTTTTTCTTTTGCTTTTGGTTAGAATTATGTATCACCTTTTCCTTAGGGAAACTCTGGTTAGATCCTGTTGGGAGAAGCTTGGCTTGACCGTTACTGGCTTCATAGGCATTTGTGAGATGGGATTGGGACACCTGGCTGTGTTAGCCTACCAACAGGCTGGCAGTCACTGCAGAGCATTTCACGAGCAATAACTTCATTGCTTTTTCACATTGTAGGTTGATTATTTTACATGATTGTGCAACTCTGATAGCCATTGGTTATTCATGAAAACTTGACTTGATATTTAAGTGGAAAGTATGCCAACACTTACTAAATGCTGTTTGTTTGGTACATAGCTTTCAGAACATGGTGTCCATAGGCAGTGTGGATGTTGTCCAGGAAAGTAAGTGAAAGAGGTCCTTAGTGGAAAAAAAATTAGGTAACACTAATATATGCCCTGCCATGGGGACATTTCACAAGAAACCTTTTAACTTAAATTGATTGCTTTTAGTTTAAGAGTAATAATGGAAGATATTGATCTTTTGTTGTAATTCTTGTCGGACCTAGATGAGGCATAAGTTATAAATAATAATGTCCAATATGTCTGATTTTTTAGTTGTTATATAGTTTTGGTATCTTAGGGGAGAAAATAGAGAGAAAACAGTCTTCTTCCTTTTGATTTTGATCTATGGACAATTTCTTAGAGTCACTAACCTGATGGAATTACTTTTCAAGCTATTGAAACTTTCAAAGGTCATAAATATGTAACACTAGGGGATTAACTGATATATTATGGAACATCTGTAATGGGAATACAATATAGCCACTAAAGATGATTTTGTAAAACTTTTATTGAGGAAACAAATTTAAACTGCAAAACCTTGGACATTTTATGATTACATTTTTTATAAATGTGTATGTGTGTGTAAATGTAAATATACACATATGTGCTTTGGAAAAACAGGTAATTGTTAACAGTAGTTATTTCTAGGTGGTGAAATATAAGGGCTTTATTCTAAAAATGTATATATATATTTGTGTATAATGAGCATGTGTTTGTATAATTTTTACTGTTTGACACAAAAAATTAATGAAGAAGACATTAATATGGTAAATTTACCTTTTACACCAGCTATCTTAACTTTGGCTCATCAGGCAAGATGAGTTATTACAAAAGGCAGCCGAGACCCTCCCAAGTGATTCCTTCAACCACTGTGTGTGACAGGGGTCTGAGGAGTGCCTTTTGGCCATCTGGAATCTCACATTGAATTCTTTTTTATAAAACATCTATTAACATCATCAAGGACTGGGGTTCAAAGAAATTCAATTTGTGAAACCCAATCTAGACATTTTCAAAATTGCAAATCATGGCTATCGAAAGCTTTCTAGAAAACGCCTTGCAACAAGACTGATTAAATACATTGCAGTGGGGAAGGAAGGGCTGGCAAAGGTGAAGGAGGTGAAGAATTTTTAATAAAAATTATAATTGAGGAATCTGAAAGATAGAAACCCTTTTCTTATTTGTACTTATCTTAATCTTATAAACCAGAGCAACAACACATCAATAAAAGAGATTTGGTTGAATCTGCTAGATTGAACTGTTAAAAACTTTTATTTAGGAAGCTTTGTAATAATAAGAATTAACTGCCATCTCCCTTTGTAATAGAAGCACAGTTTTAGATTTAGATTTACTGCCAGTCTTCTTTATTCATGACCTTATTCTCTT
This sequence comes from Chlorocebus sabaeus, assembly GCF_047675955.1. Lineage (NCBI taxonomy): Eukaryota > Metazoa > Chordata > Mammalia > Primates > Cercopithecidae > Chlorocebus > Chlorocebus sabaeus. The sequence goes on from NC_132927.1 coordinate 12,865,246, forward strand.
GCTTTCTGCCACATCTAGAGAGTATAGTTATGGGTTCCTTTGAATCAAGAGGCTAAAGAAGTACCTGTAGTTCTCAGGAGTTGAGTGATACTTTGGAACAATGCAGAAATGAGTTGCATATGCTTTATCTTTACTCTCATGGCATTCACTTAGGGCATTAGCACTATGTTTGATATCATCAAATAAATAACATTCTATATTCATACGGATATTATTTTATTAATGTTGATTGTTCTTGATCATGGGAAATGCAGTCTTTCTCTTTAGGGAAGGATTTTTGGCCAGCTGATCTTGTGAGAATGGAGAGGTTTAAGAACAATGATGTCTGTGTTTCCTCTTTTAAATCAAAGTAGCCTTGATATCATTTAGCAATTGGATTATATGAAAAATCCCAACACGGCATAGCTCTTCTGTTGAAATTGGATTGATTTCTTTAGAGACCATCTGATCTCAACAGCAGTCTGTAAAAAATCCTCCGGACCTCAAAAGAAACTAAAATTAATGGATTTTTAAAAACCTAAGCTCTCAGTTTTTTGAGCATGAAAAGACCCCTCCTCCCAGTAATTTGCATCTAAAAACAAAAGTGAAAGTGTGCGTGTCTGTACATATAAAAAACCTAATACTTCACTCTTACCTTGTGCTGAATTTTTTGATTTCTCTATTTACTGAAGAGAATAGCCATATTTTCAAACATACTAAAAAATGTTTTGAAATACCTCATCAGCTCCAAACTCCAAAGTTCTCTGAATTGCATATACTTTTTAAAAAGTGAAGTACATACTTTTGTATTGCTTTGTTTTATTTTTTGAAACAAAGTCTCACTCTGTCACCCAGACTTGAGTGCGGTGATGCAATCACGGTTCACTGTAGCCTCAATCTACCAGGCTCAAGCAATCCTCCCACCTCAGCCTCCTGGGTAGCTGGAATTGTAAACATGTGGCACTACAACTGGCTAATTTTTGTATTTTTCACAGAGGCAGGGTCTCATCATGTTGCCCAGACTGGTCTCGAACTCCTGAATTCAAGCAATCTGCCTGCCTCGGCCTCCCAAAGTGTTAGGATTATAGGCGTGAGCCACTGTGCCCGGCCTGCATACACTTTAGAAAAGGAACTATAATGTGCCGGTGCAGAGACTCATTAGGTATCCTTCCACCCTACATTAGGACTCTAAATTGGAATGCCTATGTCCTTCTCTTAAAGCAACTTCAAGTCAAAATATGAAAATTTGAGACTTTACTATAAAGTGATTATATTATATTAATAATTCAAGTTACAAAAAGATTTATTATAGTTTTTAAAATTAGTGACCTTCCCTAAAAATTTTAAAGCAATTTAATTTAATTTGGAAACTTTTTGTACTTTTTAGAAATACATATATTGTGTGACACATTTCCCAAACCTCTATTTTTTGCATATCATGTTTTTTATGTGTGTGTGTGTGTGTGTGTTTTGTTTTGTTTTTTGAGATGGAGTCTTGCTCTGGCACCCAGGCTGGAGTGCAGTAGCACAATCTAGGCTCACTGCAACCTCCATCTCCTGGGTTCGAGCGATTCTCCTGCCTCAGCCTCCCAAGTAGCTGGGGTTACAGGTGCCCACTGCCATGCCCGGCTAAATTTTTTTTGTGTGTTTTTAGTAGAGAGGGGATTTCACCACGTGGGCCAGGCCGGTCTCAAACTCCTAAACTCAAGCGATCCACCCACCTTGGCCTTCCCAAAGTGCTGGGATTACAGGCGTGAGCCACTGTGCCCTGCTGCATACATTTTTTGCCATATCTGTACATCAGTCATTTATTATTGGCATTATGGTGTTCTTTAAAAGGCTGTTAAACAAAGTCACTTTTGTTATTGTTTTGTAACTTAGACTCATCCTAAGAAATAATATCCATGAAAGTATGGGTTTGATTATGTTCATTATTAATCTTCTGATATAAAATAAAATAAAGATATAACCATTAAAATAATTATTTTCATGGATATATACTCTCAGGAACCAATGATATACATATTCTAGTTTGGGAAATGCTGGCATTGAGAAGCTACTTCTGTATCTCCTTGCCTTTCTTCAACAGTAACATGAGTTTTCTTGTTTGCCGGTGGCATATGTGGGTAAGCCTTGTCCTAAACCTTCCACAGTTAACTAAGAGTTGCAATTCAGTCTGCCGTCTTTGGACTAGAGGCCCACAGTGAGGTCTTGGTATAAAAGACCATATTTCCCAGCATTCCTAGAGTGGACTCTGCACACCACCTGCAGTTCTCCACACCTGCAGCTTCTCACTGCTCAGGACAAGGAGTCCCACTTACTTGGACAAGTGTCTCACTTTCTTATGGTGATTTTGGGTCTATACGGAAAACTAGAGTTGTCGGCTTTTCTAGATCTCTGGAACTGCCTTGAATTTCTTTTAAAATGGGTCCAAATGACCTTGGCAATATGTATCAAAAGCCTTGAAAATGCACATGTTTTTTGACCTGGCAATTCCACTTCTTTTTTTTTTTTTTTTTTGAGACAGTGTCTCGCTCTGTCGCCCAGGCTGGAGTGCAGTGGCCGGATCTCAGCTCACTGCAAGCTCCACCTCCCGGGTTTACACCATTCTCCTGCCTCAGCCTCCCAGGCAATTCCACTTCTAAGACTCTATTCTGGGAAAGAATCAGACATTTGGACAAATATTAATTTATAAGGATGTTGATTGCAGTATTATTTATACCAGTGAACATAAGGAATGTGAGAAACAATCTGAACTATAGGAGATTGATTAAAGTGCTGTTCATACATGTGATGGCATATTATGAAGATATTTCAAAAATCAACTTACAGCATTTACAAAAATATTCATGACATAGCAAGCAATATATAAAGGTCAGGGAGGGATATGGGAACTCTCCATACTTTCTACTTATTTTTCTGTAAACTTAAAATTGCTCTAAAAAATAAACTATATTATTTTTTTAAAACTCTGTGAACTATAAATAAACAAATGTTACAAAGCAGTATGTTTTGTATGATTCCTATTTATAAAGTCAAAAGTCTATGTTTTGTATATATATTTTTTGAGACGGAGTCTTGCTGTCGCCCAGGCTGGAGAACAGTGGCACAATCTCGGCTCATTGCAACCTCTGCCTCTCAGGTTCAAGCAATTCTCCTGCCTCAGCCTCCCGAGTAGCTGGGATTACAGATGTGCACCACCGTGCCAGGCTAATTTTTATATTTTTAGTAGAGACAAGGTTTCACCACCTTGGTCAGGCTGGTCTCAAACTCCTGACCTCAGGTGATACGCCTGCCTCAGCCTCCCAAAGTGCTGGGATTATAAGCATGAGCCACTGCTACTGGCCTGTATTACCAAAATATTAATAGTGGTTTTCCAGTATTACAAGTGATAATGATTTTCCTTTTTATATATTTCTATATTCTTCAAATTTCCAAATGATAAGCATAGCAATTTTAAAATCAGAAGAAAACTAGACAAGCAATAAATATTATTTTTTAAAAAGTAGAGTGGTTGTAGGTTCGGAGAGACTGTGTCCTGGGTGGCTAAAAACTAGTCCAGACTTTAGGGACCAAATGGAGAAAACTCAGGACTGCGTGAGCTCTTCCACTGAACTTAGTGAAATTTATCAAGGGAAAAAAGGTCTTCAGAACAACAAGTTATAATTCCTAGAGGAATCTTTCAGAATGTCACACTACTCTAAAGACCAGGACTCTATTTCAGCTCACCTCATACCATCTGTAGTATCTTAATCTACACCATCCTTTCTTGCAGTAACCTCTCAGAAGATCTCTTCAAGGAAATTGTCTTGGGCAGCAAGGACAGTCTAGAGAGCTAGGAGCCCATGAGCAGGATATAGATTTTTAAAGTTTTGCCCTGGGCTTAAGGGAGAAACTCTAGTTTCCCTCAAGGATGCTCCCACTGGTTCTTCTGAGAAGGAATGAAGGCCAGGGTTTCTGGCAGAAGCCCTGTCCAGAAATGAATTTTTTGTCTTCGATGCAGATGTTTCTGTACTGATTTGGAAATGTGTCCAGGGTACATTGTTAAGGAAGAAAAATTGGGCTTAGAACAACGTAGAGTATGCTAATTTTGGCTAAGAAAGAAAGTAGAAAAACAAAATAACAACAAATATACATATACACTTACATTTCCCTAAAGAAATATTGAGATAATATACAAAAACTAATAAAAGGATTTATCAAAGGGGAGATGGGAAATGGAGTGGGCAGAGATGCAGCTATGAGCTATGAGCAAATTTTCTCAGTGAGTATCTTTATATCATTTTGATTTTTGAACAACATTGTCTATTCAAAATAAACAAAATTCTGCCAAAGATTAGGGGGAAAATAAGAATTATCTCTCTGATGGGGATGGCCATGTGCATATCTCTCAGAAATCCCACATGGGGAGCAGGAGGCTAGGACTTCCAGGTGGCACAGCATTTTCAACACAAGTCATTTTCATAACAACGTGGGGGAATTATCAGAGGGTTCTTTTGATAGATGGGATGTGGAGGTGGTCACTTACGGTCTGGAGGTCAACCTCACAGTATGCTGGGAATCTATTTGGCATCTTACCAGATTCTGACCGTTGTTGCCAGCCAGGTATTTGGACCCATAGCTACTTCTCCACAAGAGAGGCCAAAAAGGCATGTAGTGCCTGGGATACAAGCTACTGACCTACAACTCTGGGATGCACAGAACCTGGGATGTGTCTAAAACAGAGCACCTATAGCTGGGCCCAGATTATAGGCCACTTCTAGTTTAAGAGGCCATGACCTGCAGCTTCCCCTGCTAATTCAAAACCACCTAGGGAATCTACTACTGCCACTGCACCTTACTTGTTCATGAGCAAGAAAAGATTGGAAAATGTGACTCATATACCCTTAGGTATATGTGTTATGTTTATATCGATAGTCAATTCTTGGTTACCTACAAGTGGAATTGTCTGGCTGGCAAGAATATGGTCAGTCAGAAGAAGGTTGGGGCTGGATATGACAAATTGAATTTGTGTATAGGAAGGATAAAAAAGTTAGTGTACTGAGGAGGAAGGAGAGAGGGATTAACTGCATGCCAAAAACAATAGAAAGAGTTCTACTTCCCTTTTCATTAACCTGGATATGGAGAGGTCAGATCAGACGCCAGAGAAGTTTAGGTGTTGGAGGGATGTTAGAAATAAACTAGTGGATCTGCTTCATTTTATAAATGAGGAAACCGAATATAGAACATCCATGCAGTTGGTGAAGGAAGGTGTATACGTATGCACAGAGATAGAACACGTATGTATTGTCTACTCAAAGATACATCTTAGAGTGCTTTCCCACTTCTCAGGCAACTTAATGTATCCTCAGTTTCCTTTAAAATTTTATTATTAGCTCATTCTCATTGCCAAAATGAGTCATGAATACCAGGTTTCAATGTCCATTTATTATTTTGAAGCAACTGCCAAACCCTGTGGAAATGGTTCCACTTACCTCCAGAATTTGCCAAAAGAAAAAAAAAGTCCAATGATGACTGAAACCAGTAATGACTATTTTCTATTTTCTTTTCCCTAAGTAATTGACCATTAATTATAATATCAATAGGCAGTGGGTAAGGAAAGCAGACCCATGTAAGGGCTACATTTCATTTGTAACTGTTTTGTATATATCATAAATCTCTAATATTGGGCTATTGTCACCCTTGATGAATTATTGTAAGCATGTCAGCACATGGTGGAAGTCAAGTACATTCAAATACTACTCAGTCAGAATTGAATTTGGCATGATAGTCTCATAAAAGGGGGCTCAATTGAGAGTTTCCACTTGCCTGCTCTAAACTTGTCACTTGTAGGTGCTAAAGAGCTTGTTGTGTTGGTTTAATTAGTCAACAAATCGGTCCTTACTTGATTGCGTGGTCGTATCACATATGTTAACACTTCAGTGTTTGATGGAGATATTAACAAGTGACAAGAGTCTCTTGGTCTGTGGACTTTAAAGAGAGAAGCTCTTCTATATTATTTCATTTGGCCCTGCCAATATTTATTAGATCATGCAGCCCGCAGGCTGCCAGTTAAAGAAAGACAACACAAACATTTTTCAGGGTTATGCTCATCTGTATCCCAAAGAAGGGTCACAGAACAATCGATGGGAGAAGAGCATAAGAAAGATAAGTGTTTTCTTCCACCGCTTACAAATTCATTATTTGATACAGTTTGCTGCAGACCTCCTTTGAGCTTTTTTCACTTAAAGATAATTTATGACAAGAACAGAGAGGTTCTTGAAAATGCTATAGCAACTGAAGCTGAATGATACCACTCTGGTGCAAGACGCAGCACCAGAGGCTGGTAAATAGGAAGTTTGCATTTGCATGAGGAACTGTGTGAGTTAAGCATTCACTCATGGTGGATAAAACAATCATATTAATAGTCAACAAGAGATTAAAGGGAAACAAATTAATAATCAAAATGATTATTTCCAGAAGTGGGGGTAGGAAATAAAAAGTCAGCACCCTGAAAGTTTGCAAAAGACCCATCTATTCATTTTTTTCTATAGCAGAACAAACAAAAAGGCAGTGCTTACTTTAAAGGACAGGCTTCATTTGTTCCATCACTGTTCTGTTATGACTTTTATCTGTGCATTAGCAAGAATGAGGTCTCCACACCATGTGTAGTCATGATGTGTAGTCATGATGTGTAGTCATGATGTGTAGTCTATGGACCAGAGCCACCAGATAGTTCTTTTGGGCAGGACATTGCTTTGCAAAAAACACTTAAATGACTGCCAACAATTCGAAGACTGCTAGCACTGACTTAACTAGTGAAGATAATGGGACATAAAATCATGAGTCAAGAGTTTTCTGTCAAGACTCCCTAGTGGGAACTTTAAAAATCCAATTTATTTATCTCTCTTAGGAAACTGCTTGACAACCAAAAGATCCTTGTCTCCTTACCTCACAAAGTAAAGAATTTGCCATTCCTCTCCTTGGAAGAGCTCATGTTGGTTTATTCAGGTTTTTTATTTGTTTGTTTTTTGCTTTTTGGTTTTTTTTGAGACAGAGTCTCACTCTGTCGCCCAGGCTGGAGTGCAGTAGCTCCATCTCTACTCATTGCAAGCTCCGCCTCACGGGTTCATGCTATTCTCCCACCTCAGCCTCCCGAGTAGCTGGGACCACAGGCACCTGCCACCAGGCCCAGCTAATTTTTTTGTATTTTTAGTAGAGACAGGGTTTCACTGTGTTGACCAGGATGGTCTCAATCTCCTGACCTCATGATCCGCCTGCCTCAGCCTCCCAAAGTGCTGGGATTACAGGTGTGAGCCACTGCACCTGGCCAATTTACTCAGTTTTTAATTACCTGGTGGTCACCACTTTGTCAGAGGATCGAAGCCCAACCCTTGTCCCTTCCTTAATTACCATGTGGAAACTCCCCTGGGCCTAGCCTAAATGTTCAGCTACTGACAAGTGGGAGGAGGTGGACAAGAATAATTAAAACAACGGTGTCTTTACACAAATATTCTCTACACATACAAATGTGAAAAGCACAAATAGCAATAAGTTTATGAATATTTTATCTAGGTTAAAAAAAAATACTCTTCTGATAGTTATAGCATCTTCCCAGGGCCACTCCAGTTTTAGCCAAGCCCTGGGGTTGGAGCAGCTGCAGCCTCCCTGATAATGCTGTTTTCCACTCTTGAGTTAGCAAAGAGAGTTAAAGGAGGGATGCACTCTTTGTCACTTACCTTCACCTCAGTTTTTGCTTAACCTAAACTGCAAACTAAGGCACTTTAGAAAGTGATTAAACTTCATAACTTCCTTATCCCACCCTCCATCATTGCAAATATTTTTCATTAGAATAATAAATCAACCCCCCAAACCAGCCAATCAGGTTTTACTGGGAAGCAGGCCTTCAGTGAATGCTCGTTGATTAATTGATTGATTGACAAGGGTAAAGTATGGGTGTTAGCCTAACCAATAGAAACAAAAAATAATTTGACTGAGTGACAGTGTTAATTGTGAAAGGTTAAAGAGGGGAAGATGGGGTGCAGTATGAGGTAACACAGATTCTTACGTTAAGAATGTGAAAGCTTTGGCAGAATATTTTACTTTGAGGAGAAGAAGGAAAATGGGTTGGTTGGCCTGCAAAAGATATGGGTACCCTCAGTGCAAGAATTTTTCTTCACTGAGCTCTAAAGAAAAAAAGAAGAAAGGCAAAGGATACAGAGAATAAAAAGCCATTTGATGTGAGGTGAAGAGGGAGGATTAGGGGGAGGGGAGGGCAGTAAAAGCTGTTTAAGGGAAGCAAAGGAAGGAAGAAGGGAAACAGGCTCCTGTGTGACTTAATTTAAAGCTCAAACTCCTAGTGTTTCCCATTTTTTTTCTATTCTCACTATGCTGTAAAGAACATCCTTATGCATATAGCTTTGTGTACTTTGGAAAATTACTGGAGGGAATGGAAATATAAGAGCCTTCCTTACTACTTTCTGTAATTCTTTAATGTTCGAATTTCATATAATCAAAATGTATTGTTTTTATAGTCAGAAAAAAAACAGTTCAGAAAAATTAACTTTAAAAAAAGCTTCAGAGCTGTGACTATTCTCAAAGAGGAGAAAGTAGGAATATCAAATAGGTTTAGCAAGTAAAAGAAGTCATGGCTATTAAAATTTTTAGTTTACTCAGAAATATTTACGTTGGCTTCCAGAAAAGGTTTTCTTTCTTTAAGCATATCTACTTTCAGAAAGCTTTATAATTTCCTTCAGTTCTTTGCTTACTGCCTCAAACAAGAATGAAACCTTTCTCAAGCTGGTAGAAAAACCTTATTTCAATTATTTTTTCTAGTCTTATACTTCCAGAATCTGGCAAACTGTTCTTAAAAGTGCAATGGGCTGACAGAAAGCAGATCCGTGGTTGCCACCAGGGCTGGGGGGAGGGGATCAACTGCAGAGGGGCACACGGGAATTTACTGAGGTGACAGAAAGATTCCACATCACAATTAAGGTGGTGGCTACATGATTGTATACCTTTACTACATGTACAATTAAAATGAGTGGATTTTGTTGTACATTGCTCAATAAAACTACTTTTAAATAGCTTTAGTAATACGTGAACTAGTGTTTTTTTAGTGATCATTTGCAAGAATACTCCAAATTCAATAAGAACCAGGATTCTCTTTTCAAAAGTCCAAAAACTAGTACCAAGTGTTGTGTTAGATTTGAAGAGCTGGGAGGACCTTACATACTTAAATTCCATTTTAATCTAGTTGAAGCTCGCATAGAAAGAAGAAAAAAAAAATACATTTTTAAAGTATAGATTTTTATTCAAAAATTCTTTAGTTCTTTTCTCTTTTAACTTCCCTGGGGAGAGCAGGAAACTCTCATTCTGGTACCGATATTTTGATTAAAACAAATATCCACCCATTCATTAAAAGTTTCTCTCATATAAAGGAATTCATTTTTTTTTTTTTTCTTGATTAGTGCTAGACTCACAGACAGACAGAAATAAGCTGCCATTCTTCCATTTGATAGCCAGACGCTGCCAGTTGTAGCCAGGGCAGTCATGCTGTTAAATTAGGTCTAATGAAGGAGTAATTGCTTTAGATATAGTGAACCATTTCAAAGAAAACAAGGATTCTAATTGATTTGCAATTTGTTTGGCACATTGCATTGTCTGCGGCTATTGATTAGTCTTCTGGATTTCACACTGCATGTGTTTCCCTTTATTAAGGGAATAACAGGTTACTGATTACTTTCTTTCTGGGTTTAATGTAGCGGTTAATGTCTACTTTGTTCTTGTGTCATGTCACAGGCGAGGAAGAAATAATAGGCAAGTGGGTGGCCCTTTGCTAAGCAACTTCCCTGCTGCTCTGAGCTGTGTGCTCCGAGACAGGCTGAAAAGCAGATCAAGAGAAAGGGTTAGAATAGCAGGACTCACAAGTTAAGGCCTGAGTCAGGCTAGACCCAGCTCGAAACTTGGCTTTCCCCTCCCAGTCAAAGCATAGCATGGGACAAAGCAGCTGGTGGTAGATTTGTTCTTGTATCATTCGATTATTTGTAGACAGGATATGAATCTATGCCCATTGTTTTGTTTAATAGGTATGCATACTAATTGGGTGCGGAAAAAGAATATTTGAGGGTGAGGCCTTTTGGTTCATTTAACCCTTTGGAAAGTGACATTTTGTTGGCACCTGGGAAGCACTTGTTGCTGAGGTGTCGATATGATCATCAAAATGGCTCTTATGTTTATACCAACTGCAGGGGAGGGAGAAAAAGTTCTCAGGGTTGCAGTCATTTCATTGCCCTCAAAGCACAGCAGGAATTATTAGCTTACCCTGGCGTGCCCCTTTGTTTTCCTAGGGCTTTGCTCCTCCAGCAGATACTCATTTAAGACGAATCCACTGCTTTCTGAAATGTGTTTTGCAATGGTGCACAGAACAGGCACTCACTTAGCGGATCTAATCCTTTCACGGCTCAGCTTGTTAATGTAGCAAACTGCTGAAAATGGGAAATGGATTCTTTAATGAGAACAGTCCCTTCATGGCTTTATTCTCCCAGTCCAACCCCCAGGCATTCATTCAAGTCCCCTCACCCCCGACCTCCCATACCAGGATCAGGCACCCCCACTTCCCACCCAGCAAGCAGCCCATTTTCCAGCATGAAGTCCCCCATCTCTAGGCCCCTTGCTTCCCCACGACCTTCCCAGAGCCCTTGGAAGCTCACAAATAACAAAGGGGTGTGGGCAGTAAAAGATTCCCTCTCTCTGCTTCAGTTTTCTCCTTCCTAAGCCTGAGCCCATCTTTTCCTGTGCTTCAAATCTGACTTGGTTATAGAGAGGAGCCTTTTCCTGATAAATTGCAAAGTAGCTAACACCCAGGGATTACATTTAAATTGATCAAATAAACACACTTTTGATATAAACATACTACCCAAGGTATTATAGATTTAATATCTTTCTTTAATATAGCTTTTGTACTATACAGGTTGAATATCCTTGGGACTAGACATGTTTTGGATATTTTTGGATTTCAGACTATTTGCATATACATAACGAGGTCTCCTGGGATGAGACTTAGGTCTCAACATAAAATTTATTTACGTTTCATATACACCTTTTACACGTAGCCTGAAGGTAATTTTAGACAATACAATATTAATTTTGTGCATAAAACAAAGTTTGTGTTAAGTGCTATTAAGCCTTTTTTAAGTGTTAAGACTTTTCCACTTGTGGCATCATGTGAGTATTCAAAAAGTTTTAAATTTTGGAGCATTTTGGGTTTTGGATTTTCAGATTAAGGATGCTCAACTTGAATTGGATTTTATAATGATACTGATTGCCAAGGGTTTCAAAATGGAGCCAATCAGTGAAAGTTAACTTGGACTCTGGTCTTAATTACTTTTCTTTTACGAGTTTTACTCCTGTGGGTCTTCCCGAAGCCTTGGTACTTCTCTAGAAATCCACTCCAAAAAAAAAAATCAGACCTGGCACAGTGGTTCACACCTGTAATTCCAGCACTTTGGGAGGCTGAGGTGAGAGGATCACCTGAGGTCAGGAGTTCAAGACCAGCCTGGCCAACATGGCAAAACCCCATCTCTACTAAAAATACAAAAATTAGCTGGGCATAGTGGTGCACACCTGTAATCCCAGCTTACCCGGGAGACTGAGGCAGGAGAATCACTTGAACAAGGGAGGTGAAGGTTGCATTGAGCCGAGATTGCCCCACTGCACTCTAGCCTAGGTGACAGAGGGAGACTGTCTCAAAAAAAAAAAAAAAAAAATACTCAAAGCAAGTAAAATTTAGGTTAAGAAGATATTCAAGATTCCTTGGAAGTCATGACAGGGCACCCTGCAGTTTGAAGTGTGCATTGAAAAGAGAAAATGAGGATAGTTATGCCCATTTTGCCTTAGAGATAGGAAAGTAAATTATGTATACGTGAGCTCAGGTCTTTCTCTCGTGCAAGTTCTTAACTTTGTGTGTGTGTGCCGTGGAATCCTTTGGCAATCTGGTGAAGCCTGTGGACCCCTTCTCAGAATAATGTTTTTAAATGCATAAAACAAAATACCCAGAATTACAAAGAAAACCAACTGTATTGAAATAAACTTATTAAGATACTTTAAAAACAAATTTATATTCAGCAAGTTCTTTATTGTTATTTGTTATTAATGAATTTATTGCTTTAAATAACAAGATCTATGGATGTAGCAGCTCCCATAATTTTGAAGTTAGAATGAGTGAGTAATTAAATGTTAATATCTATAATAACTTTACATGTTATTTTTAAAAGCTGTGATTTCTCTTGGTGACATAGTCACAGGTACTGATAACGATTGTTTTCATTGCCCATATCCATAATTGAAAAAAGTTATGAAAATAAATAGAATTTTTTCCATCTAAATTTATGGGCCCCCTAAGTTCTGTCTACAAACCCACAGGATTCTGCCTCCTGCAGTACTAGCCTCTTCCAGTGCTCCATTAGGTGACTGTCATCAGAGCTGTAGGGAGAAGAAACCCAAGAGAAATGGGCATTGGAGGTGCCCAATTGATGATGCCCTAGACCTTACCCCATCCCACATTATGATTGTCCTGACTTTCATGGAGCAGAGATTTTTACCAAATCTTCCCAGGCTTTTGCTCCTCTCCTTGTCCCCCCATCTATAAAACTCATGTCTATGTAAGTCAAGCACATGCACCATGATACATGAAGAGAGGAGACACTGGCAAAAGCAAAACAGAACAAGCAATAAATTGTGCTTCTTTGCGTTATAGGCACCTGATTACAAGACTCCTGCAAGTTTACAAGAACACCTACAATTCAATGAATAAAATCTTTGCAGAGATTAATAAAATGTGAAAGTGATATAGAGATTATCAAGGAGAACTTAGTTCACATTTAGTTAACGAGAGTTGCCAGATTTAGTAGATAAAAATACAAATATTGCATGGAACATACTTACACTAAAAAAAATTTCTTGTTTATCTGAAATTCAGATTTAACTGGCTGTTCTGTATTTTATCTGGAAATCCTAAATTAACATATTATATGTGGCAAGTAAATCCAAGCAGAGATTATAATTAAGTGACATGAGAGAATTTTTATCAAATAATTTGAACTAAATTCAGAAGTAGCAAGTAAAAACTGCAAGTAAAAAGAAAGATGATTTGTTTAAAAATTAAAGAGGACTTTGAGAATTGAAGGAATAAACAGAGGAGAGGGAGTTAAAGGGTGAGAAGGAAGAATAAGGTTCGTCAAAAAGCAGGATGGAGGATAGCTAGAAATGAGCATAGAAAAGTGTCCTGACCAAAAACCCAGGGAAAGCCAGCTTCTGGCAGCACCTTATTCACTAACTTCCTGTCTCATGACCACCACTCTGCCCGGATTCTTTTGAAATGGAAACCGATGTTGCCTGGGTTTCTGTTTAATCCTCTCAGAAATAAAGGAACCAAGGCTCAGAGACATTAAGCAATTTGCCAGAAGTTGCCCAGCGGGGAAGTTGCAGAGCTGTGATTCAAATCCAGGACTGACACACAGTATCTTGCTGCCTCTGTAGCAATTAATGCCTGAGGATTTATTAACCCTACTCCTTCTATTGCCAACTCTCCTGTTTAATATAGAGGATGGAAACTGACAGGGCCCAATAGGCTTGTACCACATGTCAAAAACTCTGAAAGCCCTGTTCTCTGGGGGCCTTTCCATTGTCCAAGGGAGGGCAATTCAATTAATCAGCTGGAAAGCTCACTTCCTGGGAAGGAAGAGACAAGCTCAGTCTAGTTCCTTATTAGCAACAACAACAACAAAGCAAAGCTACATCGTGCCAACATATCCCAGCTTTTCATTTACCTCTGGGTCTTGTGAACTTTAAAACTTAAGAGTTTAAAAATCAGGAGGGCAGTCTTAGATCTCAGTAGCTGTTGGTAGATCTGTGGGCATCTCTTCCTTGCCAGTGCTGCATCATAGAGATATCTGGAACAACAGGTTCTAGAGGCCCCAAAATAAAGATCCCCTTATAGCAAGGGAAAGTGTTATTTTATTATTTCTTTTTATGCCCCAGAGCACAGGAGTAAAGGCACACTTCAGGTCTTCTCTTTGGAAGTCCAGACTTCCTATAAAACACCTAAGATGATGTGGGGTCATCCTAGGTGTTTTATAGGTGTTCGCATCTTGGATGTGATGTGGGGTCAGCCCAGCCAGAGCCCTGCCATCTCCCACAGGGAGCATGCCTGTGTTTAAAGCTGCTCCAAGGAGAAGCTCCCCTGAGTGAAGTTCCAACCATCTGACCTTATCTAAACCCTGGATCCCATCATCCCATTTGATATTCAGATATTTCCCCCCTTTGTAGAGACATTTTTTCTTGCTTTATTACAAGTGGTATCAATAGGTTATTTATATTTTGAACCCTATTGAAAAGAGGATTATACCAGAGCATTTAATTTCAGTTAAGAAAATATAGAAATTACTCCCACGTATGAAAAGCAGTGCTTTAAAATGAAAGAAAATAGTTCACTTCTCGCTGTCACAGCAGTTGCACTGGTAAGTACTTCTAAATTGCTCCACTTTGCTATTGTCTGAGGTCCTTGATAAGCATTCTGCATTTTAAAGCTTTATCTATTTCTCATCATTAAAAAGCTCATTAGTTAGTCAGCATACTGGCACTTTCTTTACAGTTCATAAATTCAGATTAGAACCTTGTGTCCTCTAAATGGTGCCACTCATTAAATCATCCAAAACACTAGTATGGAGATATTTAATGGTAAGATTTAAAATTAGATTTCTAGATTTAGAAGTCTCAATAAAATACGCCAACTACCTAAAAGTTTTTAAAATGAGATATAAAATCAACAGGATTTTTGTATGTGACAGAATTCTGAGCTTCTCAATGTGCTATTGCAAAAATGAAATGAGATCACCTGTGATCGACACTGCATGTGTTGTACTTGAATGAGGACATAGGGAGTTAGTGCATCCAGGACTAAATTTCTAAGGCCAATTAGAAATTTCTAATGCCAATTTCTAATTTTCTTTTCCTGATATAATGTAATAATACTTCCTGTTTCCACAGTGGTCAAATTTTGTAGTGCTGTCCCTTCCAATACGACTTTATTATGAAGTGAATATGTCCTCATTTGAACCCAGGTTATTTTTTAAAATTTTATTTATTTATTTATTTTTATTTAATTTATTGAGACAGAGTCTCACTCTGTCACCCAGGCTGGAGTGCAGTGGTGCAAGCTCGGCTCACTGCAGCCTCCACCTCCCGGGTTCAAGCGATTCTCCTGCCTCCGCATCCCAAGTAGCTGGGACTACAGGTGTGCACCACCATGCCCGGCTAATTTTTATATTTTTAGTAGAGACGGGGTTTCGCCATGTTGGCCAGGCTGGTCTCAAACTCCTGACTTCAGGTGAACCACCCACCTCGGCCTCCCAAAGTGCTGGAATTACAAGCGTGAGCCACCACATCTGGCCTATTTATTTTTATTGAAGTAAAATACACAAAAATTTACCATCTTTACCATTTTTAAGTGTACAGTTCAGTGGTAATAAATATATTTATATTCTTTTCCTTATTAATCTCCAGAATTCTTGAACACTATTTGGACAGTCTATGTCCTGGAAGCCCATCAGTCACAGAGCAACAAACCATGGGGCAGGTAGGAACCCAGTGACCTCATTGGCCCTGATTCACCCCAGGTAACCTCAAGATGTGGAGAACCTGCCTGAGGATATGGCATAGTGCTGGATATCTTGTTCTGACAGTAGTAATTGGGAGGAAGAGGGGAAAGTGGCAGAGTGCCTTGGTTAAAAGTGATGTACATAGACAAAACATTATCTGTCGTTCTGGCTTAAACCAAGGAGCAAATGCAGCCATGTCAATCTGTGTCTGAAGTGGAAGTTGAGACAACTAAGCTCCCATAAAAACCAAGATTGACATTGTACGAAAAAGAATCAAGAGAACAAGCATTTCTGAGAGTCCCTAATACACACACACACACACACACACACACACACACACCTCCTTCATATTCTCCTTTTTTCCTTTTTTTTCCATTTCATTTTGAGACAGGGTCTTGCTCTGTCATGCAGGCTGAAGTGCAGTGGCGCCATCATAGCACACTGCAGCCTCAACCTCCTGGGCTCAAAGTGATCCTCCTTCCTCGGCCTTCTGAGTAGCTGGGACTACTGGCACACACAACAATGCCTGGCTAATGTTTGTATTTTTTGTAAAGACAGGGCCTCACTTTGTTGCCCAAGCTGGTCTAAACCCCCTGGCCTCAAGCTATTCTCCTGCCTCGGCCTTCCAAAGTGCTGGGATTATAGTTGTGAGCCACTGCACCTGGCCTCTTCTTTCCATTTGCTATTTCACCCTGAGCTGGGTACTCTTGACCCACAATCGATCTATAACACATTTATACTGCATCTTTCCCTCAAGTGGCCTACCCAGTTCCATTCCGTGTCCCCACATAGTGAACTAGCTCCTGGTGCAGAGGGGTGAGATAACAGGACTAAAGGAGGATGGCAGAACAGTGTGGGGGCAGGGGCACAGGTGGGAGTGGTTCTGGGTGCATACCTAGGAAGCATGGTGTCCCCCAACAAACTGCTGTAGGCTGGGTACAAAGTTTTTTGTGGTGGAGAACTTTAGGGATTGTGCCTATGTCCTGTGCTGAACTTGACAAGTAGGCAAGTTAAGTTATTTGAGGATGAACAAACTTGACTTTTATTACTGTGCTCACAAAAACTATCTAGAGTGGGGAGAGTGGTCCCTTCTCTGGCTACTTAGCCCCTTGTCCTTCCATGTCCTTCATGGTGACTTTTTGTTTTCTTTCCGAATGGAATCCTCTATTTTATTTTCTTATTTATTTTGTTACTTGACAAATACAAATTGTATGTTTATGGTGTACAAGTTATAGTGACTTAGCAGTTTCTCTCCTCAGCCATCCCTGACCACAAGGTGGCATTTAGTGGATGGTTAATCATTTTTATCCATTGAAGCTTGTCTTAAAGAATCTTCTGTAACCCCCCAAGACCTGGGGTTGCATGGCCCCTTACTTTGGAAAAAGCATGCATGGTTCATTGTTTCCTAAATACTATCCTCTCCCTCTCCGCTGCCACTCCCCCACCTTCCATGCCCATATACCCTGAACTTCTTCACCTCCTCCACCCCCATATTGTGAACATGAAGCCCAAAGAGACCAGTATGAGAGTACAAGTTGAGAATTCTAGGTTCTCTTCCCAACTCTTCCAAGCATCTGGGAACCCAAAGTATTTTCTAAACCACTGTCTTGGCATTTCTATCTGTAAATTAAAAATAATAATAATAATGAATATTGGTAAGATGTCACCAGTGAAGAAATACTGCTAGTTCTTGGAGAATGAAAAAGGCTGTCTGCATGCTATAAGCCACTGTAGCTCTTCTACATAAGCCACAGTTTTTCTTATGTGAGATAATGAAAATCCTCTGGTAAGGAACCTTCAAACTGGAATACATATTTCCTTAGACATGCTGCCCTGCTTTAGTGCCATCATTCTAATACCTTGCTTCACCACTGGAGGGGTGTAGCCTCTCCCAAACTTTCCTCCCACACCTTGGTCAGCCTCTTGAGCTGCGACACACACCTTGAGAGTTTAGCAAAACATTTTGAATCTTTGGTTCCATCCTTCCCGAAAGTTCTCTTGGTCCACTGTTTTTCAGGAACCTTAGCTTATATGGATATATGGATAGCTCACTTTATGCAACAGATGTGTTTTTGGGAGTGGACAATACATTTTGTGTGTGTGTATGGAATTCTGTGTTACACACATAAGAGAAGCTCACTGTATCTACAACCTATTTATGTTATTTTATTTTTTTTGAAGCAGCATCTCACTATATCACCCAGGCTGGTCTCGAGCTCAAGCTCAAGTGATCCTTCTGTCTCAGTCTCCTGAGTAGCTGGGATGACAGGTGTGAGCCATCACCCCCAGCTTCAACAACCTGTGTGGTGAATTATTTTGTAAATCAAAGTATCCAATACATTTCTATTTCGAAGAGTAGGTTTTCTTAAAACAAGGCACACCTCCATACCCCATGTCTTTTTGCCATTTAACAAGGACCATCTTAGGCGGTGTGGTCTCACCTTATTGAAACTCAGTAGTGATTAGCTCTCAGGATGCCTGCCTACCTCTTCTGGGCAGATCCTACTCATTCCAGTTTCCTCCCACTTAAACAAACAGAATGTGTTGCTGTGTTTTCTCACCACAAGGCTGGCTCCAGCCTCTTCCACAGCTCACTTCAAACTGACCTCTCCTGCTAAGCCGGTCCCTCCTGAGTCTCTGCAGCCTGCAGCAGGTCCCAAGGTCCCGATTCTCTGGGCCTTGCTGAGAAACATCTGTCAAAGCCATGTTGAGCCCTGAAAATCAACTCACACCTGGACAAGGTGGCAGCACTTCTCAGGAATGCAGCTGTACCTCTCTGTCGCTACATTTTAGTAGTTAGGACTGCAATGGGCAGAGTTCCTTTTGTTGTTCAGGGTTTCTGTGGGCAGCAGCCTGTATCACTCATTCTCACAGTAAGTACGTCAGAGTGCTGCAGCCCAACACTGTAATAAAGCACAGAACACATGATGATAGCTCTTAGCCAGGCCAAGCCTGCACTCTGAAAAGTGCCACTTCCAAGAAGAGGGTGAGAAGGCCCTCCAAACTCAGGAGCTTGGGAGCGGTAGGACAAAACACGACCTGCACTGGCTCCATCTTCAGTTGGGGGACCTGGCACAGGAAGGCCAGAAAGAGTTTATTGTCTATGGAAACCATGGAAATCCATTATCCCACCCTCACCCCACCACTTCCAAGTAATTCAGTCCCTGACATTAAATGTGCACTGACTCTCTAGGGTAGAAAAGCACAAACTTACTCTATGTATATTTTCATTGGTTTGTGTGACAGGCCGAATAATGGTCCTCCAAAAATATCCGTGTCCTAATCCCTGGAACCTGTTACATTACATTACATGAGAAAAGAGACTTTGCAGACATGATTAAATTAAGGACCTTGAGAGGAGGGGATGAGCTTGGACTACCCAGGTGGGCCCAATGTAATCACAAAGGTCCTTAAAATTGGAGAATTTTCCCAGCTGTGGTCAGAGGGAGGCTTGGCTGCAGAATAGTGAGAGAGACGCAAAGTTGCTGGCTTTGAAGATGCAATGGTGTTTGGCTCCTTTGAGCCAAGGAGTGAGGAAACAGTAAGGAAACAGATTCAGTCCCAGAGCCTTAAGAAGGAACGCAGCCCTGGCAACATCTGGATTTCAGCCTAGTGAGACCTGTTTTGGCCTTCTGACCTCCAGAACTGTAAGCTCTTAAATGTGTATTGTTTATGCCACTAAATCTGCAGTAATTTTTTGGCCACGATAGTTTGGAATTACAGTTTGTTAAATTTTTTGCCACAATTTATCTTACTTGAACGCTGTGAGTGCCTTAAACACATTTCTGTCTCCCAGAGGATTTCTGGAAACAAATGATTCCTTTGCCTTTAATTCTTTTCCTTCGGCATGTAGGCTGAGGCCTTCTTTATTCTATCCATTAAAAGGCTCTAGCAGTATTATCTCAGCATACACCCCTGACGAGAACAAGCCACACAGGATGCTACATTTTCTCAGTGAGGGCGGGTGCGGGGGCAGTGAATGCATTAACCAAAGACACACTCCAGGGAAGAAGAATGAAAGGAAGATGTTTTGACCAGCTTGACTGTGGCACTTCATCCCTGGAGTTGTTCCCTAGAGTCTAAATTGCCGCTGACTGGGCAGTTTTTCTTCTAAAAGCTTCAGGATGGCTGAGTGTGCCGGCCAGGGAGGAAGGCCCTAGGGAAGAAGACAATAGCTGTGAGAGAATCACAGATCTCGCCCCTACCACTCCCTCCCCAACAATGAAAAGTTCAGAAAACAACCAAATGTGTGCCTCACAAAAATGCCTAGTCAAGCAGTTGTTTCACTTCTGCCTGTTGAACATTTGGGTCGCCCAATGCAAATGTTAAAGCTGTGTTCAAACCAGAAAAAATAAAAATAATAAGCTGTCAGAATAATTACTAAGAACATGCAAGGATTCTACAAAGTAAACTGCAGCCTGCAAAAAAGAGAATTGCATGTTAGCTAATTGTTAATTTTAGCGATCGCAGTGGCTAATTACCGTGGCACACATTGACTATTAGCTTGACGCCCTAGCACCTGCTTTCTCCAATGAACAGATTTCTTCATCGCTAGCACAGGAGCAAAATGTGTAATTATTGGCCATCATCGGGGCGATTTTTCAGTGATTCTTTTGTGCAATGTGAATAAAGCATAATGACATATTTTATTAGAG
Source organism: Chlorocebus sabaeus (assembly GCF_047675955.1). Lineage (NCBI taxonomy): Eukaryota > Metazoa > Chordata > Mammalia > Primates > Cercopithecidae > Chlorocebus > Chlorocebus sabaeus. Next base: position 12,885,518 of record NC_132927.1, read on the forward strand.
GGCAAATAGCTGTTTGTTAATGGAAATGATTTGAAATCCAAAAAACTAGAAGCTAGGAGCATGTTTTCGGTATCAGCGTGAATTCAAATGTATTTTCTTTTAACTCTTTATAAAAGGAGCATAGAAATCAAATCTAAACTGAGCATAATATATTTAATGATATGTACAAACACAGCATTGATTAATTACCTCAAATGCTTTCAGTAGTACACCATTTATTTTGTTTCAGTCATGTGTTAAATTTTAGTATTTCATATTTAAATCCTTATTTCTTGGTCCGAGAGTCTTGGCGAAGCTGGCCTGTGTCACACCTCATTTCCTGAAGAACTCTCTTTTTATTGGTGTATGTGACACTTGCCGAGAGTGCTGTATAAATCCAGGCTTCACCACTTCCAGAGCTAGGCATGCCAGCATCACCCTGAAGAGAAAAGCATGGATTAGGTTATCAACACCCTACTTACTGTCAGCCAAGGGGTGGAGTGTACATTGTCAATAGGGTGCCCCAAGGACAGTACCGGAATTCTTGCAGCCTTGGAAATAACATTCTTTTCCTTTTCATGACAAAATTAGTAGATCATTGCTACAAGATGCTATAAAAGCATAAAAGCAGTATCTGTTTTCACTGATAGCATATATGATCACATATGTGAGAGAGAGAGAGAGAATATGTCTAATTGGAAACTGAAGTTTCGACAAAGATGCAGTATAGGAAATAGGGTCTTTCCTTTCACCTCTGTTCGTAACCTGGCTCTCAGACTTCTGTCTACCTCCATTTTCTTTTTTTCTTCCCAATCTTTGTATTTTCGTAATCCATATTACATTAATAATAGAATAATAGTTCTAAATATGGTGCTATGAAGCTTAAGTCTAAAGTTCTCTGGAACTCTCAAAAAAACATTTGAGGATGGATTAATGAAGAAATAATACTAACTGATCAACATATCTCTGTTTTGATCAAGCTCAGGGAAAAAACTGGTTTGAAGAGAGTGTTTAATTTCACTGCATATTTAGGCCTTATTTGTATTTCTAACTCTGAACACTCCATGCTGAATTCCTCCTAAGCCATGACACAAGAAAACGCGCCTCTTGTTCTCAGGAAAGATTAAAGGGCTGCACTTGGGATGTGTTTGCCGAGCTTTCGTCACTTCGTTCCACTCTTGGGTTTGGTTATGAAAGTTGTGTATTTTCAAAGGTCATTGAAAGGCAACCACCTCTGTTTTCTGAGCATGGGGAACTTGCTCCTAATGGCCACGCTTATTGTTTTATTGCCACTGTTTACAAACAGGGAGAAACTCCCTTGAATGGGCACTTCCTTTTTTACCACTGGCTTCCCCACTATTTTAAGATGTAGATAAGTTCAGTATTCAGGTTCACTGTTTGACCCATTAAACTGGTATTGAGGTATAATTTGTGTGTTTTCCCAGTACCCTTGCACTTAGAATGGGGTTCATTTCCACACGTTTGAATAAATTTATCCAGTTCAGTGAACCTGTTGTGAAGCTCAGCAAAACTCAGTAGGTGGCTTTAAAGTCCTGTAATTAGCCCATTATAGAAAATCTGTACTTTAGATTTTTGCACATTGGTTAATAAGCATAACATGCTTCATATATAAATAACATTACATTAAATGATGTAATATAAAGGAATTAAAGGCCAATGGAGTTAAACAAAATACTTAAAAGAGACCTCAAATTAGCATGTTTAATTCCAACTCACTGCACAGGAAAAGCTGCTTGCCCTTACTGTACCAGTTCCACACCAGCTAACAATAACATGGGCTGTGCCCACAGTGACCAGCTCTCTCTACAACCAACCTGTCTTCTGTCAGCTCTGTGAGCTAGGGATAGACTTACCTTTACCTCATTTCCTTTCATTTCTGATCATGGACAAGGAGGTGAGCTGAAGGGGTAGAAGAAAATAAAAGAAAAAGTCTCGCCATGACTTTTTCGTGATGCTTGCCTGAGCACTTCCTCTGATTCACAGAGGTAGATGGGCCTGGCCAGGCACTTCCTTCGTCTGCTTGCTTTTCTCACGCAAGTCAGCTTGGCAATCATTTCAGAATGAATTGCTGTGCAAATGTCACGTATGCAAGAACTTACCTTTAGGGTTTTAAACATTTTATTAGAAATTTTACCCTCGGCGGGGCGCGGTGGCTCAAGCCTGTAATCCCAGCACTTTGGGAGGCCGAGACGGGTGGATCACGAGGTCAGGAGATCGAGACCATCCTGGCTAACACGGTGAAACCCCGTCTCTACTAAAAAAAAAAAAATACAAAAAACTAGCCGGGCGAGGTGGCGGGCGCCTGTAGTCCCAGCTACTCAGGAGGCTGAGGCAGGAGAATGGCGTAAACCCGGGAGGTGGAGCTTGCAGTGAGCTGAGATCGCGCCACTGCACTCCAGCCTGGGCGACAGAGCGAGACTCCGTCTCAAAAAAAAATAAAGAAAGAAAGAAATGTTACCCTCAAACAACCCTGTGGAATATTGCCTCACTCTGGCCTATTTGAAAAGGTGTTTTCATCTCTTTATGGAATGGAGTTATAGTTTCATTCAAATAGTTCCCAAATATGGTATAACAGTAAAGTTAACATGTTCCTATGAATCCAAGAATAAGTGAACATGTAGAAGTTGCACTATAGTTATGTAATCAATAACAGAAAAATGGTTGGACTACAACTCACTCTACAGTAGAATGTAAGCTCTATGAAGCCAGGAGCATTGGTGGTTATATTTCCTTTTGTATTCGCATCACTCAAAACGATTCATTCATTCATTCATTCATTCATCAACTATTTATGGAGTACCTACTGTACCAAGCACTACAGCAGACTTTGGAGATACAATGGTAAATAAACTTAACCCTATCCCAAATAAAAGAACTTGACCAGTTGGCCAAAAATAACACACAAAATCAGTAAGTGATCAATTTATTGAATCACTAATTTGCCAAAGTTACCAAATGCAATGATTTACCAAAAACATGTTTCTTTTAACTATGTCTAAAATTTGCAACAATTTGTATAGGATTGTTTTAGTTGACCAGTTGTTATTTGCTTTCTTTAGCAACATTTTAAGGAATAGTTTATTTGTCAAAACTAAGAATAGTTTCTTATGAATAAATTTTATTTATTTTTTATTTCTTATGAAATTATTTTATTATATATTTAATCGACAGATAATATGCGTGTTTTTAAGTGGTATAATGTGATATTTTGCTATATGTTTGTATTGTGGAATGACTAAATCAAGCTAATTATCATACCCATCACCTCACATACTTATCATTTTTGTGGTGATAACTTTTAAAGTCCAATCTTTAAGCAGTTGTGGAAGATACAATGCATTATTATTAACTACAGCCACAGTTCTGTGTAATTAGATCACTGAAGCTTATTCCTCCTATCTTGCTGAAACTTTGTACCCTGTGATCAACGTCTCCCCTTTTCCTCCTATCCACCTCACTCCTCTGGGCTCTGATAACTAACATTTTACTCTCTACTCCTATGAGTTGAATATATTTTATAGTCATAAAATATTTTGTATTTTTACCCAAAATTATAATTATTTTCTCTAGAAATATTCAGCCTTAAATAGATTTCTTTTTAAAGTCATTTACAGTTTTGTCAACTACTTAGCACTTATACGATTATTTTCTGTTAATTTTAATTAATATTTTTAAATTTTTAATTTTAATTGCTGAGAGTGATAGTGGCCTTAGTATATGATATTATTGCTTCATTGTTTCCTGGTTCTTTCTCATTTTGCCTATCTTTTAGGATTTTAAACCAATCTTTTAAAATCTTTTTTTGGTTTTTGCAAGTTTAGAGTTATGGTAATATATAAAGCAAATTTGAGGTTTTATCATTCATTTCATTATGCCAATTCCTGTGATTCTCCTGACTTCTTTCATGCATTTTAAACATGTGTGCCCTTTCATTTCAAATATTTTGGTGCATTAAAACCAGGTAAAAATATCTCAATTTCTCCTTGTTAGAAAATAAAAACTGAGCATTTCATCTTCAGCTTCTACTTCTTTTCTAATTTTTTCAAATTATAACAATGATTAATATTCTTTTCATAATTGTTCAGTGGCTGGTGGACTTAATTTTAGCCTGTAGCAATTAAAATTTTAAATTTCAGCATGACACATGGAATGAGATTGTTTCAATTGACTTAGAGTTTTTCCCTATCTTTTTAAATGTAATTTACAATTTCTCTTCTAGTACTTTTATATTTTTTCACCAAGACTTGATTTTATATTACTAATAATTAATACCCTAAATCTCTGCAATTCACATTGATTTAGTTGCTCTGAATCATTCTTTAGTAATTTAATGCTTAGGGAAATAAATATCAGAATTGGGATACTAATCTTGAGTACACTTTTTAGTACTGATTTCTAAATACACTTTCCTGAACAATTAAATATGTACTCTAAAAGGCTAAACCATTTTATCACTCTTAGCTGTTAACAAATGAACCTCTTTAAAATGATATTATGAAGGCAAAATTAAAACCAGTCAACTAAACCTTCACAGAAACCGTCAAAGGCTGTTAAAACATTCTATCCAATACAGTTTGGTGTTTAATTTATAAACAGAAAAATAATCTACTGTGTTAAACTGGTTCCTTGCTAAATGTGGCAAAGTGTTATTTAGAAAACTGTATTTTAGCAAATTATTTTTAAGTGACTTGGAGTTAAAAATAACATGATCCCTGCCCTCATGGAGTTTACAAGCAGTGGGGAGAAGGGCATTAACTCAGGAATCACATTTGACAGGTTTATGATGCCATCAGGGCACAGCCTGGTGAAACTGACCTCATTAGGAAGGGCAGACCTGAAGGAGTAAAGTTAACTGGGTAGAGCTGGAAGATAGGAAGAAAGAGAAGCTTAAGCAAGGCCCAGGTACTAAAACATAGTGCAAACAAAAGAAGTTCTCTACAACTGCAGAATGAATGAATGATTGGTTGTCAGAGACTTAAGATACTCTGAGTACTCCTTCACAAGACAGTCCTCCTTGAAGTTAAGGGGTGCTGCCTCATTCAGAGTGTGCCTGGAAGCCTGCCCAGCCAAGACCAGCAGGGGACACATGAGAGTATCATCTCACCCACCTCCAGCCAAGACCAGCAGGGGACACATGAGAGTATCATCTCACCCACCCTCAGTCCTGCCGAAAACTTTTCCTACAAGTAGACATTGAAGGAATGTAGGAAACTTTGGGGCAGTAGCCACAGACATGGTCAACCACTGCTAGCTCTTCAAAAATGAGCATTCCTGGAGAATAATATAATTAATTAGGCTTTATAGCCTGGCATGGTGGCATGGACCTGTAGTCCCAACTACTTTGGAAGTTGAAGCAGGAAGATCCCTTGAGGCCAGGAGGTCTAGGCTGCAGTGAGCTATGATCCCTCCATTGCACTCCAACCTGGGTGACAGAGTGAAACCTCATCTCTAAATAAATAAATAAATAAATAAATAAATAAATAGGCTTCACCTTAGTCCCACAGAATGTCAGCTCTCCAAGGACTCACCAGCTCCAGGGTTGTTTTCTCAGCATTTACCTCTCTGATGAGGGACATGAGAATCTCTTTGCATGTTGTCCAAAACAGAGTCCAGGAACCCACCTCAAATCCACAGAATCAGAATTTTAGGGGATAGGAACTGGGTAAATGCCTTTTAACAACTTCCCCAGGTTATTTTGCTCCCTCAATTTTGAGAACTGCTAGTATAAATGCTAAATAAATAAAACTTGAAGAGAATATTGTGTCAGGGTTTACCAGCTGGGGTCTGACCTATTTCTTTGAGAGAATTGTTCAGTTTCACTCCGTCCCACATATTGGAAAATGTGTTTGGGGCAAAGGTCGTCACTGTTTTCGCTTCCTCCCCCTACCTGCTCTAAGTATTAAGTATTGTCTCCTAATACCTAGAAGTCCTCTCCAGGAGCTGAGTTCTGGGCTCCGTGGGTCAGCATGGATCTACCTTGGCCACACCAGGGTTTGGAGTATCCTGGGCCTCAGGTGGTTCAGAGCCATAGCTGGGCTAGGGGGTCTAGGGAGTCCCCTCCTACACGCCTGGGCCCTCCTTTCTGGTGTAAACCCATTTCTTGCTCATCTGGGTGACTGTGCTGTCCCTCAGGCATGGAGAGAAATGTCTGTGCCTTCATTCTTTGTGGGCTATGGAACCACCCCCCGCAGCTCGTTCGTGTCCTTTTGTTTCCTAACTGCCCCTCCCACACAACTCACCCTTCACAGAATTAAGTAAACATGAGATTTTGTGACAATTGTTTTTCGTTGAAAATGGTGTGTTTTCCTGGTTTCCTCATGTGTCATTGCCCATAAGCCACTGGAGTTGGTGAAAAAATTTTGAAACCAGAGAGAAGGAAGAGTAAGGACTAAGAGCTCAGACTCTGGGTTTGCACAGACCTGGGGCCTGCACTGCTCTCTCCCAGAGTCGCCATAGAACTTGGGAAAGCCATCCAACCTCTGGGCTCAGTTTACTCACCAGTCACGTGTGAGAAAGAATAATCTCTCCCTCCTGTGACTGTTGTGAATACCATGTGAGACATTTTTTGTAAAGTCCTGCCACACAACCCTCAAAAACTGTTAGGTAAATTTTACTATTTTTTTTTAATAAATGATATTTTCTGCCAGATGACCAGAATGCAAATAAACATTCATGAAAGAAGCTAGGATTTGTTAGGGTTTGTCTGCCTTCAACAAACCATGGGGAGAGACTGCCACAATGTCATCCCATATTGTACACCAATTTTGTTTTGCCATAGGAAGAGGGGCACTTTAGAACCTGACCATTTCTCAAGGAAAGGAGCGTAACAGAAGCACAATTGAAACTTTCAGACTCTAACCAGCATGAAAAACCAGATTCTATAAAGCATAATCATCAGGAATGAATTGAAAAATGTTCAGATTTATTTTGTGGTTATTTAATATATAGAAATTGCTGCTTAAAATGTTTAAAATTTTGAGGGAAGGAAAAGCCAAGTCTAGAAAGGTCTTCAGAGCCTAGAACTCTAGTCCAATGGGAAGACCATTTGATAAGCCTCATCTGCACACCTCCACAGCCTCCCTTCTGAAATACGCACCAAAAACTTGTTCTGATATCTTTCCAGAAATCTCACCCCAGAGAAGTGACCAGAAAGCCAAAAGTAAGAGAAATGTGATTTTCCCCTTAAGACAATGAAGTGGCAAAATCCCTATCTAGACACCATGCAGAAATTCAGGATGTTAATTTCAGAGATTCACAGCCCTTTGTAGTAGCCTGTGGTTGTTTGGTAAACATTTTAAAAATACTTTAATCACAGGATGCATATGCTATATAAGAGAAGATTGATTTCCTCCAATGGTACCATCTCTCAATAATCCAGTATTAAAACAGAATAAATTGTATTTCTTGATTGTATGTGAATGAGCTCTCACTTTGATGTATACCTTTGTGGGTGTGATTTATTTTCTGATAATTACATCTCAACTGCTACCTCTTGCTCGTATTGAGAATAAACAGGTATCTAAATTGTGGCAGAGGCACAACCTCAACTCTTCATTCACTTAACTAGATTTCACTGAGCACTTACTATGTGCCAGGACTCAGGCACTGGGGATACAGAAATAAATAAGAGCTTGGCCTTGCCCTCACATGGTACATAGTCTAGTGATAGAGACAGACTGTTTTCAGATTATTATAATACAATGAGATATGTGTTCACAAAAGTGGGTGATTCCCTGGAACTTAGTTTTGACAGCCTTGCCATAATTTTATGATTTTTCTATCCATTAGGCACTTTTATCTCATTTAATCTAATTTAACCATGTGAAACAAGTATTATTGTCTCCAGTTTATAGCTGAGGAAACTAAGGCTTAGCAAGATATATAGCTTGTTCAAGGTCACAGAGGTCCATCTCTGTGACATTCATGATTGAGGGCTGGTTGAAAATAATTGTTAATCTATGTTTTGAATTGCTTGCATAGCAGCTCTGTATCAAAAGGTTCCAGCTGAGTTTGTCTTTGGTCCAGATAAATCCAAAGCACCGGAAATTGCCTGCTATCTGAAAACTTATGAGAATATTAGAAAAGCTCAATGCTGTATTCTAGAGACTGGATAAAGTCATTCCTGGCATGTTTGTATTTCCTTGGTTGTTTGGAGCTTTTCACCATATGTGATAATGGATCACATTAAATTTTACCAATTTATTCATTCAAGAAGTATTTTGTATACACTCACAAAGTATAAGGCACTGGAATTTGTGCAGACTTGAATCCTACTCCCAGGAAGCCAGTAGTCAAGCAGGGGGGTTATCAAGTGTACATAAATACAAGAGGAAGAAAGGTAAATTGCTCTTCTGGTTTAGGAGAGGAATTCCTTCCAACTAGGACAGTAGAGAGAGCTTAATGGGGGAGAGAACATTTGACCTAGGTATTGAAAGAGAGAAGAAACTGGACAACCATGGGTGGGAATGAAGAGAAGACTCCCGGAGTGGAGATCCCTCCTAAGGGAAGGCAGGATGAGGAGAGCAAGAAGCAACAGGGAAAATGGTGAGTCATTCAATTTGGGTGAACTGCAATAAAGCCCTTTCCTAGAGTTTCCGTGGTACAGAAAAAGTAAGGTTCTTTTTTGAAGTAGACACTCAAAGCAGGAAGCACCCCCTATATAGGTATTCTGCTCAACTTTTGAAAAAGAAAGGTTATACCCAAGTAAATGTTCCAGGTGAGAATACTGTCATCCAATTTTATAGCAACAACGTAAAACTTTCAATGATACTGAGAATAATAGCTTAATGTACAACCAATTTTCACTACTTGTACCATCCCTTTTTAAAATGAACTATCCTTAAAATCACCTGCTTACCTCTCAGGATATGTTAAAGAGCTATTAGGTGACCAAAATGACCTGAAGTATCTTGAAAAGAGTTATCAGCTGGGTACAATGACTCACACTTGTAATCCCAGGGCTTTGGGAGGCCAAGGTGGATACATCTCTTGAGCCCAGGAGTTTGATACCAGCCTGGCCAAGATGTTGAAACCCTGTCTCTACAAAAAATACAAATATTACCGGGCGTGCACATGCCTCTAGTCCCAGCAACTCTAAAGGTGTGTGCACGCCATGAGGCTGAAGTGGGAGGATCTCTTGAGACCAGAATGTCAAGGCTGCAGTGAGCCATGATCATGCCCCTGTACTCCAGCCTGGGCCACAGGGTGAGACCCTGTCTCAAAGAAAAAGAAAAAAAAAAAAAAAGAATTATCCAAGGCATTTTTTCTTAACAGCAGCAATATGAAAACACAGTTAACATTTCTTTCTGTGTTTTAACGTACCAATATCTTTACCCATACAGTTATCTATATTGCACTTACCTATACCTCACAAATATGTGGAGGAAATTTTGCTCTTAGTCCTCTACATTCTTCTCCTTTGGAAAGTTTCATGAGGAACATTTCAGAAAGGAATAATTAGAAAGAAAAATGTTATATCTCATGTTCTCTAATTTCACATATATAATTTTAAAAATTAAATTTATTCTTGTAGTCAACTACCTGAGTCTACTATAAATCACTTCAAATGTTAAAAATATGATTGATTGTGACTTGGTGTTTGCCCCATTGGAAAAAAATCTTGAGGCATTAAAGTGGGACAGAAATCATATACAATTCTTTCTGGCCAGTGGCTATGCAATTTTCTGAAGATTTTGAGCATGATCATTAGGCAAAGACAGTAATATAATGGCCCAGCACCCTCCCTGAGGCCTGATGTGAAGTCCAGTTGATAAGCCTTGCTTATTGAGCAATGAAGGATTGATATCTGCTTACTATGTGAGAACCTCACTTTACCCAGATTAAATTAACAGTGACTAATTGGGGTTATTTCCAATTTTGTAGAAACACAGGTTGGATTTAACAGATGAGTTTCATCATTTGATAATCGGTGACTTCATTATAGCATTTGGCAGAGGAATTTTTGGCACCACTCAATTGTAGAAAGAAAAGTAGTTTGAGTAAAAAGTTGTATATGCTTAGCTTTTAAGTAAAATGAAAATTAAGATAGACAAATTAATTTTGTGAAAAAAAACTAAAAATGTAAGTTTAGAGATAAAAATAATTCTTGGGCTAGAAAAGTTGCCTAGGGAATTTTTTTTAATTCTTGAAATTTAAGATATGATGCAGAATATGTGAAATTAGAATATGTAAGTAGAATGTGTGAGGGACTGGAATAAGAAGAAAGAATTTGAAAATGTAGAAACAAAAAACACAAGAAACTGACTGAAGTGATTACATCTTGTAGGAGAACTGTGGACTGGTAGAACTAGGGACTAGTGGTAGCCAGTAGGCAAAAGGGACTTTTAAAAAACTGTTTGAATAATTCACCTTTAAATTCTTTTAAATTAAAAATAACTTTCAAGGTGGTAGTCAAATGTTCCTGGTATTTGTAGGTTTGCCTTTTAAATTATTATTTACTATGTGCTTATCTAAAATCAATTTTCAGAAGTTGTTGGATTATAAATGATAAATGAAAAATTAAATACACAAAACCTTGTAAGAAGGCTATTAGAGTAGGGTGGGCTGAGGGGGATTTTTTAAAAAGTATTTCTTTGCTCTAAATTTTTTACTCACCCCTTTTTTTTATTCCACATTCTAAGCTTCATAGAATCTCTCTGCAGATTTCATAATTTCAGTTTTACCCAACTCATCTACCTTGTAATTATGAATATATGGACATAATTAACTGAATCACTTTGAGAGAGAAAAAAATACCCTACTTAAGGCTAATTAGATGGATCATGAATGCCTGGAAGACTGCATTTCAATAAGGCGAAAAACTTTTGATAAAAATTTAATGAAGTTTCCAATTGACCACAGAGAATATTGATAAGTATTCACTCCATGCAGATTATTAAATTGTATTGATTTAGGATCCCAAACTCTAAACACTGCTGTTGCCTCCAAAGGAGACCTGATTGCACTTACATGTCACATTCATAAAAAACATGGTGCACTAATTGGGAGTCTCCCGCCATCTGCACACTTGCTTCCAGGCACACATGAAATGATCAATGGGAAAGCAGGTCAATCCAGGCAGACTGTGAGTGAAATTAAAATAATAAAATGTCTAAACATTTAACTGCAAATAGGAAATCTTTATACCCACCCACACCCTATTCTGTAGCATAAAGCTAAGGCACAATTATTCATATACCTCAAGTAATTTGCAGGCTCCATACAAAATCTCATTTAAAATAAGAAATTGCTATTTCTGCACATTTATTCTACCAAATGCCAGCTAATTGCTGCAATGGCCATTATAAAGAATAATTTTCGCTTAGTGAAAAAAAAAAAGGAATGAAGAGAACATTTTCTGGTTTTGTTCCACTGCGAAGGCTCTATTCAGTGAATACTGAATGCACAGCGTTTCACTGCTACATTTATTATGCTGAGAGGTCAAGTATTACACAGCATCTTGTATTACGCTTTGCATGCTAAGTATTTCACTTCACAAATTGACCCTCCGGTGTACTTACTACATAATGCTTTAAAAACCCAGCTAAAACGCAGGACAATTAGCAATACTTTCACTCCCAGTTAACAATGGGAACACCAATGTAGGTGATTGCATTTACAGTGTAGCTTTTTTCACAAAACATTTTTGACACATTAAGGTGCTTTGGAATTGTGCAGTACCAGTCCTCTCTTGTGAATGGCTTTCCAGCATTTGCAGAGAGAAACAGTTACTGTATGTTAGAGCTTAATTGAAAAGAATTCAGTCACGGCCTATGAAGCACCAATTAGGATGATATTATATCATAAAAAGCTGTAATATCCATTTTCAGACTTGTGCATCAGCCAATAAAAAGTAGGACACAATTAAAAAGGTATACAGTTTAAACTCTTGAAACTGTTAAATTTAATTAGGAGTTCAGTATGAGAAAAAAAAAAGTGTTGTTGGGGCGGTGCACGGTGATGGTGGCAGAGAAAAGGAAGTTCTCTGTAGGGCTGGAAGACCAGCAGGCATTAGCAGCGCAGGAGGACTACGTAAGTTGGTCCTTCCGTAAACCACCTTTAGTTAATGTAAGTGTCAGGTGTTTACTTTGCCCAGCGACTAGTTTCTGAGGTCAGATGAATATTCATGCAAGTTAGAAAGCGCTGCTTTCCAGTAATTCTGATGTCTGCTGACATCTGAGAGGGAGAGAGTGCAGAACCTGCTCTGGACCAGGGAAGAGAGAGCATGATATTGAAGATCTCTTGCCTACACAGTTCAAACACAATTAAAAGGGAGTTAAGTGCATTGCTTTTCATGAAGAAAGACAGAGATAATTGTGAAATAAAATGGACATGGCCAGATTGGTGTAAGTGTCTTTGCAGGCTTGGCTGTGAACGTAATATTTAAATACTGGAACCTGCATGAAATCCCACTTTGAGGTGACAGCCAGCAGGTAATTATCAGTAAAACAACATTATCAAAGTTCTCGTGCATAGCATGTTTGACTGACTGGAGTGTTTCTCCTTACAAATCCTGCTAATATCCATTTCAATCTGCTTTAATATGTTCACAAGTTGAGGCTTATTTTGAATTCCACTGGGTAAATGAGGACAGCACACTTTGAATTTACATACTATACACATTCCTTACATTTATAAAGGGTTTCCAGAGTATTTTTAAAGGAAACTGCTAACCCAGAATAAAAAAAAAAAATGCCTCCACTATAACTAGAATGAAAATAAAATGTTCACTTATCTATTCTATTTATTCCATTTGAAGTTATATGACAGATCTATAAAACAATCTGTATTTTGTTTGAAAAAGAAAAAGTTATTTTAATACTTTACCAGTAATAATGCAATTTTCTAAGGAGATTTTTTTAAAAAGTCTGTGTTTGAAAAATGTCATTGGAAAAGTTCTCATTTCTGATCTGAGGTCTCTTTTCAGTCTATAAGTTTACTCCAGGCCTTTTTAAATGTCTGCCTCTTTCCAGTCCAACAAAGAAACAGAGCTGAAGTGATATTTTATTGATGAGATAAATCTGAGTTTTGGGTGCTTTAAAACCAGATACTTCATGTCCCTTTCTTTCTTAGCCAACTCCTCATGACCTTTAAAATATGAAACAGAAAGACGTATCTCATTGAAGATCCTAGGATGCCCCACTCTCAAACCCACTGTCAGTGCCAGATAATTCAGAAGACACAATCATTACCTTGGCACACTATCTGACACTCACCTTCGGTTTCCAATGCGTTACATTAATTTAGGATATTAATAAAATTGTGATAGGTACCATGGAAATCTGCAGGAAGATTACATCAAACTGTAAAGGCTGTTTTTGTTTCATTGGTTGAACATAAAACAAGAGGCATATTTGTACTGGGAAACTCTGCCTTTGAAAACTGGGTCAGTTAGCAGACCCTAAGGTGGGAGTGGCATGAAGATGTTTTTTCTTTTAATGAAAATGGAGCCAAATGATGAATGTGATTAACATAAGAGGGATTTCAAGGGATATGAATGTGAAAGCTTTTAGATAATGCTCAAGCAATTGCATAAGAAATTATACATTGAACAATCTAGATTCTAGACCTTTCTGTCCAATCCCTTTTTTGTTATCCTTCTTCCTAAATGAACAAAATGAGGGAGGGTCAGTTTGCAACTTTAAAAAGCAATTCAGTAGCTTGTTGTATTAAGATTCTTCCTAGGCAACAAGATATTTTGCAACTGTTTTCCTAAGTTCATTTCTGACTAATGGTATTTCTGGGATTCTCACCCTATGAGGGAGCCAAGAGAATTAATTAGCCTGTGTGGTCTGTAATTGATTTGATGATGAAAATTGCTGCTGAGGTATCAAAGACCTATTTTTATTCTTTTCTGCAGGAAGAGAAATGTCTCTTCCTCCACTGACTGGTTCTATCAAAACAATACCAAATGGCTTAGTTATCAGTACCCTACTTTTCCCTCCATTGTCGCATTTTGTCTTCTTTATGCCTAGAGCTCACTATACCCAACTGCTGAAGAAACGCAATAGTCCTCCCTTATTCTGGGTTTAGCTTTTTGCAGTTTCAGTTACCCATAATCAACCATGGTCCAAAAATATTAAATGGAAAATTCCAGAAATAAATAATTTATAAGTTTTAAGTTGTGAGCCATTCTGGGTGGTATGATGAAATCTTGTATTTTCCTGCTTGGGACATGATTCATCCCTTTTACACCCTATCCACATTGTATAAGCTACCTCCCTGTTAGTCACTTAGTCAACTGGGTTATCAGACGGAAAAAGCATAGTATATGTAGGGCTTAGTGCTATCTGTGGTTTCAAGCATCCGCTGGAGGTTTTAGAACCTATTCCCCATAGATAAGGGGGGAGCACTGTAATCAAATTTTAATTTACTATAAATCCCCAGGGGTCACCTATTCCTATGCAACTCTGAACCAATAGGAAATGCAAACGGGTGAGGCGAACTACGTGGGTGTAAGACAGTAAAGGGTAGGGCCGGGTGTGGTGGCTCACACCTATAATCCCAACACTTTGGGAGGCCAAGGCGGGTGGATCACGAGGTCGAGAGATCGAGACCATACTGGCCAACGTGATGAAACCCCATCTATACTAAAAATACAAAAAATTAGCCAGGTGTGGTGACTCGTGCCTGTAGTCCCAGCTACTCAGAAGGCTGAAGCAGGAGGATCGCTTGAACCTGGGGGGTGGAGGTTGCAGTGACCTGAGATCATGCAACTGCACTCTAGCCTGGTGGAAGAGCAAGATTCCATCTCAAAAAAAAAAAAAAAAAAGCAAAGGGTACAGGGTGCGGGGTAGGGAAACTCTGGTGAACTAGACAATGCAGTTACTTGGCTCCAGATATTTTGGTCATGCAGAAATGTGATTTTAGGGTTGTAGGATCTTAGAGTTTTTTCAAGAGAAGCCAGAAGTAAGTGTGTGTGTGAGAGAGTGTGTGTGTGGGTGTGAATGTGTGTGTGTGTGTGTGCGCTTCTCCGATTTTTAAAATACTGTCGTCAAAATAAAACATGTATGGTCCAGATATGGCCCACAGGCTACTAGTTTGCAATTCCTAATATAAATCATTATCTTCAAATGTGTTTTAAGTTTCCTTCCTTATATTCATGGACTTTCATTTTAGCAAGGTGAAGTGGCTCGCATTTAGCAGGAATTAAACTCTTAACTACAGTATAGAGCAATGTTGAGCAGGCAGGGCAGATACTTCTTTTGGTACATGTATCTTCTTAACCACCTGAAATTAAACCACATGGCAGGAAAGTCCTGTCCTGTCTCCAGACACAAGGGTAGCTTTATTATTGTTGTTATTTGCTCATAATTTTAATGATATTGGCTGGTATTTATTGATCTATAAGTTGATTTGTGACTTTGGATATGTGTTTTTATGTATGTCATCTTACATAAGTCTCACAGCATTCTCATCTCAGAATGAGCTAGGTGATACTGCAGTAACAAATCACTCAGAATCTCTGTGACTTAACACAACTAAAGTTTATTTCTTGTTCGTTCTGTGTGTCCAACATAGGTAATCAGGGTGGCTCTGCTCATCTTTGTCACTCAAAAACCCAAGCTGAAAGTTTTATCCCAACAAGTACTTCTGTCATCACTAAGATAGGAAAAGAGAGGGAAGCAAATCACATACTGCTGCTAAAGCTTCTGACCAGGAGAAACACACATAACTTCTGCTCACATTCATTGACCCTAATGTTTACTTAAATGAACAAATGCCTGAAAATATCATTTTAAATAAAAGAAAAAGAAGAATAATTAGGAAGGACATGCTTTACCAAATATCAGAAGATATTATAAAGGCTCTAAAAACAAATCAGGTACTTGCAGAGGAATAAACAAATCAGTGGAACAGGACATAGAACCCAGAAATAGATCCTAATATATATGAAGATTTAATACATGATGAAAATGATAGTTAAATTCAGTAGGAAAGGTGATTGTTTTAAAATAGTATAGAAAACTAAAGTTGAACTCATATACAAAAATAATTTCAGATGGATTAAAAACTTAGACATAAAAATAAGAGAAGTTTTTCGAGAATGTACATATATGGGCAAGTCTCCATAAGTAAAACAGTAAACCTAGAAGTTGTTTAAAAAAAAAAAAAAAAAAAGTAAAAGAAGCAAGCTTGTCCCACCTGCACCCTGTGGGCCACATGCAACTCAGGACAGCTTTGAATTTGACACAACACAAATTCGTAAACTTTCCTACAACATTATTGTGTGTGTGTGTGTGTGTGTGTGAGAGTGTGTGTGTGTTTTAAGCTCATCAGCTATCATTAGCATTAGTGTATTTTCTGTGTGGCCCATGACAATTCTTCTTCCAATGTGGCCCAGGGAAGTCAAAAGATTGGACACCCCTCACAGATTTAGATATGTTAAAATATGTCTGTTTCACATAGTAATAAAAATCAGACAAGTGATAAATTAAAAATATATTTTAACACAGATGGAAAATACAGTATTAATATATGAGCTCTTCCAACATACAACCCAAAATAAAAAGAAAACAGCTCACAACAAAGCAAAGCCAGGTGGCCTACAAACTTGGGAAAAGGTGTCTAAACTTGCTAGTAATTAGGAAGATGGAAAATAAAGTAACAATGAGGTTTAAACTCATCAGTCTGGTAAAAATATAAGTTTGATAATATCCATTTTGGTATGGCTGCTGGAGGAAAATGGTGTTCTCATTGCTGGTGGAAATAAGAATTGTTACAATCCTTTTTGGAAAACAATTGGGCAACATTTATTTTGTTATTATTGTTAATTTGTTTAGATATTAGGGTCTCACTCTATTGCCTGGGCTGGAGTACAGTGGTACAATCATTGCTCACTACAGCCTTGACCTCCTGGGCTCAAGTGATCCTCCCTCCTCAGCCTCTGGAGTAGCTGGAATTACAGGCATGTGCCACTATCCCTCGCTATGGGCAATGTTTATTAAAATTAAATATCCACATCTCTTTGACTCAGAATTTACACTTAAGAAAATCTATCTTATAAAAATGAAAGTTCCAGTACACAGGGACACATGTGCAAGGGAGTTAATCTGAGCATTATTCAATGTAGTAGAAAACTAGAAACAAAGTAAATCATAATACATCCGTACAATAAATGAAGTAGAACTGTATTTCCTTGTGAAAATGAAAAATCTGGGAAAAGAGTGTATGATATAACCCTGCTTTCCAAAAAAATGGCCCCAAAATTCTATGTGTGGGAATGTATATAGATTTTTTTGTACATATATATGCTTAGATAGGATTATATGAGCATAGATTTTTAAAATACTTGAAGATACATGCTAGTTTTTTAGCATGGATTGTGGCAGGGGTGGGGCAGCAGGAAAGGAGACGGGGAGGGAGGAGGTTTGCACAAAAAAAGCCCCAGCATGTGTGCTATAATCCCATCTATTCATTAATGCAGTGCTCACTTGACTATGATTTAGGCTTTAGACTGAGGAAGGTCAATCGCTTATCCCAGCAAACACTAGGAAGGACTTAAATTGTTCTTAACTATCTGATGGCAGGTGCCTCCCAGAGGTAGATGGCATCCATGTAGGCAGGCAAAGCTTCTCAATGCTCATGAAAGGATACCAGTTTGACTGTGTATTTTTTGGATCTCCAAAGTTTATGGCTCTGCAATCAACCAGACTCACTCTGTCTCTACTCTTCAGATTCTTGTCAGAGAAAATAACCTCACACTCCCCATTAGCCACATGGGCTGAAAGCTATGCCAGTTGGCTGTCTTCAAATAGGAGAATGGCTTCATCATAGTGGTTCTTAGCTAATAATTTTAATAATGATGGTTTAACTTAGGTTTTCTTCTAATTGATAGGTCTGGCAAACTTATCTAGGCAAAAGTTTGTAAAAGGAACAAACCACTTGTTTCACAGCAACATAGATTTGAGAAAGCTGTTGAACCTGGTTGCAGCCTGAAAGTTTTAAATAAATAATAGTCTTGCTGTAGCTACTAAGGAATTGCTCTTCTTTAATCATGGATATTGCTATCCCTGCAGACAATTTTCAACCTCTAGTCAACCACATCGTAAGCACGGGGACCTTAATCAATGAAGAAAACCGTTTTCAAAAGTTTGAAGTTTCCATTCTTAGTGCAGATCATTGGGCATCTCCCAAGGTGTCTCACAGGCTGCCCAAGGTTCCAAAGTGGTGCACAAGCCAGAGGGGAGTTCATGGCTTTCTGATTTCTATCTAACCCTTACTATGGACCTAAACTTCACAGCTAAGCTAATGAGACAGAGAGAATATGTGACCAAGTCTAGTGCCAGCCCTACAGCACACACTCAGTGACTTGAGGCAAGTCACTTTTGCCCTCTACAGCCCAGCGTTCTCATGTATACTCCAACACAAGATCTCAGGGAACCCTTTTCTTTTGTTTAATAGAACTTATACAAATTTGTAATTATATGCTTGTGTGTATGATTGTTTAATTGCCTATCTCCTCCACTAAAGCATAATCTCTATACACATAGGGACAATATACTGTATCCCTAACACCTAACATGATGGCTAGCACATATTCAAACTCAATAAAAATTTATCAATTTGATGAATAAATAAATACATAAAATGAGAAAAATGATTTCAAATATCCTACCAGCTCTAACAACATATGATTCTCTAAATGCAAAAGGCTTTTATTTTTAAAATTAGGTCATAGTCTTCCTTTGCCCAAACATCACTGAGTAGATTAAGTGCCTAAGTGAACATGGCCCTGCTCTACATAATTACTCAAAAAAACAAAACAAACAAAAACCACAAAACTTAACCTATTAATCATAGTTTCTATTAAGATTTGTTTAGTCCCACCAAATCTCATTTTGAAAGTTGATTTCCAGTGTTGGAGGTGGGGCCTGGTGTGAGGTGTTTGGATCATGGAGTTGAATCCCTCATGAATGGCTTGGTGCCATCCTCACAGTAAACAGCGAGTTCCCACTCTTAGATCCCATGGGAGTTGCCCTGAGAGCTAGTTGTTAAAAAGAGCCTGGCACCTTCCCGTCTCTCTTGTTTCTTCTCTCTTGACATGTGGTCTGTATGTGCTGGCTCCTTTTCTTCTTCTGCCATGCTCACCAGATACAGATGCTGGTGTCATGCATCTTGTACAGCCTGCAGAACCATGAATCAAATAAACCTCTTTTCTTCATACATTACCCAGCCTTAGTTATCCTTTAAAGCAACACAAATGGACTAAGACAGTCCCGTATATCTGAAAGCATTGTCAGATGCCATTTCACCCATAGCTTTGCCTCTTAGCTGAACTACCATTTATGCAAGATAGGTGTTTGTTGTGTGTCCTACTAAAAGATTCTCAATCTCCCTTGCTATGTGGTTCCTGGATCTTGAAATCCTAACAGTAATTGAAACATAGAAGGCAAAAAAACTTAGAATTGTCTAGTCCAGTGATTTTTCAAACTGTATTTTAGCAGAGAAACCCTATTTTGCAAAAAGAAATTTTATATAGAAGCCCAGTATTTCCATTCAAAAATGTATGTCTATGTAAATAGATACAGTTTGGAGGGAGGGAAGGAAGGAAGGGGGAAAAAGGCAGGCAGGCAGAAAGAAAAGATATGCCCTGGTTGACATGAGAAAGGGAACTGCAGAGCCCTCACCTGCAGGCTTTGCCTTGACCTCCCTATTGGGCCATACCTCCCCTCACTGCCCTCTGCACCTGCCCTGCCTGCCCCATACTGCCCTGTAAGGCGCCACTGAGACTAGTAGCCTATAAACAGGTTGAAAGCCACCAGTTTGAATGACTATCTCCTTTTAACAAAAGAAAACTAAGACTTAATGACTGAATCATATTCTTCTTTAGTGTTCCAAATCCTTCCTGCAAAAAGTAAACTGTCTTCTTTTTGTTTCTTATTAGATTACACAGCCTTCCCCGAAGTAATTTCATACAAATCAGATTATCAGTGTTCAGTATACTCTTCTTATAGTTAAACCACCATCATTTAACGTTACTCATAACATTTTATTTCAACAAAACAATTTTTGAAAATATAAAAATTTCATAAGCACCGTTTTCCTGTTAGATACAAAATTTATTTTAAAAACAAATAATTATATTGACCTTTACCATCACATGTCTAAATTTTACACATGTTTATTACAAAGACACAGAGGTGAATTAAAAGAGTATATCATTATGCATTGTCAAATAAAGGAAAGGTTTCCTTATCCAAATAGAGAGAATATATAAGTGATTACTTAATATAAAGCAAAAGCTATGTCTACCAAAGAACAGACATGCAGTTATTGATCTGGAATTGGCATGATTACAAACTACTCTGCAATTCTTCCTCTTCCCAATTAAGGTGTCTCTCTTGAACTGATTGAAAGCTGTTTGATAAGTATACTTTTTTCAAGAGGGTATGCTCAGTTGGGGGTCTTTTTATTAAACTGAAATTCTATCATTAGCTCTGACTAGCACCAGCTGCTGTGTAAATTCTGTGTTGATGTAGACCTCCACTGGTGTTCCAAATATTGCAGATGAATCTCTCTCTGCCTCCAAAATCCTCAGTCATACAGTATGAATAATTAACATCTGATAAATGCAGAGCAAAAATGACTTTTATTAGAAGACATGGTACCGGGATCACAATTCCACCTTAACTCCTCAGAACAATGAACCAAATAGGACTTTAGCAGTTAAAAAAAGTGTTTCTAAATCTCTCTATATTATGTTTTTCCCTATACCTGATCAGAAATGTTAACAGTAAGACATAGATTAAATGTTTTAGTCTTACAGCAAAGTTAAAGACAGAATCCAAGCGGCAGCATATTTTAACTAATGTTTTTCTGAACATTCTAATTCCAGATAAATTCAAAGCATTTAGGACTCATGTCTGTCATGATTATTCTTTCTTCTAAATAGTTCATAATCCATCGCTTTTTTTTTTTTTTTTTTTGAGACAGAGCCTCTCTCTGTCATCCAGGCTGGAGTGCAGCAGTGGCAACATCTCGGCTCACTGCAACCTCTGTCTCCCAGGTTTGAGCAATTCTCCTGCCTCAGCCTCCTGAGTAGCTGGGATTACAGGTCAGCACCACCACATCCAGCTAATCTTTTGTATTTTTAGTAGAGACAGGGTTTCACCATGTTGGTCAGGCTGGTCTGGAACTCCTGACTTTGTGATTCGCCCCCTTCGGCCTCCCATAGTGCTGGGATTGCAGGCGTGAGCCACCACTCCCAGCCAGCCCATCACTTTTAATAAAAATATTTCCTATTCATGAATCTAATATTATTTCTACAAGATGTATGGTATAAGTACAGCACAAAACAGTTACATGAAATGTCTTTATAGAGTTGAACCTATAAAAACATCTACCTTGTTCAGGAGATGTGCCAAGTGGGATTTTTCCTTAATGCATTTGATAGGCTTTAGCAGACAGATTTTTATTTTTATTTTTTTATTATTATTATACTTTAAGTTCTAGGGTACATGTGCATAACATGCAGGTTTGTTACATATGTATACTTGTGCCATGTTGCTGTGCTGCACCCATCAACTCGTCAGCACCCATCAACTCGTCCTTTACATCAGGTATAACTGCCAATGCAATCCCTCCTCCCTCCCCCCTCCCCATAATAGGCCCCGGTGTGTGATGTTCCCCTTCCCGAGTCCAAGTGATCTCATTGTTCCATTCCCACCTGTGAGTGAGAACATGCAGTGTTTGGTTTTCTGTTCTTGTGATAGTTTGCTGAGAATGATGGTTTCCAGCTGCATCCATGTCCCTACAAAGGACACAAACTCATCCTTTTTTATGGCTGCATAGTATTCCATGGTGTATATGTGCCACATTTTCTTAATCCAGTCTGTCACTGATGGACATTTGGGTTGATTCCAAGTCTTTGCTATTGTGAATAGTGCCGCAATGAACATACGTGTGCATGTGAGCAGACAGATTTTTAAACTTGTCAAAGGACATTGATAAACTTGAATCCATGAAATAATGCAATACATAATGATAAAATACGCCATAATAGTATAGTGGCTAAGAGCAAAGCATTCTGGAGATGAATTTCTGGGCCTCAGTTTCTCCATCTGTAAATGAAGATAATATTAGTATCAGGCTTAAGACCATTACTTGAAGCACGAAGAGATCATGCATATGATCATTAGCACAGCACTGTGTATTTGTTTTCTATTTCTGCGTAACAAATTACTGCATACTTTGTGGCTCAAAACAACAACTGCTTATTATCTTACAGTTTCTAGGTAAGGGCATGGCTTAGATGGGCCATCTGCTTAGAGTCTCACAACACTGTAATCAAGGTGACACCTGGACAGTGTTCTCATCTGGAGACTTGACTGAGGAAGAAACCCCTTTTTAAGCTCACTCAGGTTATTGGTAGAATTCATTTCCATGCTACTCTAAGACCAAGGATCCAGGCTTCTTTCTGACTGCTGGCTGGAGTTTGCCCAAGGTTCCTCACCATGAGAGCTTCCTTAACATGACTGCTTACTTCATCAAGTCAAAAAGGAGAGCGTCTAGAGTGAGTCTACTAGCAAGACAGCGTCTTATATTATGTAACATGATCACAGGAAGAACATCCCACCACTTTTGCCATATTCTGTTGGTTAGAAGCAACTCCTAGGTCCTGCCTACACACAAGAGTGGACACACCAGGAAGCAAGGATCCCTGGTGGTCATCCTAGAGTGTGTGTGCCAAATACAGTAAATGAATGAATAAATGAAAGTGTGAGTGAGTGAATAAGCAAATGAGTAGGTGAATGATTGAAGTTAGGTGTGAATGTTGTAAGTCCCTTGGACAACAGAAGACATGACAAATGGTTGTAAAGACGGGATAAATGGGTAGGTAGTAGACTCTAAGCTGACTGCTCAGTTGAAGTCGTAACACAAGCATCTAACCTTTGTGGAAATAATGTGTTGAATAATTATGGGGCCTGGGCTGTAAGGCCTAGAGAATGTCAGAGTAAAATATCAGGGATGGTGGGAAATAGAGACCTAAAAGAATATATAGGGCTTTTAGTCTCACTGTAAAGTGATAATTTTCTTACCGTTGGAGCAAATGGAGAAATTAGAAATGAAATAAAATGGTCAAATATAATTACATAAGTTTTTAACTTCTAAGTAATAGAAATAACTAACAATAAAAACCAAAAAAATCAACATACATGAAAAATAGAATTATCAGCACCAGGTATATGAAAAGTTATTCAAACATACATGTGAACACTAATAATATTCCCAACGGATAAATGGGCAAAGGACATGATTATATGATTCATGCACAGGAAATATGAATAGTAAAATAAATTTGAAAAACAGTTTAAATTTAATATGAATAGGGGAAAAGCCTCACAAACAAAAAAAATTCAAGTACCTATCCAATCCATCTTATTTTACCAGCTGATTACTTTAAGATGAGAGAGTAAACAGTAAAGTTAATTGCATTAGTATTGTTAAGCAAAACACCTGGTATAACTTATAACTCACCCTGGGTGGGTGGGTATTCGATAATAATTAGCTGTCAGTAGTCAGTGGTAGGAGAGCTAGTATGGATAACTGCAGTCGCCAAATCATCAAAACACTTATTTGCAGACCATAAGACCACATTAACGTGAGGCAGCTAACATGGGGGGAAAAGCTGTTTAGAATTCTTTCAATTTTACTTATACCACTTTGGTAGCTGGAATACAGTAAAACAGATAGAGATCAGACCCCAGAAGAACAAGGAAACTAGGCAAACAGGCTGGATACTCCACAGGAAGAGAATCTGCCCAAGAACAAGGTCAGCGTTCCTACTTTAACGAACATTCTGATGACAACACCTCGGCCTCGGGTGAACTTCTTTGTGACAGCGTCGTGGGATGCCGCAGGGCTGTATGGACTGTTCCTGGACTTGGCACACAAACGGCGACACAGGTGGGTATCCACTTTTCCCTCTCCCTTGGGCCTGTTCTGGGTAGACAGGGAAAATCAGTTTTGATGCCAGTGATGATATACCCAATATGTTTGTGCACGTGTGTCCTCAGGTCTCTTTAGGAGTAAGTTATGGCACATCTCTCATCATGGCCAGGGATGGAAGGGCCAACAATTAAATGAATAATAGTAAGCACTCACTAAGTATTTGTTGTGGTTATTAATGTTGCTTTTACCTTCAGTGGGAAGGAGGCAAATAAAGATGACTTTGTTCCTGGAATCTAGATGGCTTCTTGTGTGGTGTCAGAGAGGGCGGGCACCCATGGGACTGCTGCAGCAGAGGTGGGAGGAGGAGGCCCACAGGGGAGCCCAGCACCTGAAGATGATGACGGGCAGCAGCAGGTGGTGTCTGGGAGGTCTGACAGCCACAGTCAGGGCCTGTGGTTTTCAAACACAACTCCAGGCTGACTCACTGAGGGAGATCCAGTAAGCTCTTCAAACCAGTGCCACCTACCACCCCCACAGATTAAGGGCAGGATTCGCCAGGGACCTGAGGCAAGGCTAGGGGACAGAAGGTGATATGGCAAAGAGGAATCAAGAGGGAAATGGGGGAAGAGGTTGGAGAGCCAAGCAAGTGGTGGTCACAGTACCTTTCTGAGAGCAGTCATTGGTTATTATGCTCTGGAAGAGAGGAGGAAATATGTAACAACAGAGACCTTCGGAGGGAATGAGTAGATCGCACATTTGTTCTTTCCATATGTCCAGGTGAAGACTGGATGTCTCAGCTGGTCCCCACTCATCTCCTCCCCTCCTCCATCTATAAAATAAATGTACTTTGGTCCTAATATTTTAAGTGCAATTACCCTAAACTCATTTGGAGGTCCATCCATGGGGTACTTTTAATAGTTCTTGTCTGCATTTGGTGAATCTTCACATTGGTGTATCTTCCTTGGAATGTACATTTTTGGAATGAAGGAATCAGAGCTATGTAGTTCTCTGAACAGTGTATAACACTGTAAACAATTAGATGACTTATATTTTTAAAATGAAGATGATGCTACTTATAAAATGAATGAGATTCGTAAAGCCATTCTTTTTTGCTGTAATATCAATGGGACTTGAAAAGTTAGTAGTCTGCTGGTGAGAAAACAGCAGTATCACTTCTTAATGTGATATCAGTTCTTAATATGAAACTAGCTTTTGTATTCCTCTTAAATTGCTTACCATTGTAATCCCACTTCTAGAAGCCTCAGGTAGGGAAATAATAAACAATGTGAACAAAAATATATGTGTAAACAAATGAGCACCTAAATGTTTGATTATAGGAAAATGGCCAGATGAAGCTTGGTATAGCTGGTATATCTAGCAGTTATCAAAATTATAGTTAATAATTTTAACAGGAAAATAGTTATGTTAAAATAGCAAGTGAAAAAAGAACGTGCAGTAATTTTTCAATTATATTTTTCCAAAGCATAGAAATAATTGGAAAGAAACATATCGAAATGCTAAAAAAAAAAAAAAAAAAAGAGGGCATGAGGAGGAGGGCCTGTATGGCAGAAAAATGGCTAAGAAGTGAGCAATGAGGAAATGAAATGTGTCAAACAGAACTAAGGAAAGGAAAATTCAGTTTTTTGAATACCATGTGCAAGCAATGAACTAAGTATTTAATAATTCTTGTTGATAATTAAAGATAAACATTGGAATACGTCTATGAGGAGAAAAGAGCCTCTTTCCACGATGAACAGAAACCTCCCATCTTAGCTTAGTTGAAAAAATGGAAAGCTAAGATACTTTGAAGTCTGAAAGAGTACATGAGATGACTCAGGTGTGGTTAGTAGCCCATCACCTCTGCTGAGCAGCTAAACATGACAGTGAAAATGAGAGTACACATTTGAGAAATGGGGTTTGCTGAGGCCATATATGGGAAGAGGGGACAGGCAAGTCATTAGACCAGTCTCTGCAAGTTTCTAAACCTAGATGTCCATCCAGAATTGCTTGGGTAACTATCCAAAACCACAGGTATGCAGCCAAAAAGGCACAGGCCAAAGTAACTATATCAGGGCACAGATGAAACAAAATGGGGGATGGGCAGTGCATAGAGAATGAAAGGAACGAACAATGGCACAATCACCACTCACTGCAGCCTCAACCTCCTGGGCTCAAGGGATTCCCATGCCTCAGCCTCCCAAGTAGCTGTGACTACAGGCGTGAACCACCATGCCCAGCTAATTTTAGTGTTTTTTGCAGAGACAGGGTTTTGTCATGTTGCCCGGGCTGGTCTTGAACTCCTGAGCGCAAGCTATCTGCCTGCCTCAGCCTCCCAAAGTGTTGGGATTACAGACATGGGCCACTGTGCCCGGCAGAGCATAATGCTTTACATGGGCTTACTCACTTATCCCCTCACAACAGCGTTCCATACTAAGTGTGGGTTTCTGTGTTTAACCCCCTCATTATTTCCTCCCTTACGTTTGCAGCCTTTACCTTTCTACTGACTCATCTTAGTAATACTTAAATATGTTCTTCATCCCCTACTCTTCTTTCAGCTATTCTGGAAATTCCCCTACTCCGTCCTCCCCTTCAAATCCCAAATTCTCTAAATGATTAAGTACCCATGGTCATTTCCTCATGCCCACACGCTCCCCAACCCATTACCATTGGGCTAATGTGCCTACCTGCTTTCTAAAGCTGCTTTCACCAATGTTACCAGGGACCTCCTCATTGATAAAACTCATTGCATCCTTTCCATTCCCTACCTTATATGACTTTTTGGCCCCTTTAACCACTGAGATCCAGTTTTAGAGTTACATGTCTAGCTACTTAACGGACATCCCACAGCTTCATTAGACCTCAAATTCAATATATTCTAAGTTTACTTCATCTTCTTTCCAAAGCTACTCTTGTTCCATGTTCTCTATTTCAGCAAATGACACCATCACCAAAGCTGGTCTTCCTTCTTTCCTTCACCCCCAAATACACTTGGTCAGTAACCCCTGTACAGTCTACCCCCTACCTGCCTCTCAGAGCTGATGTGTACTCTTCTCTATCCCTATAGTACTAGGCTCATTTCACCACTTCCTTGGTAGCCCCGTCACTGGACTTCCCTACCCTTCACCCCTCCACTGCCCTACCACCATCTCTATTCTGGTCCCTGGAATGCAGTCCAGGGGATCTTTCTAAAACACAAGTCTGATTTTGTCAGTCCTCTACTTAAAAATTTTCCGTGGCTTTCCACTGTCCCTAAAATGAAGTCTAAACTTCTTAACATGGCTAACATGATCCTCTCCAAGTTTCATCTTCAACACATCCCCTTCTGCACGCCACACTCCAGCAATACTTCTTGCTGTTCCTCCAATGCTCCTCTCTTCTCTCTCTGGTTGTTTCCAGTGCTTGAAACAGTTCTTCTGACTTTTCTTCTGGGTAAGTCCTTCCACACCTTTAGATCTCAACTTATGTCACTTCCCTTGGAAAGACGTTCCTCAACCCCCAGTCCAGGTTAAGCATCCTTCTTCTGGACATCCACTGTATTACAAATGCTCTTAAAGTGGCCTCTATTTAACCAGCTTACTTGATACATGTAATTTCGTTTGTAAAGCACACTGACTACAGCCCTGCCCTCCCCAACGCTCAAAGCTGATAAGCTGCTGTCTATACACTCATCTTACTACTGCTCTCACCAGTTGAATTGCATTGTATGCCTACCAAGAGTCAGATGTGTTTAGTCTAAATTATTTTATAATAGTTTTACTATGGTTATAGCTATGTTATTTGAGGAAATCTTATGTAAATTCATAAAATATAAGTACAGAAAGTTGTTTCATAATGTACAAAGACATAAATGTAAGCTTCTAAAAGTTACTCTCATGGATATAAAATTGGAAATGGAAAGAAATCATTAAACATCTAAACAGATTCTACTCTGACATAGATTTGTCAGTATCTAAGTTCTTGCTCCAATTTAAAGAAATTAAAATAGAAATAAAACATGTGTATATATTATGGATGTGGTTTATATCAGAAAGATGACCGGGACTTCAATTGCTGGACATATATTTAAGGAAAAGTCCTTAGCCTTGCATCAAAAATTTGGCAAAATAATATACGTTTATATTTTATTGAAGTGAAATTTATATGACATACAATTAACCATTTGAAAATATACAAGTCAATGGTATTTAGTGCAGTCATGATGCTGTGTCACTACCAACTCTGTCTAGTTTCAAAACTTGTTCATCACCCCAGAAAAACGCCCTGTACTCTTGAGTAACCACTCCACATTCCCCTGCTCCCGTCTCCTAACAACCTCTACTCTCTTTAAATTGAAATAGAACATTTAAGGCATGTAGATAACATTTTTAATGACTCTCCACTTTACTGACTTTTTGGATGAGTCTATTAACTATTGGTCCAACACAAGTTGGATGAGTGGGCATATGCACATCTGATTTCCTTGCAGCTCTGTATTAAAATTGCTCATTTCGCTGCCTCCCCTGCCTCCTAGACATTGCACGCTTTGTAGGCAGGGGCATGTTTGAGCTGTTTATACATGGGTCTGCAGTACTTGGCACAATGCTTGGCACACAGTGGGCTCCATATTTGTAGGGTTAATTCAGATTACCCAGAAATTAAGTAATATGTCCAAGGACATTAATGGTGAGTCACAATTTAAGGTTAGTGAGCACACTAAGCAGAAAATGAGACCTGTCTGGGAGGTGAACTGAGGCAGCAGTCATATTAGAGTTAATACTGAAAAGTGCTTACTATGTGCCTGGCACTGTGCTGAGCTCTTAACAAGTATTACACTGTTTAATCCTCTTAACAACCCTACAAGGTCAATATTATTATTAACCCAGAAATTCTAGGGAGAGAGTCAGAGATTCCTTAATCCAATTCAAGTATTATAGGACACCAGAGGAAGGCTGTGAGTTCAAAAATAGTTTAGTCAAATGACTGGTAAGGACAATCATTTTGTTACTTTAGTAACACCTTTTAGGACTGGTTTTAGGAAAGAGGAAGTCAGGTCAGATGTCTGCAATGGAGCCCTCTCTAGAGTTTTTGCCCTTCTCCGCACACACACAGACACACACATGCAAC
Organism: Chlorocebus sabaeus; assembly: GCF_047675955.1. Lineage (NCBI taxonomy): Eukaryota > Metazoa > Chordata > Mammalia > Primates > Cercopithecidae > Chlorocebus > Chlorocebus sabaeus. The sequence continues at coordinate 12,914,513 of NC_132927.1, forward strand.
ACACATGTCTTGGGTTGTATCTTGCAAGTACTTGGTTATAATTCTTGGGAAAGATGTCACTCTTATGATTTTGTTTTGCTCTATTGATTACCACTGTGTCCTACAGGTACAACCACATCTACTGTAAACTGGAATACTTCTAGATCCCACTGGACTTCAGGGCTCTACCATGTCTGTGCCTCTCTGGAAACCACTGCCTCCTGTATAGCACCAGGCCACTTGCCCCTCTGCTGGCCACCACCACTGCATGTTCTACTGGCGCTGCCACCAATACCCCAGAGCACAGATGGGCCAATGCTACTCAGTGATTTATGGTGCAGTGGAGAAAAATGCCTCTTTCTATTTATTCTCTCCATCGAGTTATTTCCAAAGCAATATTGCCCGCCTCGCCAAAGCCTCAGAGGCTTGGGTGAAGATGTGTCTTCTGATTTTTATGTACCATCCCCTCTTTGTCCCAGGATCCAGAACTGAGTCCATGGAAATCTGCACCTGGGGCAAAGGCAAACAACCTGAGGTACTTAGGGTAACTGCTCCACTCCAACAAGTAAAGTTTGATGACTGGGCCAGGCTTATCCCACTTGATCCCTCTCCACTCAGTCCCTCAGATGATCCTGAGTTCTAAAGGTAGACACTTTTAATGTAGCGCTGGAACCCCAACTCCCTTACTTTTATGACCAAGTGTGGGAAGTGGAAGTGGAATTCGAGACCCTGTAAAGGATGGAGCTCAGGATTTGGTGACAAAGACTTTTAGAGCCAACCTAGATGCCTTGGTTAAAATGTGTATGTTAAGTAACACCTCCATGCAGACTACCATAATAGGCCTCTTTGGGGATTCTGACAGAGCAGGATGAACTCTGTTCCCTCACAGAGCTCACAACTCACGTGGGGATACAGTGCAACACAAACTAGCATCTCACGAGCATTCCAAAGCTCTGGACGGGGAAGAGTTAGGGGTGACTGTTAAGTTCTCTTTGTTTGCTTATCTATATTCACTAGTTTTCTGTAACATGTATGTGTTGGTTATATAATAAAGCCTGAAGTAAAATTCAACAAGGATAAATACTCTCCAGTCAGAGTTGGCATCCAGTGCTCAGACAGCTCAGCACCCCCGCAGTCTTCACCAGAGCTGGCCTGGGAGCCCCTCCACCCTTCTCCTTGAGCATAGGACACAAGTGCCAAAAAGGAACCCTAGGGCATACAGCCCACCTCTTCTCTTGCTCCATCCTCTCTATTATCACTGAACAAATAGATACACTCAACATCTCCTCAAAGCCTTCACTATGCACTGAAAACTCCAAGCTGATTATGGCAATAATAATAATAAATGAGTCTGAAAAGACCTTGCTAATGCTTTTTATAAAATAAATAGGCTGAGTATCGAATGAGTATTGACCCAAAAATAAAAGTAAATGGCTTTAAACAAAATGTTTCTCAGTGTTCTTCTCTGTTATCCATGATTTTAATGTGATCCTAAATATTTTACTCTAAACATCCCATTTTTAGACACATAACCTTTTAGTTAGCTGTTTTCTAAAAGTATATGAAATTGGGTTAGTTTTTGGTGTCTTTTTTCTTTTCTCAACCCATATAAGAACAATACTCTTATATATATAGTTCTTGTGAACCAAGTAGGTAGTAAAAAAATTGAGAGTCAAAATTTAAATATCTTTAATAATTGACTTGTATAATGTTTATGTCTTGACCATCATCTTCATCATCACCACTGCAAGCATCTGGATTGGACTTGAAGTTTACAAATCATTTCTACAAATAGCATGTCTCTTTTGGGTGGCCCTACTATCCCTGTTGTATTGAGGAGGAAACTGGCAAGTCACAGAGGCTAAATGACTTGCCTAGGATCTCACAGCTACTTCTGGTACAGAGCTAAGACTTGATCTCAAATCTGCTAACTCTGCAGTTTTTATTCTTTATCCTACCAAATTGCTGTTCCTTTTCTTTAGTTCCTGTATTTTAGTAGTAGTGGCATTTGGTTTGACTTAGAAAATCTTAAATTAAACCTTTGAGTAGCTCCTTTACCACAGTTCCAAGAGACTAATCTAGAGGTACAAACGTAGTCTGTAAAGCACTCTCCTATCTCGTTTCACATCTCTCTACTCTTTAAAATGTAAGCACCAAACCATAAGAACATGTTTTTGAAAAATCAAAATTGGGCCAGGCGCAGTGGCTCATATCTGTAATTCCAGCACTTTGAGAGGCCAAAGTAGGTGGATCACTTGAGGTCAGGGGTTCAAGACTGGCCTGGCCAACATGGCAAAACCCCATCTCTACTAAAAATACAAAAACTAGCCAGGTGTGGCTGCATGCACCTGTAATCCCAGCTACCCAGGAGGCTGAGGCATAAGAATCACTTGAACCTGGAAGGCAGAGGTTGCAGTGAGCCAAGATAGCGCCACTGCACTCCAGCCTGGGTGACAGAGTGAGACTCCGTCTGAAACAAAAAGAAAGAAAAATCAAAATTGCATTTAAGTTCAGGAAGAGAGAGAGAGAAGAACTTAGATGTTCAAATGTTCTCTGTATTGCATTTAGCGGCGAGGCAATTGATGTTTCTCTTCAAAAACAAATGTTTAAAAATGTCTTTGAAAATATGTGGTATAAACAAAATGTTATATGGGGAGGGAACAAGCTTAGGTAATAGGCAATATCCAATAAGAGATCTAGACCGTGGAGCTAGATTGAAATTCTGGATTTGGTCTGGGCGCAATGGCTCACGCCTGTAATGCCAGCACTTTGGGAGGCCAAAGTAGGCGGATCACGAGGTCAGGAGATCGAGACCATCCTGGCTAACACGGTGAAACCACGTCTCTGCTAAAAATACAAAAACAATTAGCCGGACATGGTAGGGGGCGCCTGTAGTCCCAGCTACTCGGGAGGCTGAGGCAGGAGAATGGCGTGAACCCGGGAGGCAGAGCTTGCAGTGAGCGGAGATCGCGTCACTGCACTCTAGCCTGGGCGACAGAGTGAGACTCCATCTCAAAAAAAAAAAAAAAGAAAAAAAAAGAAATTCTGGATTTGAGGATTTCAAATCTGTAAGGCATTTTATCTCAGAGAGTGAGTATGTAAGAGTTTAAGCATGTGTCCATATGATTGAAAGATCCAAGTTCAGTCATGGTGGGCAGGGAAAGGAGGTATTTGAGTATTCTTCAGCACCCGTGGGATGCCAGATTTAGAAAAAATGAAAATAAAAAACGTCTAATTACATTTGAATTTCCAATAAACAACTAACTTTTAAATGTAGTATGTTACATTCAATATTTGAGACATGTTTATACTTAAAATTTTTCACTCTTTATCTGGAATTAAATTTAACTGAACATCCTGTACTTTTTCTGGTCAACCTACCCTAGGGGCTAATCCATAGGGCGTCCTTGAGCCAGGCTCAGAGAATACTTCTTTGGGGCCATCCCTGATAAGCCAAGAACTAGAACTGAGATAAAATGAGAAAGTCTGAATTAAGTCCTTGGTTGTATACATACATCTTTTTTAAGTGTTTCATTATCTGCTTGGGCCTTTTGTCTTTGATTGAAAGTTGCTATAAACTGTGCCTGAATACCACAGCGTTAATCACAAGCCTCCTGAAGTATTTTCATATTGTGTGTAATAAATGCCCATATACTTAGGATTTAAAGTAAGAACTACTCACCACAATATTTAGTTAAAATTACAAAGCGAGTACAAATTAAGCCATCATTTTGTTAAGGTGTATATTATAAGTCTTATTTAATTTCCCCATGTTCTTATGTGTATGTTTGTGTAACTGTTGTGTCAAGACTTTCACTGATAAAGTATTTCAATTAACTGCTAAAAGAATACATTGAAGGAGTTACAACTGATGTACATTTGGGCTAAATACCTATAATCAGAGTTGTTTCTCACCTGAGTCCCTCTTACTGATGTTATGTAACAAGCGGTCCTGATTGCTAGCAATAACTTGCTTAACATGTTCACATTTGCGTGATAATCATATAAAAAATAAAATGACTCACTAGTACTTCAAAAAAGAAACTGATACTAGGTGTAGGCTAGATATGTTATATGGTCACTTTATCATATCTGAAAGCCTCCTTCCTAAATCACTAGGATTTTTCAGACTCTTGTCACAGGACTGATTTGAGACCAGCTGAGAGATGAAATTTGTGTGGGATGACGGAAGCAATGAGAGAAACTGGTGAATGGAAGGCAGGGAATCACCCCTTCATGCTCACCTACCCCCATGCTTCCTGGGTAACCAGAGCTTATCACCTAGGTATAGTCTTACGGCCAAAAAGGACTAAAATGAACTGGAAAGTCAGGGAAGTCATAGTAGTAATGAGCTTTGGTGCAGAGATGTACGGGGAAGTAAAGTCCTCCTCATCCACCAGGGGCCTTTTATGTCCTTGTGTGGCTCCTGTGATGATTATATCACTCTTTAACAGTCTTCTAACATTATAATCATGAAATCATCATAAACATTTTTCCTCGCAAATTATTTATTCTCTGCCACCTTCTTTCAAAACTTCCTGATTTCACTTTATGGAAGAGACCAGAGAATTCTCAAGATCTAATTCTATCCCACAACCTTTCTATAAATCACTTTAATGTGATGTTCTAGAAAATTTATGGGACACATCTTTGTTAAATAAAAGAGGCATTTACTTGGTAAGGCAGCCAATTTCTCTTATTCATTGATCAGCATGAGACCTTTATTTAAAGCTTTTTGTGTGTGTATGACAGGGTCTTGCTCTATTACCCAGGCTGGAGTGCAGTGGGCCAGTCATGGCTCACTGCAGACTCCACCTCCTGGGCTCAAACAATCCTCCTGCCTCCACCTCCCGTATAACTAGAACTACAGACGCATGCCCCCACGCCCCACTAATGTTTTGATTTCTTGTAGAAACAGGGTCTTACTTTGTTGCCCAGGCTGGTCTCTAATTCCTGGGCTCAAGTGATTCTCCCACCTTGGCTTCCCAAAGTGCTGGAATTACAGGTGCGAGCCACCATGCCCAGCCTATTTAAAGCTTTAGGAAGAAAAGTTTCACATTGCTCAACCTCATGACTTAAGCAGGTCAACTCAAGGTATGGGTAAATCATGCCTTTCCTACCACATCATCATGGGAAACCTGAAGTGGCCACTCTCACAGCCTTGCCTATAGGATGCTAAAAGAATGAAACATCTGAAATTATTCCCATATCTTACATGTGTCCTGTGTATAAGAAATTTCAGGCTGGGTGCCATGGCTCACGCCTGTAATCCCAACACTTTGGGAGGCCGAGGTAGGCAGATCATCTGAAGTCAGGAGTTCGAGACCAGTCTGGCCAGCATGGCAATACCCCATCTCTACTAAAAATACCAACAAAACAAAAAATTAGCCAGATGAGGTGGCACATGCCTGTAGTCCCAGCTACTTGGGAGGCTGAGGCAGGAGAATCACATGAATCCAGCAGGCAGAGGTTGCAGTGAGCTGAGATCGCACCACTGCACTCCAGCCCAGGTGACAACAGGGAGACTCTGTCTCAAACAAAACAAAACAAAAACCCAGAAATTCCATCTCTCAGAATTTTGTGAAGAATATCTATTCTTTCTCCTAGCTCTGCTCAAAATCATCTCCATGAGATAGTGGATTTATGAATGTGGTAAGAAAAATTCAGTAGACTCTAAGAAAATTTCTTTATCCTGTTCAGAGCCTCCCTTGTCCAGTCCCATGTAATGTTCTTTATCCCAGATAAATGTAGCCAAGCACTTCCAAACACCTCGGGAAATGCAGAAGTTGAAGGGGGGAAATCTTATTTTACTATGTAAGTTTCGAATATGCTATTTTTGACTAGATAACACAATCACATAGCCCAAGAATTAAAACAACATTAAAACATATACATTGAAAAGCTGTATTATGTTCCCTTTTCCTATCCACCCCACTAATCCCTGATGCCCCCTATAGGTTAACACTTGCCCTGTGTTCCTCCGGGCTCTTCCAATGTTTTTATGCATATACAAGCATTAATGCATTATTTTTATTTCCTAGATTTCTTACACAAAAAGCAACATACACCATACGTCTTCTGCAGCTTGATTGCTCATATAAAATATATCCCAAAGATCACTCCATGTCAGTATATAGGACTCATAAAATGTCCTTGTTGACAGGGTGTTTCTTAAGTCTTCACATAACATGCAATGCTGCAGTGAACAACTTGTCTGTAAGTCCTTTTGTAGGATAAAGTTCCAGAATTGAGGATAAATTTCTGTAGGATAAATTTCCAGAATTGAGACTTCATAGAATTTTTTAATTAAATACCTCTGTTCTAACGCTTCTCAGAGTGGCTTGCGTTTGTTAGTGCTTCCTCCTCACTATGGTATACACTTCTGAAGGCATGAACTGTGTTTTATTCATCTTTGCACCCACAGGGGCTACCATAGTGCCTAGCATGTTAATGCTAAATACAAACCAAACTTCTAGTGTAACTGCAACCCTGAGAACATTCAAGTAACCCCTCAACGTAAAGGCTGAGATCTAGGTGTAGATTAAGAGGCACTTCCCAGTTTCTACTTCAAGATGAAAACAGGACTTATAAAGATAAAAGTATTGAATAAGGAGTCAAAGTTTCAAGGATGAGGCTGTCTCTTCAAATCCGGGGACTGGGTCAATGTCGGGCAAATTTTCTGGGTTAATCATGCAGAGACAAACTAAGTGGTAAAATAGAGAGGAAGCCTAGAGAACTCCTGCCTGCTGATGAGCAGCCACAGGTGACTGAGAATAGCACTTCCCTAAAAGCCAGGATGAGCTATGGAGAAAAGGTAAATGCATACGTGGATTAGAATCTGAGCAGAGATGGAGAGTGTGCGCAGAAAGCGAGGCTGCACATGGTGCTAATGTAGCTGCTTCTCCACTCTCATGACAGCCTGTGGGAATGGCTCCTGGTTTTGCTCTTCAGCCCCCACCCGTGTCAGGAAGGCTTCTAGGAAGTGGCCTTGGTGAAAACTCAGGCCCAGTCCTAAACTGATGGCAGCTGTACTTCCCTAGCTATTTCTCTCCCCATCCCAGTGCTGCTCCTCCCAGCCACAGCTGCTATTCCGAGCACATAGGCCATAGGAGGATTCTTTCTTTCCACGAGATAATCACTAAGCCTCCCAGCTGCCACTGAACTCTGTTTAGCCAAGTTTGAAGACATGGACTAGAAGGCAGATGTGTCACACACAGAACTCGTTTCAGTGCTTGTCAAAATCCTCACCTCTCAAAAATTGTCAGTGAAAAATGAATGGTTACAACTTCTTATGTCAATAATGTGGCAATATAATTCAAAAATTGTAAATGTGTTTTTATCTAGCAATTCTACTTCAAGGAATTGATTCTGCAAGTACACTTATAGAAGAACAAAAAAAACTATACATACATTTGCTGAAGTATTATTTGTAAAAGCAAAGAAATTAAATAGAAATTACCTACATATCTATCAACATGGTAGTGGTTATATCTATAATACTATATTATGTAATATCTTTTGCAGCTCTAGAAGAATGAGATAAACCCATGTGTAGGGCATGGAGCAACAGTCACATACACTGAGGTGAATAAAAACAAGCTTAAAATAGTAAATATATTGTATGATTTTATTTGTGATTTAAAAGATGATGTGCTTGCATATGAATTTTTAAAAATTGGTAAAAATATATGAGAGACTATTAAGGCCACCACTGGGGAATGGGATTGAGGAGACTAGGGGAAAAGAAAGGAACAACTTTTTATTTTTTTAACTTCATATCCTTTTTGTATTGCCTTTGAGAATTAAAAAGTTCACTTGCAGCCCACATATTATTTCTAAGATTCCTGTGGTATATAGATTATGTAGGATTTGGTGATTTTCTTTTTTTTTGAGACAGGGTCTCATTCTGTCACCAAGGCTGTGGTGCAGTGGCATGATCACAGCCTGCTGCAACCTAGATGTCTGAGGCTCAGGAGATCCTCCCACTTCAGACTCCCAGGTGGCTGGACTACAGGTGTGTGCTACCATGCCTGGCTAAGGGTCATACTATGTTGCCCAAGCTGATCTTGAACTCCTGGGCTCAAGCGACTTGCCCGCCTCGGCCTCTTAAAGTTTTGAGATTACAGTTATGCGTCATTATGCCCAGCCCTAGTGATTGTTTTTGGTCTTTTTCTCCCCCCGAGACAGAGTTTCGCTCTTGTTGCCCAGGCTGGAGTGCAATGGTGCGATCTCCACTCACTGCAACCTCCACCTCCCGGGTTCAAGCAATTCTCCTGTCTCAGCCTCCTGAGTAGCTGGGATTACAAGCGCCTGCCACCATGCCCAGCTAATTTTGGTATTTTTAGTAGAGATGGGGCTTTACTTCGTTGGCCAGGCTGGTCTTGAACTCCTGACCTCAGGTGATCTGCCCACCTTGGCCTACCAAAGTGCTAGGATTACAGGCGTGAGTCACTGTACCTGGCCCCTGGTGATGATTTTTTTAATCAGAATAGCTATCACTTTAAAAAAAAAAAAAAAAAAAAAAAAACTTTTAAAAGGTTCTTCTTGGCTGCGTAAAACATCTGTGGTTGACCTTAGTTGAGGTTCACAGAACCAACTTCAGCTTTGTGGGCATATACTCAAAACCCAACTCACACAGAAAGCCTAGTATAATTTTCTATGATTAAAAAATCAATGTGTTGAGTCTTCAGACTATTGATTAGGTTGTCAACAATTTTAGTAACACCCTTGACCACCCATAAACTTCCATTTGTCACTTACCTGAACATATCTTTTAAAGAATGCTTTTTAGTTCTTATGTTGCATTTCCTGCAAAATCTCCCATGCAGTGGACTTATTAATCATGAAAAAATTTTGTCATATTTTACAAGGTCAGAGAGAAGTAAAGAAGAAAAGATGATCCCATATTATGTAAGTGTCCTGTTGCTAAAGAAAACACTGCTCAGGGCAGACTTACACAAAGTGGTAGATTCTGATACTGGGTTTTCAAATCCTGATAATTGGAGCCATTCAGTCAGTCTCTGTGCCTGATCCTGAATAAAAAGAACCTGAGACGAAAAGCAAGAAGATGAGAAAATGTTCAGACAATAAAAAACATTTGGCAGATGCAATTGGCAGTAGACTCAACATACATTCTCTTGAGGCAAAGCTTTAATGAAGAAGCTCAAATGTAGCAGAATATTGTTTGGAACATCAATTTCCAGGTCACCTACCTTCTCCAAGACTTTCTGTTGCTAAGATGATGATGTCTTTGGTTACCATAATTTAACAAAGTTTTCCAGTATCAAAAAGTTTTAGCAATTTGCCTTTCTGCAATGCAGGGGAAAAAAAGCTGTAGGATGTGCAATGTTTATTCAATTGCCTTGTTGTATTATTGCTCTTCTTTCTGGAATAGTATTTTGGGTTTGCAAATGTAGAGAAACCTACATTTTCCTGGTATAGACCTGTGATGACAGGTCTACCGTATAAGCGAATAGACAGATATATCAAGCAAGTTGATAATTCATCTTGCTGTAATTAACCAGATATAGTTTATGGAAGTGATTTAAGCCTAAAATTCACAAACAAACTCATGAAATTATCAGAACCAATGTATACTTTTGGGGTTAGCCTCAAAACCTTTGAGAGCTTCCACTTCACAGCTAAATGCTAAAGCACAATAATCATGGGAATAAGGCAAAGGGAGAGTAAATGATCAGCAAATGAAGAAGAAACAAAGAGAAAAATAGAGAAAGCAGTGATGTAGCTATAACGAGAGCCTTACATGCCTAGTTCACTTATTCTCAGACAATTCATCTTCTACAATAATAAAAATTGACTGTAGCCTTCCAAGAAAAGTTGCTTCTTCAAAATGAATAGGTTCTAAGCGTGTTTGGTAATTTAATTTCAAATAGATGTGTTGGTATAATTTGGGTTTTAAGGCACTAGCCCTCAATATTTAGATCTTGGTCTCCAGAAATAAATTACCTTGACAACTAACATGAAGGCCAATCAATGTATACTGACCCCAATTATTGGAATGGTATGAATGAATGAATATTTTTAAACTCAATTATCCAGGTAACTTGTACATAAATATAACAAACCAAAGACCACAGGGTGGGATACTGCCTCAACTTCATTTTAGTACAGATTGTTTTCTCCTTTGAATCACTAATCAACTTTACTATATGCAGTTTCTACAATACAAGCCTATTTGCCTCAACATCTTAGCATCATAGTATCCTCTCATCAGAATATTGGTTAGGTTCCCTAGTGTGAATCACTTATCCAGTTGCTTGCCTGATTATTCACATGTTTTTGAGATTTGTGAAATGTAGCAGATAAACAGGTTTATGCTGTGTGCAACTTGGAGGGCAGCCAATGTCTGTCTGCCTATACTGTATATTTACTCTCCTTCCTCAATCTCTCTCTCATACAGAGAAGCTGTATTTTAAGACTAAAATCAGGGTAGAATGCAATCCAGTAATGTCACTGCAGAAAACAGCAGGTGCTCATCCACTCATTTGCAGTGATTCTTGCAGTGAGGAAAGTGAATCAATGATTCATCTAATGGACAAAGAAACGCCACAGTGAACATTTGGAAAAATCAAATGAGGGAAAGGAACATTCTCTTATAAAGGTGGGCTCTGATTTTGGAAAGCAGAACCTCCCACATGAAAATCAGGAAGTTTGTTGTGTTCTGGTTGTAACTGTAGTAAGCAATGGCATGTTCCCTCTCTCCCTGCTTCCTCTGTTTTATTGCTTTTGTGTTGCACTTCTAAAATAAATATCAATAAATCATTGCAGTTAGATACTCTAATATAGACAGAAATGTACTTGACTCCCTACAGTCATTACAATTGGAGGGGACTCTGATTAGGATGCTTTACTTAATTAAGTGATATCGTCTAAAGAGAGTTCTTCCCTCCATTTTCTGTTTAACAGTCTCACAAAACACCAACAGAGGAAATTCATTCTGTTGTTTGCTTTTCTTATTGTAAATGGTTTCTCCTCATTCATATTTTGCAGAAGATGATGTCGTGTTGATGAAATGGCTAATAAGCCAAAGACTATGGTTACACACAGAGTCTTGTTCAAATCAGCCCAGGCTACACAGACTGAAAACATTTTCTCCCCTATCTCAAAAACGTGTTTTTAAATTTGTTTTTACAGCATCTGTAACCTAAAATTAAGAAAATCCAAAAGAAAATCTTTTCTGAAAAATCATATTTCACCTAGTTTATGTATGGTTCAGCAGAGACCTTAAAAATCTGTTTATTTGAGAAAACAGAAAAAAAAATGGGCAAAGAATAAACAATCCTTATGCATTAAATGTTATTTGTGAGGCACTTTGATTTTACTGAAAGAAGTCATTAAATTTGGATTGCCAATACAAATATGATTATATATGTTTTCCAAATAAAATGTTATTATGTTGTAACTGAACTCATCCATTTATTGTTTGTTTACCTAGTGCTCAAATCCATGTTTTATTCATAGATGTCTGGGAGAAAAAAATTTTGCTTGATAATCACACCAAGCATATTTAACAAAAGCGATTCCCCTTTTATTAGTGAACAGGTTTAAGCAGAATGATTTCATTTTTTTCCCCATTTAGTTAATTCAGACTTGCAGGATCCTTAGCTTACAGCTTTTGTTTCTCCTCCCACGGCCTTTTATGCCTTTAATGTATGCATGCCTATCCACTGATGGGAAAATATCATTTCCTGAAACTCTTCCTTTTTCCATTCTTGACTATTCTCTCCGTTGATTTCTAGCTTTGGTTAGTTTTCACTAGTCAGTTCTGTCAAATCGCTGTATGTACAAGACAGATAAATTGAAGCCAAGCAAATAGTTAATTATCCTGTTGAAAAATTTAAACTCTCAAATTAGAATTGGAATTCTAATTTGCTCATTCCTTTAAAAATAAATAATATATTTATATATTTAAAGCAATTAAAAAGTGTATAGGATAGAAAGTCATAAAGTGAAGATTTATTAATATCTATGTAATTTTTTATTGCCAAAACATTTTAACAAAATTTTTGCAACTTTAACAAATTAACAATTGCCTTGTATTGAATTTAGCAACTTTATTTCTGTCTATTAAAAAGCAACATTAAATGTAAACACTCTCTTAAATGAACTCAACCAACTTACAATAGATTATTTGCACCTTAATACAACATGCAGCTAAAAGCAATTAATAAACTGTAAAATTTAAATGCATGTCTCAAGATATAAAAGTGAATATTCATGAATCACATGCAAGGGGTTTATAATTAATTGCTAAATTATTAAAAGAACATTTTATAACACAGCTAGAAATCTGAATTATTTGAATTATTTAATAGCTTGATCATTAATCAAACAAAATAATAATAGCAACAATAATACATAATTGCCAAATGAGTTAATTAATGTTGTTTGACTCTAAGATTTTGTCTTGTCTTGTTTTAACTGGGTACCATCCTGCATAAAAATGTTTCCTTAAGCTGGATACATTCTGAAGTTACATAATTTTTCTTAATTAGGAAGTTAAGAAAATCACAGAAGAATAGTAAAACAATGTGCCTGCTTGACATGTTATCCAAAGTGGATTCCAGAAATTGTTCATAATTGCTTCTATTATTTTTAAAAGATGTTCTTTATTAAAAATTAGCCTCACATTAGTTTTAAAGTTCGTTAAATGTTAGTTTTTTCCCCCTGGTTTTGATAATTTTAACAACTAAAAGCTTAGTTAGCCTACTCTCTGTTAAGCAAACTTCTTTATAGATTTTGTTTAAGCTCTTCATTTTAAAAGGTGCCTTTGTCCTGAAACTAAACATATGACACTCCTGTCCCCTAAGAAAATTTTTGAGAAATTGAATAACAGCAAGTAAATCTGATAGAGAAGTTTTATCCCATTCCTGCTGTTTACTTATTTTAAAATAATTGTTTAAAGATAAAGAATGTGTCTTTTTTCTTAAGTCTTTAAGAAGAAGGAGAACTGGGTCTAATAAAGCACTACTGAAGTTAGAATAGCCGCTGAATTATTATCTGGCAGAAGAATGTGAGTTCTATTTTGCCTGAACCAATTATCTTTATCAAATGACTTTTCTATCTAAATTATTTGCTTAAGATATTATAGATAAGCAGAGTTATTGTAATATGCATTTTAGGCCATTATTATTTAAATTCCTATAAATCAAACTGGTGTAACAGAGCCAATTTCAGGTTATTTGTTGAAACTGCTTTTCTTTGGAGCAGTTAACATTTGGGGCTAATGCTTCAATCCTAATGGGCAAATATATCAAATGTTTAAAATATAAACACAAATATTATTGCCTTTAAAAGGCTAGTTAGTAAGAAAAAGATTTACATCCTAACATGGGCTTTTTTCTGTGTTTGTAAGATGAGTGCTCTAAATAAAGTATTTGTCATCAAAGCTGTCTCTGTAAATTAGTAGAAAGAGTAACTTTTCTAAAGAGAACCTAGCTAAGAGACACCTCCTGCAATGGAAGTAGATCAAATCTGTTCAAAGAAAAGGACAAAGAACAAAGTTTATTTGCTAGCGTGAAGACAGTTTCTTGAAACTATTTTTTTTTTTTTCCTACGGAAACCAGAGTGTTCAAGAAAGACAATATTTAGCAATGGGCTTTTGGGGGTTGGGAGGAGAAAAACATCTTGTGTGATGTAAAGGGAGAAAACATACAGACCACAACGAAATAAACAAACATTTTCTTTTGGCAAGAGATGACTGCAGAGTTTGAAGAGTAAATTACTTCCATCAGCGAGTTGTACCTTATAAATTTAGAAGAATGGATCATCAACTCATTTGGAAGATAATTCTCTTTTTAATAGCAACAGTTTCACAGCTAGTTTTGTCTCTAAAAACGATACCTGCTAGACATCCATAAATTAGCTTTTAAGAGGAAGCAAAACTTGATGACAAACTATTGTCAAGTTGTATATATTTCTGATTCAAGTTAAACGTATTTTTAACAAACTGTTTTGTGAATCTGTTTTGAAGCACTTCAGCGGCCCAGAGGGAGCTCTACCTTTAATATATAGACAAGGTTACAAAGACTGTCAAAAAAAAAAAAAAAAAAAAGAAAAGAAAAAAGAAAAAGTAAGATGCAGGGAAGAAAAAAAAGGAAACAAATGTCTATAAGGAACAAATTATGAACTTAACAAAAATATGACAAAATCTATACAATATTTTTTCCTAGTAGAACAATTTGTGAGTATAATAAATGAAACTAAAGCAAAACTTTTCTGGGTTGAACCAGGCATTGAATAAACTGTAGAAACAGAATAGTGTTAAATATTGCATATTCGTTTAAAACATTTATGATGTAGATGTTAATGCAGTTAATTTAGTTCAGTGTTCTGTTAATATGAAAACAGCTATAATGTAGTGCTTCATTATTTATAGTGTACTAATTAATCATTCATAATATGATGGTTTACCCAAGAAAAGCTCAGTTATCTTTCATAAGTACAACAGCCATATATAAAACATGTAATAAAACAAATTCATGTCCTAAATATTAGTCTTAAAAATCAGTGTTTTTCTCAGGTTCAAGTACAGATAAAATTAAAACAAAACAAAAAAGGTAACTAAGATTATCCCCCTTAGAATGCAAATAGAACAGCCTTTGCAGATTTTCAAGATCTTATTTTCATAACAATAACTTGAAAATAATTATTAGAAAGCACAGTTAAAAAGCATCATATATTTTTGATGAGTTAAATATTTATTTCCAGTCCTTTTTGCATCAAGACTGTGGGAAATGTGTATTATGAAGATCAGATGGTGCACTGATGTGAGAAATGTTGCAAAGCATCCTGTTGATTGGTTCTAATTAACTGCAATGCTCTTGTGTTCTCAGTTTTAGCCGGCATACACCACACAATGCCTTTTATTTTGCTTTGAATGGATTTTTACTTAAAAACAGCTGATCTCAGTAACCACAGTATTTTGGGATTTTTTATTTTTGTGAATTTCCCTGCAATGTTTTCTTTTCAATTTTAAAAGGCAAATTTGAAAATATTTCTAAATCATAAAGTATAACCAGTTGAATTACCAGCACTTGTGCGGTCTTCCACATGTATTTTGCATGTTCTGTAGTATGTAACTATATTCTCAAACTACATTTCAATCCCTCTTTAAAAGTTATATATCTGAGCAGTGGTTTAAGCAGAAAATTCTGAAAAGCAATTTAGAACACACTGCTAATTTTTTATTTTTGTAATCAGACTGTTAAGTAGAACAGAGCTAAAACCTGGGACCATGAGCAAGGAATGAGAAAGATTCCAGAATAAAAGTATTAAATAAAATTCTTTGCACTCACCTTTCTCTGATGATTTAAACTCAAGCAGCTCTGACAGAGAGGTCATGAATTTTCATCAACTTCACACATGTTATACATTTAAAAACATTTTGATTTGCCCTGGGACCCCTGTATGTCTCTGAAGCATAGTAATAGTGCTGGGATGTTTTCTAGGTACAAACCCTATAAACTCCCAGGGCTCTAGAAGATATATTACTAATGTAAACAGGCCCTTAAGTGGAAAAAAAATTAAATAACAGGAAATTTCCAAAGAAATGCAGAATTTAAAATAAGGAGGCTATTTTTAGAAGCAGCACACTTTCTATGATTTTAAGGGTCACAACTGTATCCATACACTAGCCTTTTGAGAACATGCAGTTATTTGTCTTGAGAAATAGAATCATTTTGGACAGGAAAATCTATAATCTAAAAATTAGAGCTAAATCATTCATTAGCCTAGTAGACCTTAAAAGTGATTAAATAGTCATCTTTTTGTTCATGTAAGGATAAAATGTGACTCGTGAGCAGTCCAGTGTTTCAAAATGGCTACCAACACCCTTACTCTTTCCAGGAGAAAGGCTAACTGTATAAAGTGGAATACAGTCAACACAAAGTTTTACCCCACATAACACCTCTAAAAGTTATCTTCCAAATATTTCTGTCCCTCTTAAAATTGTAAAAGAAAAAAAAAAAAACAATCATTAAGATGGAGTAAGAAATAAACATTAGGAGAGATTAATAAGTGCAAACAAAGCTGCCAATATACAATAATATAAATAAAGTGCCATGACAAATAATTTACATTGTGCTCCTCATTTTACAACTGAGGAAATGAAGGCTAAAAGAGGTAAAGTGACTTTCCCAAGGTCTTACAAAGACGAAGGTGTAAAGTTAAACTACAGGCAATTCTTGAGTCCTGGTAATACTGTTTCTACAATACTACAAAGTCTTTCTTTTGTTTAATACAGTAACAAAAATGTCCTCAGGTGGGTGTCAGTCATATAATTAAGCAAAACAAGTATGTATGTAAAAGGTATGTGCAGGTCTTACCAAATTAGTTGGCCATCTTTACCCAGTGTAGTCTTTTTCTTTAAAAAGATGTTTCTTTGGAGAATATCTTTACGCCTTCATTCTTGCCAGGCTTTGAGGATTTATATTTATTTGATGGAAGGTGGTTCTCTTTAGCACACTTATACCAAGCAGGCAGGTGAAAACAATCACCAGATAGTCTCACTGTCACTAGTTTGCCCCATTTCCATTCCATTCTTCACTCTGCTGACTGGCTGGCCTTTCTAAAATGCACATCTGATTATGTTTGAGTTTTTTTCATTGGCTTTCCATCTGCTACATAAGATAAAATCTACACTTCTTAGGCTGGCATTCAGGGCTCTTTGAAATGTTTAGCCTGTACCGCCACTTCAGTTTCACTTCTAACACTCTCCTCACATTTTATGTTGTGGCAATGCAAACTAGGTATGATTCCCTGAACATGATATGCCTTCTCATTGCCCCTGGGCCTTTGTGCATGCTGTTCCCTCCACCTGCAATGTCTGATAAAACCCTACTCCTCCTTGAAGAGTGAGCTCAAGCACCACCTTTTCTCCTCCTGCCAAACATAAATACTTCTGGAATTCCACGGCATCTTGCACAGACCTCACATTGGTCCACCCATTGCATTGAACTGTAAGTGTCTATTTACATGCCTGTTTCTCCACACACATTATCTTTGAGGTTAAAGACATATCTTTCCCTCCATGCCTACTACTTTGCCTGGTGTAAACACTGAGTGGATGTTTACTGACTAAATAAATGGATCAGTGTAAAGAGACCACCAATTTTGTTTTCTTGTCACAAAATCTGTAAGCCTTGGGGTGATATCCCCCAGCTCTTTTTTATGGGTCTAAAATGGGTGCACATGACAAAAGAATATTTTTACCAACCTCTTTTTAAGGTTTCTGTTATATTAACCATTGCCTACAAGTACACTTTTTAAATCACTCTTGCTTTATAGTGAATTGACTTGACTTTGGCATCAAGTTGGTAGTGAAATATGAATTGATATCTTCATGTGAACGAAGAGGAGAATTCTCAGGTAAACAGTGGGCCACTGTTGTTCCAGATGTTAAAAAAGAGAATTGCCTTTTACGGCTCCATTTCTTATTAGGAACACAAGTTAAAGGATAACCTGCAACCCATTAAGACTGTAAATGCACATTTGGGTATAAACATGAAGTGGCATCAGAATTTTTATGCCAAGTGAGTGCTTTAAAAGAGAATTTTTGTTTTGTTTTGTTTTGTTTTTTTACTAGAGGCAGGGTCCCAGGCTACCATGCATTGGCTATTCACAGGTGTGATTACAGTGCACTGCAGACTTGAACTCCTAGGCTCAAGCAATCCTCCTGCCTCGCCTCAGCCTCCCAAGTGGCTGGGACTACAGGGGTGTGCCACCATGACTAGCTGAGAATTTTTAGTTTAAACTAATGGAACTTAGATTTCAGATTTAGCTTATTTGAGGTTCAATTGCTGTTTGACTCTGTCCAGTCGTCCGCATTTTGCTGAACAGACACTGCCAATGATCCAAATGTCTTCTAAAGGAGCCTGCTCAGCTGAAGCCAGGGATGCCCTTGATACAAAAACACACGCTTTCCACTTGCAATGATACCCTCATATTTACTGGTAAAATAATTTGCATTTAAAATTAAAAAGATTTTGCCAGCATATTCTTCCTCTAACATGTAGATAATCTTGAACCAGGCCCCCAAGTTAATGATGAAATGCTTCAGTTGTTTAGGTTACTATAAGGCACAAGGCATCTCAATCCTGAAGCCACTTCCAATCTTATGATTCCCCCTGTCCAACTCCATGACAATGGCTCCATTGTGCCCCAAGGCAATAGCCCCAACTCACATGTGAGGAATGTTTACCACGGGACAGCAATTAGGAGGACAGTAATAGTAGACATTGCTCTTGTGTAATGAGTTCCCCTTGGTCATCAGATCACCTTCTACAGAGCAGCCCTATGCGGCATTATCATTAACAATTAACGCTAGTTTTTAAATTCTTTTCTGGTCGATGAAAAGAAATTGTCAATTCCCACCTTTACTGCCTATAGAATGATAGGATTTGTGACCCCCTCATCATTTTAGAAGACGGTTACCCTTTAGAATCTTAAAGGTCTTGAATGGTGGGTGTGTTATGGAAAGCTTAAGTCTGGAATGTAGAAAGAGATGAACTCTAAGGATTTTCCAAGTTATTGTTAGAATTTATTTTGTGTTGTATCTGGGATTTTGTTTGTTCTAAACAGCACAGCCTCACCTCACATAGTTTTAATTTGTGTAGCCAGAGAAATATAAGAGACTCCTCTTTTACTAACTAACAAAGAATTGGCCCTCTTTTCTGTCATTTTGAATCAAACTGATCTAGACTTTTAATAATGTTTGTTTACATAAAAAGAAGAAAAATGCTAATAATACTTCATTATCTTTACATTTTGTGTATCAGAAAGGATTACAACAAGAGAAGTACTGAAAAATGTTTTCCAACTTCTTTGATTCAGAAAGTATTTACTGAGCAAATATTATGTGCCAGGCTCTATAAGAAGGTACTAACAGCAGATTTACAGCAGATAAAGAGAGAAAGAATATGGTTGTTTACAGCTCTAAATTTAAGAATGTAAAATGTGACCACCTATCAAATCACATAGTCTTGGAATTTCCTTCTGTCTACTTTCTCTCCACTCTCATAAAAGAAAAAGCTTTATTCTTATTCATTAGGATAAGTTTCAACTTTCTAACTTAATAAGAAAAAGTATATCTGTGTCTCCAACTTGGGTGGGGCCATTTGAAGTTCTTTGTAAAGGTGCAAAAAAAAATGGGCTTTGGTTTTCTTATACGTCTGAAATGAATCCATTACATTAAAATGATTTTTAGTAGCAAGAGCAAGTAATGATTTGTGTTATAAGCTAATAAAATGGGGGTTTAGGCATATTTGTACAATAAGGTCTTTTTAAATTCACTTGTATAGACATTCCCTCTCATTCCTGCTTAAATGAACTTGGAAGATTGTTCATCATTCAGTATTGTTTAAATTACAAGGCACAAATCTGTCATCTGATTTTAAAATATTTTTCTCCCTTGGTAATGTAGATGACTAATGTCTATCTTTATTCTTCAAAGAATATGATAATGTGATAACATAATTTGGGGAAAAATTAGTTTTTTAATATCTCACATCTAAAGACCCCTTGGCATATTAGAAAATATAATATTCTTCTAAAAATACATTTTGCTAGCCATCCTGGCCACTCATACTTCAATAAATTGTGCCTTGCTTTTCTGTTCAAAAAGTGCCACAAGGCCTCTCATACAAGCCAGTCCCCTTCATTGATGAAACCAGCCTACTTTCCATGGTACCTAATAATAAGTGTTACGGCTTTGCCTTTAGTGGTGGTAGTTCATTTTAGATCCCCAAACCACTTCCAATGTAAGAGTATGAGAAAAGAGCCTATCTACCAACAAAGGGAACCCAGGATGTCTTGTCTCAGCCTTACGATTCTTTTATGTTACATTCCCAGATTTTACATCCTCAAGAACACAACGCTAATATTTGAGAGAGATATGTTTTGCTTTTACAATGCCCCTGTATGCAAGATACCTGCTTGTTTTAATTTGAGGAAGAAAAGAACTATGTTTATCTAATTTCAATTTCACATTACTCTGAAAGTTGAGTACCTGAATCTTATCCATGTAGTAATAATTTCTCTATTAGTGTAATTGTTAAAAGCCAGAAGTTTGCTCTGTGAAAAAAAGTGATAGTCCTCCAAATTTCATTGAAAGCTCTTGATTTTTTCCCCTTATTACTGTCTGATAGGGGAAACTCTTCCTGATTTTTGTTCCCTATTAGTAATGAGAATCGACTTCTATTTGTGACAGTTTTCAAAACTGGAACTATCAAGTAATGCACTTAAACTTACTTTCCAAGGAAACTGAGTGAGAGCTCCTATACCTAGGTTATCTCTTATCATTCCCCTCCTTGCCCTTCCCAGAGTGAATTCCCCCAGTGATTTATTATATGAGATAGTAGACTTAGAGATGGGGCTGACTGGTGGACCTGCCCACTGCCACTGGTTTTCCTCGTACCTTTTAGATGCTCCCACAGGATTTCATGAGTGATTCACTCCTCTCCATGTCTCCTGGCAGCTAAATGGGAATATTGGAGAGCTGCCAGAAGGGTAGGTAGCCAACCTGCTTGCCCCTAATTGTGCCTGCCAGCTTTTAAATAACAGAAGTAGGGTCAAGTAAGTGAAATCACAACTGAGGAGAGTATTCTGAGAATGCAAAGGCAGTTAATGTCCTTCCTCAGATGGCTGGCAACCCTTGGCAGAGTAATCTATGATTTGTGGCACCTGACCCTTCCACTGTGACTGTTATCTGTGTATTCACTAGAAACATATTTACAGAATCTCTCCATTAGCAAAGATGCCTTGTGTGTGATTACCCAATTGTCATGGTCACACTAGGGTTTTGATACAGTTCCTATTCACAAATGAAAAACTGCACTAAACTGCACACAGGATTAGTTTGGAGCAGGAATCCTCAATCAATAGACCAAGACTTCTCCTGGTAGATCTCAAAGAGATTATTACACCATGGCTGTGCTCCCCTTCCTCTCTAAAACTGCTTTCCCACCTCCCCACCATCCAATCTCAAGACAGAACCTCTCTCATTTATTCCCTTGAATTCTTAAAGATTCTTAATAAAGTTAAGAGTAACTAGCTATAAGAACGATCTAAAGAGGTGGATCTGTTTTTAAGCAGACTGCACTTCAGAAAGTATTGGAAGAGAGGACTCCCTGCTTAAATCAGTTACAATAGCTCTGCATTTACATAGTACTTAGTTTCAGCAAAGTATTTCCTCCTCAAAATTTTTTAGTCAGGAATACAGATAGAGATAGGTTGCAGGCTGACTTTATTCTTACGGAATTAAATACAAAGAATTTTTAAAAAATATCTTCTTTGAGTCAAGTGACCATGAGAGCACCTGTTATTTAAAAGTTTATTGAGTAGTTTAAAAAGCGGTGTCTCCCTCTTCCCCCTTCAACAATAAATGGCATTGAAGTCCTCCGTTTCTCTTGTTAAATCCTGCAGTTCGCTCGCTCATGAATATTAACTGAGAAAGGTGAAGCAGTAATTTAGGGAATCGAATCAAACTCACTACGAGCAAATAAGTGGTCCTGAATCAAAATGGAATAAACGATAACCCAAAGTCATTGTCAAGTCTCCCAAATGAAGAGATGTTCTGGGTAAATAAAAGTGACAAAGTCGTACCACCTAAACAAATGTAGAAAATAGATGCCACAGATCAAGAAATACTACTAAGGTGACCTGACTTGACAGTAATTGCAGGCAGCTTCTGAGAACTGCATCGGGGTTAAACGACAGAGATCCTGACGACCTGGGCGACCGGCCCTGTGCAGCCCGGCAGGAGGCTGCGCCCAGAATCCTGGGCTTTGGGCCTCTGGGGCCCAGCGAGGAGATGAAGAAGTCAAGTCTCGAGCTCTCCGGAGGTGCGACGGCCGCCGGGCCAGTGCTAGCTGAGAGGAAGACCCTGCCAAAAAGAGCGCTCACCCCCACCCCTGGAGCCGACCCTGCGCAGTAGGGCCGCAGCCGGTCCCCGCGGGCAGCTCTGCGGGCGCTGGCGGGAGGCTACCGGAACACACGCTGAGGTCAGGCTGACCACGCCGCCCCCTCAGTCGCCGTATCGGGGGGCTGGCGGCCAGCGCCTTAGAAGCGCCTGCTGTGCCGCAGGAAGAAAGACGCCCGACTGGCGCCCACTGCCCAAACCCACGCGGGGGCCAGTCAGCCAGCGGGCCGGGGCGGGAAAGCTCCGCGCGGCAGCGGAACATAGGATCGCCATCGGGGACCTGGGCGACGGCTGGAGCTTGGGCGCCCCTCCAGTTGGACGTCATCTCCACGCGGTTCTTCCCAAGCGCCGCGAATTCAGCCCCCTGTGAAGATGCTTTGGCGAGCAACAGGGGGAAAAAAGGAGTCACTTAAATGGGAGAAGGAAGGGGGTGGTCATGAGGACTTGGAGGAAACCACACGGAAAAGAAATCCCCATCACTACCAAAAGCATTTCTAAGAAGTCCTAAGGTTTTATGCCTGGAGATTTCACTTTAAAAGCTGGAAAAAAATTATTCCACTGCTTTTAATTGAAGTAAACAAAGTGCAACAAATCCTAACTCAAATATGATTGCAGTGAGATTAGGGTCTAATTGCTTAGGGTTCAGGTGGAATCTGCGGGCTAAATCCTACAGGGCCAATCTGAATTTCACAATCATTCTGTCAAAAGGAGAGCGATGAGAGCCCACACGCTTCCTAACAAGTCATTTTTAACAGTTACAAGCTTCGCACAAAGACCACACAGGGCGTCTAAGAGATGCAAATCTAATCCCTGGTCATTCTACAGGCCTTCAACAAAGATGTGCTAAACCCTAATAGAAAAGAAATCAGTTCTCTGTCACCAGCCCCTGGTAAAATCTATTAGAGAATGGACAGAGCCGCATCTACAGCAGTTGCTGCAAAGGTTAAGGACAAGTACAAATAAGAGGGACCCAGTTTTGTTTTCCGTGTGAAATATCGGGAGAAGCTAACCCCCAAAGAGTGACGGGATTCGATCCGTGGCTTCGCATTCATTTGAATGCTAGAAAAAATAAACACACATTAAGACTTTTGAAGGCTCTGTTTCTGAATTCAAGAGAGATGAAACAAATTCGCCCAAAAGATGGAAATCTTTGCCTCGGAAATTATCGGAGAATATTAACCGGGAGGGAGGGGAGCGCGCAGGTCCCCGAGGAAGGACGCGGGTGCCGCCCTTTGCTTTGGGGTGACAGAGCTGGGCTCAGGAGCCGGCCAAGCTGACTTCGCGAGGTGGCGCCTGAGCCTTTCCGGGGAAAGCCCCGACGGCGGAGCCGCGGCCGGGAGGGGACTCAAATGCTGGCGGCCTCTAGGCTGGGGCTGAGCAGAGGCTGTCGACCGCAGGAAGTCTGGGCGGCCGCCTTCCCACCCAGACTAGCCGGTGCTGGGCCGCGGTCCCTCTCAGCTACCTCGGTTGCCCGCCTCGGGGCCCATGGAGAGGGTTCTGTGCCTCCCAGGCAGGGAAGCGTCTTGATGTGCACCCCGGCGTTCACCAAGCAAATAAGGGCCTCGTTCACACAGTCGGTGTCATACTGGGTATTAAAGGGGTTGTGTTGCAGCTAAAATATCTCACAGTGTGTTGAACCTCATAAAAAGGAGTACCCGGGTTCCAAGCCCCTCGAAGTCCCCAAGCAGCCTGGAGGGTGGGGGGCGGGGGACTCCCCTCTCCTTCTCTCCACGCTGAGCCACCGGGCAAGCCCAGGCCTCCTCCTGCGCCAGGGTCCCCGGGCTCCGAAACTGCGAGAGCCCTGCGGAGCCCGGCCAGCGGGGCAGGGGGTGGGGGCTGGGGGCGGGGACCTGAGGGGCGCAGCCCAGCCAGAACCTGCGGCCTAGCCTGATCACGGGGAGCCGGGATCCTCCTTCCATCCTGGGAAACGACTCGGGTTAGGGAAGCGGGGTGGGTTCCGCTCGAAGTTCCCAGACAGCTGGGGCTCCCTCCAAGTGACGCCTTTGTCCAGGCCGCGTTCGCGGAGAATAAAGGGGGCGCTGTCCAACCGCAGGGTCGGGGAAAACCAAGGGGCTCTTTTTCTAAAATGCCCTCTCCAAACTACAGGGAGGAGGAATGGGACACGTGTGCAGAAAAAGAGTTTTGCCTATCTCCACAGAAGTTTCTAGAAGCTATTTCCTCTCCCCTTGGCCTTGCCCTCTGCCCCCAGGTTCCCTTGAATCTGTTCCTCCACAGGGTACAGAACCCGGAGCTGTCCAGGGTGGAGGAGCAGGCTGGGGTTCGGCAGGCGAACTCCCGGTCCTGACCCTTGGACTCCACAACCTTTTAATTTGCTCTGGCAGGACAGTTCCCCTTCTTAAAGCCTGGAAGAAGGGAAGGCCAGCTTTTCTAGGTTTTGCCCCTCAGCTCAGAGACAGACTGCCATACACACATCTGCTTCCCCCTTATCCCTCTCTATGCCCCTCCAGGGGAGGCATATGCCTTGGGTCCCGGCTGTACTCATTCTTCCCTATCTACTGACATTAATTGAATTTCTCCAGGCTGCGGCTTCTCTTTGCTTCCATCATTTTTCTCCTTAGTCCTCTGATAGGCTGACCTTGGCTGTTCTCTGGTCTTCTTACTCCCCAACTGGTCTCCCATATGGACCTTACTGGCTTTCATTCTTTATTACCTAAGCCATCCACTTTCTCTACTTTTCCTTTTAGTACTGACATTAGGATAAACAATGCCGAATTACCTATAAAGTAGGACTGCAGCCATGACTGGAACTGGACAAGAAAGCAAAGAAAACATAGGCATTGCAATAAAGAAATAGAAAATAGGGAAGGATGAAGAAACAGATGAAAAGTAGATAATAAAGCCACACCAGGCTGTAAATACAAGAATAAGATGCTTGATGCTTCTGCACATGATCTTGGGGTCCTAATGAGGGTCTCACACACCTACACTGGGGAGGCAGGAGGGGTCTCCCTGAGAAGGGCAGGCTGAAGTTTCTTCTCTCTGACTGGGATTGCACCTGAAGATTTGGGTTATCGAGCGCCTGTGCATCCTGGGCCCGGGAGGGTGTGAAGGGATCAACACAAATCACAACCACTTCTAGAAATAGTCATGTGGGCAATGTATCTCTATGGGACTGTCAGATGACTGCAACTTCCTGTCCTGGATCTCTGCTGCTTTTGGGCACCACATTCCTGTCCACCCAGCCAAGCCTGGTCTGAGGCTGTGTCCTCAGTCATGGGAGCCTGTTTCCCTTTCCCCTAGCAGACTAGGTCCTGTGGGTCCCAGCATCCCCCTCACCTCCTGCCAGTTATAGGAGTTCTGTCCTCCCAGTTTGCAGACCCAGGGAGCTTGTAGGAGGCCTTACCTCCACTGCCACCCCCACCTCACCCCAGGGCAGATTAGTGCCTCTAGGTCACTCTCAATTATCCACAGGATGGGTTCCAGAAACGAAAAAAAAAAATCTAGAATTTATAGCTAGGGGTGGAAGGTGCAGTGAAGGAGGTATAGGGAGGAAGAATGAAATATTTAGCTCTTTGGAGTTCTTGCCATTTGGCCCCCATTAAAGAGAACCCTGGGGCTTTTAGAATGAGTTTTGCAGGAAATTGAACAAGCAGGGCCATGAGCTGTAAAGAATCCCACCTCCGTCTCCCGACATACACACATCTTATCTATTGGTTCTTCTGAGATCTTCCCAGAAGCAAAAATGCTTTACAAGGATATCCAAAAACACAGCACCTGCCTATGAGGCACCACTTTGAAGAGGCTGATAAATTACCCCCCTTTGAAATAAAAATGGAATTAGCATTAAGCACATACTATTATTAGCTTGAGTTTCAGTCTCCTAGAAAATTCGTTAGATGTTGATATCTGGGCAGAGACGGAATCTCTCTTTTCCTTAAGAAAATTCACCAGGGAAACAGCAGTACTTCGCTGGCTTTGTTTGGTTTCGTTTATTTGTACAAAGAAAGATTGTGCGTTAAGATCTTTTTTTTAAAGCCCTACAAGTTGGAGTTTGCATCATCGTCGTTACCTAGTGAACTAATATTTGTATATTCTGGGATCTAAATTCCCGGGAAGTTTCTACTCTTCCGCACACCAGACTTGCCGGTGTGATCTCCAGGAGGGGTTGGGGGCCCCGTCCGCAGGGGGCGCGCGGCCGAGGCTGTTCCCAGCGCGGGAACTGGAGGAAGAACCTGGGCAGGGGCGGGGCGGGGCGCGGGGACGTGGGGACGCGGGGACGTGGGAACGCGGGGACGCGGGGCGGGCGGGGGCCGAGAGCCAGGCTGCCGGCTGGGTGTCGGGAGAGAGGCCGCGGGTGGGCGGGGTAAGGACTGGGACTGGGGAGACTGAGAGGTGGGGGGTGCGGGGAGGAGGAGGCTGCGGGGCAGAAAACTAAGCGCCTGGGACAGCTGCTTCTCTTGGTCCTGGAAATCAAACTTTCGCAGCGAGAGACCCTAAGACAGCTCGCGATTTCAAGTGCCCACACTTCTAGTTTAGACACTTGGCAACCCATTTGGAACAGCCGGGCCGCGAGGGGCCCCCAGGTCTTTGGCGGCGTCGTTGGGAGGTCGCAGAGTTAGCCCTGGGCTTCCCTGAAGGCCCCGCAGACTCCCTGCCAGTCCCGGCCACACCCAGCCAGGGATTCGCAGCTCCAGCCTGAGAATGTTAACCCCAGCAACCCCTTCTGGCGACCATTCCCTTAAAAACTAATTCAATTTTTCCATCAAGTCTTCTACCCAATGGGTAGACTCTTCATTAAATGACTGTTAACCAGTACCGAGGAGAAGCACAATCAACAAGGTTTTTCTGTCACCTTTCTTGCCGGTTTTTTCCTCCCAACCATGGAGTCTCCATTTTCTAAGCAATTAAATTATATATTCAACAGGAATATTCCGTTTAAAATACTTCGGGACCGAAGACTGATGCCCAAGGTCTGAAGCTGAAAGAAAATATTTAGTGCTTGCCTACAGATTCTGTCACCCATCATCTGCTCGGAATGCGCTCCGTATCTTTCAGCGTGTCCGGCTCTTATGATTGCAAATGGCCCTGTTTTCAAATGGAAATAAGACTTGCAAACTGATTATGTGTATTGAATCAGAATCACTAGCTAGATCCTCTTGTTTAAAATGTATTGAAAAAAGGATGATGGTTGCAGACCTCTGTAACCAGCTCTGTCTCTTCTCTGGGAGGTCGATCTATTTTGCAACTTTTTGCCATTTGAGCGTGTTTCAGCCAGATAATTACATTGCCTTTGTGTTACCGGCCCAAAGCTCAGACATGGTACACACACCACCTCCCAGCCGTCTCCCAGGCCCTTCCCTCTAGGATCACCCCCTAAACACCACAGGCACAGTATATACACAGTCATCCACCATCACCCCCACCTCCCCATCACTTTGACCTAGCTATATGTAACCAGCACTTCTCAGCTGCCGCAGCCTCCCTCAGAAGCCCACACACTTTCACCAGGAACAGTTGTTTCTCTTTTCTCCTTCTCCTTTCCAGCCCCCTTTCTCTCTTCTGTCTTTCCAATGAGCAGAACCACATACACAACCCCCAACTAGCTTTCACAGACGCACCACCAATGCAATCTAAGTATTTAGCCATGTTGAGAATTTTCAACAACTAATTGTGTTGATGTGGCATTGTAATTGATAGAAAATGGTTAATACAGGAAGGTTAATGTGAACATGTTTGCATGCTACCATATATCTCAAAGGTTTTCTCTTCCTCTTTACCCCCACCCAGTGCTAAATGATAGCCATAAGTGGGTTGGCTTTTTGTTAAATATTTCTAAAAAGTTTTTCTGTTTGATTTCAGTATGAAGTGAATGGACTATGTAGATGTATAGAGAGATGTCTGAGCTTTATCTATTGTGTGAGTTGTAGGTATGATACAACGCAGCACTTCCAAAGTTTACTGCACCCAGGCCCAGGCTCAGGAGTCCTGCCAGGGAACAGTACTGCCAGGGAGCAATATTTCAGTTAATACTGCCAGGTCAGTGGGTAGTAATGAACTAGCTACAACTTCTGTTTGCTGTGGCTTGCGGTAGGAATGTGTGCTGTGTGCACCACAGTGGTTTGAGAGTTGCAATTCTTTCTGAAGTAGAATCAGAAGGGAAGGAAGAAACTGTCACTGCACAGCCCCCCAGGCCCTT
Source organism: Chlorocebus sabaeus (assembly GCF_047675955.1). NCBI lineage: Eukaryota > Metazoa > Chordata > Mammalia > Primates > Cercopithecidae > Chlorocebus > Chlorocebus sabaeus. The sequence continues at coordinate 12,942,586 of NC_132927.1, forward strand.
AGTCGCAACCCAGGTCTTGCAGACCTTGAGGCACCATCAAGTGGCCAGGCAGAGAGAGAGATTTAATCCTCTGCGGCTTGAGTCTCCTCTAGAAAAGTCTGTGGCTGCAAGTCTCTTCAGAGACCTAATGCTCTGGAAGCCTCTGTTGGGACCATAACTTTGCGAGGTTCGCTTTACACATAGGTATATCCAGTTCCTTAGACACTGACTGAGTCTCCAGGTTTATGGCAGAGCGTGCAGTCAGCTCAAAGGAACTAGCTCTCGGTCCTCTTCGTGTCATTACGGTAATTCCCAGGTTTACTTCTGCGCGCGCGCACTCAGCCCCGTGTGTGCTGGAGAGATCAGGTACATCAGTAGCACGCGAGCCAAATAAAGTCTTGTTTTCCTAGAGCTTTGGACCTTTAGAGCAGTAGTATTAGGAGGGAGAATGCAGGCAAGGTAGAGGCCAACCTGTTGTGGGTCGTTTTCCATGGACTGGATCCAGAGCACAGGGACAGGGGAAGGATATCTAAAGATACTTCACGGCCTGATATCTCTGATTTTATAGAAATGAATGATCAGCAATCATCAAAACTCTAGAAATAGAATGTTTAACACTCCACCAACAGCCTGCTGTTACTAACAGCAAGGTCTAACAATCAAAGACCAGATTCTCTGGAAATGTGTGAAATAGAGGGGAAAAGGGAGAGGAAAAAAAGTTTGCCTTTTTCCTTGCTTGTCAGACAACACTCAGACCTGCATTCTTATTTCCGCTACTATGTGAAGGCTTAAAGGCTGAAATTAAGAGGACGTTTGCAACCAATGCAGAGCAGAAACAGTTTTCATTTGTTTGTTGCTGTTGTTGCCCCAGGGCAGTAGTATTTATACCAATGATTTTTATAGGTGGATAAGTTCAGCAAGGGACAATATTTTTTTTGTTATAGAATGCCTCAAGAAGTCTTATCCACAGCTGTATCTCAGACACCAAGTTCAAATTCTTTAGGAAAAAATTTTAATATTTCCTAAAACATAATTAGTTATCCAGAGTTTCACATGACAATAAATAAATATTCTGACTTAAAGTGGGTAAAACTAAAGGGTTTTGGTCTATTTGAATTTTTCAGGGAAACTAATGAGACACCTTAATTGAGGTAGTGAATTTATTCAATGTTCTTGCATCTAACGGGTTCTGTAAAATCTCTGATAATTCTATATTACAATTTTTCATTTCGAATGTCTTATAAAATAAATATATGTGTGTAAGACAGATCGATATTTATATATACGTGTGTATAAGATAGATACATATGTATATATACCTCTATACACACATATATATAAATACATAGAAATCTGTGTGCAATCACAGAGTAAGCAGAATCAGATGTGGATTTTATGTGGGAGGCAAGAGTTTTCTTTAACAAGTCCTTTCGCCTGCCACATTTATGTTGTGTTTTATTTATATTTCAGGCAGAGCACTAACAGTGATCAATTTATGTTGAAGTGTCCTACAAATAACAAAAATAGATAAAACAGCAAAATGGATTTAAATCTAACCCTTCCCAAAACTTGGCTACAACTCATAACAACAAGGGTAATAAATGCTTAGGTAGCAGAGGTCAAACGGGAAACATTATCAAACGAGGAGAGGCACAGGAGCCCAGGATCATGCCTCGATGCCCACCAAGTTGGGCATTAGGTCACTATCAGAGAGAAATACAGCCAGCCACTTCAGCTATGGCTTCAGCTGAGGCAAGAGCTGTGCTGCCAAGTTGCTGAGCCTGCTCTTTCTCCATTCGTTTGAGATTCATTAAAGAAAGTTCAGAAACACAACTACATGAGGTGAGGATAAGGGCACATGCAGACCCCCTTCAGTAAAACTTACTTTCATCTACTCCCATCCATATCCAATTCCCTCAGCTTGGGTGGACAAACTTTCCTGAGAGGGTGACTGAAAATAAGACTCCTTCTAGAAGCAACTGGCCGAAGGGGCACCAGAAAACTTTCCTGTGCTCCAAGTTGAGGTAAGCTACTAAACCGGGCCCCACAGAGGGTGGCCTGAAGTCTCAGAAACACAACTGCACGAGGAGGAACGCGCCAGCCAGGAAGGCAGGGAGAGCCAGAGGAACATGGTGTCCAGCGTCTCCTAACCAGAATCTAACAGCAGAGAAAACATTCAGCCTCCTCCCTCCCAATACCCGTGTCTGTCACTTTCCTTCCATTCGAAAAGAAAGTCCTAGTTGAACTAAACAAGCCAGTAGCCCATGCCTAAGAACCACATCATCTCAGATTCTCATCTCCCAATGGGCTTCCTAGTTCTCCACAAATAAAATCGTCTACTCTGCTTCCTCGCGCTAATAATTGGGGGGTGGGGAGCAGGGAAGGGAGAGCGATGTCTGGAGACATACGATCAGAATTCAAGGCAGCTTCTAACAACTCTCTTGTTTATAGAAAATGAATGTCTGCCTGGCTTGCTTTTAGTTCAGAAAAGAGGTCAGTCTTTATCAGCACGGTTCACACAGATCCTAGATTTTTTTTCCCTTATCTTAAATTGACCCGCTTTTAAGATAAAGACATAATAGAGAAAGCATTGACCTTACCTGGTCCCTAATGAGTTGGAAGTCAGAAAACCCCGCTCTCATTTCCTCTTATCTGGATCGCCTGAGAAGAGATTCGCGCTACCTTTTGTGCACTAGCGCCTGGAGATAGCCCCTCACTGACGCCTGGACGCGGTGAGCGCGCTGAAGGCTGTGCGGCCTCTAAAGTCTGAGAATTCCTCCCTGCGGCCTCAAAATTGGAGAGTTGGATGCCAGACCAAGACACCGTCACTAGAGCTCGCTCCCAGCCCTGGCCCAGGAAGATTTAAAATTCCTTAGAAGGCTCACGAGCAAGTCTTTCCCTATGAAAGGCCAAACTCTAAGCTTCGGGAAGAAGCCTCCTACAAGGACACTGGTCTGGAGCGCCCGGGGCATCCGCGTCTCCAGGAGTGCGCGCCCAGAGCGTTTCTAGCGGAGACTGCCCGGGCCAGACTCGGATTTCATTCGCTGGGCCCCAGGCTACTTCCCACCGGGCCAGCAGCAGGGCCGAGCCGCTGCCCTGTTGGCTGAGGCATTCCCTGCCCCCATCCGCCTCCTGGCCTTGAGGACCGCAGTGTGTGCCCTTGTTGGTAGTCGCAACAGCCCGGGATCCCTGTCTCCCCTACTCAGAGCGTATCTGTCTCCCTCTTCTCCCCTCTTCTGAGCTTGGCCCAGTCCCTGACCCCCTTGCTAGCTGAGAGAGCTGCTTTCCTTCCTCTCCTGCCCACAGCTCCCAGTTCCCAGGCTGGGGCCAGGGTGGGGAGCCGCTTTGGGATGCTAAACATCAAACAAGCCCAGTCTGGGGTTTCAGGGCCCGAAGCCACTAGAGCGGCTCTCCAAGGCTCTCGAGAAAGTCCTCGTGTTTACATGGCGAAGTGGGGGTGGGGAGAGGAAGAAGGGGGGGTGCAGTGTGCAAAATCTCCCCCACTCCTCGCAGCCGTTGGGGCCTAGGGATTGGTAGGGTACTTTGGCGGAGGCAAAGCTTCGCAGTGATCTCGGGGTGAACCGTACTTGCTCCCAAACCTCGAAAGCTTCCAAGCACCTCAGCGCCAGGGGCATCCTCAGAAGGCCGATTTCTCCGAGAGGGGAGGCCAGAAATTGGGCACGAGTTGATGAAGGAGATTCCCGGAAAGGAGGACGGTCGGCTTTCCAGAAGCCGACGGTGCTGTAGGGGCGGAGGGTGTCCCCAGGTTGTGGAACCCTCTTGCACTGCTCCCAGCGCCACCTATTTCCCTAATGAAACGCTTCAGATTGCGTTCTAGGTCTCTTCCTGCAGCTGCTACAAGTCCCCCGGCCGGGAGCGGGAGCGGATGGAGCTAGCGTGATTGATGGGGAGAAAGAGACTGAGGTCCTGTTTGTCTCGGTGCCCAAACCCAACTGAGTTCATCTTTCCCCGGGACAAGTAAACAGACTTCAAACTGTGCCGACTCTAGACGTCGAGGAGAAGAATGTACTTGTTGGAAACTCCATCCAGTGCAAAGATGATGAGACCAAAGGTACCACAGCCTACTAAAATTGTGACTCTCAAAGGCTTGCTCCCGGCTGGAATGGGGTGCGGGGCAGCCGCCTGGACCGCAGCCGGGCACTGCCAGCCAGGTCCCCGCCCGGGCTTGGGCTAAACTGGGGCAGGTTTAGCGAAGCTCCAATTCCGTGGGATCCGGACCTAGAGCCAAACAGCAGCTGCAGTATCCACGTCCCCTGCCCGGCCAGCCTGAGCTGGGTGCCTTAGCCACCTACACTCCCGGTCCCAGAACCACAGCTGACCATTCCAACGCAAGTGGTCAAACTTTACGGGTTTTTGTTTGTTTTCCAAAATGTGAGACCTGCTAAAATCTCCCTTCCCCGCCTTTCAACCAGCACACTCACTAGACCCAACCATCCTCTTGGGTATCTTCGAGTCCCTCTGGATATTGGAAACTGTATCTCAGCAGTGAGGCCCAGGTTTCTGAGGGAGAAAGTGCGGCCTAGCCCCCAGTCCTAAGGCACCACCCCAGAGGAGCCTCCAGGAAGTCAACAAAGAGGACTACTGGGACCGGAGCGAGGACTCCGGCCAGTCTGCTTTCCTCACAAGCTGTTGGTGGGGGAGCGGGAGGGAGGGATTGGGAAGAGATGCAGACATAATGAAATGAAAGAGGGAAAGAGAGGAAGAAAAAGAACGTTGAAAATCTAGGCGAGAAGTGAGTACATGCCAAATAAGAATCAAGTGCCCATAATCCAATACTTCCAGGCCTAGAGGAAAGTGCTGGGAGGGGCATCTGCCCGCAGCTCGCTCAGCTCGCTCAGCTGCCTTTCGTCCGTAGATTTGGCAAGGGTGACCCGGAAGGGGCTACAGCCCCTCCAGGGACTACAGTTTTTCTATGTTCAAAACCATTCCTTCTCCCCTCCCTCTCATCCCTGATGGGTCTCCCAACACAAACGCTAAGCACTGAGGAAACCAGGAAATTAGAGGTTGGAAGAAGGAATCAAAAATGATTTTTTTTTCTTTGCTTGGCATGGGAGGTAGTGGCTGGGAGGTGAAGAACTGCAAACAGGAGAAAGATTCATTACTACAAAAATTTAGGATCCCAGAGAGAAAAACCGGTACAACAAAGAGTGAAATCTCAGCTCACAAAGTCCTTCCTGGGACGTCCTCAGGCCTGTCACCCAGTGTTACTCCATTGGAGGCCAAAGGAGCCAAAAGCAGCAGGGGCTGTGCGTGTCTGCTGCTGGTCCCCGAGAGGGATCCCTGTTTTAGGGCAGAAATAAAACCCCAGAATGACTTCCTCACTTTTGAAAACAACCTCCCACCGAATTCTGTGAAGGAGCTCAGCCACGGATTAGAAATAAAGATTTGATGTTCAAATCTACAGAGGCGATCCATTCGCTAAAAACCATAACTCACTCAGAGTTATTTAAAATGGGTGTCCTCTCTCACTGTTTTAAAACTTTGGCTCAGGTTTGTGAGACCACAGTAGATACTTCTGAAACTCCTATCAACAGAAGCCTGACTCAGAAAATGAATTCTTTGGTCTCTTTCTCTTTCTCTCTCCCTCTCCCTTTTGGTGGAAGTAGTTTGGTATTTCGGTCCTCCACTGCAGTCTCAGGACTGCTCTAGGTTTGGTTCCACACAATTTCTAAAGAACAAAACTCCCTCTTCCTGTGGGGCAAGGACTCTCGGCCTGGCCTCCTTACCTCCTTACCCGGTTCAGAATCCTTTGAGCTCAAACCCAAACAATTTGAATCTCATCAGACCAGAGACAAGATCCTCCCAAGCCCCCGCCCTCAAAGCCATTTAAAGCCAAATCAAAACCAAACAAAAAGGAGGGTTTTAATCAGAAAAAGAATCTTTTTAATTTGTATAATTTATTAGAAGCTTCTTAGGAACTATATTTAAGCCAAATATCTACATAAGTTACAACAGAAAAAGACTGACGCCGCAAATACCAAACTGCCAAATAATATACACAGATTTGTCAATGCCCATAAAAAAAAGTGAAGGGCTGGAGACTGGGAGTGGTTTTTCTTTTTACAACAAAATGTACAGATTACTAAAAACTAGGCATTTAGTCCAACTTTTGACAGCGTTTTACAGCTACAAGTTCACATCAAACATAAACAATTTTCGCGGAGGGCGGTCGCCGCTGAGCCTAGGCGGCCAGAGGGTGCCAGGGAGGGGGCACTTCCTTTGTGTCAGTGACAAATGGGTTATGTCGAAGATTCTTTCCTCTCCCCAGCTCTCGTCCTCCCTTCAAAAAAAAAAAAAAAAAAAAAAAAAAATCCTGGTATTTACAAGTGAGTCCACTTTGCTGGCAGAGTGTGCCCAGAGTGAAGTTTGGTCTTTAGAGTCCAGAGCCATGTCACAGAGCCCTCTCCAATCTGTGCCCCGCCCTAGCGTGGGAAACCCATTTGAATCACCAAAAAAGACAACCCCAAATCTGTTTTATGCCTTTCTCTGCTTAAAGATTCCTTAAGAAATTGGATGCGCTTGGTTGTTTTTATTTTCTATAAAAAAAAAAAACCCACAAATTTTAGGGGGAAAAAAAAAAGAAAGAAAGACGTCCAGCAGTTTGGCCTTTGTGGTTTTTTTGTTCCTTGGTCTAAACGCGGCCAGGTTCTTAAGAAAAGTCGAAGCGCGTGGAGCAGCGGTGGATGGTGGTCTGTGTGGCGGGCAGGAGGGAAGTGGTGAGGCAGAGCGCTGGGCTAGGGCCGGCCCGGCGTCCTCTCACCAGGTCCGACCGTATAGCAAGGTGGAGCAGGACATGGTGCCGTAGTCCGAGCCCGAGGAGTTCAGGTGGGACAGGCTGGATACCTGGCCCTGCAGCGCCGCGGGGCTGGCGGCGTGGTGCGCCAGGTCCGGAGACTGGCCTGCGCTGCCTGGCTGGTGGCCCGGGTGTGCGCCAAGGCCAGCGCCACCGCTGCCCACGGAGATGGCCGCTGCCGCCGCCTGCGCGGCCTGCGCCTGCTGCTGCGCCTGCTGCTGCGCGTGGCCTTGTAGGCTGGCGGCGCCCGGCGCGGGGGCACCCGCCTGGCACGGTTTGCCGTCTTTCACCAGGACCGGCACCGCCACACGTCGCGGCGACTGCTGCTGAGCCTGTTGCTGCTGCGGGCACCCGGCGCCCCCGCCGCCCCCGCCGCCGCCGCTGTCCTGCTGCAATTGCTGCTGCGCCGCCTTGTCCTTAGCCTGGCGCTTCATTTTGTAGCGGTGGTTCTGGAACCAGATCTTGACCTGCGTGGGGGTCAGGTGGATCATGCTGGCCAGGTGCTCGCGCTCCGGCGCCGACAGGTACTTCTGTTGCTTGAAGCGTCGCTCCAGCTCGTACACCTGCGCCTGCGAGAAGAGCACTCGGCGCTTCCTGCGCGGCGCGCTTGGCAGCGGGGCCATGTTCTTGCTCACGTCCCCCAGCGAGCCCAGGCCGCCCATGCCGCTCATGTTCATGCCGCTCGCCGGGCCCATGAAGCGGGAGACTGTAAGCGACAAACGCACAGCGTCGGCCGGGGCCAGGCCGAGCCAGGCCACCCCTGTTTTCCGCGCCATTGGCCCGCCCGGCCCGCCCCAACCCGACGGCGCCCTCCTGACCCAGGCAGCCTAGCGCTGGGCCCCAAGAGGCCCATCCGCGGGGAACTGCCAGCGCCTGCCCCAGGCGGTGCCGTCTAGGGCTGCACTAGAGCGCTCACAGCATGAACCCTGGCTGCCCTCCCTCAGTCTCAGTTCCCTCTTTCGAACCAAAAGACGCATTGGGGGAAAGGCCGCTTCTGCTCCTTTCGTGCCCAGCCCAGGTCAGAGCAATGGGATTAGCTGGCCACAGGCGGCGAACTGGGCTCAGGCAGGGAGCTGGGGTCCGACGGTAGACCCCAGTTTGGAGAGGTTAGAAAAGGGGGTGTTGACTTCCAAAAGCTGGAGCCCCCAGACGCTTTGCCTCTTGGCTTCTCTCCTGTCGGCCTCAGTGAGGGCAACTGCTCGGCCCCTTAGAGTCCCCTCTGGAACTGCGAGTCCTCCCACCTGCCCAGACTCCGCTGGAGAGAGGGCCGGGACAGGCGCTCGAGTGCCTCCCAACAGGGCAGCCTCCCTCCTGGCCGGGCCTAGCCTCTCCGCGCTCTGCTCGCCCCTGCTCCTTGAGCTCGGGGTCGCTTCCCTCGGCTCCCCGAGGTCTTCTGCGCGGAACAGAACTGCCAGTCCACCGCGCCTAGGAAACGCCGAGTACCCGCATCTGACCGCAGGACCCCAGCACTACCAAGTGCCTGTTCTTGGATCCCCAGCCGAGCAGCGGGAAGCACCCCCAGCTCCCGCACCCAAGTCCCTGGCGCCGCTGCCGGGCCGCCCTCCCTGATGCCCAGCGCGCAGCCTGCCGGCGCCGCGCCTTCTGGACGGCTCTCGCCTCATCTCCTGAGCTCAGCCCGCGGCCCCGCAGTGGGGCGGCCTCACTTACTGGCGGGGAAGCGCGGGTCTGGGTTGGCGCCGTACCATCCGGGGCCAGAGGCGCTGTTCCTCATGGTGTCCTGGTACGGCGGCAGCTCGCTCATGTTGCCCAGGTTGCCGTTGCAGTAGCCCCCCACGGCGGAGTGCGAGAGCTGGGGCACCCCCGCCGCCGTCATGTGGTAGGCGGCGGTGACGGCGCCGTGGTGCCCCACGGCGTGCTGCTGCATGGCCGCGGCCGGCGGTGCCGCCTGGCCCTGCCTGTACGCCGCCAGCGGAGCCCCCAGGCCGCCGCCCTCCATGCCCACTTTCTTGTAGCTTTCCTCCAGGGGACTCAAGATGTCAGACACTGAGAACGGAGTCGTGTGCTTTGGACTCATCGACATGATTCGGCGGCGGCTGGAGGAGGAAGGAAGAGGAGGAAAAAAAAGGGAGAGGGGGAAGGCGAAGCCTCGCTGCTTTTTTTTTCTCCCTTTGCCAAATATTCTGGTGTTACCTTAACGCCGATCTTGTTGGATGTACACGTAACGGAGTGGACCGAGTCCTCCTTAATTGGCTTGAGTGGAGGCTCGGGGGCTGCCTCGCGTTTGTTTTAGCCCGGCGCCAGGTTTTAGGCAGCCACCAGAGGCGGGGCGTAAGCGCTAAAGCAACAAGACAATAGAAGCCTACATCTTGCCCGAGATAATTAGCTTACATGCTGATGACAAGGTAAACACCTTTAAGTTTCACTTGTCAGGATTTTTAGGTCTCAAAGAGAGAGAGAGAGAGAGGCAGAGACGAGACCCAAAGCATTTCCCCCCTCCCTTGGACACCCCCACCCCCATTTTTTGTGGGGTACCAGCGGAGCGCGGGGAGGAGGTGGAGGGGTGGGGAAGGAGGAGGGAACCGAGAGCGGGGAGGGCAGGAGGTGGGGTGGGGGAGTAACCGAGGAGGAGAGATGGTTGGGAGGAAGGAAGGTGAATGCTGCTTTGCAACCAACTTGCGGAGTTACAAAGTGGAACCACTTTCCAATTCGGTCGGGGTTCCCCGGACATGAACGGGTCTTTAGGAGAAGAGGGCCGAGGGACGGGGTGGGGGTTTCACCTGAGCCTGCCGGGGCTGCTCCTCCCTCCCGCCGCGGCCTCCCAGCCCCGCGCCTTCCCACTGCCTCCGGACCACATCGGGCTTCGCTGCGCTGAGCCCCAGTCGCCAACAAATGAGCGAGCGAGTCTGGGGACGAACCCTGGGGCCGCACTGTTGGTCTACGTGTCTGTCAGTCTGTCTGCCTCTCTTCTGCCGCCGTCAGAGGGACACCTCTGCTCCCCGCCCCCTTTCCCCCTACCCGAGAGAATCCGAGCGGGCGGAGGGGGCGCTGAGTAGGGGATCGACTGCCTCCCGGAGGCTGTCCCGGATCCCCGAGCCACTACCCGCCCCCGCAGCTCAGTGGTTTTTCAGTGGGCCACCCCCGCCAACACGCCTCCCCCCAGGTCTTTCCCCACCCCCACCCGCGGCCGAGCAAACACAGCACTGGCCCCCCGAGCTGGGATGATGGGAAGGGGTCTCACGGGAGGGTCCGTCACTGAAGTTGCCCCACCTCGAACAAACCTGGTGTCCCTGACCCTCGCCCATCTCCCAGACACGCGGGGTTCTGGGGCTGAAGCTGACTTTCCGAGGACATCACAGCCCCAGCACCCGAGCCCAAAGCCACGCCGTTTTCCCCTCTGATGCTTCAGGGAGGGCGCGGGCAGGGAGCGGAGTGAGTGCCCGCCAGTCTGTTGCCGGGCGGAACTGAGCCTGAACCCAGGCGGCGGGAGCGCTGGCCAGGAGGGGGCGAATGCCGAGGTGCGGGAAGCTCAGCGGGCGGGAGGCTGGGCTGAGGCTCGCCTCCGCCCGCAGCTCAGCCATGCAAAAGTGCACTTGCTTCCCTGGAATAACCAAATATCTTTGTTTAAAGTGGTGGCGTAAATGGCCAGTCGCTTTGTGGCCACGCTGGATATTAGTAGATGAGGATCATTCTGCTTCAATTGGGCGCCTCTCATCCGACGAGCAAGAAACTGCTTAGGAGGAAGTGGGTTTCCTGTCTGCGCGTTCCCAGGCTTCAAGTGTGGGCCCCGCGCCTTGAGGGTCCTTGGGCGCCTGGCGAGGGGGAGCTGTGGGCTGCGATCCCCAGCGGAGTCAGGGGTGTCCCTCGCGTTGTTCGGACCAGGCCGGGGCCTGCAGCCGAGTCGACTACCGAGTGGAGCCCTGAACGGCGCGGATTTTGAGACCGACTCCGGTTTTTGTCCGTGGATTTTAAACGTTTTTATTATTGTTTTTGTTTTGCTTTCTCTTTGGTTGTTTTAGCCTCCTCTGCGCGCCGGGGGCTGGGAGGGCAGAGCGCTCCTCGGCCGGGCCCGGCGGGTACCTCCAAGACAACCGCGCTGGTCAAGGAGCTTCTCGAATTTAGTTTTTGTTTTCACATTTTCTTTCCCCTCCTTGTAGAGAGGGAGCTCCTGATGATGAACAGGCAGTTTTGAGCTACTTAATTCATCCAGGCTCCCTTTTAAAATTATTAATAGCAATTATAGTAGAGAAAGTTTTATTTGTTTTTAAAGATTTCAGCCCTGTCCTTGAAGAGTGCTCTTACTCCCTCAATACAAAGCCAACGTCTATACTAACATTGGCTTTTCTCACAGCCTACCTTCTTTACCAGGCGAAAGAAAGCTCAGGGCACCCTCCGCCCTCCCACCTGCGCCCGCGTTTTTGTGTGGTCCCCACGGCAGTGCTGGGGAGGCCACTCTATGTTTGCGCAGGGAGACGCGCTCGCCGCTTGTGTTGCGAAAGACCAGCGCAAAGCCCCGCTCCTTGCCCTTCCTTCCCAGGGGCTTCTCTGGGGGGCGCTCTCAGGACCGGACGAACTGAGCATTGATTACTGTGGTGGCTAAGCAAGGAGGGGAGGCGACGCCGGGCTTAAGCGAACCACAGAGGAGAACTGGCAACGCTGAATACAGACCTTGTCTGCAGGCGCGACCTGGCCGGCCCTGCGTCCCGAATGGGGTCTGATTGCGAAGGCGGGGTGGGTTTCCCTGTCACCCAGCTTCTTTCTCTGACTCGCCATTATTTCATAGTTGTTGGTAAGTTTAAGAAACACTAAGTGTAGAATGTTGTACATCTCTCCCAGTCTCAACACCATTTAGAAATGGAGATCAATCTTCACAATGTTTTTGTGAGATTCAAGTAAGATGGAGCACATCAAAGTGCTTTGAAAGCTTTGAATGTTTTTCAGCTCAGTGCCAGCACTGAAGATTGCGGTAGTTATTATCATGACGATCCCCATCCCCTCTTTAGGTCCCCAGACCTGAGTAAAAGGAAGAGTTGGGTGAATCTTCCACAGACCCTGGGTCTTCGTCCCTCGGCAGCTTTTCAACCTCTCAGCAGGCCACAGGCGCACGTGGCTGGCAGCTCCCTGGCCTCCGGCTCTGAGAGTCCCGGGGCAACCGGGCCTGCAGTTCTCGAGGAAACCCCCTCTCCTTTCTGGACAAGGAACCCACTCCCCAAGAACCGCGCAGCAGGTGGCGAGTTTGGGAGCTGAACTGGAGCCAGGTGGCGAATGGGAGCTGAACTGAAGCGGAGCTCCAAGTGGCTGGGGCGGGCAAAGACTCCCGCTTCACTCTGGGACCAACTGGAACGGCGCTTCAACCTCTGCCTGCAAGGGTGCTTCTCGCGCGCACCAGCAAGCTCTCGTCTCCACCTCGCCTGGGCCTTTGCAGCGACCTGCCGCCCAGGCTTCAGCACCTCTCCTACCCTAACCTTCTCAACGCGCGGCTCTGCCTTCTTCCCCAGTACCGCTGCACTGCCAAAAATAAGCCCGGAGACTAAGGCACCTGTGGGGAAGAGAAGGATATCTGTATCTCCGAGCTTATCCAAGCAAAGACCTCGAGAGTCCCTCCCATGGCCCAAAACACCTCCTTTTGACCGAAGAGCGTCCTTTCTTTCCGCCGCCTCCTAGACTCATGCTAAATAGGGCAGACCCCGGCTAAACCAGTGATTTTTTTTTTTCCATGAATACGAATAACCCCGATTCCACTTCGCGAAGTCTGCGCGTCTTCCTTTATCCCGCAACTAACTTGCTCCGGGGTGGAGTGGGCACAGTGGGGAGCAGGTCAGGGCAGGGCCCAACACTGTCCCCTCGCGGAGCTTTCCCTGGCGCAGCCTCACACAGTCGCTGCCTCAATTCCGACCACGCTCTGCTTCGCTGGCTGCGGCTCGACCTCGACCGGGAATCCGAGGGGGCACAGGCCCAGGATCGGCCCTAGATGCGCGGAATCGCCATCAGCCTTTGCTTACACCAGCGTGGCCACAGGGAAACTCCCTTCTCTCCCTCCAGTGTCACTTCGCTAGACAAGAACAGAGGGCTCATACAGAAGGCTAATTTGGGGTCTGTAGCTTGGACCGGGTGGAACTGTGAGGAGGAACCACCTGTCTCACCGCCCCACTCCACAACTGCTTTTTCTAACTCCCTTTGTGGTCCTCCACTCCTCTTTAGGGCGCTGAGCGACTCTGTCTCTTGGTAGTGTTATTTTGCTTCAAGTTTTATCACAATTTTTGATTCACTCAACAGTATTTATTCAGCTAGGGCTCTGTGCCAGGGACTACGCTAGGCCTGAAAATTCAGCCTTAATCTAGGTGCAGCTCCTACTCACACGGAGCTTACACATTCACAATAAATCACCCAGATAATATGTAGTTACTTTCTGACAGATGTTACTGCAGGATCCAGTGAGATACAGAGGGTTGTAATGGAGGTTTGTGTGTGTGTTTTTGCATCATTTCTTGATCTCCCAGCATTCCAAGGTCGTGAGAGGAGCCCTTGAGTAGAAGTCAGTCCTAGGTTTGAACCCTGGCTTTGCCTCTTTCCAGCCGTGCAGTACCGCCCTTGTGGGCTCCTGCCACACCCTGGAGTCACACCCATCACAGCCAGAGTAAACCAGTGTGTGTTTTCTGGCTTCCCTCCTTGAGGGTGAGCCCCATTTTTATCTTTGAACCCCCCCTCTCCAGTGCCTGGAGAAATGCTAAGGAAACACAGCCTCCTGGCACCTGTTTCCTGAGTGTAAAAAATGGTCACAACCTGCCCTGTGTACTGGCCTGGTTTGTGCTAGGGATCCAAACAATTCAGGATAAGATCATGTGCCTGAGTTTGTAGATCACAAAAGTCGCTAACAGAAGGAGTTATTCCTTCTGATTCTGTATTTTGGATTTATAGAAACTGAATCTAGGCCTCCCACCTTCGACAATTCCGAAGCACTTGGGCCCCTCAGTTGCTACCGCGGGTCTTCCATAGCTAGGCACAGGCTTCTAGGCCGGGCTGAGCTGGGCTCGCGAGTGCCATCGAGGCAACCAGGCTCAGGGAGCGGAAGGCAGGAGTGCAAATGGGCGCTGGGGGTCGCTGCTCCGCAACCCCAAAATCTGAGGAATGCCTCCGGGGGATGATTTTTCTCTGGAGGGGTCTTGCAGGGCCCCCTCTGCGCTGCTTTCTCAGGCACCAGAACCGAAAGCCTCGGGAGGGACCGCTGGAGCCCGGGGCGTGCAGACAGTCGGCTTTCACAGACGCAGTGGAAGGAATGATCCCTCTACTGCTCCCTCTCCCGACTTGACTGTCTAGAGTCTTTGAGGGGACTTTCCTTTTGGGAAAGCTTTTCTCAAGTCGTGGCCTGTGGGCAGGCTGGGAGCGGGGCGCTGAGACATCCTAGCGCGGCTTCTGCTTTTCAGTTTCCCTCACAGGCGTGCCCTGCGGAGGCAATGCGAGGCTAGGGCGCGTCTATGCGGGCCAGAGTCAGCCGAAGAGAGTCAGGCCCTTGGGCCTTTGGTGTTGAAGAATCTGCTCCTCTGTCGGGTCAAGCCCCACTAGAAGTTAACACCTGTGGTCTCCAAACTTGCCTATTTTCCTGTCACGCAGTTCAAGCCAAGATTCAACTCGTCTTGAATTTTTGTATTTAGAGCCCCTACCTCCTCCACCGACTCCAGGGGCGCCCTCTGGCGGGAAGAGGCCTGGGGTAGGAGGGAATCTGGGGAGCGGGTTACAAAGCAGAGAGCAGCGGGAGCTCAGCAGCCCCCTTTGAACTGCGATTAAACCAAGACGGAGACGGGAGGTGGGAGCACGGGCCTGAAACGGTCAGGCGACCCTGCGAGGCCCGAGCTGCAGCCCTCCGCGGCGAATCCGCCAGATGCCCCCGTCGGAGGGGGCGGGGACACCCTCCGGGGCGCTCTAGGGCTCGTGAGGCTCTAAGGTAAGTTTCGCAGCTGCTCCAGATAATTAAAGGACAGATTCCGGAAGTATCCTGGTGGCGGCGCGGCTGTTTTCGCCCCAGGACCTGTGCAGCCTCATTCAGCTTCAGGTAGTCGAAACCTATAGCTCTTTCTGCCCCCCATTCCCCAACAAATCTCAGTCCCAACAGAGTGAGCCCCTGGGCCTTGGGTGTTCGCGTTTCCCGCGGGCTTGCCAGCAGCGCTGGGGTTCCCTCCTCCGCTCCTTTCCTCCTCTCCAACCTCCCACCCCAGCCCGTCTCCCCGACACCCCCAACACTTGTCCCAGGCAGTTTCTGGTGGCTGCAGTACCGATCCCAGGCCAGTGGGATGGGGGTGGGGAAAGGGTGGAGGGGGAATCTCCGAGGCCCAAGGTTTTCTGGGACTTGACAGAGGCTGGATTCCCCCTCGCTGCTTAGGACTTGTGGGCTGAAGGTTGCAGACCGAGGCGAGCCGCAGCGCCCTCTTCCGGCCGCCGTCTGGAGAACTGCAGCCTTGGAGCGGTCTCAGGGAAGCTTTGCTACTAGGTCCCGGGCTAGGGAAAACTAGTAGTGGTCAGAGACTGGTAGTACATCCTCCACGCATTCGCTCATTCTAACTATCCACCCGACCATATGTCAGGCAGTCTCTTGGTCCACCCAAAGCCAATATAAGTTATGACTGACTCTTTGGATCATCCAGTCTCCTTGCACCTGCTATTTGAAAGAGCCCAGGTGTAGATCAGGGCTTGGAAGCTGCTCTTATGCCTAAAGTCCTCTTTTAATTATGCTTTGCCTCGGAATCTCATTATGAGAATGTCCTATCCATGTCGGAGGGCATTTGGAGGCATATTTGGTGACCAATGGAGTAGCGTGTACTTGCTGCATGTCCTTTCTGGAGGAGCAGTGGCCCTATTAGCTTGACAGCCTGACACAAGGAGTTTCTGCCTTGTGTTGGAGCAGTAGGAGCATAACGCCTAGAAAATATTGGAGTAAGAAAACTTCTGGGACTAGCTACACTCGGTGATGCCTTCCGGCTTTCCATTTGATGGCACCAATTCACTCAGGCAGGCTTTCCCCCAAATTATTCCCCCTTCTTTGGACTCTGGTCAAAACCAGATCATCTCCACCCTCCCAAACCCATCCCAGCCAAATATGCCCATGTTACTCTGCTTTTGTTCTTTTACACTTAGCCAGGAAATCATTCTTTCCAGCCCCACAACTAAGTCATACCCTTCTCTTAAAAAACCCAATTGCCTCTTCTGACAACTAAATGTCTGACACATAGTGGGAGCTCAATATATGTGTGCAGAATAAATGGATGAATCTCTATTACAAATTTCTGTTACATTAGTAAGCAATTCATCCCAATTGAATGATTTCCTAATTGCCATGTGTTCGTGTTCTTTTTAGGTAGACCGTAAGCTCCTTATTTTCTGTTTTTTTGTTGTTTTGTTTTTTCCCCCCAAGACAGGGTCTCTCTCTGTTGCCCAGGCCAGAGTATAGTGGTGTAATCATAGCTCACTGCCACCTCAAACTCCTAGGCTCAAGCAATCCTCCCTGCTCGGTCTCCCAAAGTGCTGGGATTACAGGCATGAACCATCGTGCCCCGCCAGCTCCTTGATTTTAAGGGCCATTTCAAAATACTTAGACATGTTCCTAGAAATGTGCCCAGTGCTCTGAGGCATTTGACAATGTTAATCACCCCTTTCTGAAATTCTCTCATTGGCTGCAGACTCACCACTCTATCATGGTTCTCTTCCTCCATCTCTGGACATTTCTTCTCAGAGACCAGGGTTGAACTCCCATCCTGCACTGTATACCCATCCCCATGGCTTCAGCTGCTACCTGTTTTTGATGGCTCCTAAATCCATACCTCTAGCCAACCTCTGTTCAGAGCTTCCAATCTGTACTTTCAGTTGTTTACCTCCTTATGTGAATTTCTGCCAAACTTAACATATCCAAATCTGAACTTACACTGTCCCTATTTGCTTCTTGTCCTGTGTTCTTGATCTAGATGAATGGCATGAACATCTCCCAATTCCTGCCACCCCACTCCTTCACCAAGCTCCTGTGCTAGTCAGTTCTGTCTGCCATAACAAAATACCACAGACTGGGTGGCTTACACAATGAAAACTGGTTTTCTTACAGTTTTGGAGGCTGCAACGTCCAATATCAAAGCCTCGCAGGATTTATTTGCTGGTGAGGGCGCTCTTACTGGCTTGCAGAGATGCCTTCTTGATATGTCTTCGCATAGCAAAGAGAGAGAGATCTTTTTCTATATAAGCCACAGTCCTAACAGATTAAAGCCCCACCCTTATGACTTCTTTTAACCTTAATAACCTTCTGCTAGGGTTTGCATATGTGCCATCCAAAATTCTGGTGTTGCCAACGTGGTAGTATTAAGAGGTGCAGCCTTTAAGATGTGATTAGGTCATGAGGGATCCTCCTTCCTTAATGAGATTAAGGATCTTATAAAAGAGGCTTCATGAAATATTTGGCTAGCTTGCAGTCTTGCTCTTCTCACATGTGAGGACACAGTGTTCCTCCCCACAAGTCCCTCACCAGGTACTAGTGTCTCGACCGTGGACTTCCAAGCCTCCAGAACTGTGAGAAATAAATTTCTGTTGTTTTTAAATTACCCAGTCTCAGGTATTCTGTTATATCAGCATAAATGGACTAAGATACCTTCTAAAGATCCTATCTCCAGAGAGAGAAACATTGTGGGGGCTAGGGCTTCAACATCTGAATTTTAAGGGAACACAATTCAATACCTGCTCTGAAGCCAAACACCTCGATATCCCTTTCCTTTCCCTCATCCAACTGGTCATAAAGTCATTTCCATTCCACATCTTAGAAGTCTCCCAAATCCAGCCCCACTTCTTCCTCACCAGTTCTTCTCTCTGTTCGCTGCCTCAACCGAGGCCATCCATCATCTACTACCTAATCGTCTAGCTCTTATTCCTACCTAGGCTCTCCCAGTCTAGTCCACAATCCTGTCCACAGGACAGAGTCCAACCTCTCTCTCCAAACTAATTTCTTCCTGCCTCCCGCCTATCCCCTCACAACCTACTTTTTAACTACTCTAAACTTCTCACTTTTTTTTTTCATTTTGTACAACTTTATTAACATGTAATTGAGAGAGAGAGAGGGAGTTGTTTGTTGTTGTTGTTTTGTTTTGTTTTTTGAGACACAGTCTTGCTTTGTCACCCAGACTGGAGTACAGTGGCCAGATCATAACTCACTGCAGCCTTGAACTACTGGGCTCAAGAGATCCTCTTTCCCCAGCCTCCTGAATGGCAGAACTACAGGTGCACCCCACCATCCACAGTTAAGTTTAAAATTTTTTTTTTTTTGTAGAGACAGGGTCTCACTTTGTTGTTCAGGCTGGTCTTAAACTTCTAGCCTCAAGCAATCCTCCCACCTCAGCCTCCTAAAGCACTGGGATTACAGGTGTGAATTACTGTGCCCAGCTTGATTTTCTCTATTGTTTTTCTGTTTTTTATTTCAGTGATTTCTGGTCTCATTTGTATTTCTTTTATTCTGCTAACATTGTGTTTAATTAGCTCTTCTTTTTCTAGTTTCTTAACGTATAAGCTGAGGTCATTGATTTGAGGCTACACTAGCTTCTTGTGGCTGTTGTAACACATTACCACAAACTCAGAGGCTTAAAAGATCAGAAATGTATTCTCTCACAGTTACGGGAGCTAGAAGTCTGAAATCAAGGTGTCTGCGGGTTGTACTCTCTCCAGAGGCTCTGGGGAGATTCTGTTCCTTGCTTCTTCTAGCTTCTGGAGGCTTTTGGCATTCATTGGCTTGTGACACATTACTCCAATCTGTCTCCATTCCCACATGGCCTTCTTCTTTGTGTGTGTTTCTCTTTGTCTGTCTCTTATAAAGATGCTTGTGATGACGTTGAAGGTCTACTCAGATAATCCAGGGTGATCTTATCTCAAGATTTTTAATTATATTTGCAAAGACTCTTTTTCCAAATAAGGTAATATTCAAAGGTTCTAGTGATTAGGATGTGGGCTTATCTTTCTGGAAGCCACAATTCAGTCCACACAGAGACCTTTCTTCTTTTCCAAACAGGCATTTAGTACTCAGAATTTCCCTCCAAGCACTACTTTAGCTGCATCCCATACATTTTTATAGGTTATGTTTTCATTTTCATTTTCAAATCAGTGAAAACATGTTCATATTTCCCTTTAAATGTCTTCTTTGACTCTTGAGTTATAGAGACTTATGTTCTTTAATTTTTAAATGGCAGTTTTCTAGAAATCTTGCTGCTATTGGTTACTAATTTGATTCTGTTATGATCAAGGTACTTGGTATGACAGGAATCCTTTAAAATTTATTGAGGCTTGTTTGATGGCCCAGAAAATGATCTGTCTTGGTGGATGTATATGCACCTTTGAGAAAAATGCTTGCTCTGCTGTTGTTGAGTAGAGTGTGCATAAATGTCAATTCAGTCAACTTGTTGCATAGTGTTATTCAAGGCTTCCATGCCCTTATTGTTATTTTGTCTACTTATTGAGAGAGATGTGTTGAAATCTTCAACTATAATTGTGGGTTTCACTATTCTCCTTATAATTCTATCAGCTTTTGCTTCATGTATTTTGAAGCTGTGTTACTAGGTTTATAAACATTTAGGATTGTTATGTCCTCTTGAATTCAATATTTTATCATTATGAAATGATCTTTTTAAATCTCTGCTAATATTCCATGTTCTGAAGTCTTTTTCTGATTATTTAGACCAGTTTCATTTAATATGGTTATTGATACTGTTGAGTTTAAATATACTATCTTGTTGTTTGTGTTCTATATGAGACTTAAACTATGTATTCCTTTTCCTCTTTTTATGCCTTTTTGGGGGATTGAGCATTTTCCACAATTTCATTAAATCTCCTTTTTGCATATTAACAAAACATTTTCATGTGTTATTTTAGTGGTTGCTTTGAGATTTAATTTAACATCACAGTCTACTTTCAAATTATACTATACCACCTCATGTATAATAGAAGACCCTTACAACTGCACACTTCTATTTTTTTCTCTTCTGGTTTTTGTGCTATTGTCTTATATTTTACTTCTAAATATACGCACAATAAATGTTTATTATTTTTGTTTTACACAGTCAGTAATCTTTTAAAGAGATGTAAATACTAAAAAAATTCTTTTTTTTTTTTTTTTTTTTTTGAGACAGAGTCTCGTTCTGTCGTCCAGGCTGGAGTGCAGTGGCCAGATCTCAGCTCACTGCAAGCTCCACCTCCTGGGTTTACGCCATTCTCCTGCCTCAGCCTCCCGAGTAGCTGGGATTACAGGCGCCTGTCACCTCGCTCGGCTAGTTTTTTGTATTTTTTAGTGGAGACGGGGTTTCACCGTGTTAGCCAGGATGGCCTCGATCTCCTGACCTCGTGATCCGCCCGTCTCGGCCTCCCAAAGTGCTGGGATTACAGGCTTGAGCCACCGCGCCCGGCCAAAAAAAAAAAAATTCTTTTATATTTCACATATAGTTACTATTTCTGGTGTTCTTCACCCCTTTGTGTAGGTCCATATTTCCGTCTAGTATTGTTTTCTTACAAAGAATTTCTTTTGAACATTTCTTATAGTACCGGTCTGATGGTGATTAATTCTTTCAGCTTTGTGTGTCTTTATTTCATCCTCATTTTCCAAAGATATTTTCATTAGGTATAGAATTATAGGTTCACAATGTTTTTGGGTTTTTTTCCCCCCAGCACTTTGAAGATGTTGTCCCACTATTTTCTGGCTTACATTGTTTCCAGGGACAGCACAAAAGTGTGGAGCATTGGGAGGGCTTCACCTATACCTCAACAGTCTTTGCAAACTCCCTCTAGTCTCTGATATGGAAAGTTAATTTGTAGTAGGTTGTGTAAGTGAAGTTTTATAGCCCTGCTTCCCTTCCACCCAAATGGCACACAAGATTGTTTTCCATCATTGTATCCTCACTGTATATGGAAATTGTGGAACTTCCACCAATTGCTTCCAGAGCAGTGGCACATATCAGAGTTAGATATACTATAATCCCAATTTTGAGCCCCTTCGAGGATATAACTGCCATTATTAAATGGTTATTTTTTATTACCTAAGACTTATAAATTATCCATGAAGATGCACTCTTTTAAGGATGTAAGGAGAGAATTACAGCATATGTTTTTAAGAGGTTACCTTGTGCTTAATTAAAGTTATTCATTAAAATCTTAAAAACTATGTCTTAGGAGAACATAGAATTCCAGACCAATAGTAAGAAATGCATTAGCCTGGGCCTTTTGAGACCAAAGCTTGGGGAACACTCTTAGATGAAGGAATAGTCTCAGTTGGACCCTTCCTTCTGGCAAGATACATTCCAGGCATTTTGGCATTCATATCACAAGAGAGAGGTAATATATTCCCTATTTTTATAGATGAGGAAACCAAAGCCCAGAAAGGTTAAGTAAATTGCTGAAGATTACATGACTAGTAAGTAGTAGAACTAAGTTTTGATTGTCAACATGTCATATTCTAAACCACAAGAGGAGACATTGCCTAAATAATCAGACCTTTAAAGAATTCTCTACCTATCCCCCAATTAACATCTTAGAATTTTATAGTTATTTTGACAGCAAGATAGTTCAATGCCTACTCATCTGCTTGGGGAGTTTCTTTTTATTACTCCCTTGTCTAGCTCCATAGATGTCAAACTTTAATGTGCACAAAAATTACTCTATCAAAGTATAAACTCCATTTTTGTTACCATTTTATGAGTGTTCTAGGGTACTTTTGGTATGATTAAATTTTTACCTTAAGAAGTGTCATATTTTAAACCTAACAACTAATAGTTTTGGGACCACACTGTATTTTTCCACTATATTCAATGTTTCTCTAATTTTCAACACATAGTTTCCAGTCCTTTTGGGAAAATGTAGTAATAAGGAAAACACTGTGGGAAAGAGTATATTTACCAAGTTTATATGACTTTACTTTTAGATTTAAGGGAGTGTGATTAATGTACCTGAAAAGTTTAAGTTCTTCTTTGTGGTGAGGAAGATGACTTCTCGAAAGACAAAGGTAAGCATGGAAGTTTAATCTAAGACAGCAGCTCTCAAACTTTGGAGTGCATAAGAATAACCCAAAAAGCTTGTTTTAAGCGTATATTCTTGGACGGGAGTTCTGAGTCCAGTAATAAAAAGTACTTTATCTGACTATGCCTTTTTCAGATAACAATTATAAACTCTGGACAACACACACACACACACATCACACACATACACATAAACACACAATTATTTGAAGGCACCAGAAAGTGGTCAAAAGCAGAAAGAAACTGAAGAAGTTTCTAGTCATTAATGTAACTACTCACTGGGTGAAAATTAAGCTTACAAGGATATTCCACTGAGGATAATACTCATACCACACAGCACAGGGCAAATGGAAGGTAAGCAAAAAGGTCTAGTGTTTTTTATTTGAAGTGTCAGAGGATGGAGTTAGGGGCTGAAAGAATATCTGAGAGATTAAGGTAGGGAAGTCCTAGAACAGAAGAATCTAGAGACTCTAAAATGTATTATTCACAATGGCAGATTAAAATAAAAAATTACTAGGCATGTGAAGACATAGAAGATAATTTCCAAAATCTGAAGAGAATGCAATCAATAGAAACAAATCTCTAGGTTTGGAATTAGCAGAAAAGTACATTTAAATAGATGTGTATATATATATTCAAAGACAAATTAAAATATTATGTCAATAACTGAACACATTGGGGAACTCTATCAGAGAAATGGAAGCTATTTAAAAAATGAATTCCATCCTGGCTAACACGGTGAAACCCCGTCTCTAATAAAAGTACAAAAAAATTAGCCAGGCCTGGTGGCGGGCGCCTGTAGTCCCAGCTACACGGGAGGCTGAGGCAGGAGAATGGCGTGAACCCGGAAGGCAGAGCTTGCAGTGAGTGGAGATGGCGCCACTGCACTCCAGCCTGGGCGACAGAGCGAGACTCAGTCTCAAAAAAAAAAAAAAAAAAGATTTGAAAATTCTCTAACTAAAGAGCTGTAACATCTGAAATGGAAAAGAAAAATCTCTGGGATGAGCTGAAAGAAGACTGGCAACAGCAGAAGAAAGAGCCAACTTGAATATAGAATTTATCCAGTCTGAGAAGCAGAAGGAATAAAGAGTCAAAAGAAAAACAGCCCCAGTGATCTGAGGGACAATATCAAATGAGTGTAAACATAAAGCAAAGATTTATTTTATGCCCTATTAGATCATTAAACATGCAGATATCGGTCAGGCGCGGTGGCTCACTCCTGTAATCCCAACACTTTGGGAGGCTGAGGCAGACGGATCACCTGAGGTCAGGCATTCCAGACCAGCCTGGCCAGAAACTCCGTCTACACTAAAAATGCAAAAATTAGCCAGGCATGGTGGCACATGCCTGTAATCCCAGCTACTCAGGAGGCTGAGGCAGGAGAATCACTTGAGCCCAGGAGACAGAGGTGGCAGTGAGCGGAGATCATGCCATTGCACTCTAGCCTGAGCAATAAGAGTGAAACTCTGTCTCAAAAAAAGAAAAAAAATGCAGAGATGAATTTTACATTAATAAATTATATCTTTCAGTGAATATTATTATTGTTGTTTGCATGGCCATCAAAATTTTTACCTTTGAATAAAGGTATTTGTTAACACTGGATTGGTTATAGCATGGAAGAGATTCAATCACTCCACCAATGTGGCAAATACCTCACCAGCAAGATCAGTCCTTTCATGTATGGCTGCCTTGATTAAGCTTCAATAATAAAATTTAACACACTTCTAGACAATATACCTCAAAAGAGATTCTTCTACTTGCTTCACTAGCTAACCAAACAGAAATAATTATTACTTTGCTTGGCTTGGCTTCTCCTTCCAGCAGAAAATTAACACTTTTGTTAAATAGGCTGTATAGATTTCTCTTTTTTCTGGGGGAGTGGGGAGACTGTTGTTAAAGTAAGTCATCTCACCTCATTTTTCGACTTCCTTTAGTTGAATCTCATATTTTTGAAATTCATGAAATGCTTCTTTCATCAGTTGTCTAGATCTACTTTTTGCCTTGAAAGTCTACCTAGGAATTTTGTTTTCAGTATAATGGATATAACCATTAGTAACTCCACAGTGATCTGTCTGTAGCTATATATTAATAGCTAGTTAATATTTCCCAACATGTCTTCAACAAGAAGAAAGAAATTCTTAGAGACAGACACTCCTCCAATTATATTCTCTTCATATATGATTGTATCTCACAGGTTGATTGCTATGGTATTTGATTTCTAGTTACCATGATACCATTAAGTGTTTGCTGCAGAAGCTGCCATGCATGGTCACAGAACTCAGTGGAAGTTCTATTAAAAGACTTACCAATTTGATGCCTGTTCAGTCAACGTCTTCCATTCTGTTGAGGTTGGAGAACTTCCAACAGAAGTTAAGCAAAGTTCAGTAGGTATTGAGCTGGTTCTTGCTTAAACTGGTGGACTTTATCAACCTGATGCATGCAACAGAAAAGAATAACTCTCATACATTTTAAAGCTGAGCTCATGGGTCTTTCCTCATCATCATTAATGTGCCTTTATGTGAAAGTTAAAGCCCAAGTGCTGGAAGCACAGTATAGGTTGTACTTTATCTTGATATTTTGGTCAGCATCACATGATTTAATGGGAAAAAGACCTGTGGTTGGACTTTGAAACAGCAGCAATGTTGAGTTGACAGTTATTTCAAAATGATCCAGTTTATTCCACACAATGTTTAATTATCAGATCTTGGAAGATTAATGATTTTAAGAGAGTCATAAGCTGAGATAAACCTTAAGAAATTAGATAAAGAGGATATAACTCCATCAAGTGAGCTGGCAATGCCAAATTAGTGAATCTAATCATAAGCATCATAAGCTAAACTTAATGGTTGGCGTGGACAGTCTCTGTTCCAGAAACCTCCAAGGACACTTTGGACGTGAATATCACACTCCTACCATTGTACTCAGGTTACTGCCTTGACATTTGATTCTTATTTAAATTTTTCTTTTTTTTTTTTAATAGATGGAATCTCACCATGTTGCCCAGGCTGGTCTTGAACTCCTGTTGTTTTTCAACTTCCTTTAGTTGAATCTCATATTTTTGAAATTCATGAAATGAATTTCATGAATTCATTTTTTAATTCATTTCATTCAAGTGATCCTCCTTTCTCAGCTTCCTGAGTAACTGAGACTACAGGCATGTGTCACCATTCCAGGCCACTTGGTTCCTTTTATAGTTTCTATTTCTTCATTTATTACAAGCATATTTTCCTTTATGTCCTTTGAGCATAGTTATAACAGCAGCTTTAAAATTCTTGTCTGCTAAATTTAACATCTGGATCATCTTGGGGTTGGTATTGATTGTGTATGGGTCTCATTTTCCTTTTTCTCCATATTTCTAGTAACATTGGATTGCACCTGGTCCTTGTGAATGATTCATTGTGGAGCTCTGTGAGTTTGCTACTGGAATTTATAGTTATCTGAAAAAGATTTGGTTAAATAGAAGCTACTTTGCCATTATGAGAAACTTTTTTTTTTTTTTTTTTTTTTTTTTTTTTTTTTACTTTTCATCTTTGTTGTCGTTTTAGATATGGTGTCTCACTATGTTGAGCAGGCTGGAATGCAGTGGCTACTCATAGGGATGATCAAAGAGCACTGCAGCCTCCAACTCCTGGCCTCAAGTGATCCTTCTGCCTCAGTTTCCTGAGTAGCTGGGACTACAGGCATGTGCCACTGTGCCTAGCTTTTTTTTTTTTTTTTTTGAGACAGTTTCGTTCATTGCCCAGCTGGAGTGCAGTGGTGCAATCTTGGCTCACTGCAAGCTCTGCCTCCCAGGTTCAAGCAATTCTCCTGCCTCAGCCTCCCAAGTAGCGGGGATTACAGGCTCCCACCACCACACTCGGCTAATTTTTTGTATTTTTAGTAGGGACAGGGTTTCACCATGTTGGGCAGGTTGATCTCGAACTCCTGACCTCAGGTGATCCACCTGCCTCAGCCTCCCAAAGTGCTGGGATTACAGGCGTGAGCCGCCGTGCCCAGCTCTGTGCCTAGCGTTACTTTTTATCTGTCTGTGTCTTTATTTTTTTCTTGTAGATAACATATACTTGAGTCTTGCTTTTTTATCCAGGCTGATAATTCATGCCTTTTAACTGGGGTATTTAGACCACATATAAAGTAGTTTTTAGTACAGTAGTTTCAATTCTGTCATACTTCCATTTGTCTAATATTTGTTCTCTCTGTTGTTTGTTCTTTTTACCCCTTTTTTCCAGCCGTATTTTGTAGTTCAGTATTTCTTTAGTATTCAGTTTTATCTTTGTCGTTGGTTAATTGCTCTAACTTTTTAAAAATGATTTCTCTACAGTTTACAATATACATCTTTAACTTATAGTTTACTTTCAAATATTATTGTACTTCACATATCATGTAAACACCTTATAACAGTATAATTCAATATTTCTGGTGTCATACATTTTACTTCTATATACATAATAAACAGTCTATTATTTTTAAATAATAAATTTTAAAACCAGGGAAACTATCTTTTATTCCTATTCATATATTTGCCATTTCTAGCACTCTTTATTCATTTGTGTGGCTTTTATTTTCTCTCAATATGAAGAACTTCCTTTAACATTTTTGTAGTTCAAGTCTGCTGACAACCAAGGTTTTGTTGGTCAAACAATGTTTTCTCCTGCGTTCCATTTTGAAGAATATTTTTGTTTAATATAGAATTCTAGGTTGAAAACTTCTTTTATTTCTGAAACTTAAGGATGTTGTTCTATTTTCTTCTGCCTTTATTATTTTTGATGAGAATTCACCTGTATTCTTTTTTGTGAAACAGGGTCTTGCTATGTTTACCAGGCTGGAGTTTATTGGCTATTCACAGGTGCAATCATAGTATGCTATAACCTCTAACTCCATTATTCAAGTGATCCTCTTGCCTCAGCCTTCCAAGTAGTTGGGACTACAGGCATATGCCCCCAGACCTGGCTTCTGTCATCCTTATCTTTTGTTTTCTGACTGTTTTTAAATTTTTCTTGTTATTATTTTCAGCAGTTGCATATTATGTGCCTTCATGGTTCTTTGTGATTATCATGCTTGAACTTTGTTGAATATATTGGATATGTGGGCTTATAGTTTTCAACAAATTTGAAACGATTTTGGCCATTATTTATTTAAATAATTTTTCTGTCCTTTCTCTTTTTGGGCTTCAATTACAAGGACACTAGACTGCTTGAAATTTTCTTACAGTTCATCAAATATTTGGTTTTTTTTCTTCATTGTGCTTTAGTTTGAATAGTATTGCCATGCATTCAGGTTTATTGATTTTTTTCCCCCTAATCCGTCTAATCTTCTTTTAAGCTTCCAGTAAATTTGTAATTTCAGATATTTTGTTTTGCCTGTCTGGAAGTTCTATTTGTTGGTTTTCATGTCTTCTATTTCTTCACTAATTATGTTTATGTTTTTCTTTAAATCTTTGAACACTTATGTAATATCTGTTATGTGTGTGTGTTTTTTG
Organism: Chlorocebus sabaeus; assembly: GCF_047675955.1. Classification (NCBI taxonomy): domain Eukaryota; kingdom Metazoa; phylum Chordata; class Mammalia; order Primates; family Cercopithecidae; genus Chlorocebus; species Chlorocebus sabaeus. The sequence continues at coordinate 12,969,830 of NC_132927.1, forward strand.
GTTTAATTGTTTTTTGTTTTTGAGATGGAGTCTTACTCTGTTGCCCAGGCTGGAGTGCAGTGGCCCAATCTTGGCTCACTGCAACCTCTGCCTCCCAGGTTCAAGTGATTCTCATACCTCAGCCTCCTGAGTAGCTAGGATTACAGGTGCCTGCCACCATGCCCAGCTAATTTTTGTATTTTTAGTAGAGACGGTGTTTTGCCATGTTGGCCATGGTGGTTTCAAACTCCTGACCTCAGGTGATCTGCCCACCTTGGCCTCCCAAAGTGCCAGGATTATAGGCATGAGCCACTGCACTTGGCCCTGTTTATTTGTTTCTCGAGACAGAGTCTCAGTGTATCACCTAGGCTGGAGTGCAGTGGTGCAATCACAGCTCACTGTAACCTCAAACTCCTGGGCTTAAGTGGTCCTCTTGCCTCAGTCTCCTGAGTAGCTGGTACTATAGGCATGTGCCACTATGTCCAGCTAATTTTTTGATTTCACTATGTTGCCCAGGCTGGTCTTGAACTCCTGGCCTCAAGCGATTCCTCCACCTTGGCCTCCCAAAGTGCTGAGATTATAGTTGTGAGCCATAGCACTAGGCCCTATAATAGCTATTTTAAAGTCCTATCTACTGATCCTATCATCTCCATTATTTCTGGATTTCTCTCTATTGTCCAATTTTTTCTTTTGGGTAACATTTTCCTGCTTCTTTACATGCTGTCATTTTAAAATTGGGTTTTAAATATTGTGAATATTACATTGTTGAGTGTTAAGATTTTGTTACTTTCCTCAATGAATGTTGGATTTTGTTTGATCAGACAGACAACTTTCTTGCTGATCAGCTTGGTCATTTGAGGACTTACTTTTAAGCTTTTAGAACAAAGCTAGATTAGCCTTACCCTATATGATTACCTCAACTCTACTACTAAGGTGTGACATTTCTAGGATCTCTACTGAATGACCAGTGCAAACAAGAGCTCTTCACTCTGTCTTATTAGAACCCAAACACTTCCCAGCCCAGTGTAAGCTATGGGAAATTTTTAATTTACAGTTTCATTCATTGCCTAGCCTTCTGGAATCTCATCCTACTTATGTACTGCTTTTATTCAAAGACTCAAGAGGGCACTATGAATATTTCTGGAGCTCTTTTGTTGGCATAGCTCTCTTCTAGTGCTCTGTCTCACACATTCCACCTACCTCACCCTCCTCAAACTTTGATCCCTGTCTTCTCAACTTAGCAAGACTGCCATATACTCTTGGGATTCCTTTCCTGTGTCATTGTCCAGGTTCTTCTTGCAGACAGAAAGCTTGGGTGATTGTAAGGCTCTCGTCATCTGTTTCTCTTTTCTCAGGGACCATAGTCCTGAACTATTTGTGACCTAATGTCTGAAAAGTTGTTTCATATGTTTTATCTAGTTTTCTGCTTACCTACAGTGGTTGGAGATGTTTGTCACTAGTTAGACATAGCTGGAAGTGGCACCAGTGACCTAATTATTTTTACCTCCAGCAATTTTCTTCAAACCAAGAGCTAGAGTTAATGGAGTCACATTTGTATGAGCATAGAACAGACAAAATTGGACTTGGGTTGACAATCTTTTTTTCCTAGGAGGCAGCTGGAGAAAATGGTTACATAAGCCCCAGCACCTAAATCTTTTATGGAATGATTGTTATTTCTAATTTACTAAGCAAAGATAATAACATGTGCCAGAAAAGTAAATAAATTTCTGCTAAATAAAGTGTATATTCAATAAGACTGAACAAAGTCATTGAATGTTGAAGCGAAAGCCCCTTCTGAGAAACAACAAAATTACCAGAGAATTAAATCAAAGAGACTTTGAGAGAAACTAACCAATATTCTCAAACTTTGCAATGAAGTAACAGGAAGCAAAGTGGGTCATGGATCAGATGAGAAGCTTTTTTAGTCAAGATTCAATTAGAGAAGCAGGACTACTAGAAAATATAGATAGAGAGAGATGACTGATTGATTGGTATAAATATAGATAATATTGAGACATATATCCCAGATACATATTTAACACACATACATACATGCACACGCACAGAACTTTGTTACAGGGATTTGATCTCAATTGTGAAAACCGGTCAAGAAGTCTTTGTAAAGTGATATTAGAGCTTGAAGTTTCTCAGGACAGGCAGTTAGGAAGGGATGTAAAGTGCAAGAGAGAAAGGACAAACAAGAACCAACAGGCACATCCTGAAACCTGAAAGGATAAGTTAAAATTTGTGTTAGTTCTTACTGATGCTGATCTTGATGGCATGGATACCCTACAAAAGAAATTGGTGCCTTTAGTCATGGAGCTGAAGACACACCTAGCCTAGGAGTTAGAGAAGCTGAAGAATTGATGGGAAGGTGGAGCTTTTACAGACTAATAGGTGAGCCAGAAGGTAAGTGACAATGTGTATGTCACTTTAAAAATTGGCTTTTGCTTCATTTTTGTCCTTTAAATCTCACACAAACATATATCTTGTGAGTTGGGCATGATGGCACATGCCTGTAGTTCCAGCTACTTGGGAAGCTGAGACAGGAGAATCCTTTGAGGCCAGGAGTTAGAGCCTGTAGGGTGCTATGATCATACCTATGAACAGCCACTACATTTCAGCCTGGGCATTATAATGGGACAAAAGTCTCATCCATTAAGCCAGAGGAAACTGAGCTGCAGGGATGATAATAGTCTTCAGAGATAGAAAGCATGATCACTTAGCAGTGGCAAGGAGTTCAGTCAAGGCCAATGAGAGACTCTAGGTTTGCTATTAGTTCATTCAGCACTAGAAACAAGTCTGAGTCAATCGTCTATGCTCAAGTAAGCTGGGATCCTATTAAGAATAGAGGTGACCGAATTCACTCTCATCTGATTACTCAATCCCTAGGAGCCCCAGTTTCCTTGTGTGTAAAATAATAATATCTTGGTTTGAAAAGCTGTTGAGGTCAGGCACAGAGGCTTACACCTGAAAATGCAGCACTTTGGAAGGCTAAGGCAGGATCTTGATCCCAGGAGTTTGAGACCAGCCTGGGCAACACAGGAGTTTCTATACAATTTTTTTTAATTAGCTGGGCATGGTAGTGAGGGCCTGTGGTCCTAGTTGCTCTAGAGGCTGAGATAGAAGGATTGCTTGAGCCCAGAAGGTCAAGGCTGGAGTAAGTAATGATCATGCCACTGCACTCCAGCCTGGGCAACAGAGCAAGTCCCTATTAAAAAAAAAAAAAAAAAAAAAAAAAAAAAAGGCTGTTATGGGGATAAAATGAGATAATATAAATAAAACTTTGTATCCTCTGCTCCTTCTAACACCATAGGAGGAATTCAGTAAAATGTCAGTTTTCTTTTTCTTCTTTTCCCAGAGGAAAAACTCTGATGCTGTACTAACTAGAAGCCACTGTCTGCAGGAACATAAGAGATCCTTAACAGGAAGGAGACACCACTGAAATCCAATTCATGCAGGCATTCAAACCCATTAAAATTGTTATTTTTTAAGGGTCATCCTTGTAGGAACCATGACTCCACAAAATTTCCCCAACCTGTTTGTTGGTGCCTGACATATCTTTAATAAAAGATACTTCTATTTTATGAATAGCAGCAGTGAAGGTAGAGAGATACAGAGCAATAAATACTCTATATTGGAAACAGTGCCATCCTACTCTAATGGACTTAGGCAAATCACTTAATCTTCTCTTTTTACAGACAGTAAAGCACAGTCTTCATGGTGCACAGTTCTGTTCTGACAAGACATAATCATATAATCACCACCAGAAACAAGATATGGTACAATTTTATCATCTCAAAAATTTCTTTGTTCCATCCTTTTGCAGCCAAACTTAGCCTCTGGGAACCATAGATCTGTTTTCTAACACTATGATTTTGCCTTTTCCAAAATGTCATATAAATGGAATCATATAGTACATAGCCTTTTGAGGATGGTTTCATTTACTTGGCATAATGTTTGAGATTCATTAACATTGTTGCATATTTTAGTAGTTCTTTTTTTTTTTTTTTTTATTGTTGAGGGGTATTCCATTGTATGGAGGTACCATACTTTGTTTATTCATTCACCAGTTGAAGAACATTTAGGTTGTTTCCAGTTTTCTTGTGATTAAGATCAAAGTTACTAGAAACATGCTACATATTTTGTGCGAACATGAGTGTTCATTTCTCTTAGGTGAATCTGTAGGCATGGGATTGCATGCTGGGTCATATGATAAGTTCATGTTTAACTGGATAAGAAATTGCCAAGTTGTTTTCCAAAGCAGCTATACCATCTTGCATTCCCTAGCAGTGTGTAAGTTTCATTTGTTCTGCAATCTCTCTGGCAACCTTTTCAAGGCTAAATTTTCTGACTCTGCAATGGGAAGAATAAATCAAATAATGCAGTGACAATAAAATTGAAGAGTAGCTGTAAAATGCTTAGAAAACTATAGAGGCACTATATAATGTATATAGATATGCAGTGATATTTTTAAGGTGAACAAAACAGATTTAGGAAACACTTGAATTCACAGAAAGAATAATTGGGCAAAAAAGTCCTATAATTCAGAGGGGTTTGGTTTCCTGTAATCACAACTGTATATTGATGAATCAACTCCTACATAATTAATTTTTTCTTATTTAAAAAATTACAATTAAAAAAGTCAAAAGGTGTCAACAGAAGACAAAAATCATCTGTGATATTACCACTCAAATTCAGTTATTGATGGCATTTGGGAATAATTTCTTTTAGTCTTTTATTCTTACATGTATTTTTTTTTTTTTTTTTGAGACGGAGTCTCGCTCTGTCACCCAGGCTGGAGTGCAGTGGCACAATCTCGGCTCACTGCAAGCTCCGCCTCCCGGGTTCACGCCGTTCTCCTGCCTCAGCCTCCCAAGTAGCTGGGAATACAGGCGCCCGCCACCTCGCCCAGCTAATTTTTTGTATTTTTTAGTAGAGACGGGGTTTCACCATGTTAGCCAGGATGGTCTCGATCTCCTGACCTTGTGATCTGCCCATCTCGGCCTCCCAAGGTGCTGGGATTACAGGCTTGAGCCACCGAGCCCGGCCACATGTATTTTTACCTGATAGTAATTATTATTTATATAAAGTTTTATATCTTTATTTTTAAATTTTATATTAAATTCTAAGTACTTCGCAATGTTTTACCATGATCTTAAAAACAACAATTATATAATATTTTATAAAGTAGATGAATGTGCTTATTTAATTGATCCTTTCTGATAGTATTTTACCATTGCCCTCAATTTTACTATTATAAATAATACTGCAATAGACATGTCCATGCATATAGATTTTTTGTTTTATTTTTTGTTTTTATAATTATTTCCTTAAGATAGATTCTTAGAAGTAGGATTACAGTATTTAAAAGATTGGAATATTTTTATGGATCTTAATGTGTCTAGATTGCTTTCCAAAACACCGTATCAATTTATATTTGCTGTTAACAAAGCATGTTTCATAATACTTTGGCAATTCCTGGACATTATTATTTCCAAAGTCTTTTAATACAAACAATTAAAATGGTACTTTGTTATCTTGTGTTTCTTTGACTGTTAGTGACCCTGAATATTGTGGTAAGAAGCCTGGAAGATGGCCTTTCTGATCCTACTTTCTGAGATTCATTTCCTTGTGCAATCCCCTCCTGAGTGTGGGCTGGACTTACTGTCTTGCCTCTAACAGAGAATATGGCAGATATGATATAACAGATATCAACCTTTAGAAAAGACTCCTTTCATTTTGGGAAAATAAGAATCAGTCCTTTACTGAAAAAAAGTACAAAGTAAGTATCCACCAAGTTTTCTTAGGTAAAACTGAATTTTTTAAAAGTCTGATTGCAGAAGCTGCTTACCTTTTGTGAATTGTTTCCATGAGAAGTTGGAGCATTATATTTGCTTGTTTTATAAAAATAACTTAGAAATGGACTGGAATACCCATAATTCAGATTTTGGGAGCCTGGCTTCAGGCATGGAAGCCATGGAAGCTAACGACACTGCATTCAGCAGACCACAAAGTTTGTTTCAGGTTCACTGATGGGCAAGAACAATAACTTAGACTTGGTTCAAGGTTGATTTAACTTTGATTTACTCCTAAAGCAGCCAATAAGCAGGGCAAAGTTTATAGACATGATAAAGATGTAGGTAGACAAATATGACTTTCCTTTGCCTCTCTCACATGGCGGGGGCACACTAGAAATTTAGCCCCTCTTGTTAGCCTGCCCAGAGCAAGATGTTGCACCCAGCTGGAAAAGTGAAGATCTTTACACCCGCAACCACACCAGCACACACTACACTCCTCCACATAGAGTAATAATTCTGCTACATCATTCGTGCATAATGTCCAGGTTTTGGAACGTGAAGTTCTTTCAATGACAACACTTAGAAAAATCCCCTTATCAATCCCTCTCCTATTTTCCAAGTCCACTGGGCAAGTCTGGCCCTAGGCTGCCCCATTCATCCTGTCCCACCCAGTCATACTTCCCCAACTGACAGCAAGCATCTTAAGGTGACTAAAATCAAACGTCTTTTTCTGGACTCTCTAGGGACACCTATACCTATGTAATATATATAAGAGTGCTTTTAAGCTGAAAAATATGCTAAAAACATGCTAAAACATGCTTCAGTAAGCATGAAGTAGTGGTGCTAAACATAGTTATGTTGATTTATCCAGGTTCTAATGCTGATTTGGATAATTCCCTTCTTTGTATCATAGCTTCTTCTGAAGGACTAGGAAAAATTATACCGGATTTTAATAAATATTACATATAATTCTTAAGGGACCTTAAATTATTTTGGAAAATACATTAAAACCAGACTATCAACATTACTTATTTTGAAATGAAAGTTTTGAGTTTCTCATACATGAGGGTTCACTGAGGTTATTTCCTGTATAATACAATCCAATGGCACAAATTCTTTTTTTTTTTTTTTTTTTTTTTGAGACAGAGTCTCACTCTGTCGCCCAGGCTGGAGTGCAGTTGTAGGATCTCTGCTCACTGCAATCTCTGCCTCCTGGGTTCAAGCGATTCTTCTGCCTCAGCCTCTCAAGTAGCTGGGATTACAGGCATGCGCCACCACGCCCGGCTATTTTTTTGTATTTTTAGTGGAGATGGAATTTCACCATGTTGGCCCGGATGGTCTCGATCTCGTGACCTCGTGATCTGCCTGCCTCAGCCTCTCAAAGTGCTTAGGTTACAGGCGTGAGCCACCGCACCCGGCCCAATGGCAGAGATTCTAATGGCCTCATCACATCCTAGATTCAGCAGAATTATTACTGGGTTTATTTTTGCAGCCACAAACCCTGCTAGTTTGAGTGAATGACAATCTTTCTTCAAATCATACCCCTAAGTTCAGAAACTCATTTCATTCACTGATCTTGTTTTTTGTAAGAGCATTTAAATTTAACAAATTGCTGCATGTGATTTATTTTGAATTTAATTACAGTGCCAAAATGCCACATATAATTATGGATGTAAGTAAGCATCAATTCTTTGCCCTGATGGCTTGAGAAAGGCTGTAAAGTGTAGCCTAGCCTTTCTACATAATCTCCTATGAGCCTTTTCTGCCCGCTATTGAATCAGTGCTGACAAATAAAGTATCAGAATAGCAACTAATACAAGGTCACGCCTTTGTGCCAAGCCCACTCCTCACTCCTCATTCATGTTGATGCTAATGTGATGCCATCTAACACAGTTCAGGAAAATTCATAAAATCAGCCTGCTTGGGAAGAACTTTAATCAAAGATGGACAAATCACAACACTCCAGGGGTTGGTTTAAAATAAGTAGTAATATGACATATTTCCCTTTGTTATGAGTTAAAGCTCATTTTTATACTCTGGGAGAAGCAATTCAGCTCTCTAGAACAGCATAAGCAAATATATATATGTAAAAACAACTAGCCCATCCATGATACCACCAGCCTTAATTCTATAACATTAAAATAGTGGGTTTCAAAATGGAACTTCAGTTCTTACACATTCTCTGGGATTTAGACCACACAGGTAATTTTCTGGGGTTCTTTACTGAATGAGAGGTCTTATATCTTCTTAACATTATATTTATCACTATATATATAATGTTATATATTATATACACTATATATTTATATATAATGTTATATATTATATATAGTATATATAATGATATATATTATATATATCACTATATATATAATGTTACATGACATTAAATAAATATATTTCTTCTTATAACAGTGCATAGGGATTATTTTACTAGCTATGAGGCCTCAGGCAGGTTATGTAACTTCTTTGACCCTCAGTTTCTTCATCTGTATTTTAGAGATACAAATACCCCGTATGATTGTTGTGTGGATTACTAGAATGTGTGTATAGCACTTAATACAGTGCCTAGTGCATAGTAATGGCCAATAATAGCACTTGATATTATTAATTTCTATTTAGCTTTCCCCACTTGCTTTTTCTCATTTCAGTTCCTGCAGCCAAGTAATACATGTTTAGGAACTGCATATGTATTCAAAGGTTTGTTGTTGGCAGCTCCTTCTCCCAGTGGCTGTGAGCACTGGGGAACTCTGGCTCTGCTGGCCTTAGAAGCCCTATTTTGGGCCAGCTCCCTTCTCTACTTCTTCCTGGATGTTTTTCCTAAAACAAATGTACTTTAATAAGGGCTTAAGTAAATCTTTCATACATATAGACATATTTAAAGTTTATTAGGCAAGGTTGCCAATGTAAAGGAACTAAGGAAGAGTTCATAAAACAAATCCTAACTTTATACTTTAGTAATTGTTCCCTACTTTCTTAACGTTATATTTTTCTATGTATTCAGTACATTTTTTAAAGAAAATTTGGGATGTTCTTGGTTATAGATTGGCCAGATGAGTTCTAGAATACTACTGTAGGAGGAGTAAAAGTAGACACTGACCAAAAGAAAAAGGAGAGGTGAAGAAGAGGGGGAACTAGATTTAGATATATATGTCCAACAAAAGCTAATGTCCAGTGATTTTATTTTTTAAACCACTTTATTAAGATATACTTTACACACCGTAACATTTTCCCACTGTAAATGTGTAATTCCATGGCCCTAGTATATTTAAAGAGTTGGGTAGCCATCACAGCAATCCAATATTAGAACATTTCCCTCCATTCAAAAGGGAGCCTCTTGGACATTAGGAGTCACTCCCCATTTCCCACTCCCTGCCTTAATCAATCATTAATCTACTTTTTGTCTGTATACACTGGCCCATTCTAGACATTTCATATACATGGACTCATAAACAAGTGGTCTTTTGTGTCTAGCTTCTTTCACTTGGCATAATGTCTTTGAAGTTTATCCACATTGGATCATCTGTCAGTTCTTTCTTCCACTAATTTTTTTAAAGAAAATTGTATAATTTTGTTTTAATTTTCAACTGAAGATGTTCAATATTGTCTCTGCTGAGAAATGTAAGATATGTGATACAGTAATTTGTAAAAGAGTAACAAAATCTACATACACCAGGGCATTTCAGTCAAGTCCTAATGACTTGAATAAAAAGAGGAAATAGTTTCAAACAGATTGTAGGATTAACCACTAAAGGGTAAAAAGGGTTGCCTGATACTGATGCTAATCTTCTCAATTAATAGTAGTTGAGAAGAATACCTACGTAGAGGAATTAATCAGAAAAGGTAGAGGAAAGAGAATCTGTCTATGGGCAATTTGAACACAGCTTAGGGTGCTAGATTGTGAAATCCAGTTCTGAAAGTTTCCATGGACTCTTGGGAAAGAAACATGATGAATCAATAACTGATATAAGATGTAGTTGCAATGTACCAAAGGAAGAATAATGGGCAAAGTTTGCTGGGGGATGACCCCATCTCCCATTTTTTTTTCTTTCTGCACTCTTGTTCTCTGACCTTCTTAATTTGCTCTTCATAGGTCATTTTTGTCCTTTTCTGGGGGAAATAGACCTGACTGGCCAACCACCAGTAAGATATTAATGAATGAGTTTTTTTTTTTTTTACTCCACTCACAGATATTTATATTTTTAGCACCTGGGAAAGACTATGTTTAATTCTTTTTTTTTAATTTCTTTTTTATTATTATTATACTTTAAGTTCTAGGGTACATGTGCATAACGTGCAGGTTTGTTACATATGTATACTTGTGCCATGTTGCTGTGCTGCACCCATCAACTCATCAGCACCCATCAACTCGTCATTTACATCAGGTATAACTCCTAATGCAATCCCTCCCCCCTCCCCCTCCCCATGATAGGCCCCGTTGTGTGATGTTCCCCTTTCCAAGTCCAAGTGATCTCATTGTTCAGTTCCCACCTATGAGTGAGAACATGCGGTGTTTGGTTTTCTGTTCTTGTGATAGTTTGCTAAGAATGATGGTTTCCAGCTGCATCCATGTCCCTACAAAGGACACAAACTCATCCTTTTTTATGGCTGCATAGTATTCCATGGTGTCTATGTGCCACATTTTCTTAATCCAGTCTGTCACTGATGGACATTTGGGTTGATTCCAAGTCTTTGCTGTTGTGAATAGTGCCGCAATAAACATACGTGTGCATGTATCTTTATAGCAGCATGATTTATAATCCTTTGGGTATATACCCAGTAATGGGATGGCTGGGTCATATGGTACATCTAGTTCTAGATCCTTGAGGAATCGCCATACTGTTTTCCATAATGGTTGAACTAGTTTACAATCCCACCAACGGTGTAAAAGTGTTCCTATTTCTCCACATCCTCTCCAGCACCTGTTGTTTCCTAACTTTTTAATGATCGCCATTCTAACTGGTGTGAGATGGTATCTCATTGTGGTTTTGATTTGCATTTCTCTGATGGCCAGTGATGATGAGCATTTTTTCATGTGTCTGTTGGCTGTATGAATGTCTTCTTTTGAGAAATGTCTGTATATCCTTTGCCCACTTTTTGATGGGGTTGTTTTTTTCTTGTAAATTTGTTTGAGTTCTTTGTAGGTTCTGGATATAAGCCCATTGTCAGATGAGTAGATTGCAAAAATTTTCTCCCATTCTGTAGGTTGCCTGTTCACTCTGATGGTAGTTTCTTTTGCTGTGCAGAAGCTCTTTAGTTTAATGAGATCCCATTTGTCAATTTTGGCTTTGGTTGCTGTTGCTTTTGGTGTTTTAGACATGAAGTCTTTGCCCGTGCCTATGTCCTGAATGGTATTACCTAGGTTTTCCTCTAGGGTTTCTATGGTATTAGGTCTAACATTTAAGTCTCTAATCCATCTTAAATTAATTTTCGTATAAGGAGTAAGGAAAGGATCCAGTTTCAGCTTTCTACTTATGGCTAGCCAATTTTCCCAGCACCATTTATTAAATAGGGAATCCTTTCCCCATTTCTTGTTTCTCTCAGGTTTGTCAAAGATCAGATGGCTGTAGATGTGTGGTATTATTTCTGAGGACTCTGTTCTGTTCCATTGGTCTATATCTCTGTTTTGGTACCAGTACCATGCTGTTTTGGTTACTGTAGCCTTATAGTATAGTTTGAAGTCAGGTAGCGTGATGCCTTCAGCTTTGTTCTTTTGACTTAGGATTGTCTTGGAGATGCGGGCTCTTTTTTGGTTCCATATGAACTTTAAAGCAGTTTTTTCCAATTCTGTGAAGAAACTCGTTGGTAGCTTGATGGGGATGGCATTGAATCTATAAATAACCTTGGGCAGTATGGCCATTTTCACAATATTGATTCTTCCTATCCATGAGCATGGTATGTTCTTCCATTTGTTTGTGTCCTCTTTTATTTCACTGAGCAGTGGTTTGTAGTTCTCCTTGAAGAGGTCCTTTACATCCCTTGTAAGTTGGATTCCTAGGTATTTTATTCTCTTTGAAGCAATTGTGAATGGAAGTTCATTCATGACTTGGCTCTCTGTTTGTCTGTTACTGGTGTATATGAATGCTTGTGATTTTTGCACATTAATTTTGTATCCTGAGACTTTGCTGAAGTTGCTTATCAGCTTAAGGAGATTTTGGGCTGAGACAATGGGATTTTCTAAATATACAATCATGTCATCTGCAAAGAGGGACAATTTGACTTCTTCTTTTCCTAAGTGAATCCCCTTGATTTCTTTCTCTTGCCTGATTGCCCTAGCCAGAACTTCCAACACTATGTTGAATAGGAGTGGTGAGAGAGGGCATCCCTGTCTTGTGCCAGTTTTCAAAGGGAATTTTTCCAGTTTTTGCCCATTCAGTATGATATTGGCTGTGGGTTTGTCATAAATAGCTCCTATTATTTTGAGGTACATTCCATCAATACTGAATTTATTGAGCGTTTTTAGCATGAAGGGCTGTTGAATTTTGTCAAAAGCCTTTTCTCCATCTATTGAGATAATCATGTGGTTCTTTTCTTTGGTTCTGTTTATATGCTGGATTATGTTTATTGATTTGCGAATGTTGAACCAGCCTTGCATCCCAGGGATGAAGCTCACTTGATCATGGTGGATAAGCTTTTTGATGTGCTGCTGAATCCGGTTTGCCAGTATTTTCTTGAGGATTTTTGCATCGATGTTCATCAGGGATATTGGTCTAAAATTCTCTTTTTTTGTTGTGTCTCTGCCAGGCTTTGGTATCAGGATGATGTTGGCCTCATAAAATGAATTAGGGAGGATTCCCTCTTTTTCTATTGATTGGAATAGTTTCAGAAGGAATGGTACCAGCTCCTCCTTGTACCTCTGGTAGAATTCAGCTGTGAATCCATCTGGTCCTGGACTTTTTTTGGTTGGTAGGCTATTAATTATTGCCTCAATTTCAGAGCCTGCTATTGGTCTATTTAGGGATTCAACTTCTTCCTGGTTTAGTCTTGGAAGAGTGTAAGTGTCCAGGAAATTATCCATTTCTTCTAGATTTTCTAGTTTATTTGCATAGAGGTGTTTATAGTATTCTCTGATGGTAGTTTGTATTTCTGTGGGGTCAGTGGTGATATCCCTTTTATCATTTTTTATTGTGTCTATTTGATTCTTCTCTGTTTTCTTCTTTATTAGTCTTGCTAGCGGTCTGTCAATTTTGTTGGTCTTTTCAAAAAACCAACTCCTGGATTCATTGATTTTTTGGAGGGTTTTTTGTGTCTCTATCTCCTTCAGTTCTGCTCTGATCTTAGTTATTTCTTGCCTTCTGCTAGCTTTTGAATGCGTTTGCTCTTGCTTCTCTAGTTCTTTTAATTGTGATGTTAGAGTGTCAATTTTAGATCTTTCCTGCTTTCTCTTGTGGGCATTTAGTGCTATAAATTTCCCTCTACACACTGCTTTAAATGTGTCCCAGAGATTCTGGTATGTTGTATCTTTGTTCTCATTGGTTTCAAAGAACATCTTTATTTCTGCCTTCATTTCGTTATGGACCCAGTAGTCATTCAGGAGCAGGTTGTTCAGTTTCCATGTAGTCGAGCGGTTTTGATTGAGTTTCTTCGTCCTGAGTTCTAGTTTGATTGCACTGTGGTCTGAGAGACAGTTTGTTACAATTTCTGTTCTTGTACATTTGCTGAGGAGTGCTTTACTTCCAATTATGTGGTCAATTTTGGAATAAGTGTGATGTGGTGCTGAGAAGAATGTATATTCTGTTGATTTGGGGTGGAGAGTTCCATAGATGTCTATTAGGTCTGCTTGCTGCAGAGATGAGTTCAATTCCTGGATATCCTTGTTAACTTTCTGTCTCATTGATCTGTCTAATGTTGACAGTGGAGTGTTGAAGTCTCCCATTATTATTGTATGGGAGTCTAAGTCTCTTTGTAAGTCTCTAAGGACTTGCTTTATGAATCTGGGTGCTCCTGTATTGGGTGCATATATATTTAGGATAGTTAGCTCTTCCTGTTGAATTGATCCTTTTACCATTATGTAATGGCCTTCTTTGTCTCTTTTGATCTTTGATGGTTTAAAGTCTGTTTTATCAGAGACTAGTATTGCAACCCCTGCTTTTTTTTGTTCTCCATTTGCTTGGTAAATCTTCCTCCATCCCTTTATTTTGAGCCTATGTATGTCTCTGCGTGTGAGATGGGTCTCCTGAATACAGCAAACTGATGGGTCTTGACTCTTTATCCAGTTTGCTAGTCTGTGTCTTTTAATTGGAGCATTTAGTCCATTTACATTTAAGGTTAATATTGTTATGTGTGAACTTGATCCTGCCATTATGATATTAACTAATTATTTTGCTCGTTAGTTGATGCAGTTTCTTCCTAGCCTAAATGGTCTTTACATTTTGGCATGTTTTTGCAATGGCTGGTACCGGTTGTTCCTTTCCATGTTTAGTGCTTCCTTCAGGGTCTCTTGTAAGGCAGGCCTAGTGGTGACAAAATCTCTAAGCATTTGCTTATCTGTAAAGGATTTTATTTCTCCTTCACTTATGAAACTTAGTTTGGCTGGATATGAAATTCTGGGCTTAAAATTCTTTTCTTTGAGAATGTTGAATATTGGCCCCCACTCTCTTCTGGCTTGGGGAGTTTCTGCCGAGAGATCTGCTGTTAGTCTGATGGGCTTCCCTTTGTGGGTAACCCGACCTTTCTCTCTGGCTGCCCTTAAGATTTTTTCCTTCATTTCAACTTTGGTGAATCTGGCAATTATGTGTCTTGGAGTTGCTCTTCTCGAGGAGTATCTTTGTGGCGTTCTCTGTATTTCCTGGATTTGAATGTTGGCCTGCCCTACTAGGTTGGGGAAGTTCTCCTGGATGATATCCTGAAGAGTGTTTTCCAACTTGGTTCCATTTTCCCCCTCACTTTCAGGCACCCCAATCAGACGTAGATTTGGTCTTTTTACATAATCCTATACTTCTTGCAGGCTTTGTTCATTTCTTTTTCTTCTTTTTTCTTTTGGTTTCTCTTCTCACTTCATTTCGTTCATTTAATCCTCAATCGCTGATACTCTTTCTTCCAGTTGATCGAGTCGGTTACTGAAGCTTGTGCATTTGTCATGTATTTCTCGTGTCATGGTTTTCATCTCTTTCATTTCGTTTATGACCTTGTCTGCATTAATTACTCTAGCTATCAATTCTTCCACTTTTTTTTCAAGATTTTTAGTTTCTTTGTGCTGGGTACGTAATTCCTCCTTTATCTCTGAGAAGTTTGATGGACTGAAGCCTTCTCTCATCTCGTCAAAGTCATTCTCCGTCAAGCTTTGATCCGTTGCTGGCGATGAGCTGCACTCCTTTGCCAGGGTAGATGCGCTCTTATTTTTTGAATTTCCAGCTTTTCTGCCCTGCTTTTTCCCTATATTTGTGGCTTTATCTGCCTCTGGTCTTTGATGATGATGGTGACGTACTGATGGGGTTTTGGTGTAGTTGTCCTTCCTGTTTGATAGTTTTCCTTCTAACAGTCAGGACCCTCAGCTGTAGGTCTGTTGGAGATTGCTTGAGGTCTACTCCAGACCCTGTTTGCCTGGGTGTCAGCAGCAGAGGCTGCAGAAGATAGAATATTGCCAACAGCGAGTGTCCCTGTCTGATTCTTGCTTTGGAGGCTTCCTCTCAGGGGTGTACTCCACCCTGTGAGGTGTGGGGTGTCACACTACCCCTAGTGGGGGATGTCTCCCAGTTAGGCTACTCAGGGGTCAGGGACCCACTTGAGCAGGCAGTCTGTCCCTTCTCAGATCTCAACCTCAGTGTTGGGAGATCCACTGGTCTCTTCAAAGCTATCAGACAGAGTTGTTTGCATCTGCAGAGGTTTCTGCTGCTTTTGTTGTTGTTTACTGTGCCCTGTCCCCAGAGGTGGAGTCTACAGAGACAGGCAGGTTTCCTTGAGCTGCTGTGAGCTCCACCCAGTTCGAGCTTCCCAGCGGCTTTGTTTACCTACTTAAGCCTCAGCAATGGCAGGCGCCCCTCCCCCAGCCTCGCTGCTGCCTTACCGGGAGATCGCAGACTGCTGTGCTAGCAATGAGGGAGGCTCCGTGGGCGTGGGACCCTCCCGGCCAGGTGTGGGATATAATCTCCTGGTGTGCCTGGTTGCTTAAAGCGCAGTATTGGGGTGGTAGTTACCCAATTTTCCAGGTGTTGTGTCTCAGTTCCCCTGGCTAGGAAAAAGGATTTCCTTTCCCCTTGCGCTTCCCAGGTGAGGCGATGCCTCGCCCTGCTTCAGCTCTCGCTGGTCGGGCTGCAACAGCTGACCAGCACCGATTGTCCGGCACTCCCTAGTGAGATGAACCCAGTACCTCAGTTGAAAATGCAGAAATCACCGGTCTTCTGTGTCGCTCGCGCTGGGAGTTGGAGACTGGAGCTGTTCCTATTCGGCCATCTTGACTATGTTTAATTCTAAGAAGTAATTGTTAATTTGGAAGTATTAGGCACCATAAAGAACAGTTAAGGGAGATCTTGGATGCAGGAGAGGGTTTCTTTTTCATTCCTTTTATTTGCACATTACTTTTTTTGATACAACTTCAAAATATTTTATTTTAAAACATAAACAGAACCCAGCTGCTAACTTAATTAGTTCCCAAAGCAACCCATTTATTTCTGGGACAAGCTTTGGACTTAATCAGATATTTTAAATGATAAACTATTTAGATAATTGTATATGACATCACTGTTTCACAACTGTAAATTAGAAAGAGAAATAGAAAAATAGCCATTTTTTAAACATGAATGAACTAACCACTCATTTTGACAGAAGTTGCCCGTGCATCCTCAGTGCTCAATCCTGGAATAGTGGCAGTTTACAGGAGGAAAACTCCTTTATGTACTGGGAAGCACAAATTTTATTTTATAGGTACAAAGCCAGAGGAGGTGGCAGTGGTCACCTGTAAAAGAGCCCTGAATGGGTAAGCCAGAGTCCATGGCCTAGCTGAAGTTACACCTGCTACCCTAATTTGAGTGACCAGGTCACCTCAGCTGAAGTTGTATGTCCACACAAGTGTCCTTTGGGGATAAGCAGAGTCACATCTGCCAAATCCAAAGGGTTGGTGATCAATGCTCTCAAACACACTCTATTGCTAAGTCAAGTGTCACAAGGGTTTATCACATGGAATCAATTCGTTCATTAGTACAGGAAAAAGATATTCAGAAGTTTAGCAAAAGATACATGGTAAGTGCCTGTAGTCTATGACAAGTACAATTTACTTCATTTGCTGACTCATTTGTAGTAGCATTTGCTGCAGCAGCTTCATAAAAATAATTGAGGAGCTGGGCATTTCTGAATAAAAACAACCTTGAAGCCAGTGAGTTGGCTTGTACCTTTATGTGTCCTGAAGACAAACTGCAGCTAAAATCCTCAGCTATTCCAGAATTGGTCTGCTGTATTGTAAATCCACTTCCTGTTGAACTTGAATCATTTTTAAAGCCATGTATGAATTGTCCTTGCTCTTAAAAGAGCAAGTAGCAAACAGCAGGGTCAAAGGCCAGGCTAAAAACACTTAGAAGTACCTTCCTCTCTCAAGCTGGTGAATAGGATGCAAAGCTGACATATGGAGCAGATTTTGAACCAAGTCACCAAGGTAGGCTTCAAGGGCTTGCCACCAGTGCAGCCCTAAAGGCCGTGGCTCCAAAGGGCCCCATGCTAGGGATTTCATATTCTGTCTTCATCTTGAAATTCTTAACAATTTTGTTTTTTATTTGTGTTATTTAAGTGAATTTTGATGGGACAATGGAGTATGCACCAGAGGCTTGGGACCTCTGCTCACTTGTGGTCTCACCTCTCTTCACCTCCCCACCTCCCCCAGGGGTTCTGTGTCTCCCCTTGACCTGGCCACATCAGTGCAGTATAGCAGGGAAGGGGGGGATTTTGTCATTACCCACTGCAGGGAAGGTTGAGGTTGGGCACTTGCCTCTTGGTGTCTCAGGTGGGGAATGTCAGCAGCTGTCTGCTGGGGCTGGCAACTCTGTGAGTCGTTCACTGGGTGACTTAGTGAGGTGAGCCTCTCATCCGTGCCCCCTTCAGGTACCCAGTGTGTCCTCAGCATGAAAGCTGCAATCTTTCAGGGATCATCCATTCACCTGGTTTGGGGCTGGGAGCCCACGGGAAGGGGAGATTGGCTTTCCTGCACCCACTCGGAGACCAGCACAGCTGGTAGATGGTCAGCTAATGCTGAGTCATGGGGTGCCCCTCACCCCAACTCCACATCTGTGGGGATCTGCACTTGCCCGGTGAGTACCCTAAGGCCTAAGGGAGGACATTAAATATCTAATATTTATGTCTAATAATCTATATTAGAATATATCTAATATCTAATTAGCATCTAATTAACATCTATATCTAATTAGCATTAAATATCTAATAAAACATCATGAAAAGAGAGACTGAGGAAGAAAGAAAAGTATTTTATATTTCAGTAGATTTAATTTTTCCCTGCTTTTTGAACAAAATGTCTGGCTTATTTTTGTTTATTTATTTATTTTTTGCACTTGCTGGGCTCTGACAAGGGCCCCTTTAAAGGAAGAAGGATCCGGTTGCTAGCAGCCACGACTGGCCTGAGAGAGAACAAAATAACCAGATGAGGGCCAGCTTGATGGTCATGGGTCCCACGAGTGATGGACATGAAAGGCAGAACTTATGGGAGATAGGCTGATTTGTGGACACCCGCATGGGAAAGGGTGCATACTGCCGGAAAACCCAGCATCTCATGGGTGAGGGGTCCTTTACTTTGAGGGTAAATTTTTTTTTATTTTACTTTTTGCAAGTGAAAGATAAGGAAAAAAATTTATCAAAGGCCTTTGAAATGTTTTGCAAGAAGTCCAGAATGTGTAGATATTCTGCTAACACCCCTGACATCTGTCCTACATATATTTGTTCTTTTATTCAGCCAACATCAAGGAATAACAACAGCACAGGAAGCAGACTCTTAACATTATTATTTGGTGATAAAAGCAGCTTACTTTCTTTGTGGTCCAATTAGTAGAATCAAATTGTAAATGTAAGTTTGAAGGATCCTTAGTTTAGTACACAAACAACTACAAAAGTGGGAAGTGCTCATATAAGATATAATATGTATTAAGTAATATTTGATAGTTAATGTATTTCTTTTCAAAGACACATTAATTCAGAATAAAGTCTTAAAAATTTATCCAAAGTCCAACTTGTTATATTCCAATATTGAGATTTAGTATTCCCAGGTGCTAGCAAAATTATTTCGCTTTCCCTTCATGGTAGCATACTGTCAAAATTACAGTTTATCTCAGTAACTTAAGGATGTAGTTCTCCACCTTGAACTCTACATTTTCTTAAGTTTAAGGTGCCTCTCAATGTATTCTTTCCCTGATACAGAGGGATTTATACTTATAACTCTTAGAACATTGTGATGAAAATATCCTTGATTTTGTTGGTCATGAAGAGATCATCCTTTAGTCTGTGCTAAGCGTTTGTGTTCCAGTTTTCATCTTAGTTACCATAGCATAAATAACATGGAAAAAGCCATGTTAGAAAGTGCATTATTTCCTCTCCATTACTGCCACCTTTTTTATTTGTCAGTTAAAATGTGATAAATATATTTAGTTAAGGTTACTAAACTTTGGAGAGAGTTAAAAATCTACAGATATCTTGCCACATTTTGATATTTCTAAATATCCAAGATTGTATTCGATCTAAAAGAGAACAATACCCTGCCACTATGATTTTCAACTCCTCCCTGCTCTCTTAGTTTAATAACCTTGGTTAGTGATCTTTACAACCTTTGAGGTCCAAGTGGCCAACCAACGGGGGTTTAAGTGAGTGATGGGAAACTGGCCCACAGGCCAACCTCTGTCTGTTTTTGTAAATAAACTTTTGTTAGGACACAGTTACACCCACTCATCTGTTTGTTGTCCATGTTTGCTGTTGTTATAATAGCAGAGTTGAATAGTAGAGACAGCAACTGTATGTCTTGCAAAGTCAAAAATATTTACTATCTGGACCTTTACAGAAAAAATTGTCAACCATTGCTTTGTTGATAATCTACTGCATGCTCTGTCTTACTTATTCCTGTTTAAAAAGAGAGGCAAGATAGTCCAGTTTCAGAAGAAAAATAATGTGAAGTAAGCACCATATGACAGTTTTGTCCATTTACTGTTGACATTCATCCACTGAAATGTGTGTAATCTTCTCATCCTTCCATTCCCAGGCAAAAGGAAAGAGTAAAACATTGACGTGATTGTTCAACTTAATACCATTTTTTAAGCTGAAAGGTCGTCTCCTGGTATAAAGTTATTTTCAACTTTAAACTGTCAAGGCAAATCAGAAAGAAAAATCCTTGTTGTCAATCAGCATTTTCTTAATATTTCTTTAAAATTGTAAACCAAGCATTTGGGACTTAAAACTTCAGTGTACTCCAAGGAATAGTATCTTGAGTTTCAATATAATCCCTTGAAGTACATAGGGATAAATATTTCCATTTTATAGATGAGGAAACTGAAAATAAGAGTTGTTGTGTTTATGGTTTGTTGTTGTTTTTGAGACAGAGTTTTGTTCTTGTCACCCAGGTTGGAGTGCAATGGCATGATCTTGGTTCACTGCAACCTCTGCCTCCCGGGTTCAAGCGATTCTCCCGCCTCAGCCTCCTGAGTAACTGGGATTACAGGCACCCGACACCACGCCCCGCTAATTTTTTTTGGTATTTTTAGTAGAGGCAGCATTTCACCATGTTGGCCAGGCTGGTCTCATACTGCTGACCTCAAGTGATCCACCTGCCTCAGCATCCCAAAGTGCTGGGATTACAGGCGTGAGCCACCACGCCTGGCCGTGTATATGTTTTAAGGTTAAGGTTAGTGAGTAATAAGTTTGGTTCTAATCCAAATATTGGTGCCTGATTCAGTGTTATTTCTAACTGCCTTGTAACATCATCCATTTTGTTTTACTGTTAATCATGGCATGTACCATGATTAGTTCCTGAGACTCTCCCAACTGCCTGGTGGCTTATGTGCTGTCTTATGTGATTCTCATATAGTTCTTTGAGGTGACTGCTATTATATACATTTTATAAAGGAAGAGACCACA
Organism: Chlorocebus sabaeus; assembly: GCF_047675955.1. NCBI lineage: Eukaryota > Metazoa > Chordata > Mammalia > Primates > Cercopithecidae > Chlorocebus > Chlorocebus sabaeus. Next base: position 12,990,667 of record NC_132927.1, read on the forward strand.
GTCAGAAAGGCTGACTAACTTGCCCAAGATCACACAACCAGTAAATCTGGCTGTGAGACAGGGTCTCGCTCTGTGCCCCAGGCTGGATTACAGTAGTGCGGTCACTCCTCACAGCAGCCTCAACCTCCTGGGTTCGAGGGATCCTCCCACCTCAGCCTCCTAAGTAGCTGGGGACTACAGGTGTGCACCACTATATCCAACTAATTTTTTTAAAAAAAAGTTTTGTAGAGACAATATCTTACTATGTTGCCCAGGCCAGTCTCAAACTCCTGGCTTCAAGCAATCCTCCCATCTTGGCCGCCCAAAGTGCTGGGATTTACAGGCAAGAGCCACCGTGCCTGGCTGATTACTATATATTTTTTAAAATCTTATATCTAGCTACTTTTTCAATTTAAGTTATTAATTCCAATCATATTTAACAGAGTCTCACTGATTTTCTAAATGTGTAGTCAAACCATCCATGGGTATTTAGGAAGACATTTGGATCCCTTTAAGGTAGGAGGGAACTTACATAAGCCAGAAATTCAAAAGCCATAAATGATGAACTTGGCTGCATATTTCTAATTCTCATGAATAATAATAACCAGCATATATTGAGCATTATTTTAAGTAGTTTACATTTAGAAAATGCCTAGAAAATGCTAGCTAAAAAAAATTAGTTCTATTACTTTTGACAACTATTAAAGCCAGCTAGCGATCTCTGTCTTAGGCACTTTTGTAGCTTTCAGTCATGGAAGCAGGACTGAGGCCAAGCAAAGATAAATATGAGAAGAGGTAAGAATTACCAGAGAGGGAAAAAGGAGCCCTCGAATTTCCTGGAGAGTATAACAAGTGATGTGGAAAATAGCAGGATCAGAAAGGAACCCAATACATCGGTGAACTCCATTGTACGGAGAGCTATTTAAGAGGGGTAAAAAGGACCCAAATCTCTCTTTTTAACCTACCTTAAGAGCAACAGGTTACCTTAGCTTTATGGAGGCAACCGTGTGTGGTTGTGTGTCGGCGAGGAGGTGGAAACAGCACTGGCATTTGTTTTCTAGCAACATGCTCAAACAGCCATTGTCTTGAATTTAGTGCAGACTTCTGCCAAGCTATATCACCTCTTAAATGATACAGCTTGAGACCATCTCCCATCACAAAGAATGCTTCTAGATCTGCCTGGGGACCTGGGACCTTCCATTTCTTATGCCATAGAACCACAATACAAGTATCCTTCTAGTTAAACTATCCTTCTAGGGTCCTGTTAATAAGCCTAGTAACAGAAACTTGGTATCACCACAGCAAATATTAATCAATATAATAGTTAGTCTCTGCATTCTTTGTGATTCCATCCCTTACTACCTAGAGAATTTGCATGTTACATTAAACAGTGGTGTTGGTATTAAAATATGTGACCAATCCTGAAATTAAAAAAAAAAAAGTTGTGCTCAGCATCTTGCAGGTAACAGTCCCCTCCACCAGAGGTCTCTAGCTCACTGACATTATCTGAATTTATAATAGCTCTTCCACTAGGATATGCTGAATCTGTGCGGTCCAATAGAATAACCACCAGCCCCATGCATCTATCTAAATGTAAATTAGCTAAGATTAAATAAAATTAAAAATTTAGTTCTTTGGCTACCCTAGCCACATTTTAAATGCTCAATAGCCACATGTGGCTAGTGGCTCCAGTATTGGCTAATATGGATATCTAACATTTCTACCACTGCAAAAAGTTCAAGTGGATCTGTTATACTAAATTCTGTTAACTCGCAAATGTAGAAATAGCAGTTCGGGGTCACAGTATTAAAAGGACAAAGAGGCAGTATCTCTCCTGTACTGTAACTGAATCCTCCCTTTATCCAGGTGGCATCCTGGGTGGACGATGACAGTGTTCTTTGTGATTATACTCAGCTTATTCTCCCCCTCACAACCAGCAAGTTGTATCACTATATTTTAATAATTCGTAGATATAATTTCAATTCTTCTCTTATTGAGAAAATCAGGGCTGGCAAATTTTAAGAAAGAGATACGGTTTAAAAAAAAAGCAGAAGGCCTTAATGCCATCCTCAACTCTACACCTAACAAACTGAGAGCTCTAGAGAATGTTGTTGGACTTCTCTGGGCCTGCATTTGCTCCTGAATATAATGAGTGGGCAATTAGATGTTCTCTAAGACCTCAAACACTTGAACCCATACCCACAGTGCAGCAGGACTGTTGTGGGTACTCCTGGCAAGTAAAACTAATCTCTGACCCATCCAAGAGGTTCCAATATGCTAGACCATGCGGGAGGCTTCTGCCTCATGTCAAGCTGTGCTCTAAAGTCACAGAATTGTGTTGCTTCAAAATGGCAGTGGTCAACAAAATTGGCTGGTAGTTTAGACCGTATTAGAAGATAATTGCTATTTTTAGTATAAATATTATTTTCCTTTTTGAGATTTTCATCTTAAGAGATAGTACCAATTCCATTCTTTATTGCTAATAAGTTACCAGTAGTATATCACTGCAGTGCGAATGTTTCAAAATAACACTGTAGCTTTATTCCAAAGACCTCAGTTATAGACTTACTCTAACTTTGTGGTCACTTCAAAAGCAAAAACAAATCCTCCCTAGGCAGATCCCTCAATTATTCCTCTCTGTAAGACATCATTCCTTGAAACGGACATCACTCTTTTCATAAAAACATGACATGGACTGTATTCTATATTCTATACACTCTCATAGAACAAGTAGGATTTTTAATTATTTTAAAGAAAAAGATGAGCTTATTTTCAGTTTTTAGATTCCAGCTTTTCTCAACCTCTGGATGAAAATATTTTTATACCTGGAGTTTCTCTTGCAGTTAGCACTCATCCTTCAGTAAGTGGGCTAAATCCTTGTTCACCTGCATGTAGTCCATGGCTTAACATGTCTATAATTCCCAGAGGGCTGAATATGGGGAAAATAAATAAAACTGAGCTTAAGGAGAGAAACACTGTGGGAGGCAGGAAGCGGATGATTAAAATGGAAATGGTGGTCAGGAGCTTCAGTTATTCTCCCAGGTGCTTTGTTGGCAGAAATAAAAAAAACTTTTCTACCAAACCCCACCTGAATTCTTTCAACTACAATGATGCAAAGAAAATACACGCTAATTATGAGCAGGAACATTATCTATTAATATGTTAATGAAGCAGGTTTGCTAATGGTGAAAGACCTGAATTTTAATAAAATTTTAAGAGCTTCTTGATTACGTGTTTGTTAGTCGATATCATCATTTAAAATTATCTCTAGGTGGCTTTACATGGAATAAAACCTACATTAGAACTGTATTCTAAACAGGCCTTAATGAAGCAGGTGAGGATACCATCTGTGACATGAGCACTGTCAGCCAGAAATTCACTTCAAAAGAAATGTAAACTAGTTAGCAGGAAACATGTTATCATATCTGCCAGTATCAGCTTTCAATGGAGGTAATTTATTTATGCATTTACTTGCTAATTTTTTCAAACATATTTGCTTATGAAATAATGTTCGATTGAATTAATGGATACTGCCTTTCAATATTGGAAGTGTTATTTTTCATTAAAACAAAAACAACTCTAGTGTCCTGTTTTGACAACATCCCATACATAGATGAAAACTGTCTTATCCACCCAAACCCCATATTTTTTTGAGAAAAAGTCACCAGAAATCCAAAAATCAAACCAGAATGAGTATAGAAACCTCACTGGTGTGTCTCTGTGAATAGTAGAAATTGTGTTATCTTTTCTCCAAGATGACTGTGGCATCAAAGTGACGGGTAATCCCTATCTGCCTCTCTAGAACTTAGGTGAAGGCAGCTGGCATCCTCTTTCATTTTGCATAGTAGAACCACAAGCCTCTGATTAGCAGCTGGGCCTGGATTGCAACTCAGAGCTCCTGAAGACAGAAAGACACTGAGGAGGCGGCATGAAGACTCGGGTGTAAAACACCAGTGCTATGTGCCCAAAAAGCTTGAGAGATGCTGGGCTAGAGAGCCTGTGAAGCGTGTGTGCAGTGGGCCTCATCATATCATTGGGAGGATTTGGGGTCTGGACGTGGGTGAGGCCTGTGTTTTCTCCATTATGTATGAGTCAGTGATGAAGGTGTTAGTGAGGGAAAGTGAAAGTTAATTCTAGAAACAAAAGAACATTGGGTAAGAGCCCAGGCTCAAAAGTGCCTTAAGCACCCTTAACCTAACGGGCCAGGGCCAGGAATGACGGGAAGTGATGGAGGCAGGTGGGTGGGATGAGGAAGAGCAAGGACCTCTAGCTCTCACCTTGTCACTCTGAGCTCTGAGGAGAGTCGGAAGAGGAGAGGTTATGGCAGGAAATCACTTTCGAAGGAGCAGCTTCATCTGAGAAACCAGCAGGGGCTTCCTCCTGAGTAGAGGTTCTTCCACAAAGGTGACCTCTGGTCACCAGGTTTCTTAATTTCCTGGTCACTTTATTTATTTGATGGTCTCGATAAAACATGCTTCTGAGGGAGTCATTAGAAAGTGCCGGTAACACTCCCTTAAATTCTGGATAGTGTGCCTAATGAGTTTCAAGGGTTATTTTTAAGGTCGATGAGAAATAATTCAATTGAAGGTAATTGGCCATTTAGATGGATTCTAATTGGGCCCTGGGTGAATTTCTTTGAGGGCATGCTGCCCTCTAGGGGTAGAGGCACAGTGCATGGAGGGAATGAAATGTTTAAAATGGTTCAGTCTTTTGATATAAAGTATCACTATTCTAAAAGCCTTAAAGCAATATCAGATCAATATATTCTTTTTCCCTTTATTTCTTTTGCTTTTCTCTGTTTTTAAGAATTGCTATATGTCATGAAGTGGGGTCAGAACAGAGAGAAAATGTGCAGGCATGTTAAAAACTCTAATCGCCCATTTTCTGATTATTCAGTGCAAGTCTCTTAACCCTTATTGGGTGGCTACTTTGTGTAGGCCCTCCCACATACATGCCTTTTCAGAGTAAGGCACTTAATTTTTGCCTCAATTTTTACTGACATATTATAGACCACGAAGCCAGGCAACTGCAGAACCTCTGTTTGAACCCGTGTTTTCTTATTCCAGAATCAGTGCACCTTCCATTTTGCCACCAGCAAAAACGCAACTGGCTTTCCCTTAGCTTTTCAAACAACTGGTTATTTGACTGTTTTATGCTTCCAGCTTTCTACAATAATCACGAATTGAACTTTTTAATAAAGGAAAGAACTTATAGATAAATATTTGACCACCATACATTTTATCATTTGGCAACACTTTTATTCAAACTTCAATTTTGCTAACACACGTAGAGGGAAAAACAAATGTGAAAATTCATATCGTAGTACAGGCCAAGAGCCAGAGAGAAATGTAAGTTCTAGAGATTCAGGGAGTAGGCAGAAAAACTTATAATAATACAAACTAAAACTGGAGATACAGGGTAGGCTGCAAGAAAACCAGCATCAAATAGTTAAACAGTAAAATTCTGATCTCCGCGGCTGTGGTGCTTAATACACTGTAGGAGGACAGATCAGAGAATCTTAGATCTTTCCAGGTAGGACCTGTGTTCCATGCCCGGAGGGTGCTCCCAGCTAGAACACTTCTCCTTTCCCCTCCGCCCCACTCCCAGCCCATACTAAACAGCATCAGCAACAAAAATGTCAGGGCAGGCTATAAAATCCTCCTTGCAGCTACAGATGCTGTGTTAGTGGAGAGTTTGTGGTGTGGAAAGCCACAGCACAGAGAAGAGAAGCCATTTTCAGAGTAATAAACAGCTGCAGCTGGCACTTTCCACACACTGTGCCCTGTACACACACACACACACACACGCACACACACATACACACACACACACAGAGTAATAAATAATAGCATCACAGCATCTTAGATTTGAAAAGGACTTTACCAACTGGTTTTCTCATCCAACTATCTAAACTGCACAAATCCTTGCCTGACTTTCCCTAGTAACCCTCTAATTTAGCAGCCACCAACCTTTTTGGCACCAGGGACCAGTTTCATGGAAGATAATATTTCCATGGACTTGGGTGGGGGAGGGTAAGTAGTAGTGGTGGTTTCACTATGATTCAAGCACATTACATTTATTGTGCACTTTATTTCTATTATTATTACATTGTAGTATATAATGAAATAATTATACAACTCACCATAATGTAGAACCAGTGGGAGCCCTGAGATTGTTTTCTGCAGCTAGTGATCCCATCTGGGGGTGATGGGAGACAGTGACTGACAGATCATCAGACATTCTATTCTCATAAGGAGCACACAACCTATATCCCTCACATGCACAGTTCACAGTAGGATTCATGTTCCTGTGAGAATCAAATTGCTGCTGCTTATCTGACAGGAGGTGGAGCTCAGGCGGTAATGCCAGTCATGGGGAGCAGCTGTGAATACCAATGAAGCTTCACTCACTCACCTTCCCGCTGCTCACCTCCTGCTGTGCAGCCCGGTTCCTAACAGACCATGGACTGGTTCTGGTCTGGGGCCTGGGGGTTGGGGACCCCTGCCCTAACTTTCAGCAAGTGCTTGCCTAAACTACAGTCACTTAAATCTGCCTTTATCTTGACATCTATTAGTCCTGTCTCTGGCTGGTGCTGGCAGATTTGATATCAAGAATTTATAGTCAAATATATTTCCCAAATTCTGGTTAGTAACACATAATAACGAGGAAGAGGCTTACCATTCCCAGAGACCACCCCCATACACCACCCAGAGTGCATGCATACCAGCTTGATTGCTTTTCTGGTGAGGGAGCTGATGTTATCAGCGATGTTCACAATTTCTGAAAACATTTTCTTGAAATGGGCAAGGCAATGCTGACAAGGTTCCAAACAAGGGAAATCTAAAAGTGTAGAGTCCCCTCCTTTTACAAAAGGAACTACTAGAGGAAGAAAAACACCTGTTACTTGATGTTTAAAGTTGCCTTGGAAATAGTAGCCTGGATATACCCTTGTCTTTTAAACAAACTCAGTATACAGCAATCTGCTAATGTGTGTCAGGGGGGTGTGTGTGTGAGAGAGAGAGAATGTGTGTGTGTGTTTGTGAGAGAGAGAGACAGAGTGAGAGAGAGAGATGGATCTCTTGATCTCTTCCTCTGCTGTCTAACCTAATATGTCCTACTGTAATTTTAGGCTAGTTTCTCTAGTCTAGACCTCAATCAAAATGTACTAAAGCTATTCAGCACCTCCACAGCTTCTTCCCCATCTCTTGTTCCTTTGTAGATGTGTGAGTAACTTCCTTTCCTATACAGAGGTTTCTTTAGCATTTGGAGATTTCTTTCTCAAATATTTTTAAAATTTCATTCTTTCTTTCGAAAAGATGGCTTAAGCTATAGGTTCAGAAAAATGGACATGTAATATTTATCACCTCTGTTCAATGCTGAAATTGAAAATAAATATCACAAAGTTTATAAAGTGTTATTGCACTTTTTTTTTTCTTTTTGAGATGGAGTCTCGCTCTGTCACCAGGTTGGAGTGCAGTGGCACTATCTTGACTCACTGCAACATCCAACTCCCTGGTTCAAGAGATTCTCCTGTCTCAGCCACCTGAGTAGCTGGGATTACAGGCATGTGCCACTACGTCCAGCTAATTTTTGTATTTTTAGTAGAGATGGGGTTTCACCATATTGGCCAGGATGGTCTCAATCTCCCGACCTCATGATCTGCCCACCTCAGCCTCCCAAAGTTCTGGGATTACAGGTGTGAGCCACCACACCTGGCCTATTTTTTCTTCATAACACTGCATTTCTTATGACTCATCTTCTTTTGTTATATATAGTCATCCCTTCCCTGATTTTAAACAAATTTAAGATCAGAGCACTCACTGTTACTGATGGGTGTATTAACTTGTTTGGGCATAAAGAACTAAATGACCAAGAGTGAACTTACTGAGGACAAATTTCCCAACAAAATGCTATATCTCCTCTTCTCTCTTCCCTGGAGACTAGTTTGGTTCTAATTCAGTGTCAGTAATGGTTTATGACCTCCCCAACCTAGCCCCAACTGCAGTTATCCCAGCAGAAAGAGTTAGAAGCCTGACACACTTCTCAGATCAATGTCAACTCATGCCCCTTCTGGGAACACCTAAATCTCACCCAGGCCTAGTCCTATAGCATTGCTACTTCATTCATTTACATGCATTTTAGATATGTTTCCTGAAAGACTGCCATGGGCCATGCACTGTACTAGGTGCTGCAAATACAGAGGTGAACACAACTTATATGGGAGCTGTCGTCATGGCAAGTGACAGAAGTAAATAGGCAATTATGGAAGTGTGGTTAGAGCCACGATTGGGAAGCAGAGTGCTGTGTGAAGATTGAGTGGGTCCCCTGAGCAAGCCTGGATTGGAGGACAGTCAAGAAAAACCTCTCTGAGGAGGATATGCTCGAGTCAATTTCTGAAGGATTATTCGAAGTTAGAACAAAAGGGGAAAAGTGTGAAGAAAGAAAAAGGAGACTGATGTTTTTAAAGAACTGGGGGAAATTCAGTATAGCTGATTACATTGTGTGTTTGGTGGGGGACAGGATTTGGTGCATGTAGGGCATGGGGGGGTGACTTATGGCAAGAAATGAGACTAAGTATTAGCTGAATCCCATGTTAGGAAGTTTCAGCTTGATTCTGTGAATAATGGGGAGCCACTGCAGAGTGTAAGCGGATGAGCAACATGATGAGACATGCATCATAAACATTACCATGACTACAGTGTGAAGAGGAAAAGTAAAACCAGCAGCAAGAAGACTATAGAGACGCAGCTGCGAGAAGACAGTGGCCCATTCACTACAGCAGCTCTGCGTCCTGGTCTCTGGACTCATGACTGGACCAAGCCCTCCAGGTATCATTTTGTCTCCCATCTCTCATTCCCTGATGAAGACAAGTCTCTGTGAGGTTGGTCAGTTTGTTATAGTTGTGTATTAGTCATGGGGTTTTTTTTCCTGCATTTTATGATGCTTTGACAACTTGGGACCTGCCCCTTCCAGGATTAATTAATTTCTGAGATAGCAAACAACTTGCCTGTGAGCATGCCTTTCATATGCAAACTCACCAGTCCAGAACTCTTACTTCAAACCATCTCTAGCTGTTTTTACACTTCAGAAGGCAATATTCCTCTGCTCTAATCACTCCAGGGCCATGCAGTGGACAACTGAGGACCACCCCAATAACCCAGAGCCCATAGAAATTATTCAAACCATCCAATCCTACCCCTGCTTGACTCCTTCCCCTTTCTCTCCCGTACTTTCCCATGACAACCACAATCAAGACTTCTGCCTGTGCTTTTCCTTTTCTCTTTCCACCTCCAATCTGATCCACATTTCGAAATCTATGTGTCCCTGTGTGGTACTGCAAGCCGCCTCCTCCTGAGAACTGTGAGAAACAAACTACCTTTTCAGTGGCAACTGTCTCCTCATGTGTTGGCCTCACCATACCTGAATAAAAACAATATTCCAGGTGCATTTCCAAACAAATACATTTCACCTAGGTAAGCCCCACACTGTTTATGAAACTTTTAAGAATTCATGATTAATTTTATTTAAAGTGCTAAGCAGTACTCAACGGTCTTGAGGTGTCCAAAATAAAAAATAAAACAAAATAAAAATAAAGTGCGAAATAGGTTTACTCAGTGCTCTTACATGTCATTCTACTTCTGCCATCTGTAGTAGTTTTATGAGTTCTGAAGGAGAGTTAACTGTCTTTTGTGAATCTTAAATACAGGCAATATTAGATTTAGCAATCTGGAAATCATTGGTGGCCTTCATGAAAGAGTTTCAGCAGAATGGTGGGGCAAAATCTAACCGAGGGACTTCTCCTTTGACCAAGGAGAATTAGCAGTAGTAAGAATTGCTCTTCAATTATAAATAACTCTAAAGCTTGATAAAAATAGATGAAATAATGGTTTTCAGACATTGGACAATAGGCAGCATAGAACTGATCACTGAGAGAAGGAAAACAAATGAGATGCACTTTAGGATGTCCTAGCTTACTACTGAGAGCCAGTGTTCAGCTGCAGTGCAGGGAGGGGAACATAAAGAACCTGACATGCCTGCTGAGCTAAAGAGATCAAGATCAGGTCTGAGGATACCAAAATGGCTAGAATTTATAAGGCAGAGTACCAAAAAAGAGTGTTGCACACAGAAAAAGCTCTGAAGATCTGAAGAGGAGTCCCTTTGGGACTTTGAGTATTAATCTGAACATACATAACAGAAAACACCCCCAGGCTGGGAAAAGACTTTCCAGAACACTTCTGAAGAACACACAGAATCAGAAGGCATTCATGTTCCCACTAACTGAAATAAAGAGACCCCATACATTAGTTAGCATCCCCAGAAGGCTCATGCCTAATGATGGAACTCAATTAGTCCCAAAATAAAGGTTTCTCTGGATGCACTCTAAAAGAAAAAAAAAAGCTTAAAATCCAGCCTTAAATGATACCTAAGTACCTTAACTGGATGCCAGGAAAAACAAAAAACAAACAAACAAAACTCTACAATCTTTAAAGGAATACAATAAAGCCAGCAGCAAAGAAAGCAAAAATCACAATTCTGTATCCAATTAAAAATTACCAGGCCTTTAAAGATGCATAAAACTATTACCTATAACCAGAATAAAAAGCAATTAACAGAAACGACCCAGAAAAGACATACATCATGGAATTCATAGACAAGAACCTTAAAACGAGTACCACAAATCTTATAAATATGGTAATATGTAAAGGGAAACATAAACTTGATGAGGAGAAAAATGGAAAATTTCAAAAGAGCCAAATAAAACTTCTAGAGGTAAAAAATGCCATACCAGGAAAGACAACTGAACTTGAAGACAACGCAATAGAAACTAACCAACATGAAACGCAAAGAGAAAATGATACTGAAAAAAATGGCACAAAATCTTAGTGAGTTGTGGGACTAATCAAAGTGTCTAATATTCATTTAACTGGAGTCCTAGAAGGAGAGAAGACTTGAGGAAGAGAAGTGGACATAAAATGTAATTGAAGAAATAATGGCCTCCCAAATCCAAATTTGTTGAAATTTTAAAAACACATAGATCCAAAAACCCCAAGCGGAATAAATATAAATTAAACCTCTTTAGGCACATCATAATCAAATTGTTGAAATCCGTTAATAATGAGAAAACATTTTTAAAGCAGTCAGGGGAAAGAGATACACTACATAAAGATAAACAAAGATAAAAAATGACAGCTGACTTACCAGAAACTACACAGGTCAGAAGACAACAGAACATCTTTAAAGTGCTGACGGAAAAATAAAAAAAAATAAGCTGTTGGCCCAGAATACTACACCCATGAAAATATCTTTCAAAAATCAAGGTGAAAGAAAACCATTTTAAGACCAACAAGAGGGGAGGAGTTGCTATTCGACAATTATAAAATTTCAGTTCTGTAAGATGATTAAGTTCTATAAATCTATTGTCCAATCTATAGTTAACGATACTGTATCGTACACTTAAAAGTTTGTTAAGAGGGTAAATCTTATGTTAAGTGCTCTTACCACAATTTTTTAAAAAAGAAGAACAATGATAACAAAAGCTTAGAAAGTTAATTGCTAGTAGCCCTATACGACAAGAAACAAAGGATTCCTGGATCTACACAAAGAAATAAGTGCCAGAAATGGTAAACATGTGAATACATAGAAAAGTTTTTTTCTTATTTACAAAATTTCTTTAAAAGGTAATTGACTATAAGCAAAACTAACAACTCTGTATTATAAGGTTTACAGCATACATAGAAGCAAAATATCTGAGAACAATAGAACAAAGGAATGAGGGGGAATTTGGAAGGATGCCTTTGTAAGCTTCTTAAACTATACATGAAACGGTACGATATTTTTTGAAAGTAGACTGTGATAAGTTAAAGATGTATACTGTAAACCCTAGAACAGCTATTTTTTGAAAAACAAAACAAGTATAGCTAGTAAACCAAAAGTGCAGATAAAATCATTAGGGAAATGCAAAACAAAATCACAATAAGGGACTAAGCATAGTGGCTCATGCCTATAATCCCAGCACTGTGGGAAGCCAAGGCAGGGGGAATCACCTGAGGCCAGCCAGGAGTTTGAGACTAGCCTGGGTGACACAGTGCCTCGTCTCTACAAAAGATTTTCAAATTAGCCAGGTATTGTGGCATGTACCTGTATTTTAGCTACTCAGGAGACTGAGGTGGGAGGATCACTTGAGCCCAGGAATTTAAGGCTGCATTGAGCTATGATTATGCCACTGCACTCCAGCCTAGATGACACAGCAAGTCTCTATCTTAAAAAAAAATCACATGAGATATTACCTCACACCTGGTAGGATAGCTGTTATCAAAAAGATGAAAAATAACAAGAGAAAAAGAGACAAGGCAAAAATTATGAATGTGAGGAATAAAAAGGGGGGAGTTCACACAGATCCTAAGACATTGTAAGGATAATAACGGAATGTTATGAAAAAAATGTATGCCAATATAGTCAATAACTTAGTTTTAATGAAAAAATTGCTTTAAACACACAAACTACCAGTCTTACTCAAGCAGATATGCATAACCTGAATAGTTCTATATCTATTAAAGAGGTTGAATTCATAGTTTAACACCTTCCCACAAAGAAAATACCAGATTCATGTGGTATTACTGATCAACAGAACTAAACAGAGAAGAAATGGTACCAACTCTACTAAAACTTTTTCAGAAAGTAGAAGAGGAAGGAACAATTTCCAAGTCATTTTATGAGGCAAGCATTAACCCCAATACCAAAACCAGATAAAGATATTTTATTCTATTTTATTTAGTTATTTTTTGAGACGTCATCTCATTCTGTTGCCCAGGCTGGAATACAACAGCGCAATCTCAGCTCACTGCAATTTCTGCCTCCCAGGTTCAAGCGCTTCTCATGTCTCAGCCTCCCCAGCAGCTGGGATTACAGGTGCGCGCCAGCACGCCAAGCTAATTTTTGTATTTTCAGTAGAAACAGGGTTTTTCTCTGTTGCCAGGCTGGTCTCAAATTCCTGGCCGCAAGTGATTCGCCTGCCTCGGCCTCCCAAAGTGCTGGAATTACAGGCGTGAGCCACAATGCCTGGCAAAAACCAGATAAAGATATTTTAAAAAATAAAAACGAAAACCCTGCAGACCAGTATCCCTCATGAATATATGCAAAACTCCTTTATAAACCTTTGAGAAAATTGAATCCAGCACATATATTTTTTTAAAAAATCACAGTAAAGTTAGGGTTTATACCAGGAATGTGAGGTTGGTTTAACATTCAAAAATCAGAAAAAAATTTAAGTTCTTATACCACAATATTTTTGTAAAAACAGAAAAAGTCAATGTAATCCATCATGTTAATAGACTAAAATAAGAATTGTATCAGTAGATACAGAATCAGTAGATGCAGAAAAATCATATAAGAAAACACAACATTTTTTCACAGCAATCTGGGAATACAGGAGAACTTTCTCAACTTCATAAAGGGCATAAAAAACCTTGGCCAGGCATGGTGGCTCATGCCTGTAATCCCAGCACTTTGGGAGGTCAAGGTGGGAAGATTGTTTGGGTCCAGGAGTTTAAGACCAGCCTGGGCAACAAAGTGAGACTCCATCTCTACAAAAAATAAAAATATTAGCCAGGCATGGTGGCATGTGCCTGTGATCCCAGCTACTTGGGAGGTTGAGGTGGGAGGATCACTTGAGCCCAGGAAGTTGAGGCTGCACTCCGCAGTGATTACGCCACTGCACTCCACTTTGAGTGACACAGAAAGACCCTGTCTCAAAAAAATAAAAATAAGTAAATCTTACAGGTAACATCATATTTATTGATGAAAGATTCACTGCATTTCCCCTAAAATCAGAAACAAGGCAAGGATTCCATTTCAGTCCTTTTGCTTAAGATTGCAGTAGAGGTTATAGGCAATGCAATAATGCATAAATAAAAATAAAAGGCATACAGAAGAAAAGAAGTAAAACTGCCATTATTTGCAGACAACAGAATATCCTAAGGCATATATATATAAAGTTAAGAGAAATAATAAGTAAATTCAGCAAGGTTGCAATATGCAAAATCAATAAACAACACCTAATTGTGTTTTATATACCAGTAATGAGAAATTAGAAATTAAATTTTTTAATACCATTATAAAAATGCCAAAAACACAAAGTGATGGCCAGGCGCAGTGGCTCACGCCTGTAATCCCAGCACCTTGGGAGGCAAAGGTGGGCAGATCACAAGGTCAAGAGATCGAGACCATCCTGGCCAACATGGTGAAATCCCATCTCTACTAAAAATACAAAAAAAAAAAAAAAAAAAAAAAATTAGCTGGGCATGGTGGCGCGCATCTGTAGTCCCAGCTACTTGGGAGGCTGAGGCAGGAGAATCGCTTGAACCTGAGAGGCGGAGGTTGTAGTGAGCCGAGATCAAGCCACTGCACTCCAGTCTGGCAACAGAGCAAGACTCCGTCTCAACGAAAGAAAGAAAAAGAAAGAAAAGAAAAGAAAGAGAGAGAGAGAGAGAGAAGGACAGAAGGAAGGAAGGAAGGAAGGAAGGAAGGAAGGAAGGAAGGAAGGAAGGAAGGAAGGAAGGAAGGAAGGAAAAGAAAAGAAAAGAAAGAAAAGAAAAGAAAAGAAAAGAAAAGAAAAGAAAAGAAAAGAAAAGAAAAGAAAAGAAAAGAAAAGAAAAGAAAAGAAAAGAAAAGAAAAGAAAAGAAAAGAAAGGGAAGGAAAGGAAGGAAAGGAAAGAAAGAACCGTAAAGTGGTGAGGGATACATTTGACAAAGTATGTGCAATACTTCTACAATGAAAACTATAAACATTTTTGACAAAAATACTTAAATAAATGGAAAGATATATTATATTGATGGATTGGAAAACTCAGTGTTATTGAGATCCCAATTCTTCCTAAATTGGTCTATACATTCAAAGTAATCCTAATTAAAATCCTCACCAGCTTGAAAAAAATACAAATTGACAAGCTTATTCTAAAATGTATTTGAAAATGCAAATTACTATTCACAATAGCAAAGACTTGGAACCAACCCAAATATCCATCAATGATAGACTGGATTAAAAAAACGCGGCACAAATACACTATGGAATTTGTTTTTATGCAGCCATAAAAAAGGATGAGTTCATGTCCTTTGTAGGGACATGGATGAAACTGGAAACTATCATTCTGAGCAAACTATCGCAAGGACAGAAAACCAAACACTGCATGTTCTCACTCATAGGTGGGAATTGAACAATGAGAACACTTGGACACAGGGTGGGGAACATCACACACTGGGGCCTGTCATGGGGTGGCGGGAAGAGGAGGTATACCTAAAGTAAATGATGAGTTAATGGGTGCAGCACACCAACATGGCACATGTATACATATGTAACAAAGCTACACGTTGTGCACATGTACCCTAGAACTTAAAGTATAATTAAAAATAGAAAAAAAAAAACATTAAAAAAAGAAAATGCAAATTATTTAGAATAGTCAAAACAATTTTGAGGAAAAAAACATAGTGCTTCAGGGTTCACATTATCTGATTGCATGACATACTGTAAAACTACAGTAATCAAAAGAGTGTGGTATTGGTGCAAGTATAGAAATATACATCAATGGAAGAGAATAGAGGGTCCAGTAATAGACCTACATATATAATCAGCTGATGTTTAACAAAAGTAGTGAGATAATTCAAAAGGAAAGGATAATCTTTAATAATGGATTGGGATCGTTCATCTATGTTAACAGTTGGGAATACAAAATATGAGGAAATTCTTATACTGGTAAGGCAACTAGATATCTAGATTAAAAAAAATGGATCTTTATCTCCCAACAAGGTTTAACTTTAAATGGATCATAGACTTAAACATAAGAAGTAAAAGTATAAAGCTTCTAGAAAAAAAACTTTATGATCTTAGGTTCATAAAGATTTCTCAGAGCATAATAAACTTGAATCAAGAAGAGAAATAATAAATTCGATTTCATCAACATTTTAAAATGCAAGTCACTGACTGAGAGAAAAATATTTGCAAAACTCACATCTGATAGAATAGAGAATTTCTATCCAGAATACATAAAGTACTCATAACTCAATAACAAAAAGACAAACAACCTGTTGATTTTTTTTTAAATGGGCAAAGGATTTGAAGAGGCATTTCACCAAAGAACATATATGATGGCAAATAAACACATGAAAAGATACTCGACATTATTAGTCATTAGATTAATGCAAATTAAAAGCATCATAAGATACCGCTACAACCAACACCACTAAAACTTTAACAAACTGATAATTCCAGTGTTGTTGAAGACATGGAATAACTAGAGATCTCTAGTTGTAATTGAAATTGCAGAATGAAACAAACAATTCGGAATACAGTTTGGGGGTTTCTTTTACAGTTAAACATACACTTTATTATATGATCTGGCAATTGCATTTGTTAAGTATTTACCTAAGGGAAATGAAGACATATGTACACACAAAGATTTGCTTATGAATGTTCATAGCAGCTTTATTCATGAGAGCCCAAAACTGGTAACAACTCAGATGCTCATCAACTGCTGAATTAATAAACAAATCATGGTACTGGCAATATAGTAAAATAATATTCAGCAATTACAAGGAATAAAGAACCACAAGAATGAATCACAAAGTATTATGCTAAGTGAAAGAAGTCTGACAAAAAGGCTACATACTTTATGATTCCATTTTTATAACACTATAGAAAGGGCAAAACTATAGTTATGGAAAGTAGATCAGTGGTCCTTAGAGCCTGGGGGCTTGGGGAGAAAACTGACTACAAATGGCATGTGGGAAGTTTCCAGGGGTGATGTCAGTGTTTCTATCTTAATTGTTGTGGTTGTTATGTGACTGTTTACATTTGCAAAATGCATCAAACCAGTGAATTTTATTATGTGCAAGCTCTACCTCAATGATGACTATATTTAAAAAATGGAAGGGAGAAATTGAAGACTGAGTACAGACAAAATAATTTAAAGAGTTTTGCTAAGGGGATGATAGTTGGCAAAGGAAGGAGGGTCAAGAGAAAATAGTTTTATTTTTAAGATGGGGGAATGGCAGCATGTTTGTATGCTCATAGGAATGAGGCAGTAGAGGAAAAATGATAATAAAGAAGCAAGAGAGCACCATTGCTAGAGTGATATCCTTGGAGTAGCCAGGAGCAGGGACCACTCATCTATGGTAACAGCTGGGAAGACAGAGTGTAATGGAACACTTGCCATGAAAACAGTAATGTGGTGGGAGGAGCCTTGAGTGTTCTCTCTTCTGGTTGCCTCAGTTTTCACAGTGAGGTAGAAACCTGAATGCAAACATGGGAGAGGAGGCAGTTGAGAAAAATAAAATCGTGTGAAATAGTCAAGAATAATAGTGGGAGAATGAGTGGTCTGAAAACAACTAGCATGATGACCTGCCAACATTAAGGACTCATTTGAAGTTGGTGGTCATAACTTTAACATGAGACCAGTCAATATGGTCGTGCGTTTTTCTCCAGCTGCCTGGCTGCAGGTGCAATATGGTACAGCCAATTTGAAAAATAGTTGGGAAGTTTCTTTTACAGCTAAATGTTTACTTATTATACATTTCATTCTGGGACCGAAAGAGAAGGAACAATTCCCCATATAGGACATTTCCGTCTTGTAGCAGAGAGGAAAGAGATCATGGCAGAACCACAAGATGGCTGTTAAAGCTTCTGAATGCAAAGGGTGTGTCTCACTTCTCACATTTCATTGGCTAAAGCAAAGCCACATGATCAAGCTTAATAGACATGTCGGAGAGGGACATTGGAGAGTAGCTGAGTGCAGGTACAGAGTAGATGAGAGTTAGATTTAACAAGAGTTAAATTTTGTCACAAGTATAATAAAATGAGGGGGGATGGGGGTTGAAGGTATGTGCAAGGGAGTAATAATGATTTGTTGTGAAACTTAACTTGGGTAAGGTGGGAAGTGACAGCATCAGAAGATTGGGAGATAGTGAAAGATGGAAGGACCAATGGTTTGGAATCAAAAGCCCTAAAGATACATACACCACTTCAGCCAACAATCCACATTTAGAAATTTATCCTTAAGAAATATTGATGCAGATGCTCAACACCTATAAGAATGTTCATTTCAGTGTTTTATATAACAATAAAAATTATATAAAATACAATTATATAAATATTCATCAATTGACAATTGGTTAAAAAATAATTGTGGGCCTAAGACTGGACACAGTGCCTTATGCTTGTAATCCCAGCACTTTGAGAGGGCAAGGTGGGCAGATCACGCGGTCAGGAGTTTGAGACCAGCCTGGTCAATATAGTGAAACACTGTCTCTACTAAAAATACAAAAATTAGCTGGGTATGGTGGCATACGCCTGTAGTCTCAGTTACTCGGAAGGCTGGGGCAGGAGAATCGCTTGAACCCGGGAGGCGGGGGTTGTAGTGAACCAAGATGGCGCCACTGCACTCCAGCCTGGGCAGCAGAGTGAGACTCCATCTCAAAAACAAAACAAAAAAAAAAAAATTGTGGGCCTAAATTAAAAACAAGTTTTGTGTGGTTGTGTGTTTATCTCTGTCAGGTAATATACCAGGCTATGCTGTGGATTTATCTGGAAGCTAGACTGACAAATTTATCTGCTGTTATTTT
The DNA here is from genome assembly GCF_047675955.1 of Chlorocebus sabaeus. Taxonomy (NCBI): domain Eukaryota; kingdom Metazoa; phylum Chordata; class Mammalia; order Primates; family Cercopithecidae; genus Chlorocebus; species Chlorocebus sabaeus. The sequence goes on from NC_132927.1 coordinate 13,009,258, forward strand.
GAATTACTGTTGTTTGTCCTTGCATTGTTCTAATACCCATATCATAATATAAGTCCACTGCCTAGAATGATTAAGTAATAAAATAAATGAGAATGCAATTGGGTCCTTGCAGTGGTTTTTGTCATCCTACATATGAGTCATGATAGAATAATCTCCACAGGAACAGCCCTCAAATTAAGCAGATAAACACAGTGCCTTTCCTCATTCCTAATGACTGTGTTCTGGAGCCATTCGACCTGCCTGTAAAATTGAGTGATGAACACTCTCCCAAATGTCACCAAGAGCCTGTGGCATAGGCATTGCTCAAAGTAGTGGGAAAAGACATAGTTCCTGAATTCTTCTGGAGTCTATAGTGTAAAGTATATCGTGCATGTAGTATATGCTTTATGGTGTGAAATATCACATTGCCATAGTTGTTCTTCTGGAAGTTTAGAAGATAATTAACATTGCAAGCATGCATAATATTTGGTTATAAATTATATATTTAAGAAAAATACAAATGTCATAGAGTGTATTATTTTCCAAAATCTTATCTGTAATGCCCTTCCCTGTCATGTTAATCTCAAGTTTGATCATGTGGCTTTGCTTTAGCCAATGAAATGTGAGAAGTGATACATGCCCTTTTCAATCAAAAGTTTTAACAGCCATCTCATGGTTCTGCCATGTTCTCTTTCCTTTCTGCCATAAGACTGAAATGTCCTATATAAATAATTGCTCCTTCTGTTCAGTTCCTAGAATAAAAACGAAATGGAGCAAGGCTGCAGGGACGTGTAACATAAATAAGAAACAAACCTTTGTAGTTAAACCACTGTTGTGTTAGGGTTGTATGTTTCTGCAAAACCTAGTCCAGGCTGACTCTGTAATCAAGTAAACAAATTGAATATTATATTGGATATATGTAAAAGACACACATTCTATAGAATGGAATAAGGACTACATTTATTCAGTGTCAAGTATCAGACACTATACATGCATTTAATATGAGTATTAACCATATGTGGTAGATGACATTATCTCTAGATGAAGGTCGAAGACACTGAGACTAAAAGTAATTGCACACAATCAGTGTGACAGCCAACATTAAATTTTTTATTTCAGAATCAAGGCTTCATTAATACCCAAGTCCATGCTCTATCCACTCTATCACACTGCCTTTGGAGTGAAAGAGTTTTGAATTTGGTGCAGCTTTAGACTGGATAGACCTAAAAGAATTCTTTACTTCTCTTTCAATTCGTTAGGGAAAGCTTTATAGACAAAGTAGAAGTTCTGAAATTGAAACTACTTAAAGAAAAGAGTCTGGTGACTTATAGAGGTGAACATTTTCTAGCAAAACGTATAGTCTTAAAAAAGTTCCAGGGCAAATGTGTGATGACTGGATGATGAAAGCACAGTAGACTTCCCTGAGATGACCTGAGGGTTCCAAAGTCATCAGCATGTAATGAAACATGGGAATCGAGGAGGTCTTGGTGAGGACCTCCTGGAAACAGGATGAAGGAAAGTCTTAAACAAGAGCCGTGAGGTTATGAGAAAGTATGAGCTGGATAGAGCAGCCATAAATAGCTATGTTCATAAGGTTAAGGGTCAACAGAATGATTAAGAGAGTTAATTTGAATTTTTTTGGTAGACAATTTGGCTTTCTTTTTAATATGAAATGATGAGCTACTTTTTTTCATTTAATTGAAAAATATAGATTGTATATATCCAAGGTGTACAATATGAAGATTTGATATGGGTACACTGTGTACAGATTAACACAGTCAAATTAATTTACATACCCATCACCACCCATGCTGTATCTTAGAACTTGTTTATCTTGTAACTGAAAGTTTGTGGCCTTTTACCAACATTTCTCCATAGTCCCCATCTTTGCCCTTCTACTCTGTTTCTATGAGTTTGAGATGCTTTTAGATTCCACATATAAGTGAAGTCATACAGTATTTGTCTTTCTCTGCTTGGAATATTTTACTTAGCATAATGTTATTCAGTTTCATCCATGTTGTCCCACATGGCAGAATTTCCTTCTTTTGTGTTGAAATAATATTCCATTAAAAATACTACATTTCCTTCATCCATTCATAGGTTGTTTTTGCCGCCTCTTAGCTATCATGAATAATGATGCAATGAACATGAAGGTACAGATGTCTTTTCAAGATACTGATTTCATTTCCTTTGGATGTATACCAGTAGTGTGATTGCTGATCATATAGTAGTTCTATTTTTAATTTTTGAGACACCTTCATACTGTTCTTAATGGCCACAGCAATTCACATTCCCACCAAGAGTGCACTAGGATTCCCTTTTCTTTCCATCCTAGCCTACACTTATTGCTTGACTTTTTGCTAACAGCCATCCTAATAGGCATGAGGTGATATCTCATTGTGGTTTTTGTTTGAATTTCTCTGACAATCATTGATATTGAGCACCTTTCCATATATCTTTTGGCCATCTGTATGTCCTTTTTTTGAGAAATATCTATTCAGGTTTTTTGCCCATTTTTAATTTGTTGTTGTTGTTGTTGTTGTTTTTTTTAGCTATTGAGATGTGTAAGTTATTTATATATTTGGGATATTAATCCCATATCACATACAGAGTGTGCAAATATTTTCTCCCATCCTGTAGGTTGCCTTTGCACTTTGTTGTTTCCTTCCTTTGCTTTGCAAACAATGAGCTATGATCCCATCTTCACAGAAATTGCTTTCTTGCCGTCTATCAAGTCTGAGTAAGATCAGAAAATTTACTCATCTGCCTGTGGCTTCACAGCATCATTAATTGCTAAGAAGTTAGAGTTCTAGGTCCTCCTTTGTAGCTGCAGATCAGTTGACTGAGATATCATATGGTGACAATGGTTGGAGAAAGTTAATACTACACAAACTGCAATGGTGCCTTTTCAGAAGGATTGAAGGCAACTAAACATTCTGAAATCAGTTTAGAATGAATCATTCACATATGTTCTAAGGCTTAATTGGCACAAGCTTTAGGTAGTGCTGCTTTCAGAAGTCCATGATTTACCAGAGGTGGTGAGGTAGAGCTTCCCTGGAAACCTTATAGCACTGCCCAAACTCACACGTCCTGCCAAGAGAGAAACAAGTAGCCAGTTCCTTCTGTCTATATCCTTATGACCTTCTCCATAGTCTAGCTTTAACCTTGTTAATGGCAGAAATGGTTGTGGTTTCCAGTGCATTATTCTTGGTAGAGGGGAACAATCAGAGGTTGCAGAGACAAGGAAGCAAGAATAAAGGGAGAATTGTTCTTTCCACCAAGTCAATATGGTCTCAGTAATTTGTCTTTGTGGTTATAGTTTACAGTGAGACAAATGAGATTTCCTCTCTTACATTTTAATAGTTTACCTGGGTCTCCTATTCATTACACTACTGTTCTACTAATGAGAGAGTGAATGTCATTATGAAAACAGATTTAAGAGCACAGCTTATTTACAATTTCTGTGCTTTCCATATTATCTTACAAAGAAAATATTCATCCTATATGGGTTTGGTAAGTGGGATTATAAATCAGAGTTTTTCTTTCTCATTAAAAGAACCCAACATTTCCAAAATCTGTTTCATACCAACTTATATGTGTGGTATATTCATGCATAGCATATTTATATAATTAAAAAGCAATTGTGGAATTAGTCCTCCAGTTGCTGCGCATATCTGTGCTGTTTGAGTATATATTCATTTTTCTCTTAATCAGCGACAAGCTCAGTGAGGAGAGGGAGGATTCTTGTAGTGTCTCCTGAACATCAAAATTCTAGGAGATCTATTTTATTTTGTTAGTTCTCTCCGCTCCCATGCAGCAAAATTGGTAAATTGACTGGCCTTATTTAAGATAATGCTCCATCCACAAATGAGAAATAAGAAAATCCTCCCCTTTCCCGACATTTTAACTTGAGTTAAATATGAAACATTCTCTCAGTGAATCAGGAGCACAATTGAACACTTGGTCAGACAGATGACTAAATCTACCAGTGTGATGAGGCAGTAAAAACAGTGCCCCAGAAAAGCAGTTCTTTCTTTACTCACCATACCAGGTTTCTTTGTCTTTTCCTGATGACTTGGGTTTCTTACTCTGCATTTCAATTTTGTTGTAAAAATGCATTCTTGCCATTGTACTGATGCTTATCTGATTGCCACTGACCCTGACATGTTATGATTAATTGGGGTTGGCTCTAGTTGAGAATTTACCTACAAAGGGATCATTTAAACCAAAGCTGATAACTTCTTTAGGGTTGCAGAATAGCTACTGAATACACAATCCTTTAGCAAAGCCAGAGGAGTAAGATACAACAGGAGGAAGATACCTCAGGTGAGAGATTCAAGGACTCTCTTCATGAATTTTTTTCTGGACACTTTTGTCTCTAATTTGCAAACAGACTCCATTCCCTTCCTAGTGAATTCTGCCAAATAGCCTTTCCAGTCCCTAGGAAAAGAGAGAGAGAGAAAGAGAGAGAGAGAGAGAGAGAAAGAGAGAGAGAGAGAGAGAGAATGCAGTTGGTATTGGGAGCAGATAAAAGGACAGTCCAATTCAGAGCTTTTAGCTAGGGTAAAGCATTTGAAAACCTGTTGACTCATAAAGGACCACCCAGTCGGAATACAGGAGGAAATAAAGCATGACCAAAATCCCCTCAGAGGTTTCTTCCATAACACCCTACTCATAGAAGCTCTGTGAAACTATTGCAGCTTTTGAAATTACATGATCTCAGTAAAGACCTAGAAATTTTTTATTAGTCCATAGGGCAGGCTATTGAAGAGAAATGATGTCTACCTCTAATATGTGATAATGTTACTTTCCTGGATAAATAATAAAACTCTCCATTGGACATGGTTGGAAAAAATGAGAATCTCTGTGCTTGAGAATTTGAGGGAGGTAAGGAAAAAACCTGGGGTTGAAGCAGAACTCAACTGTTTAATAGCCTGAGCAATTCTTCCTGGTTTTTCTCTAAAGTGAAGTCACCACTCTATGGCTCAGCATCAAAGGAATACTGTTCAATTCTTTGTTGAACTTATAGACTGAGTAACATGAGTGGTGGGTAAAAAGAAGAAAGGAAAATACCACACACCTTTAGTTACAGGGGAAAGGGAGGCGGAGGGAAATAAACAGGTACAGAATTGGAATTCTGAAAGTAATTAAGATGCTATTTAGTAAACCCTCTCCCACAGCATGGCTTGGAAAAATGATGAGTCATGGCTTGGAAAAATGATGAGTGACCCGGAGGGATACAATTTCTCATGCAGATTTTGAATCACAGTCACAGAAATCACCTTGCCCTGGGGTAGGGACAGTACTTTCTCGGCATTCAGAAAACCCTCCTGACTATTGTTCATGTTTACAGATTACCTGCTTAGGCTGGTTAACTGATACACCCAGCACAGATAAACGTGTTTAACAAAATATTCAGCCATGCTAAGCCCACAACTATTCTGCCTGGGCATTTTATTCATGAGTCAAAAATGTTTTAAAGGTAGTGAAGAGACAGAGAGAGAGAAATTAATGGTGTCAACAAGGCAAGAGAATAATAAACGTCTAAATACCATTGTTAGAAGGGAAAGTATAGGTTAACCTGGGCCCAAATAACTTCCTTCTAACCCATCAGGAGCACATTATTTAAGATACTAAAGTGCTAAATTGGTCAGATAAGAGATGTGCTGAGATGTAAGATCCATTGAACAATGAGGAAAGAAAATTGAAGTGAAAATTGCAATCTCCGCCTGCAAGAAACTTAAGTGAGATGAAGTGAAAATGTTTACAATGGAAGAAGAGAGAGAAAATGTGAAGAGGATGATGTTTAATAATAAAGATAAAACTGGAGACCTGGGGAGAAAAAAGATGACTGGGAAGTGGGTTAGAAAAGCCAAAGCCATCAAGCTCCACAGGGACCTGGGCCCGGGATTGGGGAAGAGCTTAGGAGAGCGTATCAGAGTCAGCAGTGACTCTACCGAACACTGAATGGACAACTGGTGTCAAGGCAGCAGCAGCAGGTGTTTTTCTGAAAGAAGAATGGTGGAATGATAGTTAAGGAGAATATTGTGAGCTGCAGACAAGAGCTGTGTTTCACTGACATCTGGACAAGAACGCTCACAAAGACTTAGCAGAACCACAGAAGCTGTGTCCAAAAACTGGAGGTCTGGTAGATAGGGGGAGAGAGAAAGACAGAGAGACACAGAGCTGCTAAAGAACATGTCTTTAGAGATGCATCTGTGAGGAAGGTAACCAGAACTGTCAGCTGGGAGAAATAAAACAAAGAAGGGGAAATAATTCCCACCATGCGGCCAAAGGTGTAAGATCTGGAACTAGACTGCTTGGGTTCAGATCCTCTATGTCACTTACCAGCCGTATGACCTTGGACAAGTTTCTTCTAACCTTTTTGGTCTTCAATTTTCCCACTTGTATAGTGGTAGTAGTAGTATCTGGTGGAGTTGTGGAAACTGAATGAGTTAATATGAGGTAAAGGTCTTAGAATATTGCCTGATACACAGAGAACATCAGTACATACTAGCAACTACTGTGATATGTGGCCAGCCTCTGTGAGTGGTCCTGAGCTGTGTAGAGTACTAGTACTTTTAGTACTTTTAAGTGTGTTTTCTCATCCTTTCAGACTATCCATAAGAGAGCTTATAAGGGTTGTGAGAGATATATGTGTGTGTGTCTGTGTGTGTGTCTGTGTGTGTGTGTGTCTGTGTGTATATATATAATCATTACCTCCAGATTACAATTGTTCTCAAGGGCAGCTTGTAGGGTGACTAAATATGGGTTAAGCTGAGGACAACGACAGTAACATTCCTTGAGGTTTATAACTGCTTTGGGCAAGCCACTTAGCTCCACCCATTGAGCCTCATTTTCTTTCTTTCTTTCCTTCTTTTTTTTTTTTTTTTCCTGCCTCAGTTTTATTTGTACAAATAGCACAGGAGGACCCCAGCTCCATGCAGACAGCAGCCCGGGAGGAGGGGTGTGTCACACCAGTCCTTCTGTCCTCACATTGGCAGACAGAGATATCTAAAGCCTTTGTAGGGGCCTGGGCACCTTTGGGAGCCTGAGCTGGAACTGAAGCAGGAGCTGCAGCCTGGACCTTGGTTTGATCCTTTGCCTCGGCCTTTGGCTGGCACAGCTTGAGTGCCTTGGCAATGCAAGCACGGGCATGCTTCCCAAGCTTGGGGTGGGCAATGTAGGCAAGTCATTCAAGCTTGCGGATGACACCCTTTGGGATCTTGGGGTTAACCTCCTTGGGCTTTATGAGGGCCTTGATAGCCTCGGCACATACACTTACAGCCGTGGCATTGTTGGCCTGCATCTTCTTTAGGCTCTTCTTGTTGCGCTTCTTGGCAAAGCGCATGTTCCTCAGGAACTTAGGGTCCATCCCCTTAAGAGATTTGTATCTTTGTGATCGGGGTTTCTTGATACCATTTCTGTGCCATTTTCAGGACTGGTTGTGTGTGGTGTGGTTCCTGGACTTGGCCATGTCTGCACCTTAAGCCGCAGCTCCCCAAGCCGCAGTTTCTTATCTATAAAATGGGGGTATTATGTATACAGTGTAAGGTTTCTGTGAGATCAACTGTGAAAGTACCTTAAAAAATACCTGCAACACAGCAAGTTTCAATAAAGGTTTGCTGAGTGTGAATCTGCCTTGTGATGTTGGTGGTGGGTGACAGGTTGAAGTACTTTCATCCAGATGGGAGATCGTAACTGTTCTCACAGTGGCTGGTAGAGAGGCCTTGGGTTCAGCTTTTGTCAGAAATTGTAAGGATTGATCTTTAGACCACAAAGTGGATTGACATTTATCTTTTCCAGCTTATCTCGTGAACAGAAAAAAAAAAAAAATCCCCCCAAAATCTGACAGCCTAGGTCTCTGAAATGGATTGGTGGTGATTAGAGTGCTATTTAAACTTTCCCCTAAGGTTTTTTCCTCTTCAAAGGAAGGAACTTATCAGCCTAAAGGAAAAGGAGAAAAAGGAAATGGGCCACAGTTTATACCTTATGGCTGACAGTGCTTCTGTCACAGGAAACTGCTGTCCTCCTCTTGCCCAGCACGCAAGCTGGCTCCTGGGTGGGCATCTTGCTGGGGCTCTGACCACCCCACTGGCAAGCAGCTGAATGTGGCTTCTTGGTTAGACCTCTGCTGACCATTTAGGACCAGGATCAATTTGACTAAAGCTGTGCTCTCCCAAAGAGCCTCCTGGAAAGAGGCCCTCTCTACAGTCTAAATCCCTTTGTCCTGCGGGCCTCCTATGTAATAGGCCTTCTCCACTGCACACTCCAAGACCTACTTTCTCTGGGGCTCTAGGAAAAGTCAAGGAATTGGACAGGTAGTGATTTTTCAGTTTCTCCCTAAGAATATTCTGGTGGTCTTTGTCACCACCAATAGTAGAAAACAAGCTACCAATGTTTACCCCACTTCTTGGAGAAAATACCACTATGCAGGAAGAGCATGGAAGATCCCAGCACCTAGCCAGCTGACCAGAGGCCAGTCTCCCAACACCAGCCTTCTTCAGAAATCATTACCTCCTTTTCTTTCACATCTGCTGTGCTGGAGCTAACTGGGAAGCCCCCTGGCAGGTCCCAATATCTGTCTTACAATGTTCAGGCTCCCTCCCCAACAATCATTTATTAGAAAGGGGTTTTATGATACAAATTTGATAATCTCCCATGCACACTGGCACTGTTCTAATTGAAGTTGTAAGCCCATAAAATTCAAGCCCTTTGTCTTCCTGAAGGCCACAAGGTTTAAAAAGATACTATTGTCCTGGCTAACACCCACTACATTGTCACCAGGGGCTGATTAAACAGAGTCCTGAATCCAAACAGTGCGGATTTTGTCTAGGTCCTTTTCAGGCCTGACAATGCCCTTTTCAGTTCCCAAGACAAAAAGAGGTTTAAGGATCGAGATTCTTCTAAGATAACCGCATCCATATGGAAGGCAAGGTGGCCGGCAGCTGAGACCCAAACACCCCACTCCCTTCCCCCTCTCTCCTCCTCTCTTTCTCCACCCCCCAAAATCCCAGGTGATAACTCTGCCTCAGCCACCCTTCATCCTCCCCTTCTTCTTCCTTGGACAAGAAAGCTAGAGCCCCTAACAGGCCCATGCCTCCTCCTTACAGACTTCATAAGGGCCCTTGGCTCCCTTCCCCGCACTTGATGCCCCAACTGCTCTCCTCTGGCGCATCTCCCAGCAGTGAGTGCCTGGGAGCGAGGTCGTCACTTCTGTGAGAAAGTGACTGCTTGCACAGGAGGCCCTAGGGGGGCAGTTACAAACCCACGGGGTGCTAGTGTGCACTGGCAGGGGTGAAGTGAGGCCGACCAGCGGATCCTGGTCTGCGCCATGAGTAGACAGGAAATCACAGCTACATTAGGCACTTGCAGGCTTAACTAGGGGTTTCAAGTTCCCCGGTGTTCTTCAGGTCCCCAGGCACTTTTCAAAGGGTCCTGGAGCACTTGGCTCCTGCACTCTGGAAACAGCTTGCGGCCAGGCCTGGGCTGTTCCGGTGCAGCGCGCCCGGCACCTGGCCTAGCCGGTTCATCTCCGGAGAAACTCCTTTTGCCCTGTCGTGGTCCGCAGGGTTGACTTTTCGGTATTTGAAACACCAGCAGCTCTGGGAGCCCAGCGGAGCCTCGGAATCACTCTGGGGCCAGAGACGCCAGAGACACTTCCCGCTGACAAGAATCCCAAAGTTGCCTCAGCTTCCTCCTCTCCTTTTTCTTCCCGCGCCCAACCCTGACACCACCACCCCTCCATCCCCCAAGTATCTTCCTTAAAGCCGTGTGGGGACTGCAATCCGCGCTTCGATCCAACTGGGACTGGGCCCCACTTAGCCAGTCAAGGGGCGAGCGAGCGATGCGAACACCGGTCTGGGGGGCACGGCTCCCGCCTACGTTCCCGGCAGGCGCGCAGGGGACCCAACCCTACGCATTTTATTCTCGAACTACGAGGAAAAATACTCTATTTTTTTAAAAAATAACTTGCTTCCCATACAAATCGCTATTTAAAATATACAAATAAGGCCCAAGCATAAAATCTAACTCTGGGGCTGGCGGTGGAGGGAAGGTGAGGGGGGGGGGCTCTGGCACACGTCCCCCGTGTGTGTGCTTGCGCGATGGCTGGTGAGGGCGCGCCAGGGGACCCTGGCGCCCAAGGAGATGGGGCTGCAGAGAGGCGGCCGGAGAGAGTTCCAGGTGTTCGGCTCCCGCCCTGCTCCAACCGCAGAGCGCGCTCCAAAGACCAGGGTAGCCCCAGGTGCCCCCCAGCGGCCTCACCAGTTCCAGGAGACCAGGGCGGGGGGCGCTAAGTGCTGGTAGGCTGGGAAGAGGCCAAGCGCCGAACCGGGACCGAAGGCAGGGTAGCCCGGCAGAGGGCAGGCGGCGGCTGGAGGGGCGCCGCACTTGTCCTGGGCCGCGGCGGTGCCCGCCTCGCTGCCACCGCCGCCGCCGCCGCCGCCGCCGCCGCACGGCTGCCCGTCGCGAACGAGCACCGGCACTACCACGCGACGCAGCAGGCCTGGCGCAGCGTGCAGCTCGGCTGATGCTGCCAGGTCGGGCGACTCCGCGGCCCCCGGCGCGCGCGCGCGCTTCAGCTTGTAGCGATGGTTCTGGAACCAGATCTTGACCTGCGTGGGCGTGAGGCGCAGCACACTAGCCAGCTGCTCGCGCTCGGGCGCAGACAGGTACCGCTGCTGCCGGAAGCGCCGCTCCAACTCCAGCGTCTGCGCCTTGGAGAATAGCACCCGCCGCTTCTTCCTTTTCTCGGCGTCCGAGCCCGGAGACGCGGGCATAACGGACGGCCGCTGCGACGAGTCTGGCGGGCTGGTCTCCAGGCTGCTCTCGTCCGAGGCTAGGGACGGCAAAGGAGACACGGGTGGGTGAGACGCCGGACCCTCCGAGGGCCTGCTGCCCTTCTGGCGAGAGCGTGGAGGCACTGGCCGGAGGGCACGCCCACTAGCACGAGACTTTTGGGATGAGGCCGTTTCCTGAGTCCACAGCTGGACATCCACCTCTCCGAATGCGGTGACCTCATTCATACCACAGCAGTCATCAGCGGGCCTGAGATCGTGCCCCGAAGAAACCCACCCCGGGGCCCTCTTAACATGTCCGCACCGGTAGTTGCGCTGGCCGACCTGTTTATCACAAGCTAGGTCACCAGCGCGGGCCTCCTCCAGGTCGACTGCACTGCAGTGTGCCGAGGTTTGCGGAGCCCTGAGTGGGAAGGGGGTGGGGGTAAACTCGCCAACACTGGCAATCCCAGACGGAGGCCTGGAGATCGTGGCCGTGTTTTCAGGCATGGGAGCGGGGGCGGGGCGGGGGGCGGCAGGCGGCGGCGTGTTTTAAATATTCAATTATTCCGACCCCTAGAAATCGCCAGACACAGAAACCCCAAATCTCGGGGCACTAGTGCCAGGCAGGGATCTGCTCTTAGGATGTGCCGACTGGGACGAATGCGTTAGGGGTTCGAGGATAGGGCTTCCGTTTCCAAGACTGAGGAAATTCAGACCCTGGGCTGGGATTTCGGCTTTCCGGCCCCGCGTGGGCCGGGCCCTTGATTCTGCTGCCCCACGCCTCCTACCTCCCACCCCGCACCGCAGTCCACCACGCACTCACAGGGGTAGTGGCCGCGCTCCGAATCCAACCAGGCGGCGCAGGGGTCGGGCTGCGGGGCGCGTGGTTCTGGCTCCCGCCTCGGCAGGTGTTGCGCGTCCTGCTCGGGTAAATCTAGAAGGCTGCGCACGGTGAAGCTCAGGCGTCCAGAGGTGGCCATGGCCGAGGAGGGAAAGGAGGCGGGGGCAGGGCAGGCTGGGAACGGAGGGGCGGCAGGGACGCCGCTCCTACGGATGGGCGTGGGAGGCGCTCGCCATGCGCTGGCAGCGGAATATTAGCGCATTTACAGCGGAATCTCTGTTTATATAAACAGCTCTTCCCACGCGGGCCACTTTGAAAGCCGAGCTCCGGGTCTCCAGGGTGTTAAGTACCTGAATGAGCACTGGACCAGAGCCGTGGCGAGCCCGGAAGGTGCCACCTCCGCCCCCGTCCCACCCCGCACCCCGCCCCTCGGCGCCCAGTTACCTCCCAGAGGCTGCAGGAAGCAGCCTTCGGCATTAGCGATTCTGTCTGATTAGCCCAAAATGGGAACAGATAATGGGGATTGTTACCAGTGAATAACATCTTGGGTGGCGAGCGGTGGCCACCACCCGCCTGACCCAGCCCCAGCTTCCTCCTCCTCCTCCTGGGCTGACTTGAGGCCAGGCCCCGCGGGAGTGCCGGGAAGGGTGGAGGCGACAGGGGTGGGTTTATGAGCACCCAGGAATTTATTCCCTGTTTGCTTTATTCTTTGAGCTTGTTTGCTGGAGTGGTAGTTTCCCGCAATTATCCAGAAAGTGATTTACAAAGCGGCGTTAAACTCTGGCGCGCTCCCTTTCTCTTTTTGGTTGGGCCCCTCTAAGATTCAGGATGACAAGTTTCGGGAGGGCGCAGAGATTAGCCTGGCCCTGCCAGCATTGGCCCAGGGGTTTTTACGGCCGCTGGGAGCCTCCGATCACCCCATGCATCCCCCCAACAGCCTCAGAGGTGCTGGGGAAGGGCTGGGACAACATTCGGAGCCCCAGCTCCGCGTCTCCACAGGCCGGCAAAACAGAGGAGGCATGCAGCCAAGCTACTTAGGTCTACAGTGCCGGTTTCTTTGGCCCAGCTTCGCCTGGCCGCTGCCGATCGCGGAGCTCGGAGGCCGAGCTCCACAAATTTGGGTCCAGGCCGGGTCTAGAGCCCCCGGGCGGGGGTGCTTCTCAGGTCGTCCTATGAGGGCTTTGAGGCCTGCTTGGAGTCGCCAGATGATCTGGCGCCGCCGGTGTGCCTTGGCCCCATAGCCTCAACGTCAGTCTCGGTGCCTGGGTTTTGGGCTTTGGGCTTTGGTCTTCGCCCAGGAGCCTGCCCATGGCCTGCGCTCTGCGCTCGCAGCGTGGCAGACCCTGACAAGACTGCCTGCCCTGGTCCGGGAACGGACCGATCGGGAGAATTAGGACAGGGCCTACCCGTCAGAAAATACCACCGGCCGTGGGTTTCTCTGGGATCTTCTAGTTTCCACAGCTCCACCCTAGAAAATGTGGCCGGGCGCAGTGGCTCAAGCCTGTAATCCCAGCACTTTGGGAGGCCGAGACGGGCGGATCACGAGGTCAGAAAATCGAGACCATCCTGGCTAACACGGTGAAACCCCGTCTCTACTAAAAAATACAAAAAACTAGCCGGGCGAGGTGGCGGGCGCCTGTAGTCCCAGCTACTCGGGAGGCTGAGGCAGGAGAATGGCGTAAACCCAGGAGGCGGAGCTTGCAGTGAGCTGAGATCCGGCCACTGCACCCCAGCCTGGGCGACAGAGCGAGACTCCGTCTCAAAAAAAAAAAAAAAGAAAAAGAAAAAAGAAAAAAGAAAATGATCAATGTAGGAGGCACAGGGAACCGGCCAGCGTGGATACATTTTGTTGGCCCATGGCCTAGCTCTGACTGCGCTTCAGTCTACAGCTCAGGAACGCCCTCTCAGAGGCCTCTCCTACTGAAGTTAATAGTTTGGATATTTAATTGCTAAATTGTAGCAAGGGCTCTGTACTTGGGTGGCTGCACCAGAAGTCCTGGCTCCTCCCGGGCTGAACTCGAACCTGGCTTGGATACGGCGGCCGCGGCCCTGCCAAGCCCCGCGCACCCTCCCCAGCAGCCTCCCTATCAAGCGTGCCGGAGGTGCCCGGAGCTGCACCGCGCGCTGGGTGGTCGGGCGGAGGCAACCCCAATACAGGCCAACTGCTAGGCCGCGGACAAAGGGGAAATGGAGCTCGACGCCCCAGACCTGTTGGAAGCATTTGTTCCAGTCAAGATTTTGCATTTGTTCAGTCCGGAATAATACGTGATTGACGTCTGCTCACAATGCGCTTTAGCGCGCCGGGATAAATCGGAGCTTGTCCGGTGTTGTCATGGTTTTCAATGGGGTTCAATGGGATTGGGAGCACGATCGACTCTGCTGGCCGTCTTTCCGCGGCCCCAGCAATAGATTTATTAGTTATGTCTTTTTAAATAAGATTAAACTGAAATGACTTGGCTGTCCTCTCTGCAGACGGGGCCGGGGCGGGAGCCTGGAGTGGGCAGGGGGCAGCAGAGTCCGGAAACCCGCCGCGCACCGCTCATCAGCTTCTGAGCCCTCGGCGTCTAGAGAGTGGGCAGGTCGCAGACTGGCTCCAGGCCTCGCGGACTTATCTCTGGCCAGGGCCCGAGGCCTGGCAATCTCTGCCAGCCCACCCCTCTAGTGAGAAGCTGAGGCACTGACAAAGACCGTCCTGGGGAAGCAAGCGTTATGACTGATTCCCAAATTCGGTGTTGAACTATGATACTGTGTAAGGTAGAAGGAGCTCTGGCCTGGAAATCGGTTTGCATCCTTGCTCTGCCCCTACCTATCTCTAATCACCTCATTTCTCTAAGCTTCCTTCCTTCCTTTTTTTTTTTTTTTAATTCCTCTGATGCAGAAGAGAATAGGAGAATATATTTGGTAATTTCTAAGGACCCTACTAGTTTTATGATTCCGTATCTCAGGAATTTTTCTATACATATCTTCATTGTAGCATTTACCAGCCGGACATTTAGACTCCCTCCTGCCTGAGGTTCTTGAATTCTTAGCTCCAGGACTGACTCCTTCTCCAGGATGTTCTAGGAGAGGAGGTGTCATCTTTCCAGTTTCCCAAGGATCCTCCACAGGAGTGGGGTGGGGTAGACAACAATTTAGGGAAAAGGACCAAGTCAGGAGAAGCAAAAGAAGAGTCTTTCCTTGAATGACTGACCTCTCTTAGCCTTTTAATCTATTTAACATCCTAAGCCCACACTGACGTGTAGAAATAAGTAAATGGCGCTCTTCAGCTCTTAAGAGCTCTTCAGCATCAAATATTTGCTTTTACTCTTAGTGTTTGGCTCCCAAAGCAGAGATACATCCCCCCATCTAGCGCTTGTGCTCTGGGGAGGACTTTGCTCTGGGATTCGCTCCAAATATTACTTCTAGCTTCATGTTCACTGTCTTGGGAAACAGTGTTCTGGGGCCTTGGTCTGCATTTTAGATATCCCACGGAAACCCTGTAGCTCCTGGTTCCAGAAAGGGCTGCAGCTTACCTGTTTCATCTTGGATTCCCTCCTCTGCCATAAGTGCCTCTGCCATAGGCCAACCTTCCTCTCAACTCTGCTCCGCGGATTTAGCCGAATTATCTCTGAGAGCTAGAACCGGGGGAGTCCAAGAAATTGTTCCATTTAAACTGTGCCTTCTGAAGAAATGCAGGAAAGCCAGAATTAGAGAAAGGTACTTTCTATATTGCCTTTTCACATCAGATAAATTCACAGACATGGGAGGGGAAAATTACTTCAATACTGGGCCAACAGGAAAAGACAGTCAAGCTAATCTTAAGTTTTTTACACATTAGAGATATATACGAATTGCCTCCAATTCCCAAGAGATTCTTAGAATCACAAGTAAGCATTTAACTGGACATTATTTCCAGATTTTCATATATTATTTGGTATTCTGGATGCTTGAACTTATTTGCAACTTAACATAGCATGTGAATATTATTATTTAATTAGATAAGTATTTGTTTTCTTGTAGTTGGATATAGTATATCTCAATTCCAGTAAGAGTTTTTAATCTTTAGGCAGCTGTAATATATGAGTATATTTAAGCTGTCCACAATTATCATCCTTTCAGAAGTATTGTCCAGAGATGATTATCACTACTGCATGCTTAAGATTTTAAGACTAGAAAATTCTGAAATAAAACTAAAGCATCTTGATTTTGAAAAAATGATTGTGTCTATATCTTGCATTCCGTTTTTAAATCCTTCCATTTTGGTTAAGTGTTTCACAAAATCCTGCAAATCTATACAGTATTGAAGAGAGGCAACACTGCAAATTCCCCTTGATAGATGGAGGGCCCTCAACTGCCAGGACATTTTTCTTTGCCTCATAGCAACTGCTCTCCCCTCTTTATCACTATTCTGGTTAAAATAGCAAAAGGAGAATAAAAATGGGGTTCTGACACTTCCAAGAAGTGGATGATCTTGATTGGTCATAGGATGTAAGGAAAAGGCATCATTTAAAATCAGGTCTCTTTGCCTTTCTTTCTGAAAACTAGTTGCCATGAGCACGTAAACATTCCCTTTTAATGGCTAATAATCAATTGCTTGAGAGCAGTCCAGTGTTCAGGCTGGGAATTTAGTCCATTTTTGAAATGGCTTTAGATTTTATTGTTTAATGCCAAATGACAAGATTTGAATGATCCTACCTTCAGTCTCTTAAAATAATGACTTTACATTGACTTTGTTATTGTTCTTGATCTCTAGAGGGAAAGTTTATCTTTCCTAATATGTTTATCTAGTTGTTTAAGTATGTACATGAAAAAATATAGAGGGGTAAAATGGTTCAATTAATTGAAAAATAAACTTATTTTATTAAATATCCATACTTTCCATTCACTAAAAAGCCAGCAAATAACTTTTTAATTTTTAGTTTATTAAATATTCTAGTCTTCTTTATGGCTTACAATGGTATAATAAGGATAGCTGTGTTGGCATGATATAGCAGAATAAAAATAGTAACACACCTTGGAGGAGGGGTGTCAGATTTTATTTGTCCGGAGCTGAACCTCTTATTTTTGCCTAAGCTTTTTTTTTTTTTTTTAAGGTACCGTGTTATATTCCTTTGCTCAACTGATACAGATGTTGTTTCTATAACACAGAATTCTTACTGATGTTTACATAATAAAGTTCCAGGCCCTAAGTCACAGTTAATGCTACACGCAGATGCTGACAGGGTAGACTGACCCCAGGAACATATTCAGTGATCTCAGTCCCAGTATCTCACATAGGCCTACCCATAGTGTGTGCTTATAACCAACCATCAACACTTCAGTTCAAACCAGTTATTATTTTTTAAATTGCCCAAGCATTATAATGGGGTCTTTAAAAATATACCTTTACTTTGTTGTTAGATCATCTCTGGAATTCTAAAAGGATCCCATTATTAAAGTGAGGTATTATTTCTGCCTTACTTGACAGACATTTAAACAAAACACTAAACCAATCATTCTGGAGAAGTATTTGTTAATATTCCGTGAAGACAGGGATTCCAGTCTTTCAAAGGGCCAAAGCATCAGATGTTCAGTTCTCTTATTGATGTTGAAGATAGTAGTAAAATATCACTTCATATTTTACACATTTGAGAATGTTTACAATGTATACTCACACTTACCTCAGTCTCAGTCACAAGAGATTATCTGGAAGATGGAAAACTTAAAGAGAGACTTGAAGGCAAGACAGACTGAGATATCCCTAGAATTGAAGAAATCAGTAGGGAGGATAAAGAGGACTAAAGAAGAGCAAGAGAGTCCATTGTAATAGAAGGTATTAGAAAAGAATGATTAAAAAGTGAAAGAGAAAGACAGCATGTGCTAGCTTAGAAGCTACAGGTTCAGTTTGATCTCATCAACTCAAAGAGGATAAAAGCATGCAAGGAAAAGTTCCAGTTGATAGTGGCTTTTACATTCTTTCCCAAAGTCTTTATAGTTCTAAAAATTATGACAGTAGATAGGCATTAGTTTTTTAAAACACTTCAAATTTTTCTAGATCCTATTTAGTTTAGTCTTAAATTTTCCTTTGGAAAAATCTTTTCCCCTCTTCCAAGACGTGGCACAAATGCGCAACAGGAGCAAGAAATGACTACTTGCAGGAATTTCCCCACAAAAAAGTAAAAGAACTATGTATGTTTACTGAAGCCTCTGGAAATCCCTTAACCAGCAAAGGTGGCTGTCTTTGTATTCTTGATTAAATGGGTATTTGCACTGAAGTCACATACCACACAAAGGAAACAAAACAAAATAAAAATGTCCTCCGTGTTCTGTTTTTCAATCATTTGTGTGAAGGAGGTTCCTGGCCTTTATCACTGTCAGTGAAAAGTTCTTCATTGGCAGGAGACATTCCACTCACCCTGCTTCTTGTGCACAGGGAGCTTACCATGGAAACTATTTCTGGAGCCATCAGACAAATATATAAATGACAAAGCTCCACGCTGGGCATTCTAGGTTTAGCGACAGGGTACGAAGAAGGGTGTTTAGAATTTCTTGAGAAATTTATTGTTCTATTTGTCTTGGTCTGAATCTTAAAACCCATAAATTGAACTTGTTCAAGTTAGGAAACAACTAAGAAATGACTTTATCTAAGGAAATTATCTCTGACACAAAAATATATATGCCATGTTTAACACAGCTTTAGTAAAACTATACTTTAGGTAGATTTTTTTAAAGGATAGCTTCAGTATCCCCAAGATAAGAAATTCATCCTTAATATACGTTTGTATTTTTTAATCAGGTATGGCCTTTAATTGAGACAAAAAAAAAAAAGAAAGCCCCATAATTTTTTCTTTGCTGACCACATTTCTTTTGTCAACAAGCTCCATCCTAGAGCTTCCTTAGCTTATTCTTAAAATGTAACATTTTGCTTTGTAACACAAACCTGAGGAAACGAGAGCACTTCAGAAAACTTGCATTGTATTTTTTGGATTCCATGTTTTGTCAAGCTCTCATTTAATTTATAACCAACCCCAGGTTACTGCCCCATGGTTTCCAGCTAGTCTGTTTCCAGCTTTCCTCTGTCCATGGTTCACATGAACTCACCATGAAGACCATCTGTGCTTGACACATCCACCCACGAGCAGCGTGTTTCCAGTGCTCATTTTCATTAGCAGCTCCTCACGTCAAGTCAGTTTACATAAACTCGACTGATATATTCCTGGATGGCTATGCCATCAGGATGTGCACATTTTTATACATAATGAAAACTGAGGTGTTTTTTTTTTCTTGGGCACTGGAAGTATGGATATGTTCCGTTAGTTTGTAGTATGAGAAAGAAATAGATGGTAACAGATTCTATTGTAGTTGCTTCTTTGGGTTTGGCTACTTTAAAACCAAAACAAAACCTTCCTTTTTAAAATTTTTCTTACACAAAATGACTGGGCTATAAGGCAAATTTAGAAGGGGAAAATCCAAGGTATAAATATGTACCTAAAGTTAGACATCCTATTTCTTATGTATTGTTAAAATGATTTTATAATGATGAATTTTGTGAAAGCTCAGATGCCAGGATGCAGGGGTTATCCAAGATTATTAGCAGGTCATCCCTGGTGAATTTAGCCTTCCGGTTTTTTCTGTAGTAAAAATAAAATAAAAACTACTCAAGTTCCATGGATTGTTTTAGTCATCTCTTTTATAGGACCATTAGAAAAAGTACATGAATATCTCTTTATATGAATTACAGTGTTTTTCTGTTATTGAAATTTTCTATTATTCAAATCCTAAGGAAGTCAGGGTGAGATCCTGATTCTCCTAGCAGCTGATTGATCACAAGAGCATCCCTAGCATGGGGGTGGGGATGAGGGGAGACACCTGCAAGGGTCTCTAACTGAATCGAGGTAGTTTGCACTGAAAGGAGGTGGGTGGGACTGGGTGAAGGGAAGGAGGAAGGGAGGAGAAAGCGAGAGAGTGAGTGCTTGTCTCAGCTTAGGGATCCCCCATCTCCAGCCAGCCAGGACTTTTACCAGCTGGAGGATGGTAAAGGGAAGGCAAGTGGCAGGGAGTCTGTTTTATCACCTCTGGAGTACCACACCACCCAGTGTAGAGGAGAAAGGGCTTGGTGGTTTGTTCAGATGTCAATTAAGGGACCTGACGGCCTGTACATTTTAAAAGTCCATGTAGGGAACAAAGTCTGATATGTAGCGATCCTGTTGTGATTTGTTTTTTTGTTTGTTTTGTTTTTTGTTTTTCAGCATCTCAGTGACTAGCAGCGGGGCTTCATCTGGTTTAAGTTGTATTTGTTTCCAAACAGCTTAGTCTGTTACAATGCAAATTGGGCAGCACAGAGACCCTTTGCAAATCGATTTTTTTTAAAAGTTAACTTACCCCAGCAATGAACACAGATTGAAAATCAGTTAAAAGCCAGTGAGAACAAATGTGTCTTAAATCGAGGATGGAACAAAGGGAAGGTGGGGGCACATCCCTTAATGTCAATAGGCAGAAAGCTGCACGTGCACAATGGACATGGGAGCGACCACCCAAGGTGATTCTTGTCAGTTCTGGAGACCGACAGAGACCTGGAGCCTGGGGGCCAGGCCAGCCACCCAGAGTTCTGCTCAGAAGACAGCCAAGGTGGTGGGGAATGGTCATATTCTTGTTCCAAGCTATGCTGTATCCACAGTCAGTTTTCTTCTTCCAAGTATGACCAAAAATGTCAGGAGGTCTGCACTCTAGCCGCTGTGGCCAGCGATCACACTCTTGGTGGATCTGGAAGGCTGTTCATGGGAGTGATGTACAACCCCCTCAACCCCCCACACAAGACTGCCCACACACCTCACTTTATTGTCAGTAGCATGCAGGTCTCTCACAGGGCAGAATTTTGAGAAAATTATAATCCACAAATATATGGTAAGTGACTCATGAGCACCAGGCACTAAGCTAGTACTGAGGCTGATCTAGTCAAGTATAGTTCATAGTCCATAACAAGCAACCTGATTTTTCTTTCCAACAAGCACCAGATTTGGGGATCAAATAGACAGAACCAGATCTGGGTTTGTCGTCTGGCTCTCCCAGTAGTACCTAAATGACCTTGATCAAGTTTTGTAATTTCTTCAAGCCACAGTTTCCACATGTCTAAATGGAAATAAAAATTCATACAGGGATTGTGAGGATTAATGAGATATTTGTTTTGGGAGCTTGGGATGGTGCTTGCCCACAGTTAGTAGGTACTCATGTGTGGCAATTGTTGTAGTAATAATGTATCTTGGGAGAAGTGAGATGCTTATGGAGCAGCTGAGTTTTACCCCATAGAACCAACTTGGAGCTGACCTATAATAACTTTAGGATTATCAGTGACAGAGCTGTAGAGAACTTTATCTGGTTCAACCCCTTCCTTTCACAGAAGAAATGGAGCCACAGAGGGAGGTTGGGTGACTTGCCCAGAATCTCACAGAGCCTGACTTGGAGCCCAGATTTTCCTAATCTAGGGTTCTTTTTGCTTCAGCATACCCTGCACCGTGAGTCCCCGAATAACCTTTCTTCTTCTAACAGAGTAAGGGGAAAGCTGCCTATAGAAAAGGTGTCTTTAAACTTGGCAGCATTACTCAGACACTCCAGTTTCAGATTTTGGCCTCAGGCCTACTTTGCTCTCCTGGCTCTCAAATCTCTGCTGGCAATGCAAAGGCTCTCATCTCACTTTAATGGAAGAATAGAGGCTCCCAAGCCCTAATGTTTTCATTTCTGGGTGGCTCTGTTGCTGCTTCAGGTTTTTTTCCCCTGGAGTCTCTGTGCTTCAGGATTCATTCTTTCTAACATGTGAGTTCCTGAAGTAGCATTTGAATCCTCTCAATTCAGCCAGAGCATCTTGGAGTAAAAGTTCTCTCTCTTTAGCACATGTGAAACACCACATAAGAACAGAATCAGACGAATTGGAAGCAAATGCACTTGCCTGGAAAGGACCAGAAACAGGCAAATGTTAACTGCTTAGAAAAGCAAAGGAAAATGCGTTGATTTTTTTTTTTTTTTTTTAAGGTATAATTCTTCACCTACTGAGGAAAATAGAGAAAAGGGAAAAGAGAATGGCAAGTTAAAGGAAAGCTGTGTCACATCAGGGCCCTGGATTTACCTGGAAGACGATATGAATGTGGTGGGTGGGGGACAGGCTCCTGCATCCCTCATCTGTGCCAGCCCTACAGTGGCTGGAGAGTCCCCATTCTGCAGGGAGAAACCAGCTGGCTCCCAGTCTATCCTCAAAATCAAGGTCGTATTATTTTGTTTTCCAAGTTCCTTTAGCTCTTATAGTCAAAATCATCTGATTTTCCTCTTAATTGCCTTCTGAGCATTTCTAATGTGTTAATTCCATCTTCCTAATTAGACTGTAAGCCTCTCCAGGATAGGCACTGTGTGCTCTGTATTTCTTCTGTATTCTCGAAAGAAAAACTTGATTTTTGGGGGGTTAGCACAGAATACATTGCAAAAATATGTGACAAATGGGCCTTTTGAGTGTAAAAATGCCTCCTTAGAAGGGACATGTTTCTTCTTTGCCGTATTGCAGCTAATCAGATAAAGATATGGACCAGGATTAACTTCCCACCCAAGTGGAGTGGTATTAAAGCATTGCCTGCCAGAGGTATTGTGGAATGCCATGGGCAAGGGGTATGTTGAAAGAGTTCACCCTTTATTTGAAAGAAATGGTAGTCTTTCTGGTCTCAGAGCAAGTTAAAAGGGATTTTGCTGTTTATTCTCCAAATTTCTTTTCCCTTGGCCTGTATAAGACACAATAGATGATAACAGCTGTTTGAGAATAGTTAGTCTAGTGTATAAATATGTAAACATGGGTAAGTATGTATTTAGACAATTTAAAAGTGTGTCTCATTTACCCAATTATAAACAGCTGTCTGAGAGCAATTACGATTTATCATGTAAATGCTTATTTGCATAATTCAAAATATGAATATTATTTGCTTGATAAAGACTGTAAATAAAAGGCAACCCGAACTTTCTCATGCTTAGAGTTTTATGCTAAGTTTTTGCCATACAGAGAAAAAGAGCATTTTGTTGAAAACAGAATTTAATTTTGATAATTCTAGCAGGTCCAAATAATCACTGATTTAATAAGAAAAGGGCAAAACTTTTAAAGGTGGTTGACTGAGAAATAATAAAAGAGGTGATACTACTCTGCTGCTTTTACTCCTGAAAATTTTCTGTGTAAAGCAATTCTGCTGATGAATTGTTTTACAACTGTTTTCACTGAATGCGAGTGTTTAATGAGGAATTCTTTTGCATATTCTATGTACTACCATTTGATATACACATAATTCTTCAATAATATATCATTATTTTTTAATTGTATAATTACCAAATGAGTATGCTTCCAAGTGTACTAAGGAACCACTCTCCTTAATATATAGCTATTCTACATTTATGAAAGCAAGTTATAAAATGTGGACATCAAAACTTCCATTCAGGTATTACCTGATATATTAATTTTCCAAGGGCTGTCATAACCAATTACCACAAACTTAGTGACTTAAGCAACAAAAACGTATTCCCTCACAATTCTGGAGGCTAAAAGTCTGAAATCAAGATGTTGGCAGGGCCCTGTACCCTCCAAGGGCTCTAGAGAAGAATCTTGTCTTGCTGCTTTGTAGTTTCTAGTGGTTGCTGGCAATCCTTGGTATTCTTAGCACGAAGCTGCCTTATTCCAATCTCTGCCTCCATGGTCACATGGCCTTCCTCTGTGTGTGTTCGTGTCTCTGTATGGCCTCTCCTTGGATTTAGGGCCCACCCTAATCCAGTATGACATCATCCAAACTAATTACATCTTAAAAGATACTATTTTCAAATAAGGTCAACATTCACAGGTACTGGAGGTTAGTACTTGAGAGCTTGTTTGGAGGTTCTAGCAGGGGAGTGAAGCTAGTCATATACCCTTGACCGAAGACCGGTCCTCCTCTATTGGGTTTTGTCCTCCTCTTCCACCGAGCACACAGCTTCGGGAGGGACACACATGGAGCAGTGAGGAAGGAAAGGGACACCTGCCTAGCCAGCCAGATTAGCCGAATCCACCCTGGCAATCCATGGGGTGACAGATGTCACAACCAGATTGCCTTCACATCCGGTTAGTACTTGAATATATATTTTGGGGGGGACACAGTTCATCCCACTACACCCAGTGAAGACTAATATGCAAAATACGGTTCCTAACTACTAAAGGATTCTGAAATATTATCTGAATTGCCCTTCCCCCAAGAGTAATATATACCTTTGTAATAAAGGTATATATAATATTATTTTATGGTATATTCAAGAAATATTTATTCAATTTCGATGGTAGGAAAACAATGTGAAGAGGACTCTCTCTTAACCAGACTACCCATTTAACCAGAGAACCTGATTCGTCCATTATTTTTGACAACCAAAATTCATGATCTTTCCTTGATATTAGTGATTTTCTTCAAGGATCCGTTGCTATTTTTGGTATACTAATTGTGGACAAGTCTTCCCAAGTGGATTCAGTCTCTCTCTGCAGCTCTTCCTTGAGGTTAGGGGTCAATTGCTGACTCCTTTATACAATTTTTTTCACGTTTTCAGAAAAGAAACTACTGTACGTTAAAATGGTAAACATTTTATAAAAGGTAGCTCATTCAGACCTCATAACATTGGGAGTTATGTTTTATGATAGTCCCATTTTATGAGTGAAAATACTGATACTCGGAAAGGGTCCAAAATCAGACAGCCATTAAGTGGTAGACACAGGATGCGAATCCACATATGCCTGTTGCTAAAGCCCCTCTCTTTGGAAGAAAGCACAGTGTGCCTGGCTGCCTGCTGTTACTTCCTGGGCTCTCATACTCCCCGACCTGTCCAGGAATGTTTTCTGTGCCGCTTTAGCTCTGCTGATTTTGCCATGTTTCTACACCTCTACTGAGTGACTTCTGGTTCCTAGGAAGCATTGCCCATGTGACTGGGTTAAGGACTTGGAAACCTGCATTGATCAGGAAACAGCAGAATGGATAATCTCTTAAAAGGCCCTTATCAATGGGTTCCTTGTGAAAATCAAAGCAGGGTACCACAGTAGTTCAGATGTGAAAAAACAAGCCCTAGAGTCTCAGCACAGGCAAGGAGTTGGTTTTAGAGTTTGGTGAGCAAGATCAGAAATCTGAGTGAGTTAATCAGGACTAAGATGCAGTGGCAGTTTAAGGGCCTATCCCACACCAGGAGGTGACTGATGATACTGATTAAGCAGGAAAGAAGTACTGGTAATCTCATGCCTAAATTTGCAGCTGTCATGGCCCAAAAGTATTGCATCCTCTCTCTGCTTATTTGGGTAAGGTTTTGCTTCTCTGCCTTTATCATGCGACTTCTCTGCTTCTCACTAGTTTTCTGAAAGCAGTTCAATGGCTGTCTTATGTATGTGTCCTGTCAGCCCAACTAGACACCAAGCTCATTGAGGAGGGTCTTTCTCTTACTATATTTTGTGTTACCAAAGGTGCTCGTGGAGCTCTTCATTCAATCCCTGGTCCTTGACACTCAGGGAGGGCTACATCTGATGAACACAAATGAATGGGAAATTTGTAATTGACAAGCTGGGTGAGTAATTTTTTTCCAAGTTAAAAATTTTGCTTTGCTGTGAAAAGACATGCTTTGTTCACACCCAACATCTTGTTGCTCAATAAAAGATCTCACAGACTTTATAATTTATGTGAGGCTCAAATGCCAGATGACTGGTTCATGGCCAATTCCATCGTTAGGAGATATATGCAAAATTGGTATTTAGTGCTGTTTAGTTGAGATTCCTGCTTCTTTGTCAGGATCTTTTTTTCTTCCTTTTCTCTTTTTTTAGTTCTAGCTATTAACAATCAAATCTGATGTGGAACTCAGACTTCTGTGACTCCAAAATCATACATTCTAAAACCCAGGCTGAAAACAAACGCACTTCAATGCTTTGTTTTCTAAGTGTCCTGTCCTTTTCCAATCAGAAAAAAAGATGAATTAGCATTTTATGGTGTCTATTAGTGGGGGACCACTCAGGTCATAAAAGTGCACCAGGCAGGGGAATTTCCACACTGGTATAACAATGAACTTCCCCTGGGTCCTAAACTGTCCCAAGTGAAACGAGAATCAAGAAACCCCCGCTTGAATCACCATCCTGGCTCAACTGTGTCTAAAAGTTATGCCCTTTACCAGAAAACCAGGTAGAGCAGGTCCTGCCCCTCTCTTGTCACCTGTCGATTCTGGGGTTACAGAAAGGGCAAGCTTATAGGGACCTATCTCCTCATGTTACATTTAGCTGAGCTTCAGCTGCATGTACCACTTTCCCTAACGTTTTTCAATTATTTATTTCCTTTCTAGTTCTCATAGCAAGCCTATGGGAGAGGTTTATTTTGATAGCTCATTTTTAGATAAGTCAAAGCTTTGATTGCTAAATATGGCATTCCAGTTTAAGGAGAATCAGTCATTTACCCACTGAGGGCTGCTAATTTATTATTACTGGCTTATTCACCTATTTGTTGAATCAGCAAGCATTTATGGCATGCTTGCTATGTGACAGTAGCTGTGTTCTGAAAAATGACATTTGCTTAATGTTTTGCAGTTTCTAGAACATAAAATACACTATTGTCTTTGTTTCGTTTGCAGTTGTGTAAGGTAAGTATGATTATCTCCATTTTACAGATGTAAACACTGAGGTTCAGATCTCAAAGACTTGATGCAGGCAGAATCGTCACTCACGATCAAGCTAGGATGAGTGCAGCAGATTATCAGACACCTTCTGTTGGCACTGTTCTCAAGACTCAATAATGAAAAATGACCCAGCCCTGGATTTATGGGGCTAAATGTTTAATATGCATGTAATCATAGGGTTTGCCTATAACTTCGTATCCAAACAGGACCCTTTTTGTTGTTGTTGTTGAGACAGAGTCTTGCTCTGTCGCCCAGGCTGGAGTGCAATGGTGCAATCTTGGCTCAGTGCAACTTCCACCTCCTAGATTCAAGTGATTCTCCTGTCTCAGCCTCCCGAATAGCTGGGATGACAGGTGTGCATTACTATGCCTAGCTAATTTTTGTACTTTTTTTTTTTTTAGTAGAGACGGAGTTTTGCCATGTTGGCCTGGCTGGTCTTGAACTCCTCGATCCACCAACTTCAGCCTCCCAAAGTGCTGGGATTACAGGCGTGAGTCACTGTGCCCGGCCAGGACACTTTTAAGAAGGAAAGGAAGTGCTATAATTATAACAGGACAACTGGTGCCATCTGGGATGGATGGTTATTCTACTCCCTGCCGCTTTCCCTTATCTCTCAGCCTGTTTGCTCAGGGAGACAACAATGAATCTTTGGAGACATTTGCTTTTACAGAACTGGGCGGAACCAACTAGTGTGAAGGTGGGGGCACAGACAGATTGAGGTAGAGGGGCAGGAATGAGGGAGCATGGAGTAGTATCTGGGCTGACTTATGTACTAACTAGGTTGCCAGAGATGACCCAAATGGAGGGATGGGGGCTGCTATGGAGGTGGGCAGCTGGGCTGTGGCTGTCTCCCTGTTGCTTAGTTGAAGCTGCAAGAGGAAAGAGGGAAAATAAGCAGACTGTCTCTCCTCCGGACAAAATCAGCCCATCTGGTTTCACATTCGCTTCCAGTGAAACCCACCCTGCAGTGCGTGAAAATTCCCAAGATCTTTTTCAGTTTTTAATACACTCCCCACCCCCAACCAGGAATTTATTCTCTAGTGAAATAGTTTAATATTATTAAAAGAATTATTCCCATGAGGTGAGTGTAAACCATTAAAAATTCCAGAGGGCAGGGAAGATATCTGTCTTTGGTTATTGACCCAAGGCTGAATGGAAGCAGTTGTGTTATTTAAGACTGTGTGTCGAAGATTGAGACTGAGTTTGTTTGCTGTCAAGTGGGAATTGTGTCTCAGAGCTGGAAGGAATTTGAGGAGATTATTAGTTCAGCCTCCTGCCTCTAGACAGTTAACTCCAAAACTCAAAACATACTTCTAAGGGACTTACGGGTGTGAGGGTAAAGTACATCCTTCTCAGAATGTTGCAGAAGGTTTTCATGAGCTCACCCTGTCTCCCACCAATCACACATCTCCCATCACTTCGTTACTTGAACTCAGTGCTTTAGCTATAATGATGATAATGATGGTATCTAACATCTTTGGAGCTCATAGGATGTACCCCACACTTTTCTAACATTTTACCTGTGTTATCTCAGTTATTCTTCACAGTCCTATGAAGTAGTTCCTGTTAGTAGTATTTTTATGGATGAGGAATCTGAGGTAACAAAGAGGTTAAGTAGCTTTTCTAAAGTCAAATGTCTCCAAGGCTACCCAGGAGAGTATGCAGTTCACTCAAGGATATTTCCTCTGTGTAGACCATCATCACCTGAGGTCTTCTGTCTGGTGTACTCATCACCTTGGAAGCCAGAGTTTGCGTACTGTGCCTCCTGAAAAGCCAGCAGTGCCTCCAGAGTCTGAGTCTCATGTGCCAAGTTTGGGTGTTCACAGTGCCCTATGCATTCAGTCAAGGGGGCATGAGCCACTGTGGTTTTCCTGGCTACCTCTCCCTCTATGCTGAGAACAACTTGAGGCTACAAACTATTTTTTACCTCTTGTTTCTAGCGCATGGCCCACTTAGTAGGACTTCAAAACATTTAACCCCAAAAAGTGTGTGCAGTCAGAAAGCAAATCAATAAAAGCTGCTGACCTACCTTTTCAGTGCTGTGGGAGGGACATGTCTCACCCATAGGGCGCACCAGCAAACTAAAGAAATGCAAGACAAAGGGGGCTGTGGGTCTGGTTTGCAATTTTAATTTATAACTGGTGTTTAGCAACAACTATTTTAGACAATAGGTCATTCAAGACTGAATTGATTATAGAAATGAGATACTAGTTGTGGAAAAATACCCTAAAAAGTACTATGACGCTTGCTGATTCGTGTGTCTGTTGACATCAACTTCCAGAAAAACAATTGGCCAAAATGTATCAAGGGCCTTAACAATGTAAATAGCTTTTGACTCTTTTGCTTTTAGGCTTTTTTCCCAAGAGGAAATCAGAAATGTATAGAAATATGTATGCATAAATATTGCAGCAGTACTTAAAAGAATGGAAAGTTTGAAGCAATCTATAAATTCCAGGCTTAGGGCATAGTTAAGGTAATTGTGTCATCATGAAATGAGGAACTCTATGTAGCTATTTGCATTATCTGTGTACAAAGCATTTGTAATGACACAATAAAGGCTTCAGATATGGTAAACAAACAAAACCCTAGAATATAAAATTCTATCAACAGCGTGATTTCAACAGTGTAACAAGTGTATGAAAACTAGGAGGAAAGGCCAAATGCAGTGGCTAATGCCTGCGGCGTGATGGCTCACACCTGTAATCCCAGCACTTTGAGGCTGAGGTGGGCAGATCACTTGAGCTCAGAGTTCAAGACCAGCCTGAGCAACATGGCAAAACTTTGTCTCTACAAAAAATACAAAAATTAGCTGGGCATGGTGGCACACACCTGTAGTCCCATCTACTCGGGACACTGAGGTGGAAGGATTGCTTGAGCCTGGGAAGTTGAGGCTGCGGCAAGTTGAGATCATATCTCTACCCTCTAGCCTGGGTGACAGAGCAAGACTCTTTCTTAAAAAAAAAGAAGAAGAAAACTAGGAGGAAATGTACTAAAATGTTAATAGTGATTATCTCAGATTGGTGAAATCGAGTATTTTTTTTTCTGTTCAGGTTCCTTTACTTTCCAGATATGACACATTGAGTGCATATTATTTAAGTACTTGGGAAACAAATTTAGGTTTTTAAAATACTGTATGAGATATAAGATAAGTGAACAAAGCTGAAATATAATGTGTAATTTCTTAATTAAACAAAAATACCGTTATCTAAAATTTAAAAATTAATGGAATTAGATGAATATAAAAATAGTTATAATAAGTAGAAGCTGGATGGTTTCATGGCGAGAAAAGTGCATATTAGATGTCAGAAGATTTAGTTAATAATATTTATGTTAGTAATTATATGACCCAGGAGAGTCGTGTAACCTCTCTTTGTCTATGTTTCTTCATTTGTAAAAACAAATTGGTTGAATCAGGTGATTCCCAAGTTTCCTCCTGACTCTAAAAAGTCAGGAGGACTTTATCCATTGATGTATCCATTATTTATCTCAGATGCATAAAACCCTAGTTTGTAGATAATCTGGCAGCACTGCACGAGGTGCTGAGTGCGAATTCATGGAAACCGCCACTTCAACATCAGTAGAAAGTTAGTGACTAATTCTTGAGCCTAGATTTAGTGCAATTGGGAGTAGAAAGAAGAAATTTTAATAGAGAAAGAATGGTGGGAAAGGCATGGAGGTGCTGGGAGAGGCCATGGGCTGGGAAGGAAGACCCTTGTTTTGACAGAAATCAGCTCTGGCCACAGGATAGGCAGTCAGGGTCGGAGGTTGATTGATCTGTGGTTGAGAGGCTGCCTGACAACTCACCAAAGGAAGAGCAGAGGCTAGAGAGGGTCTGACCTTTCACCCTCAGGCTCCCAGCACAGACTCCCTGGAGACTCAATGTCTTATCACCCTGTGGAGTTAGAAGTGAATGACTAAAAACAAAGTTCCACCCAGGACATAGGCAAAGGGTAGGTTTTTGACTTGTGCTTAAAAACAAGTGAAAGAAATGTTTTTAACTAGAAAGCAAGCAAGCAAGCAAGCTTTGGGCCCAGAATATAAAAGGGGCAAAGAGAAAAGAGGAGCACTGTGAAATTCAGGAAGCGCTGTGTCCTAATCCTGGCTTTGCTGTGGTCTTGCTGGGTGGCCAGCAAGCCATTCACCCTTTTGAGCCTCATTTTCCTCTCAGTAAAATGGAGACAGCAATGCCTGTTCCCCACATCATGGAGGGTTTTAGGAGAACCACAGATGCTGTGAGTGAGTGTGCTGTATAAATCCAGTGTCCAAAGGTGTATTCATCTTCCTCCTTGAGCCAGGTGGAACTGGTGGGGGTGCAGTGAAGGGAAAGAGAGATACAGAGACAAAGAAGCAGAGAGAGATCAGTGTCCTCTCTGCTGAGGTACCTGTTCCTCTCATCACACTCCTAGATACAGCAGATGTTATACAACATAAATCCTACAGTCTAAATCAAACTGCAAATTCTCTAAATACTTCTGAGTCAAAGAGCATTGAAATTCTAGGAGGAACATTGGATACTTGGAATATTCACATCCTTTTCTCATGTGACAAATAGGAACGCTATTCATTTCCTTCTCAATGTCATTTTAATTTGCAGCTAGCTTTAGTCACCATAGCACTTTATTTTGCCTGTAAAGGCTAGTTTAGTGCTAGAAATGTTTTTGTAGTGCAGAGGGATTGCATTGGGAGTTATACCTGATGTAAATGACGAGTTGATGGGTGCAGCACACCAACATGGCACAAGTATACATATGTAGCAAACCTGCACGTTGTGCACATGTACCCTACAACTTGAAGTTTAATAATAATAAATAAATTTAAAAAAAAAATAAAAAAAAATAAAAAAAATAAAATAAAATAAAATAAAAAAATTGAAAAAAAAATGTCATCAAGAGCATCTTTGGCTACATCTTTGGCTCACCTTGTATTTTTAAAGGGACAAAACGGAAATTCAAGTTTATGTTTCACTTAAAGCTCAGCACATGCCCTCCTGTAACAATTATTCCCAGAATTTGCATTTGGCTATGTCCCTTCAGATGCAGCAGGCCTGTTTGTAAACTCCAGCGTGACACAGGAACATGCTGGGTGGAGGTAGTGGTGTATCCTTTTAGGGACAATAATGGCAGCTCATTTCTATTAATGGATTTAATTGATTCTAATCCAGAAGGTTCTGAAATCATGATTCTGTGCCAAATACCTCCCATGAAGGAGGATGGTGTGAAGACCCCTGTCAATCACCCAGCAGAGGCGATGAGCGCCCGAGTATTTCTGATTTTAAGGAGCCCCTTTAATCCAATCAATTGCAGAGATTCTTACTTCCCCTGAGCCATGCATGCATTAATTCTATAAGAGCACCTTTCCCATTAAAGAAACTGATTGCAGACTTCCCTTCTAATTGTGAAAATGCTCACCTGCTCAAAGTAAACATTTCAGGAAAGATACTTTCATTTTGCTTCAGTTATTTAAGTGAGGAGAGTGGAGTTTCAGCAGAAGTTTAAGAAGTTAAAATTCAGCACCCATTCACAGTCATAAATACAGCAATTCATGCCTGAAGGGAGCATAGAAACTACAAAATAATCTTGTCCCCATCAGCCACTTTTCAGGGACCTCAGTTTTTTGGTTGGTTACAATTCCTAAGTAAGGGAGTAGTGGGAAGGTGAGTGTAAGGAGACATTGAGCTCATTATTAAAAAGGAATGATTATCGAAAACTGGAGACACAATTTGGGAGGCCAAGGCAGGCGGATTGCTTGAGCCCAGGAGTTCAAGAAACATGGCAAAACCACTACTCTATTAAAAAAATACAAAAATTAGCCAGGTGTGGTGGTGCCTGCCTATGGTCCCAGCTACTCAGGAGGCTAAGGTGGGAGGATCACCTGAGTCCGGGGAGATTGAGGCTGCAGTGAGCTGTGATTGCACCACTGTATTCCAGCCTGGGCGATAAAGTGAGACCCTGTCTCGAGAAAAAAAAAAAAAAAAAAAAAAATTGGAGACAATCTAAAAATGCAGGAGTTGGATAATTATTTAATTAATTATTGATTTTAGTATAATTATATGCTGGAATACTATGTAATCATTAAAAAACATGTTTTACGAAGAACGTATAATGAGTTGGGAAAATGTTCGTGACACAGTATGAAATGAAAAAAGTAGTATGCGCAATTGTGTGTATAATTTTTTAACAATTGGTAGGCCTAGAGAAAAGACTGCTCTGCAGCAGTTCAAAAGAATGAAGTAAATTTAGCTACTCATATGGGAAGATCCCTAAAACCTGACGTTACATCATGAAATCATGTTTCAAAATAATGTACAGCACAATCCTATTTGGGGGGAATGTTGGATGGGGAAGGTTGAAAGGAGCTATAATGTCCTCTATATAATTTGAATATCTGTAATAAGAATATATTTGTATATTATGAAATTTAAGATCACATTTTTAAAATTTGGAGTTGGGGAAGGAAGGGAGAAAAAATACTGGAAATGACTACAGTATTCACATCCCTTCCATTCCATATTGCCTTTCTAGTCACCTGTCCCTTGGTGCTATGGGGTCAGTTTACTGTGAGGGAAAAAAGAGGGGAGAGCAGGGGCTGGGAGATGGGGGGTTGTCTTTATTAAGAAACAGTAAGGCTCCAAGTTCTGCAATGGAAATCAGGCACCAGGCCAGCAAATCAGGTGGTGAGGGAGACAGCACCATCAACTGATCTTAAAAGGTCTGCAGCTTCTTTGCAGCTGTGGTTCATAACAGTCTATTTAGGAACTAAACAGATGGATTCCAAGGCCTAGCCCCAGAGACTGGGACCTAGAACATCTGGAGTGTGCCCACAAATTCTGCATTTTTACAAGAAAATGTCCCATGTCATTCTTAGACCATTTCTTGAAGCACCTTGCTCTAGAGATGTTATGGAGCCAGAAATCAAAGCGTGAAGTGCCACCCTCTCCCTTTCCAATTTACCAGACCACCCTCTAAATCCTTTTTTTCTTTCAGAGTTGTTCACTATGCTCATTTAAAGCCAGTTCCACTAGATTAATATGTTTGGTGGGGGTTGGAGGCAGGTAAGGTCATGCAGCGTGACTGGGCTGGGGAGAGTAGAGGAGAGGCAGAGGTGGCCCAGTGAAAAGGAGGGGCAGCCGCCGCAAGAATGTTGTGAAGTTTAAAAATCAATAAAAATGCTCTTCTCTCCACATATGACCCTGCCAAACATATGACATAACTGGAAGACCTGTTAAGTAACAGTCATTGTCACGGGATTATAGTGAAAATAATTATAGCATCTGAGAGTGAGCACCCAGGCCCTGATCATTAGCTTAGCTAAGAGAAAATGCTGTCAGTCGGCCTTGGGTCAAGAAGAACTGCAGTAATCAGGTTTCTTCCTGAAGGGTTTGTCCAGTTTCCCTAGAAAGCAAAACGAAGGTCCTATGTCGCCACCTAGAGTCCAAAGCCTGGAAGTACTGGCTAAGGAAATTCAAATAGATCGGGCTCTTTGGAGAAATGTCTCTGTCCAAGTTTAGTGACAGCACCGGCTTCAGGCTTACCAATCCAGTCAGTCGTTTTTCACAGGACAAGATATGAGTCTGAACTCAAGTCTCCATTATAACCACATTGTTTTAGGATGAAAAAAAACATGGGCATTCTTAAACCTTGACTAAATGGGTAAGAGTTCAAGTGTGTGGGGGATGGGTCGGGGAAGTAGGGTTGGTCTTAACTGCTACTTTAAGTGGATGATCTTAGGAAAGTCTTACTTAACCCCTTAGAGACACTTTCTCTGTTATAAAATGAGCGGACTGAACTAACTTGTCAACACTATAAGTCTTCTAAGACCTCAAATGTTGTGATTTTATAGTAAACTAGAGTCTATTTAAACCGAGCCTTTAGTCAAAAAAAAACAAAAAAAAAGGCACAGTATGCAAAAACTATTGGTACCCTGCATTTGTGAATGTGACTTTCTCCATCAAGGAACCTATGTCTTTTCTGCCCTCTAGAGCTCTGCCTGAAAACTGCATGGATTTTATATAAAAATCCCCCCAAATGAGAGGCTCCCTTGCTTAAGAGTTGGAGGCTGGCAGCTCCCTGAAGTCCAAGGCACACTTTTTTTTTCTGCAGCATATTATTCACTCCTTCTATTCTTGCTTCATACACATATTCTGATACAATTCAGTTCAATTCAACCATTTATTCCAGAGTTCTCTCCCAACTCTCCCTGTTTATGGCTTTCAGCTGTTTGAAGTAAAATCCACACCATTTATTTGGACAAAAGGGCCAATTTTTCTAAAGGATCTTCTGCTCCATAAATGTTTTTCCTCTGATTAAGTTGTACAGTGGCACTAAGGAGGATTATCTGTTCTAATTTCTGGAGCCAATGCTTATAAAAAGTAATCCCAGCTTCTTTTCTTGTGTCACTTCCAAGAAATGTGTGCACAAAAGCCCCTGTTGTATGACAGTATAAGAACTCTACTACAAGACTGCCAAAGAAACACAGGACTGCTAAGTGTGAGTTCAACAGCCTAGTGAGCAGAGGAGCCACATTGTCAGTCTTTCTTCTGGAGTTAGGTTTTAGTTCTGAATTACCACAGAACCATAGCCAAGCTGTGATCCATCTGATCTGCTAGTTGGTGGGTTGTACCTAAAGCAAAGTTTGGAGAAAAGTGGCAACAGTGCCTTTTGCCAGTTGCATCTTTCTTAACTCTAGCAAAATCTCCATTTTAGGCAAGAACAGTACTGTTCAGTTAGGGTTTTCCCTGAGTGGGACTCCTGCTGTTGATAAAACAACAGTGTAAAACAGCAGTGATCTGTTTCAAAATTTATACCAGAAATAAAAGTGTGATAGTGACCCATTATAAACCCAAATACTGAATGAGATCAGTTTGAAGATGCCTAGAATTTACGCAAAGGCCCTTTCAGGATTACTGCTGAAGAGAAGGCCCAAAACTCCTTACTTAATCTATAGCCTCATTCAAAGTCTAATCTGTGTCTGGGTCAGAACCCTGCAGTGTGTGAAGCCAGGCACAGTGGAGACCACACAAAGTTTTTTAGGCACCAGTGTATCAAGGAATGAAGGAAGCATCAGAGAAAATATTTTCAGAGCTGTAAATGTT
This sequence comes from Chlorocebus sabaeus, assembly GCF_047675955.1. NCBI lineage: Eukaryota > Metazoa > Chordata > Mammalia > Primates > Cercopithecidae > Chlorocebus > Chlorocebus sabaeus. The sequence continues at coordinate 13,044,587 of NC_132927.1, forward strand.
CTTTACTGTTTCTAGTCCTAAAATGACCTTACAATGGTTAATCTTAAGAGATTATTGGTATTTATTGTAACTGTAAAAGGACTGCCCTTAAATTTGGCTTTTATTACTTACCCAGTAATGCAGCTACTGGGTCAGCCTAAGCGTAGTAGTTTCCATTTTTCAGCCAAGGCATATTTTTAAATCCTCAGAGAACAGAAACTATCAAGTAACCTCGCCTGTTTGCAAGAACCTGCTCTCTGTTGCTGGCCATGGGTTCTGCTTTTATGCCCCAGTCCCACCCCTAATCCCACCAGAGTCCTAGCCCATTTTCCCTAGCATGGTCTAGGGGAACATCCTTCATTGTACTCAGCTAGACCATGCTGACTTCAGGACAGACTGGAGGAGCAAGCCATGGAAGCAATCTGTCCGTGCAGAAAAGAGTAGAATTAGGACCCTCTGTTTACTGCATCTTTGCATTGGACATTACCTAAAACCTTGTTCCAAGCATGAAGAAATGTAGGTTTGTAGCAGACTTGAAAAAAGAGGCAGAGATAGAGATACCTTATGGCAGACACTACTGCTCCTTGTGATTTTTCCAGGTCTCCTCTTCTTCCATATGCTTATGACAATTGCTTCTCCTCATTCCCGCCAAGTCCAGTGACCACATGACTTGCTTTGGCCAATGAAATGTGAGAGGACATGAAGACTATCTCTTCAGTGTGGAAGCATTCATGAGTTGTGTAAGATTTTCAGTGCTCCTCATCCCCTGCATGGGAGACCATGTCAATGCAGCAAGGCTGCAAGGTCAAAGTAACCTGGAATGTTGAGCCACCATGCAAAGGACAGCTTACTAGAGCATTGATGGGACCCATAAAGGACTTCACATTAGTGAGAAGCAAACCTTTGTTGTTTAAGCCACTGATGTTCTGGCATTGTTTGTTACTGCAGCGTACCTAGGCTCTCTTGATTGGTACATGCCTTCATGCTCCTGTAAAATGAACCTCTTCAGTGTGAACATCATTCTCCTTGAAAACAATCAGAAGTTCATATTTCTCTCTGATCTTGAGAAACATGACAACAGCCCAACTATTGGGCTTACCCATATCTTGCTCCAAAAATTAATGTCCTAGCTCTAAAAATTAAATTTCCTTTTAGCTATCTTCTGTACATTTTGCCAGACTTCCCTCACTGGGGATATCAGCTTTTCCAACCCTGTCATTACATGTCCGTGCCACCCTCTTAAGTTTGTACTTAATATTATGTCTCCCCTTGCCGCTACTTTCCATGATTTGTACATGTTTTCAAGTCTGGGCTCACCAGGGTTTCTTTGTGAACTCCTCTTTATTCTGTGTCAGGGTCTGAACAACTGCATTTTTTAGAGTTCTTGACATTCTTAAGAAGCCTTCCTTTTTAGAGATTCATGTGATAGAACAATGCCTTTTTTGCCCTTTTATGCATTAAAATCAGTTTTCCTTAAGAATAGGACCATGCTCTTGCTGAGATGCCCTGGACACTACAGCAAAGTCTGGAGAAAAACACAAGGATACCAACATCTATCAGACATGGTAAGAACTACTGGCTCAAGATGGTTTACAATTTCAGCATTAGATCACATTCTATTCCTTTTGTTGGCATCATATCTTCGGTTGGGTTTTCAGTGATTGCTGTCATAAAAAACAAGTGTCATTGAAAATCAATGTAGAGCAGGAAATGAGGGTGGCAGTGTCCTATATGAGTCCAGAGTTTGAGCAGTTGTGCAGTGCCAAACATGTATACTTAGTAATTGTGGGTTATTTAAAAATGAAATAAGTACATTTTCTTTCAATTAGTGTGTAACATTTTTTCCAAAAATGACTAAGTTGTTAGAGCATAAATACTTCTTACGTTGTTTGACCCTAAATATTTATAATACAGGAAACTGAAAAAAAATCATTGAGACATTGAGGGCATTATGAACTAAGAAAATGCGGTAACCTCTGGTCTAGGGACACATCAAACCATACTCAATCTTGTCCTGTTATGTCCTCAAAAATACACGTTCAGTCGTTTCCAAAATCAGTGCTGGGAGAACTAGATAGCCACATGCAAAATAACAGTGTTGGACCTTTACCCACATGTAGAAATTAACTCAAAGTGGATCAACGACCCAAATAAAGATCTAAAACTAGAAAACCCTTAGAAGAAAATAGAAGTAAATCTTCGTGACCTTAGATATAAAAATAGTTTATTAGATATGGCACCAGAAGCACAAACAAAGACACATTGCATTTTGTCAAAATTTTGTGCATCAAAGGACACTATCAAGAGAATGAAAAGGCTATTCACAGAATGGAAGAAAATATTTGCAAATCATATTTAGCCATATATCTAATAAGGGTCTAGTATCCAGAATATATAAACATTTCCTACAACTCAACAAAAAGATAAACAACCCAACAAAAAGATAAACAACCCAATTTGAAAATGGGCAGAGGACTTTAGATATTTCACCAAAGATATAAAAAAAGCCAACAAGCATATGAAAAGATGCTCAATATGTTAGTCATCAATCAAAACCCAATGTGACACCACCTCATGTCCACAAGTTTGGCTAACACGGTGAAACCCCATCTCTACTAAAAATACAAAACCAAAATTAGCCACGTGTGGTAGAGGGTGCCTCTAGTCCCAACTACTTGGGAGGCTGCGATGAGAGAATGGCATGAACCTGGGAGGCAGAGCTTGCAGTGAGCCGAAATCGTGCCAGCCTGGGCAACAGAGTGAGACTCCGTCTTAAAAAAAAAAAAAAAATTAAAAATAAGAAGTGTTAATTGCTACAAAGAGAATAAAAACACCTAAGAATACAGCTAACAAGGAAAGTGAAGGACCTCTTCAAGGAGAACTAGAAGCCACTGCTCAAGGAAATAAGAGAGAACACAAACAAGTGGAAAAACATTCCATGCTCATGGATAAGAAGAATTAATATTATGAAAATGGCCATACTGCTCAAAGTAATTTATAGTTTCAATGCTATTCCCTTTAAACTACCATTGACATTCTTCACAGAATTAGAAAAAAACTACTTTAAAATTCATACGGAACCAAAAAAGAGCCTATACTATACTACAAGGAAGCATCATGCTACCCGACTTCAAACTATGCTACACGGCCACAGTAACCAAAACAGCATGGTACTGGTACAAAAACAGACACATAGACCAATGGAACATAATAGAGATTTCAGAAATAAGACCACACACCTACAACCATCTGATCTTTGACAAACCTGACATAAACAAGCAATGGAGAAAGGATTTTCTATTTAATAAACAGTGCTGGGAAAACTAGCTAGCCATATGCAGAAAATTGAAACTCGACCCCTTCCTTACACCTCATACAAAAATTAACTCAAGATGGATTAAAGACTTAAATGTAAAACCCAAAACTATAAAAACCCTAGAAAAAAATCTAGGCAATACCATTCAGGACATAGGCATGGGCAAAGATTTCACGACAAAAACATCAAAAGCAATTGCAACAAAAGGAAAAATTGACAAATGGGATATAATTAAACTAAAGAGCTTCTGCACAGCAAAAGAAACTATCATCAGAGTGAACAGACAACCTACAGGATGGAGAAAATTTTTGCAATCTATCCATCTGACAAAAGTCCAATATCTAGAACCTACAAGGAACTTAAACAAATTTACAAGAAAAAAACAACCCCGTTAAAAAGTGAGCAAAGGACATCAACAGACACTTCTCAAAAGAAGACTTTTATGAGACCAATAAACATGAAAAAAGCTCAACATCACTGATCATTAGAGAAATGCAAATCAAACTACAATGAGATACCATCTCGTGCCAGTCAGTATGGCGATTATTAAAACGTCAAGAAACAACAAATGCTGGTGAGGCTGTGGAGAAATGAAAACGCTTTTACACTGTTGGTGGGAATGTAAATTAGTTCAACCATTGTGGAAGACAGTGTGGCAATCCTCAAAGACCTAGACCCAGAAATACCATTTGACCCAGCAATCCCATTACTGAACATATACTCAAAGGACTGTAAATCATTCTATTGTAAAGATACTTGCACATGTATGTTCATAGCAGCACTATTCACAATAGCAAAGACATGGAATCAACCCAAATGCCCATCCATGATAGACTGGATGAAGAAAATGTGGTGCATATACACCATGGAATACTATGCAGCCATAAAAAGGAATGAGATCATGTTTTTTGCAGGACCTGGATGGAGCTCGAAGCCATTATCCTCAGCAAACTAACACAGGGACAGAAAACCAAACACTGCATGTTCTCACTTAAAAGTGGGAGCTGAACAATGAGAACACGTGGACACAGGGAGGGAAACAATACACACTGGGGTCTGTCATGGGGGCAGGGGAAGAGAGAGCATCAGGATAATTAGCTAATGCATGAGGAGCTTAATACCTAGGTGATGGGTTGATAGGCACAGCAAACCACCATGGCACACGTTTACCTATGTAACAAACCTGTGCATCCTGCACATGTATCCCAGAACTTTATAATAAAATTAAATTAAAATGACAAGTGTTGATAAGGATGTGGAGAAATTAGAACCTTTGTTCATTGCTGGTAGGAATGTAAAATGGTGCAGTTGATGTGGAACACAATGTGGTAGTTCCTCAAAAGGCTAAACATGGAATTACCAAATAACTCTGTAATTCCACTTCTCTCTATGTACCCAAAATATCTGAAAACAAGTATTCAAGCAAATATTTGTACAAAATGTTCATAGCAGTACTATTCACAATAACTAAAAGGTGGGAACAACCCAAGTGTTCATCAGCTAATGAATGGATAAACAAAATGTGGTATATCTGTATAATGGAATATTACTCAGCCATAAAAAGGAACGAAGTGCTGATACATGATACAACATGGATAATCTTCGAAAGCATTATACTAACTGAAAGAAGTCAGATAAAAAGGTTACATATTGTTTAATTCCCTTTATATAAAATATTCAGGACAGGCCTCTGTTCTGAATATTTTATATTCTGTCTCCATGGAGAAAGAAAGCAGATTAATGGTTGCTAGGGGCAGGGAAAGAGGGAATAAGTGACTGCCTAATGAACACAGGATTTTCTTTTCTGATGATGAAAATTTCTTAGAACTAGATAGAAGTTGTCTTAGTCTGTTTTGTGTTGCTATAAGAGAATACCTGAGACTGGGTAATTTATAAAGAAAAGAGGTTAATTTAGCTCAAGGACCTGCAGGCTTGGAAGTTCAAGGATATGGCCCTGGCCTCCAGTGAGTGCTTTTGTCCTGCATTATAACATGGCAGAGAAGGTCAAAAGGAAAGCAGACACCTGCCAAGAGGGACTAGACGAGGAAAATCTTGCTTTTTAACAATTCTTTCTTGAAGGAACTAATCCATTCCTAGAGAATTAATCTAGTCTCATGAGAGCAAGAACTCATTACTGCAAGAAGGACACCAAGCAATTTGTGAAGGATTCACCCCCATGATCCAAACACCTCCCACTAGGCCCCACCTCCCCAAACTACCACACCGGGGATCAAATTTCAAATTTGGTGACAAATACACTATATCCAAAACATACCAGAAGTGATGGTTGCACATTATGAATGTGCTAAATGCCACTGAATTGTAAACTTTAAAATGGTTTATGGTTAATTTCATGTTATATAAATTTAACCTCAATTAAATGTACACACACACACACACACACAGAGGGAGCATGGTCATCCTCAAGGTTTCTGTAACTTCTACTCTGCCAGTAATTTCCCACTTGCTGGTAGAATTAGTAAGGTCCATCATATCAGGGACATTAGTTATTTTCCTACCCTGTAAGACAGGGGTTCTTAACCTTTAAGTTCACCTTCAAGGGGTCAAAAGACCCCTTGAAGTTATACGTAAAAATTTAAGTCGATGGGCATTTTTTCTGGGATGAGAGACCACACAGTGTTAAAAATGGAAGTTTCAACACCATGACACAGACAACATCTTCCAAAGTAAGGAAGAAGTCTCCCAAAGGAGATGCCCAAAAACTGGTGAAACAACTCTAAATCCTTCAGGCACATACAGAAGGTTGGAGGGTGATGGGTGAGAAAGGTGATTTTTAAGAAAGAATATTTGGAGATGCCTATTTGTGTGCTTTGAGGCACTGTTCCACAAGCAGGAATGGAAATTGCTTCGTCTTTCATTTCAGATCGAGAGGGACTCCTTAAGAGAACACTCACAGAGCTGAACTCCCCAGTCTGAATCCTACCTGTAAGATCTACAAGGTAAGAGATAGCCTGGGTACCCTCTTGGGTGACAGAGTAAAGGAGAAGGGCCTGGTTTGAATCCCAACACTGCCTGGGTTTGTTAGAGTAAACTTGTGTGAGTGTTTCCGGTGGCCAGCTGTGGGCCATGCACAGGAGAGACAGCTGGGGCTCAGTCTGGATAACTTGCTGGAGAATTGTTCAAACTCATCTAGGAGAAGTTCCTGGTATCCTGAAAACCCAGTGCTGAGAAAGGGGTGTTACCGGCCAGTGAAGAAGCACATGCCCTCACCAAGGGAATCCCAGGGAAGAGGTCCCTAACAATTGGGAGGAACCCCCTACAACCTGCAAAAATACAAGAGGAACCAGGTTTCTCACTGTTGGAGTGGGAGGTTACGGAGAAGCAACGGGACGAGTCTAGACTGATTTGTGTGGTTATGGGTTAGAGTAGGAAACACTATAAACTATGTTTGGCTAAATACAGATGGTTACTGCTATCATTTGGTTTGTTTGACCCCTCCAAATCTCGTGTTGAACACTGGGGCCTAATGGCAGGTGTTTGGGTTATGGGGGCAGGTCCCTTATTAATGGCTTGGTGCTGCCCTGGAAGTAATGAGTGATTTCTCACTCTATTAGCTCCTGTAAGAGCTGGTTGTTAAAAAGAATCTAGCACCTCCTGTCTCCCTCTTTTGCTTCCTCTCTTGCCATGTGATCTCTGCATATGCCAGCTCCCGTTTCCCCTTCCACCATGAGGGGAAGCAGCCTGAGGTCTCACCAAAAGCAAACGCTAGTGCCATGTTTCTTGCATAGCCTGCAGAACTGTGAACCAAATAAACCTCTTTTCTTTATAAATTCCCTGACATCAGGTATTCTTTTATAGCAAAACAAAAGACTAAGACAGTTACATATAGAAATATTCATAGATATGTATATAAATATGGGTTAGGGAACTACGTTTGGGATATATGGGAACTCTACTATCTTTGACATTTCTCGTACATGTAAAACTATTCTAAATGAAAAGTTTATTAAAAATCAGTTGTGGGACTGGGCATGGTGGCTCATGTCTGTGATATCAGCACTTTGGGAGACTGACAGAGGAGAACTGCTTAAGGCCAAGAGTTTCAGACCAGCCTAGAAAACATAGTGAGAGCCTATCTCTACAAAAATAAATTAATTGGGCATGGTGCTGCATTCCTGTAGTCCTAGCTACTTGGGAGGCTGAGATGGGATGAGCACTTGAACCCAGGAGTTTGAGGCTACAGTGAGCTATGATTGCACCACTGCACTCCAGCCTGGGTGACAGAGCAAGATGCTGTCTCTGGAAAAAAAAAAAAAAAAGAAAAAGAAAAGCCAGGTGCAGTGGCTCACGCTTGTAATCCCAGCACTTTGGGAGACTGAGGTGGGTGGATCACAAGGCCAGGAGTTTGAAACCAGCCTGGCAAACATGGTGAAACCCTGTCTCTACTAAAAATACAAAAAGTAGCTGGGTGTGGTGGCGGGCACCTGTAATCCCAGCTACTTGGGAGGGTGAAGCAGGAGAATCATTTGAACCCAGGAGGCAGAGGTTGTAGTGAGCTGAGATCATGCCATTGCACTCCAGCGTGGGTGACAAGAGTGAAATTCCATCTCAAAAAAAAAAAAAAAAAAAAAAAACCAAAGCAATTGTGTGGCTTAATATCCAAAATACATAAAAAACTTTTACAACTCAATAGCAAAACAAGAACAACAACAATGAATAATCCAATCTTGAATAGACATTTCTCAAAAAGACATACAGATGGCCAACAAGTATATGAAAATATGCTCAACATCACTCATCATCAGGGTAATTCACATCAAAACCATAATGAGATATTGCCTCACACCTGTTATGATGAACATTACCAAAAAAAAAAAACCCCACAGATAACAAATATTGGCAAGAATGTGGAAAAATTGGAACCCTTGTACACTTTGGGTGGGGATATAAAATGGTGCAGCTGCTATGGAAAACAGTATATTTTTTTGAGGTTCCTCAAAAAAATAAAAATCGAACTACATATGATCCAGCAATCCCACTTCTGTGGTATCCAAAATAATTGAAGTTAGGATCTTGAAGAGATATTTGCACTCCCATGTTTACTGTAGAATTATTCACTATAGCCAAGAGGTGAAAACAAAATAAATGTCCTTTGATGGATGAATGGATACAGAAAATCTCACTATTTATACACATACAGTGGAATATTGTTCAGCCATAAAAAGATGAAAATCCTGTCATATGCTAGCATGTGTCTGAAACTTGAGTACATTATAATATTTGGTTGGTGCCAAAGTAATTTTTGCTGTCACTTTTGTACCAACCAAACAAGGGAAATGCACCAGTCACAGAAGAAATAGTGCATGGTTCCATTTACATGAGTTATCTAAAGTAGTCAAACTAATAGAAGCACAGAGCAGAGTGGTGATTATCAGGGGCAGGAAGGAGAAGAAACCGAGGAGTTGCTGCTAATGGGCATACAGTTTCAGTTATGCCAGAAAGAAAATTCTAGAGATCTGCTGTACAACATTTTGTTTATTGTTAATACTGTACTGTTCACTTAAAAAGTTAAGAGGTTAGAATTTATTTTAAGTGTTTTTTACAATTTTTTTTAAAGTTCTTTAAAAAGAGTCTTGCTCTGTTGCCCAGGCTGGAGTGCAGTGGCACAATCTTGGCTTAATGCAACCTCCGTCTTCCGGGTTCAAGCGACTCTCCTGCCTCAGCCTCTCGAGTAGCTGGGACTACAGGCATGTGCCACCATGCCAGGCTAATTTTTGTATTTTTAGTAGAGACAAGGTTTCACCATTTTGGCCAGGTTGGTCTCAAACTCCTGACCTCAAGTGATCCTCCCACCTTGGCTTCCCAAAGTGCTGGGATTACAGGCTTGAGCCACTATGCTCAGTCAGGAGATGAAGATTTTAGTTACTGAATTGAGATGGTGCTTGGTGCTTAAACTTATGCCTAGTGGTTCATTATTGGAATGTTAAGCATGTGGGAGTTATTTATATCCTACCACTCAAGGTCATCACTGAGGTCTGATGGCAAAAATTCAAAAAATTGCAACCCCAGGCATAAATGGCTTAAAGTGACTGCATGGCCAGAAAAATCACAAGACCTGCCTGAATTTTCATCTCAGGGCAATGGAAGAAATAGCCTCAGAAGGTGGGCATAAAGGAAGGGAGGGAATACAAAGAAAGTCGCTCTCTGATTACATCCTGTAAGCCATGTTGCTGCACGTATTTTCCTCTGATTCTCTGACTTAAGCAAGGGTTATATACTGCTGCTTCAAGAAATGAAATTGTCATGAGAAGTCAAAAATATTTTCAGGACCAAAAGACGCTTGGAGCAGATGTCCCTAAAATTAAAACAAAAACAAAAAAACACCCACCACTCATCAGCACTGCTATGCATGCCTCTTGGCCAGTTTTCAGATCTGTGTCAGAAGTACTTCATTCATTTCTTCCCCTGTTTCAGGGACCTGAAGAATTCTCAATATCACAAAGGCTCCTCTCTCCTTCACCCTCACCCCAATGCCTCTGGTGTGTCCCACTAGCTCATTGAATGCGTTGGACGAGATAGGGTGTAATTGGAAAGCAATTCTTTTTTGCACCCTTGCCTTCTACATAGTGACCTCCTACATAGGCCCACTTCTCTCTGCTCCTGGTTGAAATTCTGAGTAGTTCAATAGTTTTTGCAATCACTTTTAACTATTATAAAGTCTGACTCAATAATCACATAACAACAAAAACTCATCTAATTAAACTGCCTCTCTTCACCCAACTCAGGACTATCTTAGCCTTGACAGCTTGCAGTGGGGAAGAAAATTATGGTTGATTCTTCATGTCTTCTCATTCTACCTCCTCCTCCACTTAGCAGCCACTGTTTGTTCATGGCTCCACCTGGGCTAGAGCAGAGGGAAAGGAGGGGAGGCAGGGGTCAAGAAAAGTCTTTCTTGCCTGGTATTGTAGATCCTTGGGAAACAGACTGAGGTTTTGGCACAGTGGAGTTTTTTGAGGCGTGTTCTCAGGAACACACCATAAGGGAGGGAGAGAAGCAGGTCTGGGCAGTAGGAGGTGGTGAACTGTAGTGCAGTTGCCACAGAGGTCGCAGCCACTCCCAGGGGAGCTCTGAAGCTGGAATGGCCTTTCAAGTATGCCATGGGGACCAGACACTGCTTATAAAGGCAGTTGGGTTCAAGCGGCCTCCAAGGAGAGGACATCACCATCTGCCAAGAGCAATTCCTGGGGAAGGACTCAATTGTGAGCTGGCAAATGAGTGCCTTCGGAGAGTCTGGGCAGGGCACAACAGCATTCACTACAACTGGTATAGTTGCAATAGGACATCCGTACCCTCTGAGTGTGATAGATTCCAAATGCCAATTCCTTATCTTACATGGGGTTTATTGATTCTTTAGAGACTTGGGTGATGTCTTCTCTAGTTAAAGCTGTCTGACAGCTTTCCTTTCCAATTCTGCTTCTCTGTTGGGGTCTCCTCACCCCTCCAGGTAGCCCTGTTGGGCTGAGCCTCTCTCAATATGACTGAGTACAGCCCTTCCAGAGATTTTTCTGGCATTACTAAAGTGGCCTCAACAAAAAAAATTGACCCTGCTATTTAAATGTTGCCAGAAGGAAAGATCAACTACTCTAACCCAAATTCATCATCCTTGGCAGATGTGCTCCGTGTTTCATGTGGCTGATATCCAACAATTCCCTGCCACTGGTCAAATCATTTCACTATCTGAGAATACGATTTGAAACTAATTCATCTTGAAGTGTTTGACCAGAATCTACACTGCTTAAACTTAGAAATGCTATGTGTATTTTATTGAGTTATTTTTTTCAGTGCCTATGGTGGGTGATTGCTAACATCTGCACTGAAAATTTTCCAGGCTAAAATCATGATGGTCTCATGCGATGGCTTAGAACTTTGGTTCTCAATGACGTGTTCCTCAGTGTGTCAGAGGCCCCAGGACTGTTTCTTATCTCTTTCAATCCCACCTATAGTTTGTCCCTCATCTACCTCCCTGCAGCGGCAGAGTTTGCTTAGACTCCTTAACTTTCAGATCTTAAATCTACTCTTAGTCCAGTGATTCTCTCCCCTTAATTACTAATTAAAAATATTCACTGCTCAGATGCTTGCCAGAAATTACCATTTTCAACTTTCTGTTCTTCAGTGCTTATCAAAAGCCAGTTTCAAGACATATTTATAGAGGCTGACTTCAAAGAACAGGCAGATATTCCTTTAGATATTTTTTAATTTTACCTTAGGATTATACCAGATCACATGAGTCTCCAATATTTTGTAGAAGTGTAGATCCGTGCTTTGGCTGACATCGAAGGATTTTATGAGAGACTCGTTGTTGAATTTATGAGGGCTGTGGTTGAGAAACCATCCACTTCTTCACTGTGCTTCCTCTGCATGAGGTCTCTTGGGTGTAGGAAAAGAAGTGCTTCTCCTCATGACCCAATTTGTGGTTGTAGCTAGTGGGGAGTGGGAATCTTGAAGCTCAATGTAGATTTCTCTTTACTTTGAATTATCAAAAAAAATTTAAAGACAAATTTGTGACTCATCCCTAGCAACTACCAATATCTTTGGATATGCATTTCTTGTTATTAATTCATTTCTTCCATTTTCTAGCCATTTTCTTCTCAAAAGCTCCTTCTATTTATTTTTACCCTTTAATTTGTACATATTTTTGTTAGTTGCTTTAAATCCTTCATAGAACAAGGCTTGGTTATAAATAAAATGAAATAACAATCTCAACTCTAATTTCACCTCTTTCTTGCCTAACCACACATTTCATTTGACTTTTTAGGACATTGTTTATCAAGGCTGATTAAATATTAATAATGATGATGATGATAACAACTATTGGTTGAGGGATTCTATGTGCCATATTATTGATATATATTATCTCATTTAATCTTTACAGCCACCCATCAAGGAAGATACTATTTCCCTATTTTACAGAAAAGGAAACCAATGCTCAGGACCAGGACACTCCAAAACCCTTACTGGTTTCTCTGTGCCCAGCTGCTGATTCTGGGGTGGTGCTCTTTTACCCTTCCTCAGAGTCACTGACCTGCGGGTTTGAGCTGATATGACATGTACCCATAAGAATTCAGTGGTTCATTTCTCCAATAGATATAAAGACTTGGAGATGAGTGGGATCCGTTAGCCATTTAACAGATTATTGTCAGTCTTGCTAAATAAGTGAGCATAGCTCCACCATTATTTGCCTCTCCCTTTTGGAGGCGGAAGGTAGAGCTTAGACAAGAGGTAGAGATGAGGAAGTATGCATCTTCTCTACACACAGCACTTCAAGCCCCTATTCTAGCTGATTCATTTCTTGCTCCCAAGGAGAGGCCACCTTATTCTTAAAGATCTGGTTAGGGTAGCATAGCTGTATTCATCAAAATTCTTTCAGGAAACAGATGGCACACTCAAATTAGGATACTCTGAGGAGAGTTTAGTAGATGCAAGCAGGGTATGTGGATACCATGCAAGGGCTAGTACGAGTGGGGTTTCATTATTGCCCCAAGCCAGAAGGGAAAAAAAGGAGTACATGGCCCCAAGCCTGAAGGGAAAAAAAGGAGTACATGGCTTCTAGAACCTATATGGAGCAATCTATATACAGAGGGTCTCTGTGTATATATTTATTCCCTGGCTCCTATACCACAGAGATCCCACGGTATGGGAGCCAGGGAATAAATACACCTCCCTCTTCTATCTCCTACTGGTGTACCACACTGGCCTAACCCAAAGGGAAATCAGAGGACCACGGAGCCAGTTGATGTGGTCCACATAGGGAGCCCCTAAGGCCCAGAGCAGGGTGGATGAGGGTGGGAGTGGATCTAGAGGACAAATAAAGGAAGACATCTAGTGAGTAGCCATGAACCTCAGGGCCTTTTCCACACCTCCAGGCCCTCTTCACAAGGACAAATGCATCTCTCCATGCCTATCTTGGCATCTGTTTTCTGGGAGGAAAAGCTCTGAAGTTCTCACCCTCTCTGGAGTGGAGGCAAGGAGCCAATCACTGGGATCTGGCTCTGTCACAGCAGCTGGGCCTCCAGACGGAGCAGACCAGAAAGAGCTAGAAGCCATGCTCTTTCCCCAAAAGGGAAAAAAAAAAAACCCAGGTCAATGGAAAAGGCCAGTTGGCAGTGAGCAAAGTTCAACCCTGCTCATTTCTGTCAACATCCTCTGGTAGCCAGGGGCACTGAAAGTAGGCAGGAGTCAGGAAAATTCCAAGAAGCTTTTACTAAAAATAAAGCAAATAGCCATTTCTTACAAGATGGCCAGCCACTAATTAGCTGCAGTACTTTTGTATAAAGAGAGGCTCTTTAGCTACAGAATATGAATTTAAAAGCTAAGCTCCATCCAAAGTGGCAATTAAGGGCTTTGCCCAATCATAATAAACCTTGGTCTTCCTTTCCTAAGCCAGCTCCGCATCTTGTTGCCAGAGCAAACCCATCAGCTCATTCCCGGTTTCCTTCTCCAAACAGAGCAGAGCCCTGACACTCCGCAGAGCAAATGCTGTCTGCGCTCTCCAGACTCCCTGGGTCTCCAGAGCGGGGATGTGATGGGTGAGAGAAGCAGCATAGAGTTGGGGCCCGTTATGTGAAAGAAGGGGAAGTGCTGAGCTAAGCTCAGTGTGGCCAGTTGTTGCCAGGCAAGGATGTAGGCCCCATGTGGTCAGATCTAACCGGCTTTCAACTCAAGCCCCCAAACTGGTAGTCTATACAAAATTTCTTGATGATCGTGGAAATCAAAGAAAACAATCTACAGGCCGGTTGTGGCCCATGCCTGCCGGTATGTGACTTCTGGGCAAGAGGGTATACATTGGAAGAGGACCCAGAAAAACAGGGAGGGGGCAGAGGGATAAGGATCTACGTTTAAAAGAACTCCAAACTGGGAGGGAATTAGGAGCAGCGGCCAGTAGTAAAGAGGATTTTGAGAGTGGCTGAAATTGGGAGAGGTTTTTAAGATGTTTTGCAATACATTGAGAATGAATTGTGCATTTGGATAGTACCTCAAGAAACTGAATAAAGATTTATATTCTCTCAGTTATTCTTTGGTTGGCAGACTCTGATGCTTGGAGTTGAGCCGCTGTCATACAGAGCCATGTGGCTGCCAGGCCTCTCTGTGGATGCTCACATTCGCAGGATTATGGTCTGTGTCCTCCCATCATACGTGACGGCAGGGTGAGGGCATGCTTTGCTTCTCACTAGTTGTTGAATGAATGTCTCTGCCTTAGTCCTGCTTCCTTTTTCAAGAGACACAAATTTAGTTTAACTCACTTTCATTTTCCCCTGGGCCAATCGGCATAATTCATCACAATGTAATAGGCAGAGTGAAAGCAAGCTGAGAAATCCAACAACTAGCAAAGATATAATGGCCTTCTCTTGAGGCTGCAACCCGAGCTTGCTCCAGCAATGCTGGTGTTCTAGTGACAGGAAACAGCCAGAAGAAGACACTTACCCCATTTCTTAAACCAGGGTTCTCAGTCAGCTATCCTAGTGGTTCCTCCTAGAGGGTAGGCAGTATCTCTTGTCTTCACACTACGGAAGTGGATTAGTTATCTATGCTGTGTAAAATACTACCCTGAATCTCAGTAGTTTCGAAAAAAAAAAGTTACTATCTTAGGTTTCTGATTATCAGGAGTCCTAGCACAGCTTAACTGGATGCGCCACTTAAGATCTCTCACAAGGCTGCAGTCATCTCAATGCTCAACCTGGGGAAGATCCACTTCCAAACTGGCTTTCCTGTCTGTTGTCAGGCCTCACATCCTCCCTGGCTGTTGACTGGAGACATCATTCCTTGACACATGGACCTCTCCAAAGGGCAGCTCACAATATGCGGCTGCCTTCCTTCAGAGCAAAGCTGTGAGAAAGCGTGTCTTTTTGTAACCCAATCTCTGTAGTGACATCTCACTGATTTTGCCCTATTATATTAATTAGAAGCAAGTCCCTTCGTCCATCCCACATTCAACGGGAAGGGATGCTACAAAGCTTGAATGCCAGGAGGTGAGGACCATTGGCAGTTTTAATCCAGCTTTGCTATTCAGTGCCCACAAGGGGCACAAGCAGCAATGAAATGGTCATCTCACTCTGAACATAACTCTGGCTCATCTCTTTGAAGAAGCTGGGAGTACACATAATTGTCTGATAGCTACCATCTTCCTCCAAAAGTTAAATCCTGATGTACTTGCACACATGTACCGTGGACATACACCTTATATACAAATCCTAGGGAAAGTTGAGTCCCATTGTAGCTTATTGAGAAGAGTGAGCCTAGAACACAAACCCAGAATATTTTCTCCATATTGTCCTGGTACCTGTGGGTTTCAATTTTGGTTCTGCCTTTTCCTAGCTATGGGACTTTGGGCAAGAAACTTCCCTAAGTCTCCATTGTCTCATCTGTAAATGAGGGGTAATAATAGAATTCATATCACTGGGTTTGTGGTGGGATTAAATAACAGTGATTACATATACAAAGGCCTAGCAGAGTGCCTGGCACATTCTAGGTACTAAAGAAATGTTGGTGCCTATCATTATCATTATTATTCATTGCTACTCTTTAATCTAATGTATTGCCCTTCAAAACTTCTGCACTTAAAACCTGGTTTGCCCACTGCTCAGTGAAATCAAAGAGGACACAAACAAATGGAAGAACATACCATGCTCATGGATAGGAAGAATCAATATCGTGAAAATGGCCATACTGCCCAAGGTAATTTATAGATTCAATGCCATCCCCATCAAGCTACCAATGAGCTTCTTCACAGAATTGGAAAAAACTGCTTTAAAGTTCATATGGAACCAAAAAAGAGCCCGCATCTCCAAGACAATCCTAAGTCAAAAGAACAAAGCTGGAGGCATCACGCTACCTGACTTCAAACTATACTACAAGGCTACAGTAACCAAAACAGCATGGTACTGGTACCAAAACAGAGATATAGACCAATGGAACAGAACAGAGTCCTCAGAAATAATACCACACATCTACAGCCATCTGATCTTTGACAAACCTGAGAGAAACAAGAAATGGGGAAAGGATTCCCTATTTAATAAATGGTGCTGGGAAAACTGGCTAGCCATAAGTAGAAAGCTGAAACTGGATCCTTTCCTTACTCCTTATACGAAAATTAATTCAAGATGGATTAGAGACTTAAATGTTAGACCTAATACCATAAAAATCCTAGAGGAAAACCTAGGTAGTACCATTCAGGACATAGGCATGGGCAAAGACTTCATGTCTAAAACACCAAAAGCAACGGCAGCAAAAGCCAAAATTGACAAATGGGATCTCATCAAACTAAAGAGCTTCTGCACAGCAAAAGAAACTACCATCAGAGTGAACAGGCAACCTACAGAATGGGAGAAAATTTTTGCAATCTACTCATCTGACAAAGGGCTAATATCCAGAACCTACAAAGAACTCAAACAAATTTACAAGAAAAAAACAAACAACCCCATCCAAAAGTGGGCAAAGGATATGAACAGACATTTCTCAAAAGAAGACATTCATACAGCCAACAGACACATGAAAAAATGCTCATCATCACTGGCCATCAGAGAAATGCAAATCAAAACCACAATGAGATACCATCTCACACCAGTTAGAATGGCGATCATTCAAAAGTCAGGAAACAACAGGTGCTGGAGAGGATGTGGAGAAATAGGAACACTTTTACACTGTTGGTGGGATTGTAAACTAGTTCAACCATTATGTAAAACAGTATGGCGATTCCTCAAGGATCTAGAACTAGATGTACCATATGACCCAGCCATCCCATTACTGGGTATATACCCAAAGGATTATAAATTATGCTGCTATAAGGACACATGCACACGTATGTTTATTGCAGCACTATTCACAATAGCAAAGACTTGGAATCAACCCAAATGTCCATCAGTGACAGATTGGATTAAGAAAATGTGGCACATATACACCATGGAATACTATGCAGCCATAAAAAAGGATGAGTTTGTGTCCTTTGTAGGGACATGGATGCAGCTGGAAACCATCATTCTTAGCAAACTATCACAAGAACAGAAAACCAAACACCGCATGTTCTCACTCATAGGTGGGAACTGAACAATGAGATCACTTGGATTCGGGAAGGGGAACATCACACACCGGGGCCTATCATGGGGAGGGGGGAGGGGGGAGGGATTGCATTGGGAGTTATACCTGATGTAAATGACGAGTTGATGGGTGCAGCACACCAACATGGCACAAGTATACATATGTAGCAAACCTGCACGTTGTGCACATGTACCCTACAACTTGAAGTTTAATAATAATAAATAAATTTAAAAAAAAAAAAAAAGAAAAAAGAAAAAAAAAAAAAACCTGGTTTGCTTCCTTTTAGGATTGCTAAAAGCTGGTCAATGCTAAAAACTTATGGACAGTTTTTGACGGCACCAATGTATGTAAATTATAATTAGTCTTTGGAGGTCTAATGCTGGTAATTGGCTTCCATCAAAATAAGGCTTCTCAAAATCATTAATAGAACAGGTTATTGAGAAAGTTTGCATGGAACAAAACATTACAGATTGGGAGATGCAAAGTTGATCTTTCACATTTCATTGCTTTAATCATTACACACATTTTGAAGGGATATTCTGTGAATGTGAATAACCAAGGGTTACTTGGGCATATGTGGCAAATTTGAGGGAATCTGCACAGAGAAGGGGAATATGGTCTCAGACACGTTGCTCCCCAATGTTATATTATGGAGTTAAACAGAGTTGAGTGTCTCTTACTACTTGCCTGAGGCAATGTTAGTTGCATTCCAAAAGTTTTGAAATACATGGGCAGATATATGATCTATGGAATAATTGTTGACTTTCCATGTGCTTTGAAAAAGGGCTTAGGAGGGCAAAGCCACTTCTTTTTCTCTCTCCCAACTTTTTTCCCCCTGGGAAGCAACAGGATTTTGACCCACTTCACATCCGCCTCCTGCCTCTGGTTTTGAAATCTGCAGCCTGATGGCTTGTTTGCTTGTTAGCATGAAAGGCTTGCCCTGGGTCTGTGCTTGCTTGTTAGTAAAGAACCAACAAGCATTGCAGTCCAAAGGTAATCACAGAATGAAATCACTTCCAGATGTTAAACCCCACTCCTGATGGTGAAAGCAGACTTTACAACTGCAGTGGACCAGGTATTCAATGGCTCTCACCCAATCCTATTAGGGTTTTGAACATGCACATGTGTTCTCCTCCTCCTTTTTTTCTCTCTCCCTCTTCTTTTTTCTTCCCTCTATTACTCCTTGCTTTCCTCAGCTTGGATCAATTTCAGCTTGAAGGGCAAAATCAAAGCTGGATATAACCCAGGCTCAATTCTCCCATAAGTATCTGAGCTCCTGTTATCTTGGGATCTATTAAATGATAGCTCCCTGTTAGAGCTCCAGCCACCAAAGACAGGAGTAACTCTTTCTTCCAGCTCCATCCTCACGGCCTCTCAGAAAGCCTTTCCCAGGCCACGTGCAAACATGAAGAGTATTGTTCCTTGGACAGCAGATAAAGTGGCCAGAGGGATCATTCTGCCTGAATTGCTGCAGAGCTGAAAAGGGATCACTGTCCATACTCAAATCAGAACTATCACAGAAATGAGACTAGCTGAACAGAGCTGGAACCCACAGTGGTCGAGGATGTGGGCTCAGCAGTGACATGGGAGACAGTGTTCTCATCCTCCACATGCTGAGCTGTGTCAGAGCTTCTCACAGAGAGTTCAAGAAAAGAAGGAAGGAAAGAAGATAGAAAGGGGGAGAGGGAGAAAGTAAGGCTAAAAGAAGAAAAGAAATCAGTACTAAAAGAATATTATTATTGAATCATAGCACTAAAGTCTGAGAAAGAATAGAATCAGGAAGACTTTCAAAAGAGGAATTCATCATAGACATATTGATTTTCTCCTCTCCTAAAGTGAGTACCATGAAATCCAATTTCATGTCCCATCTCAGCCTTACCTGTGAAATAAATTAGGTGGCAGAATCTTTTCCTTCATTCACCAATTAGTCTCCTTCACCAAGCCTCCAATGGTAGATGTGACAATTTGTGAAGACAAGAATCTGTATGATTTGATCATATGCATGTAGATAAAACACATATAAAACATTTGAATACAGCTAGTAGAAGAGCTTTTTTAAAAATCTCTTTTATTTGGCTTATTGGTAGTTAGTATACTTATTAAATTATTACTTCCCTTGTGGATAATTCACTACATTTTAAATGCTGCACAAATGTATTTCTTCCCTGGCAGAATAGCATGTAGCTTTGCTCACATTCAACCATTTATTCCCAGATGTTTATATCCACAGGGTCCAAGAACTCCATAAAACCTAGGATAATAGCACATTGAAAATATCTGGCCACAACCCATAAAAGAGCGTGCATAATAAAACTGTTCCCACCTGCCAATCCTCCCTTCAGTGCAAGCCTTCCAAATGTTTTAAAGTAATTTTCCAAAGGTGCAATGGGGGTGCATGCCCCAAACCCTATATTCTCACATCACTGAGACCTGAGTTCAAGATCAAATTGAGGAAGTACATGTATTCAACCCCTTTAAAAATAATCTTTTAAAACAAATCAAGAAAAAATGTAAGTTTTAAATAGCTAGTGAACAGCTAGTGTTTTCTCCACAAGGAAAAACAGAAGGGGTGTGTGTGTGTGTGTGTGTGTGTGTGTGTGTGTATGTGTGTAAATATATGCCCAGAGTGATGAATGTCTTCTCCAAATGGCCAGATTCTCGTCATCCTGTTTACATTTAGGCAATGGCTCCTTCTCCAATCATTGGCTAATGCTGTTTTTTTAATTTAACTTTAGAAATAGAAATTATTTAATGTCTAACTTTCAAACAGCTATTCACTTTCGAAGTATGATAATTTATGCCTGACAAATAGCAAAACTCCCTAGTTCATTCATTTTTAGATTTCTATTAGAGGCAAAGGACATCCAAAATGCTGACCATTTAAATGCCCAGTGAGTCAACAACATCTGCTGGGCCTTGTCTACTTAAGAGGTTAGAATTAGGCATACGAAGGAGAAAACTCTGCTTCTGCCTCAAGGTGGGTAGTGGGCAATGATAGGAAACTGGTTGATGTGATGTAAATGGGAGGAAGATGTAATATATGAACACACCAACACCCACCATGGCTACCCAGAGAGAGATGAATATACTTGGGGAGGTGGGAAAAAGAAAGGACTTGAGCCTGTACAGTGGAATAAGGCAGGGGACAGACAAAAGAGCAGTATAATCGGTTGTACAGTAGAAACTAAACTACATTTGAAGTCAGAAAATCTGGGGTCAACCAGCCATCCCATTACTGGGTATATAGCCAAAGGATTATAAATCATGCTGCTATAAAGACACATGCACATGTATGTTTACTACGGCACTATTCACAATAGCAAAGACTTGGAACCAATCCAAATGCGCATCCATGATAGACTGGATTAAGAAAATGTGGTACATATACACCATGGAATACTATGCAGCCATAAAAAAGATGAGTTCCTATCCTTTGTAGGGACATGGATGAAGTTGGAAACCATCATTCTCAGCAAACTATTGCAAGAACAGAAAACCAAACACCGCATGTTCTCACTCTTAAGTGGGAATTGAACAATGAGAACACTTGGACACAGGAAGGGGAATATCACACATCGGGGCCTGTTGGGGGGTGGGGGGAGGGGGGAGGAATAGCATTAGGAGATATACCTTATGTAAAGACAAGTTAATGGGTGCAGCACACCAACATGGCACATGTACACATATGTAACAAACATGCACTTTGTGCACGTGTGCCCTAGAACTTAAAGTACAATAATAATGAAAAGAGAAAATCTGGGGTCAAGTATAGGCTTTTCATCTTAGTCATTTGACTCAGACTTAGTTTCCTCATCTTCAAAGCTGAGACAGTCACTCCTACCTTGAATGGTTGCTGAAGAGACCAAATGAGCTAAGAGGCTTTTCAAGTTGTGAAGTAACATGCATGTCTGCCTTATCAGAGTAGGTGAAGTTGTGTAGAGAGTTAGACATAGATGGAGCTGGAGGCCATTATCCTTAGCAAACTGACACAGGAACAGAACACCAAATACTGCATGTTCTCACTTATAAGTGGGAGGTAAATGAGGAGAACACATGGACACATGTGGAGGGGAATAACACACACCGGGGTCTTTCAGAAGGTGGAGGGTGGGAGGAGGGAGAGGATCAGGAAAAATAACTAATGGGTACTCAGCTTAATACCTGGATGATGAAATAATCTGTACAACAAACCCCCATGACACAAGTGTACCTATGTAACAAACTGCACTTGTACCCCTGAACTTAAAAAAAAAGTTTTAAAAAAGATAGTTGATGAGATTAAAACATCCTGGAAACTAGACTCACTTTTATCCGTGCCTAACACATAACTGAGTAATGCTTCTCACCTTGTTTTCTTGTCTGTTAAATGGGAATTACAGTATTCGTCTTATGTGGTTGTTGTATGATCAAGTAAAAGACTATACACAAGAGATTTGTAAAGAGTGAGGAGCTCTTCAAACTTAAGGTGTGGTCACACTTCGGTGCAACACAACATGCACTCATTCATTTGTCATTTATTCAATAAACATTTGAGCATTAAGCTATGCCAGACCCTGTGAAGGCCTAGGAATATTATGGTGAATAAGACAGACTTGGCCTTGTCTTCATGGAACTTACAGTCAAGTCTGTTAACAAAGTATTTACAAGGTGAAATGGGCAAGCCCACTTTTTGAAACCATATGTAAGTGCAACATTCTACTATACTTACCCTTAACACAAAAAGCAAGAGTCAAGAAAGTTTAAAAATAACGAGATAAACACACGGGGCACAGTAGCTGACACCTGTAATCTCAGCACTTTGGGAGGCCGAGGCAAGTGGATCACTTGGGGTCAAGAGTTTGAGACCAGCCTGGTCAACATAGTGAAACCCCATCTCTACTGAAAATACAAAAATTAACCAGGCATGGTGGTGCGCACCTGTGGTCCCAGCTACTCAGGAGGCTGAGGTGAAAGGATCGCTTGAGCCCGGGAGGCGGTGGTTGCAGTGAGCCAGATGCAAGACCCGGTCTCAAAGAAAACAAAAACAAAAATAACTAGATAAACAATTAGAGAAGAAGATTCTGTTTCAGAATCTGGGCATGGTGGCATGTGCCTGTAATCCCAGCTACTCAGGAGGCTGAGGCAGGAGAATTGCTAGAACCCGGGAGGCGGAGGTTGCAGTTAGCCGAGATCACACCATTGCACTCTAGCCTGGGTGACAAGAGCTAAACTTCACCTGAAAAAAAACAAAAAAAAAAAGAAAAGATATGTGGGGAGGTGCCCCTATTCTACATCTGGCTGATTAAAAACTACTGCAAGAGGGATTAGTAGATAATTGATCTGATTTATTCGACAAGTCAATGGCATAAAGAAGAAAGGGAAAGAAAGAGTATTAGCAGATACTTAAGAGACAAAACCACCAAATAACGTTATAACAACCACTTGTAACATATATTTTTAAGATAATCATGGAAATTTAAATATTTTCAGTGTTTTGGATGACACTAAGGAAATACTGATAATTTTGTTTGGTGTTATAACAATATACATTTATATAAAATGTCCCCCCTTTTTTTTTTTTTTTTTGCACTTGTAGAATGAAATGACTTAATGTGGCCGGGCACGGTGGCTCACACCTGTAATCCCAGCACTTTGGGAGACCAAGGCAGGTGGATCGCTTGAGCTCAGGAGTTCAAGACCAGTCTGGCCAACATGCTGAAACCCCATCTCTACCGAAAATACAAAAATTAGCTGGGCGTGGTGGCACACGTCTGTGGTCCCAGCTATTTGGGAGGCTGAGGCAGGAGAATCGCTTGAATCCAGGAGGCAGAAGTTGCAGTGAGCTGAGATTGCACCATTGCATTACAGCCTTGGTGACAGAGTGAGAGGAAAGAAAGAAAGAAAGAAAGAGAGACAGAGAGAGAGAGAGAGAGACAAAGAAAGAAAGAGAAAGAAAGAAAGAAAAAGAAAGAAGAGAGAGAGAGAAAGAAAAGAAAGAACTTAATATCTGAGATTGCTATAAAATAAAATACTAAATAAAAACGAATAAATTATATATAAAAGGAAAAAATTTGAAGTCAACAAAAGTGTGCATATATAGACATATTTTACAACCATATCTTAATGCCAGCATTACTCATTTTTTCCCCTTTCCTCTGGTACACAAAATCGATTACACAACTCTTTGAAGGTGAAACATTTCTTGTAATTAAGTTCATTTTGGGGTGAGGAAAGAAAACTGTAAACATAGAACATAGGGAAGGAAGCGTCCACACTTATTTCTCTGTAATAAGATTTCATTAAATTCATAGGTGCTAGCCTTGAACTGAGTGATTGAGGAAGGTTGGGCGCTTCTGGCACTGCATCTGGCTTTTGTATGGTTGCAAGGTTGTGGTGGGGCAAAGGATAAGTGGGTGGAAAGGGGTAAAGGAACTCAAACTGCTTCACAAATGATTTGATGCCTTCAGACTTTGCAGATCTAAATCAGTACTGAAGGGATAGCCTTCACTGCAGCAAACCAGGTTATCAGATTTCGTTTATTCTGCTAAACTCCATTGTGATATTCTTTGTGTAGTGACATTTATTAAATTAGCCACAGAGCTACCAGCTCTCTACTCCACTTAAGGCTGCTTGAAGGACTTCTCCAGTCTGTTTCTCTGTATTTTAAAATAGATGAAGCATAACATAAGTAGACTTAATGACAAGAGTTCAAAATTAATGACAACAATGCAAACCTGATCACTTGTGTTATAGGAAAAAGCAAAACCCCTCTTAAAATGCCTCAAGTCTTTTGTTTGCTGTGGTCCTGGAAATCTGGAGGTTTGAATGGTGAGTATAATAGGAACATCCCAGGCGCCATAACAGCCCCATAAATATCTCCTCAGCAGAGCTGCGTGTCTCCCCCTGGACTTGAGGAGCTTTCTTTGAAGTCACAGGGCAGAAACTGTGCACGTGGAAGAGGTATGCAACTTATTGTTATCATTATTTGCCATTGCTTTAGAAGCTTTTAAGTAATACTAGATTTATCACATTTTTCTTAGCAGCAAATTTTAGTTTCATCCAGTGTTTCTTCTGAAGCCTGAACCAATAAACTGGCTTGTCTTTGTAGTTGATCTGCCACAGTAGTTCCCATATTTTTCTGCCAAGAAGCCCTTTTAGAATCTGATTAAACGGGTAACATGACATTTATAGTTTCAAAGATTAGAACACCTGGAAGGAGGCCCAGAACTTACCCAGTCTCCTGGGAACCTTCTAGTACAAAGCAGACTAGACCTTGTTGGATGGATCTAACTCAGAGCCAGTCTTTTGCTTCCATCTCCTCCTGAGGTCCACCCCCATCTATGGCAGCCTCCTTATGTTGCATTGCCTAGCACTGCACACAGTGAGTGCTCAGTAAAGGTTTCGTATTCTTGATTTAATTTGCTGAGGAGCCTAAAGTTAGTGTGCTTTGTATGTGATATAAATGATTTGCACTGGATTGCATGACATAACCATTGCATGGTAAGGGAGGCAGACAGTTACAGAACCAGATGAAAAACTTCCATTCCTGTTTAGGTTTACACCCTTGCTTTCTATCTTCACACAATAAAGTCCATCATTTATTTCTTTAAAACACACATCCACACCTTGTTGTTTTTTATAATTACAAAAGTAAAACATGCACATAGTCAAAAAAATTAGTAAACATAAGTAAGCCTTTTCATACTACCTGTGATCATTGGTATTAAGTTTAGCTGCACTATCATCCTATTATTTCTTTATGTGTGTGTATATCCATACTATCTTGTACTGTTCAGTTAAAAATGTGTCTTGCATTTCTGCACATATATGCCCACTGTCTCTAAGGCTCCTTTGAAATGATTTTTAAAAGATTCATTTTTAAATTCAAACCACTATGGCAGTGAAAAATGGGACTGAGAGTGATCAATGAATCAGGAAATTTGAAGGATTATCATCCAAAGAAAAGAAAAGGCATCTGGTAAGTGGAGAAGTTGTGGCAGAAGTGACAGAAGCCCAAACTCTAGAGATAAAGGCTGACCTTTGCAAGCCCCACCCCCGCCGCCCCCAAAACAATCCTAGTTCAGAAATTACAAATTAGCCTGAAATGTTAAAGAACTGTATTTGGGATATATGGGATGGGTGGAGTCTGTCTCTCAATAGATAGAATAACTACTGAGGCAGCTCTTGCCCTCCAAAGGATGTAGGAAATATGTCTCGGAGGGCCACTGATGAGGGAGTTGTGGGTCAAAAAAAGGGACTCAAGTTTGAGATAATCTGGACCCCCATAACAACTCAGGAAAAAAGGCAGAGCCACCTAGCATTGATGATCTTCACCCCAGAGATAAGTCTTCCTGACTCTGGCAAATTTTGAGGAACCTCAGCCTGATTACACACTCACCCCAGCATCGTAGAGCTCCAGTAGGCAACAGAACAGTGTACCCAAAGTTCTGAGGGAAAGCAGTTTTGAACTTAGTTTTCTACATTCAGCCAAATTTCAATCAAGTGTGAGGGTAAAAGACAGCACTTGTAGACACATAAGAATTCAGTAAGTTTAGTAACTATACACTCAATAAGAACAAATTACTTGTGAAGTAACACAGCACAATAAAAAAATAAGCCAAGAAAGCAGAAAAAGATGAGATATAAGAAGCTTCAGTTACGTAAAATGACCCAGAAAGATTTACAGAGGTAAAAAAGAAATTTAAAGGTCATCCTTTAGAGAGGGATACACGTATTATTCTTGTTTGAGTGACAAAATGTTTTAAATTAAGGATTATATTTTCTTCTCTATAGGTTCAATCATATTTATTTCTAGAGAGATTATATTAAGGTAATACTTATTTTAATTCTTTTTTGAGACAGAGTCTCACCTGTCATCCAGGATGGAGTGCAGTGGCATGGTCATGGCTCACTGCAGCCTCGACCTTCCAGGCTCAAGTGATCCTCCCACCTCAGCCTCCCAAGTAGCTGGGACTACAGGCACATGCCATCATGCCTGGCTAATGGTAATAATTTTTATAAATGTTTCACATAGGTTTTTTATTATTATGCTCAACCTATAGACAAAGAATAGAATACTAAATTATGATTTTAAAAGCTTGTAATGACTATAAATGCTGATACAATAAAAAGTAGGAGTTCAACAGAAGGAAAGACAAAAAACCACTTAAGTTCTAAATTCCTCACATTTTATACCTAGAGACCAAAGGGTAATGCCTGAATTTGATAAAAACAATAAATAGAAGCATAATTATTTTTGAAAATTACAATTAAAACTGTTAGAATCAGATGCAGAAATCATTAGCAGCATAGAGAGGGGGCAGTGGAGATTAGGGAAAGGGAAAACTTAGTTTTCATTTCACATATCCCTCTACAGTGTGATTGTTTTAATCACGTGTAGCATTACCTTCATAGTTACATATCTTGAACCTATTTCCAGGTGTAACCCAAATGTTACCAGCTTGTGGACATAATTGAGGTCACATTTATATTTATGCCCAAATTGTAATGGTGCTAAGTCTTCATTTGCTCATGCAGGAACTTAGCTCCCAGTTAGTGCTTCCCAGTTATTTCTTGGGGCCCCTAAAATAATCACTCTCATATAGGCATATAAATATCTTTCAGCTCCAGCCATTATGGTCCCTTTTGCTGTGTTCTTTCTCCTCTGCTTCTTTGCACTTGATGTATTCTTGCACATCATTTTTAATGACAGTCATCATTTCTTATCTTTAAAAGATCTTCAAGTACTTCTTGTCTCCCACTCCAGACTTTTTTTTTCCCACTCCACACTTTCAAATCAAAAGTCAAACTTCTAATGTAGAAAATGCATAGGAGGTATAGGAAGAGGCTAAACAATACAATGAGGAAACAACCAAGCACATCCAGAAGGTGTGACAGCCTGCAGGACAACTGGTTTCATCTTTTCAATTAGTCTATGTTGTAGTTGGTGCTAGGTTCAAATTAAGACTTAAGGGAAACAACAAGATGCCACAGGGTTCTGCATTAGATCCTGTAAAGGACATTTTGGGGTCACTGGGAAATTTGATTTTGATCTAGTTGTTGTATGGGATAAAAACTGAAAATATCCCAATGGAAAGGTGGAGATTATTGACTGATACAGTTTGGCTGTGTCCCCACCCAAATCTCATCTTGAATTATAGCTCCCATAATCCCCACATGTCATGGGAGGGACTCAGTAGGAGGTAATTGAATCATGAGGGTGGGTTTTTCCCATGCTGTTCTCATTACAGTAAATATGTGTCACAAGATCTGATGGTTTTTAAAGGGCAGTTCCCCTGCACAAGCTCTCTTGCCTGCCACCATATAAGATGTGCCTTTGCCCCTCCTTTGCCTTCTGCCATGATTGTGAGGCCTCCCCAGCCATGTGTAACTGTCAGTCCATTACACCTCTTTTTCTTTATAAATTACCCAGTCTTAGGTATTTCTTCATAGCAGTATGAAAATGGACTAATACAATGACTAAAAAATGCAAGTATAGTGTGAACTCATTTAACAAACACACAGAGGGAAAGATGTGGAATAATATACACTAAAAATTAATGGTAATGGCTCTTGTTGCTTAGGAATATGATATTTTAATTATTAAAATGTTTGTCTTTATTTTCTAATTTGCTACCATATGTACTGCTTTTGTAATAATAAAAGAACTATAAAATTCCCCTGTGAATTTACTTTGTGAACTCTCATCTCTATTGTCTTTGCCTTGATCTTGGATTCCTTCCTCCTCTATCAACATTTAATCCATGAGGAACAGAATGGGTCCTCCCATCAGGCTTCCTTTCTCTCCATCAGTATTTTGTTCTCGGAAATACAGAGGCTGTACAGATAAGCGAGCTGGTTGACTAAAGCCAGTGAGTCACACAGCTGGGAGTCTTCCCAAATTCACCCTGTTTTAGATAGACTCCTACACCACATGCACGTGCACACCTTGTGTTTTTAATTTCTTGCATCACCATGGGAGATACATGACTATCTGAGGGTCAAGACATAGCACAGCCATTTTTCAGGCCATAACAATGCACCCAAGTTAAGATGGATATTAACATCTCCTGTGCTCTTGCTGACAAATAGCTGATCAAAACCTTAAGGCTTCCTCTGTCACAAAAAATAACACGAGTTCTGACCGGCATGTGAGATTTAGCAAGAGGCCCCTCTCACCTCACAATGTGAGCTGCACATGTGCACCCACACTTGAGTCTGACCCCTAAGCATTTCCAGCACCAGGGATGTTAAAGGTAAGCTTTTTTGAAACAGCTCTTTCCTTTGTGTCTTTGGCTCTTTACTCACAAAAGACACAAAGAACAAGTGTATTTATAACTCTTTGCAACCAATGAGAATTCCACATGGGGCAGGGGAAGATGGGAAAAAGTGATCCGTAACATTTCATGATATCCATGCAAATGTTTGCCCCTCTGGGAATTTGTGTAAGCGAAGTCATGTCAGTGGAAGCAGCAACACATAATGATCCCTGGACCATGTATGTTGGATGGCTGGGAGACCAGAAAGGATAGAGAGGGTAAGAATGAACAAAAAATTTTAAGAAATTTAAGTCCAAGTGAAAATAGGCATTTCAGATGAGAAAGAGTAATAGTAAAAGACAGGTTTTCCAAATCCTCATGTTTACAGAAACTCTTGTACACCACAGCCCTTGTCTGCAATTGTAACATACAGTTCCAAAGAATTAAGAGCTAGGCAAAATAAAGTTAATTTGGATTCTTTTACAGCTTCACCAGTTGTGCCATGATTCAGGTGCATCATGAGCCAGTCTATTGCAACTAGATCCAGGAAAGTCTTGGTAGAACAGTTCATCCACACAGATTACCACGGATAGCAATCTGATCTCCAGCTCCTCCATCTTTACCTCCATTCTCAACATGAGTAATCAAGTCTAAGGGCTTTACAAAATAAAAATGTCTCTTAGAGAAAAGCTTCATTTTCCCTCATCTTTCTCCCCAAATAATCTCAGGACATAAGAGCTTGAAGGGTCCTTATGAATCATTTGTTATAAGCTTCAAGTCTTACAGATGATCCAGAGAGGGAAAATGACCTCCCAAAGTAACTAGTGACAAAATCTAGACCTAAATTCAGCTTTCCTAAATCCTAAGTCCAGAATACTTACAATGAGCCGCACACACTAATACTCGCTTATAGATGAAATATCTTACATTGTGCTTAATTTAACCCTCTTCTGAGTAAAGCAAAGCAAACCAAAACAAAAATGAACAAAATCCCAAGAACATGCACCTTCCACCCCACCTTCATACACAAACCAACCAACCTTTCCCTTAAGGACAACCATAAGGCTCTGCCACAATAATCTGTACCAATAAAAACTTAAACATGCAAACATCCTTAGAATAAAGTATAGAGGTCTTTGATTTTAGCCTGACAGAATTGATATCTTCCTATATTCTCTCACATAAGCACTTAGCATATTAATAGTTTGTATCTTTAATATAATAATTTCATTCTTTATCATCCTAAAGTTTTGCATTCCTCATTGCATTATATGTAATTAGTTTTTGCATGGCTATTCCTTCCCATGTGTTGTAAGCCCTTGGATATTAAATTTATCTCTTTTCCCTTTTACCCCCTCCACAGAAGAGAAAGAACATATGACTTTAGATCAATGAGTAAATTGGCACAGTCACATTTTTTGAATGGCTCTTTCTTCCCTTTCAAGAAGATAATCTATCATGTTCACCAAGGAATAATGTTACTCAGAACTCCAGATTAGAACCTTTCATTTTGCCATGAAATATTCCTAAAATGAATAAGATCTAGCAGAGATTTTGCAATTCCTGGCTTAGAACTGCAGTCAGAAGTACCTGGCATAAGGCAAGCACTATATAATTGCTAGCTATTCTTATTATTAATTATATAGTGCTTATTATTATTAGCACTATATAATTGCGTACTATTTTTAGGATTTGGAAGATAAACTGGAAAGCAGTCTTGCTGTCTTACAGCCTTCCTAACTCTATAATAATGACCCAGACAGAATCAGATACAAAATGTGATTAACCTGGATATTATTTGATCATGTTCAACACTTTCTGGACTAAGTATTACAGAATGTTGTTTCT
Organism: Chlorocebus sabaeus; assembly: GCF_047675955.1. Classification (NCBI taxonomy): domain Eukaryota; kingdom Metazoa; phylum Chordata; class Mammalia; order Primates; family Cercopithecidae; genus Chlorocebus; species Chlorocebus sabaeus. Next base: position 13,075,019 of record NC_132927.1, read on the forward strand.
CAAGGCAGCTGGATCACCAAGAAATCTAAGTAATTGAAACCAATTGAAGTAAAAGATGAACTCTCCTAGGCAAAAATACCTTTTCACAATAAATTCTTAAATAAAAGTAGTGCTGGATAAAAAATAAGTTGCACTCCTTTGGTTTCCATCCCTCCATGATGCTAGCATCAGATAAGAGAAATAAATCATGTAACTCTACCTGGCTATGAAGATGCTCTGTATTATGAGTCCACCACACAACACTTACGTAACTTCAAGCAAGTTACTTAACATTCCTACATCAGAGTTTCTTCATCAATATAATAAGGATCATAATAGCCTCTTATAGATTATTGTGAAGATGAAATAAGGTAAGAGATGTTCTTACCACAATGCCTTGCACAGAGGATAGAATAATAATTATTATTACTTATATGCCTTCTCATTGAGATATTTATGTGCAACATTTAAGCAATTGTTCAGATAACTAATTCTATGCATGGAGAGGTACGGAAGGAGAGGACAATAACTTATTTCCTCCTCAGCAAAGTAGCACTAACGATGCCTTTCCTTTCTCTTCCTTGAGTCTAATGTTAATCCACAAGTATTTTGAGATGTTCAGTAAAAAGAGAATGCTATTGCTGTAGACAACAGGCAATGAGGAGACTGATGTGTGGCTTCTTGATTATGGAAAAATTAAGTATTCTAACGGCCAGAGTTTGGCATCCTTTGGCACCTGAGTGACACTCCTCATCACCTCTCATTTGTCTTCATGAGCTCTAAGAACTAGCAAGCCTCCAATATCTGCTGACCAACATACATAATTTAAGGAAGATGCTACTTGCTAAAACTCTGGATACAGATCAGTAGACAAAAAACAGCAAAGTATAATTGATGACTAAAAACAATTAGGAGTTTGGGGTCTGATAAGAGCTGGAAGTCACTCCACATAAGCTTAATTTTGTACTGCAGTTTGGTCAGGGCATATGGCCATCACATCTGGGGTAAAACAGGCCAGCGCTTCAGGGACTGAGCCCTTCAGAACCCTAGGGTTACTCAGAGGTTCCACGGTTCCATAACTAGGGTTCATTGCTATCTTCTTTATAGAACATGCAGGTGGTCCCTTTGAAAAAGTTCAAAACCCACTGAACTAGCAAAGAGCATAGCCAAACCCCAACAACATTTTCCCTAAATGGCCTAGGTACTCCAGGGACCACAACTTACCAGATCTAAATTGCAGTTATGATTAAATAAGATCTGATCTAGCCCCTCCTTATGTTCCTCCCATGTTTAAGAACCTATGTATGGTGTGTCCTACAGTTCTCATGGAACTGAAATGCCACACAAGGGCTGTTAAAGCCCATGTACCTCTTTAGTTAGCATCCTTTCTGGAAGAGAAAGTTTAAGGGTAATAAAAGCTTCTTGCTGAACAGGTGAGCAAAGGTTGAAATTAAACATCTAAACAATGTATCATTACTTACACCAATGATCATAACTAATAGCCAAATTAGTTGGGTTCATTTGTCATCCAACTCTACACTTTTGCCCTTGAGTCTCAGTTCTCTCCTTTGGAACCACATGGAATAATTTATTGATTCATTCCTACATTAAAATTTCATTGACTTCCACCAGGTGCAGTGGCTCACACCTGTAATCTCAGCGCTCTGGGAGGCTGAGTTGGGCAGATCACCTGAGGTCAGGAGTTTGAAACCAGCCTGGCCAACATGGTGAAACCCTGTCTCTACTAAAAATACTAAAATCAGCCAGGTGTAGTGGCATGCACCTACAATCCCAGCTACTCTGGAGGCTGAGGCAGGAGAATCCCTTGAACCCAGGAGGCGGAGGTTGCAGTGCGCCAAGATCGTGCCACTACATTCCAGCCTGGGTGTAGAGCGAGACTCTGTCTCAAGAAAAAACAAAAAACAATTCATTGACTTTCATCTGGTGCAGTGGCTCATACCTGTAATCCCAGCACTTTGGATGGCTGAGGTAGGAGGATTACTTGAGGCCAGGAGTTTAAGACCAGCCTGGCCAACATGGTGAAACCCCGTCTCTATTAAAAATACAAAAACTAGCTGGGTATGGTGGTGCACACCTGTAATCCCAGCTATTCAGTTGACTGAGGCACGAGAATTGCTTGAACCTGGGAAGCGGAGGTTGCAGTGAGCCGAGATCGTGCCACTATTCTCCAGCCTGGGCAACAGAACTCTGTCTCAAAAAAAAAAAAAAAAAAAAAAAGAAATTAACTTCTATGTGCAAGACACAGGAGTTTCAGAGTGAATCAGATCTATTGGTCCCTGCATTCATAGAGCTTAGAATCCAGCAGGAAAGGAGGACAGTCAAGCTCATAGAGGATGACTTTGCTCCATCAGGCTCTGTATTATAAACCGAGAAAAGCTTTGCTGAGCTCCTCTGACAGAATAAGTTCAACATATTTTCTACATGATAGCCCTTCAAATATCTGAGGACAGCTATGCCATACTTTGTAAGCCTTCCAGTCTCTGTCAACAATTCTAGTTCCATAAGCCACATAGTATGACTTAGGTTAGAATCCTTTACCATGTGCTGGCTTCCCTTTGCACATACATACCATCAACCATCAATGTTTGGGGAGACCAGAAACAAGCCACGTTCCCACCCCGGTAAAGAAAATAACCCTTATGCTGAATACTCCACCTCTATTTGCACAAACTAAGAACATTAATATTCTAGGCTCATGCTGAGTTTACAATCAACTGTAGGCCCTGAAATTACATAAACTGCCATCCCTGACAGTATCCTCATACACTGGTTCAATTATTTTGTATCTGAGTGTAGAATTCTATATTTACTCATATATTGATTAGTGTTATTTATAGTCTTTTTTTTTTTTTTTTTTTTTTTGAGACAGGGTCTTACTCTTTTGCCCAGGCTGGAGTGCACTGGCACCATCATGACTCACCACAGCCTCGACCTCCTGGGCTCAATCCTCCTACCTCAGCCTTCCAAGTAGCTGGGACCACAAGCACGTACCACCATGCCTGGCTAATTTAAAAAAAAAATCTGTAGAGAAAGTCTCTCTGCGTTGGCCAGGCTGGTCTCAAACTCCTGGGCTCAAGTGATCCTCCCGCCTTGGCCTCCCCAAGTTCTGAGATTACAGGTGTGAGCCACTATACCCAGCTTTCACATTTCTTAACCTTTCTAATGTCATGTTTTCTAGATATGAGAGCATTCTAACAAGCTCTCATCAGCCTAAGACCACCCTTTGGTGCTCTCTAGTATTCCATAGCATTTTGAATCTAATTCCATTACATTATTGCCTTACTGTGATTATATTTTTACAAGTCTCTTCTTTCACTTATCTGGGAGCTCATTAAGCACAATAGCTTATCTTTGTATCTCCACTATTAAGCTCAGTTCCTGACACATAGGCTATGCTTAAAAGAAAAGCTGTTTATTTCAAAGAATGAATGAATGAGCCACTCAACCATGATATCACCCAGGCCACATTGGTACCAAGGTTACCATAAAATACTTTGTCAAATGCCGTATTGAAACACAAGTCTGAAGCTCTCCCAACTCTGCTAACTTCCACTTTAGATAAAAGTCACTTTATGTCTCTGTGTCTCCAATTCCACATATGCAGACAGTGAAAGTTTTTCAAGATTAATAAATGAAATAATATATGTAAGCATGCTTTACAAAACTGCAACGTGTGCAAAAGTAAGATATAAGCATCCCCTCATTCTGGCAGCCTTATCAAAAAAGGAAATTATGTTTATTGGCCTTGCAAGAACTGTGGTTTGTGGCTTTCATTTAAGGGCAGGAAGCGAGGCCTCTGAAAAGAGTGACAGGGAAAGGTTAAAGGGATAAAGCCTGGAGCCAAATCCACCACAACTCCCTCCCCAGGCTCTACTGCACTTCCCACTCCTCTCCTCCAGCCCTCCTCCCCATATGAAAGTTGATGCCTGTTATCCAGGACCTTTCCTTTTGGCTGGCCTTTGGGGTTTTCCAAATTCCGTGTTGAAGGGTCCAGACATGGTCTCCTGCCCATCTTTGTTTGAGTGGGCCTGTTGAACATCTTCAGTAGGACATCAAAGGGTACACAGTGTGAATGGGGAATTGTCTTTAGGAAAGAAGGAAGCAGAGAGATGAACAGACAAGTGGCCCTGCCCTACTGACTGGGTACCAGCACTTGCAGGGTTTGCTGTGTTACAATAGGGTATCATTGTGAAGTACCAGCTGCCTGCCATGATTTATGGACATCTCTTTTTCTGGCTGGGTATTTTGGCCTTTTGATGATATTATTGTCCTCCTGAAGCTATAAGGAAGGAAGGAAGGAAGCTACAGGAAGGAAGGAATGAAGACCATACCACATCAGGTAAATCATCCAAACAAGAGATGGGTCCTCAGTCACCTGGGTTCAGGAATGTGGAAGCTAAGTTTCAGCTTGGCTGGAAAATCCACTTCCCTTGTGGCCTCCTTCTCCTTAACTTCTAAAGAGGATTTGTATTTCAGTGTCCTCAAGCATGGAAAAGAAAATCTGCCTTTGCCAGCAAGCAACAGCCAGCCCTACAGAGAACCTGAGCTAAGAGGAGTATCCTGTCAGCCAGATGTTTCACCTTGTCTGTGAGGCCACATCTTTCTCTTTTGTCATGGTACCCCAGCACCTCACACAGTGCCTGACACATACCAGGTTCTCAATAAATATGTGTTAAACATATAAGCGTGCTATTCTAGACTAAGGAAAATCGGTACTTATGGCTCCTTGGGCAAAGTTTTAAAAGGGCCGCTATGCCTCCTCAGGTCGGCATTAAAATGGCTGCATGATTACAGCAAGAACAAACCCAGAGTTGTTCTGCAGAGATAACTGGACAGAAGGATCCATCTCTTGAGTTCCACACTGAGATTCTCCCTTCACAGCCTTAGCTGATCTTAATAAGATGCGCTTACAGCAGCTTACAGCAGTGCGGAGGCGGAAATTACCTAGCACTCTGCTATTTTTCTATTCAGGTGAACAGTGGTCACTGACAGAAAAGCCCAAGTTCTCAAACTGAGTCAAAGATGAAGCCATGGAAAAGAACTCCTGAATGAGGTTCGCAATGGTCTTGACAGTAATTAGCATCAGAAACCTAACTCAGAAAACTGTTCTTTCTGTATTTCTGAGAACTTTTGTTCCCTCTGTCTGATCTAATTTCTTTTTAAAATGTTAACTCTGGGAGAAAAAGAGAAAAAAAAAGGTCTAACCTCCTTGGCATATACAAGAGGAAAGGGTCTCTCCTCTCCAGTGGTGGTGTAGAGAGCGGCTGGGTTCGTCCCTGAGGCCGGAGTGGAGATGACCACAGCCAGGCAGGCCCTGCTCAGGTTGTGTCAGCAGAGCAAGGTCCCTTCCAGAGGGTTTTCCCCCGGGACAACCTGGAGCCTGCTTTGGGGGAGCCGCACACGTCCTCTCCCACTTCTTGCTGGAGACTGGGGACGTGAAGTGGGGGGTCTGTGATCCCGGAAAAAAAGTAACTTCCCTTGGTAGATGATACGAGGCAGTGGCGTCCCGGGGAGTTTCCGCATTTCTGCGCCTCCCCTGGCGGGGGCACAGAGGCCAGGATGCGTGTGTGGGTACGTAGCTCATCCCTGGGAGCTGAGATCCTCTTTCAGCCCTTGGGGAAGACTAACGCCGACCACTGGCTCAGTCACTGTACTACAGGCATTTCTGGAAGCATTTCGCGGCGTTATTATGGGAAGTCGCGCGGACGTGGGCCTTCGCGCTACAGCCAAGGAGTCTCAGCGCTGGCCAAGCTGGAGCCGCACTTCCGGCGGGGTGTCCTCGGGAGGTGGCGCCACAGCCCATCTCAGTGCCGGCCGCCCGCCGTATCCAGCCCGACTTCAGCCGCGCCAACGCCGTCGGGAGCGAGTGGGCCCCGCCCGGCCGCGTCCTGGACCTGGCAGCCAGGCTTCGCGGGCGCTCTGAGCCGTGGCCCGTGGCGCGGGGTGATCCATGTGCCTGGCGCCGACCTCAGAACCCCATTTAAGGCTCTCGGCGCATACGGAGGGTGCTGGGGACCCCGACACCTGCGCGTCCTCGTCTGGGGCCGGCTTCAGCAGTGAGGACCCAGGCCCTTCCTTGGGCCGTGGCTGCTCTTGGTGCCTCATGGGAGCGCCAAGGGTAGGGACTCGGCTAGTGACCTGTAGGACATGTGGGGCGAGCTGGGAGCCGATTCGTCCACGGCGTCTCCTCCGCCATGGGGACCCCCCCTATTCCGCTCCGGGGTGGCGGCCACGCACCATAAGAGGGCCGTCAGGTCTGAACTCTTTAGGGGTGGGAGTAGGCAGTTCGTGAGTCCAGGGAGACCTGCGGAGTTTCCCGCCTACTGTGGACCTATCGCGGGGCCGGCCCGGGCTGGCGAGGACAGGCGGGGACCCGCGGGGATGAGCCGGCTCTCGCGTAGCCTAGTGAGAAACGACGCTTGTGGTCGCGCGCTCTCCGCAGCCAAGTTGCAGGGTCCAGCAGCGGCTCAGGTCCTGTTCCCTCCGCAGATCCCGGGCTCTAGTGGTCTCGGCCACAGGGAAGGTGACGCGCAGTGGGCGCAGACGCAGAGTGCTGGGCGCCAAACGTGGGAAGGAGCCGGTTCAGCGCGCTGGTGAGAGTTTCAGGAAATCCGGGAGAGGGCGGTATTTACCAGTCCCTTCCCCGAGAGCAACCAGGCAAATCAGGGAAGGTTAGAGGTGGGGGACCTGCCGGAGCTGGGACAAAAAACTTTGGAGCTGAGACCTTCTCACCCTGGAGACCTGCCCGACTCCGGGGCAGGCTCTTGCACTCAAGTCCCGAGATGGGACGGTTTGCCAACTTTCGTCCTGCCTCTCCTTCCGCTCCCGCCGCTCTGCTAGCACTCCTGCATTCTCTCAGGCTCACAGCCCTCGCCTGCGGAATACCTGTCTGAAGGGCGCGTCAGTAGAAGCTTCGTTTCATACAATCTTTCTTACTGTTCTCTTCATCTAAATTGCAGGACATTATTCTCGGCTTCATTTCCACATAGCATTCGGCAGAGGACAAGGAAGAGCTGTTGTAGCCGGACCCGAACCTGAACCTGACAGCTGATGCCATGAATTGGACGCTTGCAGTTCCTGGTTTGGCTTTAGGGAGCGTTTAGGGAATGTATTAGGCGGCAATCGGGCAAGCAAGAGCTGTAGCCCAACCCTTCCTTCCGTGGGAAAATTCAGGTTAGGACGCAATGCGAGGCCTCTTAAATCGTTAAGATCCTCCGGTCAGTCAGCTCGAAGAGTCTTTAGCAATTCGTTGTTTTGTCTTGAGACCATTATCGGTCCTTAAGCACCTAATTATTTAATGGCAGCCCTCTGGGTATATCGGTTAGACTGATAGGCCTTATCTAGCTTTCAAACACATGTTTCTGGAGGAAATTCTCATCTCACTTCCCTCTCCCAATGTCATTTATTTTATTAAATGGAATCCATTTAAATCCAAATTAATAATTATTTTATTAAAAAGCAATCTTATTACATATTCTTGAAGATTTGGTTGTGTAGTTATTTAATGATGTAGTTTAATTTCTGTGTCTTTCCCACATTGGCAACCTGATAGAGGAGAACAGACCCGGGGACTTTTCAACCTCCAATAAAAAAGAAGAGGACTTTATGGCTGGGGTGAAAAGGGGCTGGTGAGCTAAGCCAATGGGGCAGCATAGCTTTACTATGTGCAAAAGCATTCAGACACATGGCGACCCTTTTGCAATAAAACTTTATTGATGATCGTTTGAAAGTTATGGCAACTCCAAGGTTATAAAACTTGTCATAAAATACCAAGCAGTCATTAGTTTACCTGACCTCATTTCAATATAAACTTCCACAAAACATTTTATTTTGTTCCTTCTTATAAGTGGAGGAAAGAAGTTGAGGAGGTTAAACACAGCGGCCCATTATTGAGGATCCAAAATCTGCAATTTGACACTCTGACCTTCATCCCTGCAAATAAAGCAGTATAATTTACATTTTATTCTTTAATGCTCCGTTATTGCAGAAAAGATAATAGTGTGTAAGTGTTATTGTAGAAAAGATAATGACAGCTATGTTTTAGTTCCAACTGTCCATTTTTAGCATATAACCTGGGTTTAAATTTGGATGGAGGCTTTTTCCTCTTTGGAAGATTTGTAAGATATATTTAACAATTATTAAAGAGTATTTGCTCCCCGAGCTATGCATTAGAAATCTAAGAAGCAAATGGCCACATGTTGTCATGTGACCTGAAGAGTGAGTTGTTCAAAATATTCAATTGGTATTTATAGCTATTAAGAGGTTAGATGACTAATCAATACCTTTCGCCACCCTCTGTCATGAGCTTAAAGAAAGGCAGCTGCCCTGAGATTGGCACATACAACTATACTACAGAAAATAACCCAAACTGATGTTCCAAGAAAGCTCCAGGAGATAAACTGGAGTTTGTCAAAATCATCATGTCTGGTCCAACTGTATGAGTGGACTTAAACCATGGATCAAAGAACAGCCACAGAACTCTGATAACTTTGAGTGGCTTCTCATCGCCCCAAACTCCACTTTGGATTGGTGGAAGCTTGTGTTTCCTTAATGCAGTGTAGCTAAGGTCAGTCTACCTGCTTTTGGGGATTTGTGAGCAAGTACAGATGGCAAAGGTTGACTTTGTGTTAGCTGCATGCTAATTTCTCCAAAACATGTAAAAGTCTGGATGTGCTTTTTCACGGATTGTTTAAAATATAAGCTCCAAGATAGATCCAGGCATATATGCATTTATGATGGCTTTAGGAATCTGGATGAAGAAAGCTAACTGCTTTATAACCTTGCTGGAACTCTTCTTGGTAATGTTATGCTTAGTTTTCTGGTGTGCCTTCAAATATTTCTTGGAATTTTAACTAGAAAAGAACATTTTAAAAACCAAAATCTTATGTAAAATGCTGCTTTCTTCTAGGGAGTTATGGGTGCAGAATGTGTAGGGGAGTGTGAGAGAGAAAGAAAAGAAAGAGAGAGAGAAAGAAAGAAAGAAAGAAAAGAAAGAAAGAGAGAGAGAGAGAAAGGAAAGAAAGAAAGAAAGAAAGAAAGAAAGAAAGAAAGAAAGAAAGAAAGAAAGAAAGAAAGAAAGAAAGAAAGAAAGAAAGAAGGGAAGAAGGGAAGGAAGGAAGGAAGGAAGGAAGGGAGGAAGGGAGGAAGGGAGGGAAAGAAAGAGAAAGAAAGAAAGAAAGAATCTCAGAGAAAGGAGTAGGGATGCAGTTAAAGCAAGAGAGAAGTATGGGATAAAGTAGTATAAAAAGCAAACTCTCCTAGTGTCTGTAACTTTCCCTAGTTGGCTGGTATAGGTTGCAGTAATTTTCATTACCATTTCTTAATGCCAGGTTCTTAGACACAAGTGATAACATGCATCAAAATAAAGATTTTGTGTTTCTGCAAGTCAGTACTGACTTCCAGGAAGGACAGGGAAGAAAAGGCTTATGGACCTACAATGCAGCCCATAGGCTGAACACGTATCTTTAGCAGACTTAAGAAGGAAATAAGGGGTCTAAATTCAGTCCTTTGAACTTGACATGTTTCTGAAAATCTCATACTGTGGGTTATCTTCAGAGATAAGTTGACAAATTTTTCTTATAAATGAGTTGATTAAATGTATTGTGACACACACATGTACGCAAACTTGTTGGCACTATTTGTTGTAGCAAAAACAGCAGTGAATTTAATTTACAATGTTTATATCCCTCTGCTATTAATCCCAGCATTCATTTGGGTTTCCCTAGATGCCTGGAGTGGTGGGGGTGGATTAGGGTAAGGTAGGAAAAATGTCTTTTCTTTAATCTATGACAAAAACAATTCCCTCTTCCCTTCTCATCCTTCTTCCCAAAATACGGTTCTTCACTCAAGAACCAGCTTTTCAGACTATCTTGATTTTCACTATTGTCACATTAATATATAATGATCCCCATTCTGCTCTACCTAAGTATTATATTTACCAGAAAGGTGTGGTTATCAAAGAAACATTCATTTGGATTCACTTTTCTGAACTACTCCTCTTATACTATATTCTGAGGAAGGCATGGAAATGACCTGAGTTGATTTCTAAAGTGTTTTTCATGTCAAAAAATTGTAAGGTACAGCACAACATGCACACACTTCCTTATCTTATTCCATTTTGTTCAAAGACATTAGAAAATGTTCAGGAGACACCATGTCCTCCTTCAAATACTTTCCTGAGTTATCTGGTTAATTGAGGCTTAGCTGTATAATGAGAAGCATGTCTTCAGGAGGGCTTAAAAATATATGTTTGAGATTCTGTTTTCTGGACAGCTGGGTCATAGAGTTGTGAAATCCCAAATGATGCCTTGAGTTCTGGTGACACATCCAGGCTGCCTAGCTTTGCCTTCATCATTTTTACTGACACAAAAAAATGTTCCTGTAGAGGAAAAAAGTGCAGCTTTTATGTAGTGATGTCCAAGTGTATGTTATTCATTCCTTTTACAGAACTCAATGTATATTTTGCCCTAAGGGTATATATTTCTCCATGAGACTAATTGCTCTAATAGAAATAATGATGTCTCCTATGTACCTAATACCTTTATCCCCCAAAACCCTCATGTGCCTTAGCAGTTCCATAATGAAACACACAGATCATGTGCATGTTGTGGCCAGAAGCCATGGCTCAACTTACACACAACTCTACCAGGTTAACCCTCTGTTTTCTGCATATATATATGTGTGAGTGTGTGTGTGTGTGTGTGTATGTGTGTGTGTGTGTGTGTGTATATATATCCCCCCTCTGATGTAAGAGAAACAGAAAGTCTTAAATAATTTTGTTTCACAGCTAAAATATTATAGATAAGTCTGGTTCTAAAAGAAAACTCATACTTTTAGCTACTTTAAAATTGAAATAAGAGGTAGGGGAGACTTTTTCTGGAAGTTATAATCCGTAAGTGAGCTATGTCTGAATTTTCAAAACAGAATTTAAATAACACATCTTTCTACTGACTGTATTTTTTCTTCTTGGGAAAACTGGATGGATGTTTAATTCTAAAATAAAAATTAGGGAAGTGTTGAAGAAAATATACGTATTTGCATCAATTACCATTGAAGAACTTCATTTTCTGTCAGAGTTGGAGAAATGTATAGCACTGTTCTAGAATGATACAGCTGGATTTAGAGAGTTTTAGGTACCTGGAAAATCTTCGAGGTATGTAAAACATTTGCAGAGTGTCTGTTTCTTGTTTTGAATTGCTTTTGGTTACCTATAAGTTAATTTGCTTTATTTAAGTTTTAAATCCATTTGCCAATGCATGCAGTATAGTACTTTAGCAAGAAAGTGCTGAAATCACTGGCATGAAACATTCAAACTGCAAATGGAAAATCTGCCCAGTCAAGTGGTGCTCCAGTGTTTCCCCTTTAAACACAGCAGCAGCAGTGCCTGGTTGCTGGAATGGCCTTGCTGGGGAGGCTTGTAAATGTACCATGCATTATATAGCCCAGGAAGCAGGGTGATTTGAACAGACTAAAAGAATTTTGACTTTTCTATTTTCTGACTTTCAGGGATTTCATTTTTAGCCTTAAGCTGGCATTATGAAGGTTTTTTACATGGAGTAATGGGATCATTATTTCTTTCCCTAGTGAAAGGGGTATCTCCAAGAATGGAACCACGTGGCAGGGCAGAACTCAATCCCAAAGGAATTGAATATGAATCACCCAGGCAATAAAAACTGCTAAGGGAATCTGTGTTGTCAGCTCACCAGAACATCAGATTCACACCTCTGGTCCTGCAGGAAGGTGTTATGGGGTTTTTTAAAGGTCCCCTGTGGCCATGACCTTGGCTTTCTATCCTTCTAAGAAGTGGCTCACCAGTCAGCCAATGTATTGGGCTGGCATTTTGATCCTGCAGGAAATAGAACCAGCCTTCTTCCGCAGTCCTCTATATCCACCCTAGAAGTCTGACAAGAATGGTAGCCTCAGTGGTATGGCTGCATCATGCATAGGACACTGGTCCAGCATTTCTGGTGCTAATCTCTGGTTTTCGCAATTCTTCCTCTCCCCCTGCAGCCATTAAATTTACAGCCTGAATATCGCATAGAAACAGAACCCGAACTGTAGCACTTTAATGCGTAAGAACTACAGTAAACAGAACTGTAGGAATTGGAATAAAACATGAAGGATTAGTATTGTCTAAACACTCTTTTTTATTTTTCTAAATTTTCTACTTAAGAGATTTCTTTGTCCTTTTTGTCTACTATGCCCTTCCTTGCAAATTAGTCTGATTTTTATTAAATGTCCTGCCAAGAATATGATTTTTAATAAACCTACTACCAAAATGGATTATGCGATGACATTATGAACTTAAACATCTTTAAGATTTAAAAATGTGTAGGTAGCTTCACTGCATAAACAACATTTTACAAATTATTTCTTACCTCTGTGCAAAAGACAATGCATCTATTGAATAAAATCAGCAACACTTGCTTGATTCCCCCCACCCCCTAAAAAAATTGGTCTAATTCATATTACTTTTAAAACATTTTATTGATGAAAAATGTGAATCATATGCAAGCAGCATTTTTCCCCCTCTCTCGTTAGAAAAAAACACAACAGTTTGTACCTGCTGGCAAAATTGGTTTACTCTGCAAGGATGGTACTGTGTTTTACCCCTCTTGGCTTATTAAAGAGTCAAACACTTTTGCAATTATATTTATTTCGTTTTTACATTTCTCTCCCTTAGCCTCTGTGTGTCCATTGAAAACATTTTTGGGTCCTTTCACAATTTTCCCAGAACTGCCTTCCAATCGTGCCCATGGAGAGGTGGTTATACTCTGTTCTCCCACTGGCTCAGACACGCAGCTTGTCTAGAAAGCCACAGCCGCTGTGGAGGAGGTGAGAGGTCAGCTCTTTCGTTGGTCCTGGTGAGGGCAGAATTTTTACTTAGGCAGGAGGTGCACTGACTGGCAAAGGAAAGAGGAAAGGGTTCGCCCTGGACCCCGCAAATCCGCCTCTTGGAGCGAACAGCCGGCAGGTAGAGGGGCCTATTAGAGACTGCCCAATTCCCGGGAGGGCCAACCCCAGCCAGGAAGAAGACCTGAGGCGTAGGACCCCTGCGCAGGAGGTTGCAGGAATGCCCCGCCCTAGCCCCAAGGTTCCTCCTGGCCTGTAGAGCTTTCGTGATCTCCGCCAAAATGCGAACGGTGAGGTCCTGGTATGGATCGCAGTTTTTTGTCCGAAACCTGAAAACACTAGCTTGGGATTTCGCAGTTCTGGCCCTCGGGCTCGACTCGGAGGCGCATCCCCAATCCCCACGGAACGAATTCCGCGTAGGCCGCAGCTAAAATGCATTTTCCCGAGGCAGTAAAAGTGACCCCTGCCCCTAACAACCTTCCGGGCTTTCTCTTCTGGCTACCACCTCTCCCAGGGTGCGCTGAAATCTCTTTATCATTATTGTTTTTTATAAATGAAATGATTTATTTTTTCGCTCTTTGCAGGGAATGAAAGGAGTTGATCCTGACTCCAAGATGCATTCCAAAGAAAGAAAACGCAACTGTAGCCCGTACTCCGCGGAGGAAGGCCAACTGACTCCACCACGTGCACTTCCGAGCCACTTGGGCCCAGCTCGCTGTGTTAATTATGGGTTCTAATTTTATTGCAACTCGGCACCTTCTGTTTGTTCCCACTATAGTGGTCTTAAAAAGAAACACACACAGGCATACCCCAGAAAGAATCCCCGAGAAGGCAAAGGTGGATTTTTTCGGTGCTTGAGGTGATGCTCTGAGAGCGCACTGAGAGTCACGGGCATGTCCTGGCACTCGGGAAACAAATTACAGTCAAGAGCAGGGTATTTCCCGGTCCTCTCCTTGCACCTCTGTGCGCCGCTCGGCCGCGGGGCTCCTGGAACAAGTTGTGCACCGCCCCAGTGGCTGCGGACCTCACCTCGACGCCCTGGATGGCCGGGGCCAGGAGGAGACGTGCAGACAGTCTCCCGCCCTCACCCAATCAGCTGCGACCTCCTCGGCGTGGACTCTTGGCCCGTAGTGAGGAGGACAAAGTTGCAGATCCTCTTTGCCGCAGGTTCTGGGTCCGGCCTTGGGCGGCATTCTGTCTTCTAAAGTGTGGAGGTGGGTAGAAGAGTGTCCACTTTCAGTGTAGACACCTGCGGTATGGGGGCTTCTTTGGGGGCTCCAGCGTGAGGTGCTCCTGCAGATTAGGGGAATGGAGAGAACAACAATGGGGACATGGTGGAATTCAGATTTCCCCCTGTTAATTAACAATATGATTTCGTTTAATCCAAGTGTCTTGTGTGCTCTTATTTAATGTCTTGTAAAACGGGAACTAGAATAATACCTCCTTGGTACGGTTGTTGTGTTAGACGTGAGCCCTCAGCAAATTGTAGGATGAACTGGAGAAGAATGGGTCCATCACTCCCCACACCCTTCCCTGCAGAGTTTCTTTGCCGCCCCCAGCTTTCCCGCCCTGGCGCAAGGACAGCTCACTACCAGTGTCCTTGAGTAGCCCCTGGGGGCCGCAAGAGAATCCAGCCCGGTAGGGCATGGAAGGTGGGTTTTCGGTGAATCGTGAAAAGACATGATCGGGTTTCCCTTGGAGCATGGTGGAGAATGGTGCGGAGCTTTGGTCAATGGAGAGTTGAGGGTGCAGAGGGACCTGAAAGGGGGTACCAAAAATGTCGGGCTTTGAAGTTCTGTGGATTTTCAAAGGCGGTTCCCAACCTTGTCAAAAACTGCAGTGGGAGCGCGATCTAATCTGGTTCCTATAGGTGGCGCTGTGACAAGGTGCGATGGCCGGGAGAGGCGGCTGGGGTACTAGAAGACTGCGGGAAATTTTCTGTGACTCCGACGCTAACCCTCTGCTCCCAGCCTCCGCTTCCTGTTTACGAAGGATTAGCTAGGACTATGCAACACCAGTCTCCGCTTTCGGAGTCGGCACGGGGCTGGTGGGTGGCGGGGTGAACTCGGGGAAGGCGACAGGCTGGAAACACAGCGCCTAGACTTTGCAGCGCACCAACCCCCTATCGCCCGGTACGCTGCTCAGGTGCGAAGACTCGCCAGACTGCACAGGACTGGGGGCGACTCGCAAGGGCGACATGCCACCTAGAGGAAACGCGCAGTGAGTGAGCCCTGGGTCACTGAAAATGGGAGAACTCTCGTGTCCGTCAAGATGACTCCGGCCTGAGGGTTGATTCAGACTCCTCGGAAGCCAGAAGTTAGAGTGGGTTGGTCCCTCCATCAGCAGTTCGGGCCCACCCGAAGCTTGGGGCCTAGAGGGCAGAGGCCCGGCTCTGATCAGAGAACAGCGGGCTGGGCCTCACAGCCTGCAGGCAACCTGGACCTTGCAATAAAGCTGCATTCAACATAACTCAGACCACAGTGGGAGCCCCCGAAGGGTTTCATGTGAGTCCCGAAACCAAGGTTTGGAGGCTTGGCCTGGTTCTCGTTTATCTTTTCCAGACAGCATTTAGGCCAATAGGGTCTTTGGAAGGAGGCAGCCCCAAAGCCCTCAAGCCTGAGGGCAGGGTCTCAAACCAGCAATCTTGCTTTTCCCACACGCAGCTGCACCTTTCCTGAGCGCTGCAGCTCACGGCTGTATAGTGACCATGTACTGCGTCCTCCTCACCAAGCTGCACAACTTCTGCTAATGCTGCCACCCTGGCAAGACGAAATCCCCCTCCCTCTGGCTAGATCAGCTCAGACTCCCCTCAGGGACCCTCCCTGCACCTAGGCCGCTCCCCCCTTCCTCTGTTGGGATCCGATCCTTGTTCTTCTTGTTCGCTCTTGCAATCCCGCAGCCCAGAGTTTTGCCCCCTGCATAAAAATATGTTCTCTTTCATTTGCGGATTTAATAAACAAACGTAATCATATCACATGGAGCTCCACACTGTCCTTCTGAAAGCAATTCCACTGTTGAAAACTGAAAAATGGGTGTAATTTGCGTTCAGAAAGTAATGTTAGGGTCACGGCAATTTCCCGGGCCGTTATTTATTTTTACTTTAAAGTCTTTAGGAAAGATTTGCTTATACGCTCGGAAAACTTCCAAATGCGAGAATACCAGCAATCCCGCTAGCCTTCAATGCGTGGGGTAAGGGGGGTGGGGAACAATTACTGAGTGACGCTAATATGGGGAAACTGAAAAGAAATGTCGATTGTTTTTATTGTAATAGAAGGAGTGAGCAAACAGAAAAACCAACCCCGGGTGATCGGAAACAGGCAGGCGGAGAATTAAAAGCGGATTTCAGACAGCAACAGGCCCCTCCCCTGCCCTCGCAAGGAGAAAGCGGGCGACGAGCTCTTTCAGCCGGTGGGGCCGATCCCACCGCCCGCAAGGCTCAGGTCCCGTCGCCGTCGGACCCTCAGAACGCCGGGACGCATTTCCGAGCTCGGGCCCGACCCAACCCACTGCCATTCTAGCTACCTCGTGGAGTCACGGAGAGACTCTTGAACCGTAAGGCTCCTTGATGAGAAGGTGGAGAGACCGCGGGGCTATTCTCCAAGCATCTTCCGGTCGCACTCTGCTCCTCTCGGTGCGCTTGCGGCTTCTCCTTGGGCTGGCGCGTCCACAGTCCCTCCAAGTCCAGGCCGCAGGTCAGTGTGTGGGCGCCTCCTGTCCTCCTCTCCCACTCCGGATCTGCCTGGGGCAGAGGACCCCTGAAGGCTGTCTCCCTCCCCAATCCCCGAGACTGTTCCTTTTAGCGGCCGCCCCCTCCCGCAGCGAAGATCCTGCAGGGCCAGCGGTCCTGGGCGGACCCTCCCTCTCCCCGGGCGCGGGGCGAGCTTCTGGCTGTCACTTGCCGCTGCAGTTTCTGGGAAACTCAGTTGGCCGCTTACCCTGCAAGACGGGGACATAGCAGCGGGCCAGAGTTCTGGAGAAGCTGGGCCTGTTTTTCTCTCTGCACCGCGCGCAATACCCCAACTCATCCTGAAAGGTCTTGCCTTTACTGCGTTTTCTCCCAGACGGCTAGAAGTCAATGAACTGTGAAAATCCCAGTCCCGGACCTCGGACTCTGTCTTGCAATCCCTGAAACTCCTCCGAGTGGACAAGAGGCGGGCACCATCGCCTGGACCTCCCTTGGGGGATCGTGTCCCCAGCAGGGGGCAAGTTGGAGGAATCAGCTCCTTAATATTTTCTGCTAGCTCTGCCTGTCATAACTGCAACTCGGAATAAAACAACCTCTCTCCCGCGCATACGCACCCCCCACTCTCGCCCTGTCCTCCCATCCGCAGTCATCACTGACCTGTAGACCCGCAGGAGCAGGCTTCCTGGAGTCGGTCCAGGTTGGGGATACAGGGAGGAGTCCCCGCGTTCCGCACAACCTGCAGTGCTTGGGTCTGGGTACAGTCTGCCGGGCTAGATTCCTGTTGCTTCTCCGCGTCTCTCTGCCGGCCGCTCTAGTGCCGGGAAGGGAGCGCCGCAGGTGACTGCCCGCGGCACTGGGACGGCTGACAGATTTATGGAGACATCACAGCATCTGACTGGGGTCCGCGAGGGCAGGGCGGAGTCCGGTCGATCCGGTGGTGCTGGGGTCTGAAGCTTCCCCAGCCACACGCCTGGGCCAAGCCGCACCCAGAGTCCCCGGCCCATGCTCCCCTCGGGCGGGTGTACGCTAGGATCCGGCCAGCGCGGAGTGTACTGGTTCCTCCCACCCGGTGCAGCCCCCCTCCTTCACACTCTCAGGCCCGGCTGGCTTCCAGTCTCCCACTGAATAAATATTTACCCAGAAAGCGGGTCGCCCCTCGAAGGAGGCCTCGACGCGACTAGGAAAAGGCTTTTTGGCTTCTCCGCGGCCTGAGCCAGCTGCAGGCCTTACTGGTTGTGTTTTGGTTTTGGTCTTAAATTTCTCCTTTTAGTCGAAATTTTTCCCATCTCTTTGTGATCTTCTGGGTCCAGAGTGAGCAGTAACCAAGGGGCACTGACTCCAGCTGACCCTTGTTCTTTCTCTAAGTCCTGCATCCTTACGTTCATCGGGACTGACCAGACCTTAGAGTTCTCTCTCTTCCTTCTCCCATCCCTCTTTCTCTCCCTCAGATCCGTCGTCTCTGGGTCGGTCTCAGCGGGTCGCTGACTACCTCGCCCCAGCACTCGGCCCGCGCCCGGGGAAGGCTTCAGCCTCACCCTCTTCTGCTGGGATCCCGCTGACACTATCTGCAGCTTGGGCTTCTTTTGGTCCCAGATCGGGGGCTTCGGCTTGCCGCGGATACTTAGTGGCCCAAAGCACCTAAAATTGACTCTTCCTGCGCTCTTGAGAATGCCAAGAGCACCCAGTACCTGCAACTGCCGGCATGAGTGGGGCCTTAGGGGAGCCGCCGGCGCCACGGACAGGCCCCCTGCCCAGTGAGTTGCTACCCCTGGCGCGCCCAGGGGATCTGCAGCAGCTAAGGCCACGTGGTCACAGCCAAGTCCAGCAGGTGGAAAGGGAGAGATGGCATTGAACTTATGTGAGAACTGGGGAGATGTGTGACAGCTGAAGGAGTTGGTAGGAACAAGAGGGAGCTGTATGTTACCTCCATATAACCAGAGCTCTAAACCATGTCAGTTTCTGAACCAGTCTAGGCTGGTGCTGTAGAACTGCTAAAGCTCTCGCAAAGTCTCCAGTACCCCGCGGGACATTAGGTCTTGCCTGTTGGCATGTGAACATCCTTGTACCAGCCTAGCAGCCCTGCAGACTGCAAATTCTCCCTGGGTGCACGGAAGTAGAGCAGATTCGGCGCAGAGGTCGAAACTCACTGCGTGTCTGTGAGGTGGGAGGAGGATTCCCGCTTGATCAAGTTGCCGGGCAAGTTCAGTCCCTCCCGCAAGCCTAAGGCAAAGTCGTAAGCTCCCCTCCGATGCGGCAAAGCCTCAACTAATTTATCTACCAGCCTTAAGAAGGAGCTGCTGCTTCTAAAATCTTTAGATTTCCGAAAGCTTTCCTTGTGTAAAAATGCCAGGCGGTGCCACATGGTGTCATCCAACAGGTATTGGGGGTCAGACCAGGTTGAAATTGCTATCAAGTCAAACTTCAAGAAGATTTTAAACATTTGAAACCAACCAACAAAAAGGAACAAGTTCAAATATGTCTAGTTGTGGGATTTTTCCCAAGATTCTAACGAATGGTGTTTTAGTTCATCTTTATCTTTCACATCCTCCATTCTGTTAGGTAGCTTTGAATTTACAGTGCATCCTAACCATAGAAGTGCGAATCTGGAGATCTGTTCCTTTGCAGAAGCATGGCTGATCATAGTTTTTTCCCGGGTTCTTGTAACTTACTGGCCTGAGATTTGGGACCAGTCAGCTTCCCTGGGTGTAGACCGGAGCCACACACATCCCTAGGGACTGCTGGGGAAGCAGCCTGAATCCTGTGTGCACAAGGAGCCTTCTGGATTGTCAAGTAGCAGTAGCAGAGTTCACGACCCCAAGTAGTACAAACTTCCAAATTCAGGAAAATATTTCTCTTCTTGTTTATTATTTTGATTCACATTCTCCACAACCCTAACTGCAAATATTAATAACTTTGGCTGCAAAAAGGCATACAGTACACTTTAGGTTAGACTTAGAGTGAACAAAAGTGAAAATTCAGAAGTAGGCAGAACTGCAGGGCCTCTGGGAGCTTGACGGAAGACGAGGGAATTACATCCATGTGCAGCGTCGGCGTCCACTGTCTTGGGATTAAGTCTCTTTTACATTTAAACAAAACTCTTTCGAGGGGGCTCACTGGTTTGGAGAACCCACGCAAACGCTGGCACCGAGAGCCAGGGGCCCAGGACAGTGGCTGAATGTGGCGGAGCCTTGGGCTCCATAGTGAGTGCCCCACGCACTGGCAATCGGTCGACTTGGGGCCGTGCGTTCGAGTTAGCCCCCTGTGGTTCAGTTCCCTGCACACGGCGTGGCCCCTGCCTCGAGCCTGTGTGGCTAGTGGTTAGCCGGTCCACCTGTACTGGGGGGCCACCGCAGGAAGTTGGCGGTAGGAGGAACCTCCCTGACCTTAACAGTGGCCCCCACC
Organism: Chlorocebus sabaeus; assembly: GCF_047675955.1. Lineage (NCBI taxonomy): Eukaryota > Metazoa > Chordata > Mammalia > Primates > Cercopithecidae > Chlorocebus > Chlorocebus sabaeus. The sequence continues at coordinate 13,094,958 of NC_132927.1, forward strand.
TGTTGCTTGGGCTCCCCGCAACGTCCTGGTTTCTCTGGCCGGCCTACCTTCTCACACCTGCGCTCTCGCCGCCTGGCATGGACTGAAGTGAGGTAGAATCGGCAGGTGACACTGATCATCTCCTGACAGTCCCCAGAGGCCCGCATGACAGATTTTGCTAAGACAACTCCCTCACCCCTGTGCACGGTGGCGCCGCCTCCCACCTATAGTCTTAACTTCATTTCTGAGACGTCCATCGTTCCCTAGAGGAGGTCTCCTAGGGCCCCTTCTCCCTTCGAGTCATTCATATTCAGACCAAACGCTTTCATTTGTTTATTCAGCATTTTACCAGCCTGATTTTGCTGTCTTTTTGTGCCTCTTCTGGGAAGATGTCAAACACCCATTTTCATTGTATTTAGTCACCCAGGTGGGGAGCCAGCCTGAAAGAGACAGCGGAAGGAGTTTCCTGGACTGCGCTGTAGCTCACCGACCCGCACCAATCACCACGCAGCTTGCCCTCGGCCCCGCCCCTTTTAGGGCGTGTCCCCAGTGAGTGAGAGACTGAGCCGCCCGGCCCCGTTCAGCCCAGCCCACGTTGCTGCTTAGATTGAAATGCAGAACTCAAGTCTCTTTCATCGGGGCACAGACTTCCTTTTACTTCTTCCTTTTGCACTCTCGCCTCCTCCTCCTGGGAAGAATCGGAGGCGCCGGCGGTCCGCCCGGGTAGCAACAGGCCGGGCCACTGAGGCGGTGCGGAAAGTTTCTGTCTGGGAGTGCAGAACTGGGGCCGGGTTGGTGTACTGCTCGGAGCAATGGGTGAGTGGCGGCGGGGGACTCTGTCAGAGCCGGGAAGGGAGGGAGGGAGCGAGCGGGCGAGGGAGGGAGGGAGGGAGGGAGTGCGAGGGCGCGCGCCACTAAGCGCTCACATTCTCTATTGACTTTGCTCGTGTTCCTACAAGTTGTAGGAACACGCTAAGGGTCAGCGGCGCACAGCAGTTCAACGTGAACGCTGGCTACTGGGTGGCTGTTGATGCCATTTTCTGATTTTAAGAGAAGGGAGCTGTGGCATCAGCGCCCCGCAGCCCCAGTAGCAAACCAAGTTTTGTTTCACACGCGCGCACACACGCAAACAAAACAGGAAAACAAAACAAAACAAAACAAACAAACAACAACAACACACCCTCTAGCTTCCCCTAGACTTTGTTTAACTGCCCGGGTCTCCAGAAGGAACGCTGGGGATGGGATTGGTGGAGAGAGGGAGCGGCTCAAGGACTTTAGTAAGGAGCAGGCGAGAAGGAGCGCGTTCAGGCGTCAAGACCGATTTCACCTCCTGCTTCGGGAGACTTTGAAGGCTCGGAGAGGCCCTGCGTCTCACCACTTTACTTGGTTGTAGGGGCCTCCGGCACGGCAGGAATGAGAGAGGGGGTCCGATTGGACCTTGACCGTTTCGGGCCGTTCGGCTATGTTCCGGGACCGTATGGTTTGGGGACAGTCCCAGTCGTTAGTACGGGACGGGCGCGTTCGCCCAGTCCCCGGACGCGCAGGGAGGCCCAGTGGCAGGCGGCTGTCCCAAGCAGCGGGTGCGCGTCCCTGCGCGCTGTGTGTTCGTTTTGCAGAGCCAGCCTTCGGGGAGGTGAACCAGCTGGGAGGAGTGTTCGTGAACGGGAGGCCGCTGCCCAACGCCATCCGGCTTCGCATCGTGGAACTGGCCCAACTGGGCATCCGACCGTGTGACATCAGCCGGCAGCTACGGGTCTCGCACGGCTGCGTCAGCAAGATCCTGGCGCGATACAACGAGACGGGCTCGATCTTGCCAGGAGCCATCGGGGGCAGCAAGCCCCGGGTCACTACCCCCACCGTGGTGAAACACATCCGGACCTACAAGCAGAGGGACCCCGGCATCTTCGCCTGGGAGATCCGGGACCGCCTGCTGGCGGACGGCGTGTGCGACAAGTACAACGTGCCCTCCGTGAGCTCCATCAGCCGTATTCTGCGCAACAAGATCGGCAACTTGGCCCAGCAGGGTCATTACGACTCATACAAGCAGCACCAGCCGACGCCGCAGCCAGCGCTGCCCTACAACCACATCTACTCGTACCCCAGCCCTATCACGGCGGCGGCCGCCAAGGTGCCCACGCCACCCGGGGTGCCTGCCATCCCTGGTTCGGTGGCCATGCCGCGCACCTGGCCCTCCTCGCACTCCGTCACAGACATCCTGGGCATCCGCTCCATCACCGACCAAGGTAGGGGCTCAGAGGCTGGGCATGTGAATGTGCAGCGTCTGCTTCCGCACTCCAGCGGAGGTACCAGTTTCTGCGGCCTCCGGGACCCTGTCTTTCCCACCATCTAACGCTTTTTCCTTTGGAAAAGTAAGGAGTCTTCCTAGGGGGTGTCCTGATCTCATTAACTTGAAACTCATGCCCCTGGTTTCCTTGCCACACACAGTCTCCTGCCTCAACTCAAACTATCAGACCCATAACATCCCCCCATCCCCAACACATGGTTCGCATTTTCCACCCTCCCCCGCCTCTCGCCGAGGCAGCCTCAGCCCGGCTTGCTCACTTGGAGAGCACGGCTGGGGCTGGACTTGGGGCGCAGCCCGGGAGGCCCGAGCCTGCTTGGGGCTGCCGGCTGCAGACGCCGCTGCGGGCAGAGCAGCTTGCTTGGGGATCACTACGGCCGGGAGCAGTCCAGCACGCGGTGGAAATTGAAGTATTCTTCTCCGATTCTGGATTCTGGTAATCAGGCCAAATTTGCTCAGGCAGGAAGTTCAAATGTCACCTAATTGGTTTCGTTCTTATGCTTCACTTCATTTTCCTCGGAAATGGAGGTCCCGAAGTTACTACTAGTAACTTGCATGTAACTCATTCCCAGATGAAGTCATATTCACATTCTCTCTCTCTCTCTCTCTCTCTCTCTCTCTCTCTCTCTCTCTCTCATCATTCACTTTCTAACTTAACAGACTTCACTGTGTATATCTTAGGAAGGGAAGTGGCTTCAGCAACTGCAGTGATGGAGATAAAATGCAGGCAATTCCATGCTGTCCTTTTACTGTTCTTTTCAGTTTTCCCTGAGCCTGCCACTTTCCTTTGGGGTCCCCGGGTCCCCGAGAATGCAAGTGGATATCTATCTAGTTCCTGCATGCTTTCAGCAGTGCCACCCCACTGTTCCTTTCCTTTCTCACCCCTGACCTTGCCTAGTCCTAAGCGTCCTTTCTGCGTTGTCAGAAGGATTCCCCGAGCCCTCCTGCCCAGTCCGGCTTCCGCAGGAGACCTAAGTTTGTTTTCTTTTACTGAGTTTTTTTTTTTTTTTTTTTTTTTTTTTTTTTTTTTTTTTTTTTTTTAAGGCGTTAACTTTTTTCTTGGTAGGGAGAAAAGAAAGTCTAAATGACCTAGATGCAGAATTTAAATAATGCGTAGATAGTCCACTTTCTTAATTTCTCAGCCTGAAGTTTTAAAAGTGTGGAGGAAAAATTAAATAGGAAAGGGGGAAATAGTTTATTTAATTACTTCCTGCCTTTCTTGGTTGCCACCACATTGGCACAATTATCTTTTTAAGTAACTAAAGCAGGGTCTGATTTCTCATCTTCTTGTTTTCTGACTGCAAGTTTACAAGACCCCAGTTTTGTCTTATTTGGAGCTACTTGGAGCCGTAGTTGGAGAGAGTTTGCCCTTGATTTATAGGATAAACTGACCTCACTGACATTTAAAGGAAGCCCCTGTTCATGGGAAAGTGTGAGATCAGCAGAAATGGGGGCTCACAGGGGGATCTCAATTTCTTAAGATAACTTCAGGCTTGTGCCCACCGACTGCCTTTTGTCTGTGAAGGCAAAGACAGACAGGCAGTTCTGGACCAAAACACAGTTTCCTAGTGCAAATGGGACTCAATCTAATTCTTGGGGGTGGTAGAGGAGGAAACATAGTGGAAAAAAAAAAAAAAAGACTGACAGAGTTGAAAATAAAACTTTTCTTGCCTAGGGATATTACCATCAGAGCAAACGTCAGTTGGGAAAGCATTGGACAATGGAAAGGAGCAACTTTTCCTTTTAGATATTGTTGTGATTTTGGATGCCAGTTTTAAACAATCCAGCTTGTGACAAATTTATGATTATAAAAATGATCATTTCTGCAAAAATGATCACTCTCTTAAAGCACTGTGTTAGATGGACGTGTTTAAAATCAAGTTACAATGGCTTTGCCAAACTTCGCTCCTCCATCCATAGGACCCAAAGACAGACATACATTGTTTGTAGCCTTCACATATCTCTTTGAAACTACACCTGGACACCGAAAAATGCCAATAATTCAATATGCACAACCCTAGGTATTATAGTAATTACTTTACACCATACAATTTTCTTTGCATCTCCACCAAGAACAGAAAGAATAACTGATGGCATTACACCTTAACACTTAATTTTACTTTCATTTTCTTAACCTATTTCATTTTCTCTTTCTTGTATATACATATTTGAAACTTTTTTCAGGAAAACCCTGCCACTAACACCCATGGCATGTATAGTGGCAATTGCAAGATTTATTTTTTAAGTCATATGCACATATCACATATGTAATGTGTAGAGGTAGAGTATCAAGGGGAGCCCTATGCACGCACAAAGCAGAAATCTGTGCACATATATTTTGCACCGTATCGTGGGAATAATTTAGTTATTTGTTTGCAAAGACTTTGCAGGTCTTTTTGTTCTCTATTGACATAAGTACCAGATCCCCACAGCGCAGTGAGCACCAGTGCAGGCAACCTTAGGTCAGACGCTCCTCTCTTTCTTTTCAGCCAGCCCCACTCCCAAATCGTTGTCAACCCCCAGTCGGCCTTGGGTTAAGAATGAGGAGGTGGAAAACGGCGCGTGCAGCCTTAAGGGTTCCTTCCCCTATTTAGGTTTCTTCCACTCCTTTGCCCTGGGAGAGCGGAGGGGCGGAGGGAAATAAAATACTGGTTGAAAAAGAAAAAAATATTTTCCCTCAGGCGTGGGTCAGAGAATTTGGAAAGGCCTACTCTCAGGCAAGTAAAACTTCACCAGGCCTGGGTTGGAAGCACAGGAGGTAGAGGCTGGGCCTAGCGCCCTCGGGAGGCCAAGGGCAGGGGGCCGACCCAAGGTCTTAGCCCTCCAGCTCTCCGTCGCGGGTTTGGGTCCCATCTCAAGAGTGGGGCGCGCGGGCTGGGCCTCCGGCCTGACACCTTCTCTCCTCTTCGGCAGTGAGCGACAGCTCCCCCTACCACAGCCCCAAGGTGGAGGAGTGGAGCAGCCTGGGCCGCAACAACTTCCCCGCCACCGCCCCGCACGCGGTGAACGGGTTGGAAAAGGGAGTCCTGGAGCAGGAAGCCAAGTACGGTCAGGTGAGGAGGCGAGGGTCAGGTCAGGTGGGTCGCTTGGCGGCAGGGATTTAGGCGATGAAGACTCGGGTTCCTTTCTGAGCTTCCCACGAGAGAAGCCCAGGCTGGCGCCCCTTTGCTGCTACCAGCCAGATCCTTCGTGGACTGGGGCTAAGCAGAGGCCCAGGCCTTGGAAGGCGGAGCTGGGGCCTCGACCCCCGCCAGGGGTCGGGAGAGCTCGCCAGGGCGCTGGGGGTCTGGGGCGGTGGCTCCCCGGGGCGCGGCTCTGGGAAGCGCCTCCAGGCCTCTCGGCCTCTGGGGGCTTGGGGAGGCGGCTCCTGAAGCCCTTTCAGCGGCTCTCATTGAGGGTAGAGTTAACCAAAGAAGGCGCTTCCGAAGAGCCAGGCGGAGCAGACTTGGGGCCTCAGACCCGCACCTTCACGCCCGCGAAACGCGCGCACCGGGTCTCGGCCCCGCGGTGCAGCAGCGGCTGTGGGGTCCTCAGGCTCGGACTTTCCCTCCCGTGGCTCTCAGACAAATCCGCTTGGCCAGTCCTGTGAAGAGGGGCACTCAGATAAACGTAACAGAGCTACCATTTTCTCGACTAAAGATCACATTGTAATCTCCCAAGGAAGTTAGTGAGAAAACCTCAAATTATACGGACTGGCTGCGGACCGTTTAATTTTTCTTTCCCTCTGTCCCTCCCTCATGTCTCCAAAGGAAAATTTAAAACACTCGTGTTTCCCCCCCCCCCCCCCCCAGAAAAGCTAAGCAACCACCACAACAAAAGCCCCAGATTTAAGTCTAAATTCATCACCGTCCTGGAGTCAAGAGTTCAAAACTCTCAAAAACCGAACCTTAAGGCAATGTAAGGTTTCCCCAGCAGACCTCAGTAGGTTTGCAAATTTCTTAATCCCAAACTGAATTCCAAAGCCTCAAGCTATTCAGTTTTCGTTTTATTATTTTGAAGACTTAAAATTTTTAATGTTTTCTTATCTGTCAAAATCAGCTTTTAAAATTAAGTGGAACTTGTTCCTCTTATTCACTTGGAAAAAAATCCTGGTCGTTATTTTCTGTAACAAATCCCATTTCCACTTCCTCTTCCCTCTCTTATTTTGTTGAAATGGAATCAGAATACACATTGGTGGCTCTCCAATAACAAATAACACAGAAAATAGCAGCAAGGAAAGAGAGCCCTTTTCCATAGTCTGTTTCTACTGTAAAGAATGTCAATGAGAAATGATAAGGAAGTTTGTCATTTTCTTTTACTAAAGCTCCCACCCTTAAATCGTAATTTGCAAAGAAAAGGCAGAATAGTACAATGGTTAGGAGCTCCAATCTCTGGCCGTACGACTCCTTAGGAAAATATTTAATTTTTTAGAGTCTCTATTTCTTCATCTTTAAAACAGGGAAATGATACTCCCAACCCAGAGGTGTTATGAGTGTTCAATGAGATAATGCAACCATATGGCACATAGTAAGCATTTATTAAGTATTACCTGTGGTTCTAAGTGGCAGTTAAAGAGAGACGTGTAAAAGCAAGTAATATTTATCAGAGTATACTTTGTTCTGAGAGACCATAGTCAAAACTTCAAGGGATTTTGTTACAAACATAGAAAGAGTGTATACAAAGCGCCTACCAGAGAAGCAAGCATTTAATAGGCGCTTAGTGCTTTTTATTAGGTCATCATTTATTGGACTAACGTTGTGAAGTATAGAGTTGAAAAAGTTTCTAATTCCCACATGTCATTGATGAACCCAGTTTATATATCAAGCAGTCATAATCCAAAAAAACCTTTATAGTTATTATTTATTTATTTATTTATTTTGAGACGGAGTCTAGCTCTGTCCCCAGGCTGGAGTGCGGTGGCGCGATCTCCGCTCACTGCAACCTCTGCCTTCCGGGTTCAAGCGATTCTCCTGCCTCAGCCTCCGGAGTAGGTGGGATTACAGACACGCGCTGCCACACCCACCTAATTTTTGTATTTTTAGTAGAGATGGGGTTTCACCATGTTGGCCTGGCTGGTCTTGATCTCCTGACCTTGTGATCCACCCACCTCGGCCTCCCAAAGTGCTGGGATTATAGGCGTGAGCCACCGCACCAGCCAGTTATTTTTATTTTCACTTCCTTGAATTATAGATCTAGCACTGAAACTTGTTTGGAAATGCTTAATTTATAATACACTTCAAAACTAAACTGACAAATTATTTAAAATAAAAAATTTGAAGTTTCAAGTAATTGATATTCTGATTATTAAAAATAGATTACCTTTTATATACTAAATTTTAAACCACTAAATTATCACATTTATAAAATAATATAAAGAAATAAGTAGCCAAATAAATATTGCTCTAAATACTTAATAAACTATTTTTTCCAGAATAAAAAATATCAAACTTACTTTTGCAAAGTTCTCAATTGCAATATGCTAATCTTCTGCATTGCAATGTTTTTAATAGTTAGATAATTCAAATGACGTAAAATTTCAAAACCTGAAAAGTTTCTAAGAATAATATAAATCAGTGGCTACTCTATGATAATATCAAAATAGTGCTTAATGCTGAAGATGTGCTAAGTAGGCACATAAACTTCAGCCATGTCATTTTTTTGAGCAGTTTTGAACTTTAGACATTGATTTCGTGTAAGGTTAAATTACACAGTAATACTTGTTTATAAACATACAAAGGCAAAGTGTTGCCCATATATGTGCATTTCTCTTACCAATGTTCAAAGGGCAGATTTATTTTTAAAAGTTATTTTTCAAAATGGAATCAGCATATTTCAACCAAAATGTAAACTCAGGTAACACATATTTTTCCCTCTGTTTATATTATGGCCAAAAACTTGAATGTCTTTGGCCAAAAAAAAATCTTTAAAAATTTTCCAACTTTCAGAGCATTTGTGATTGTTATTAAATAGTGCAATATTATGTGATACTAGTCTAATTTTATTATATAAAGAAGGAAATTGAGAATTCAGAATCATAGTGCTTAAAGCATATTTTTCCTGAGGACACCTGTAGAATTACCAAGGGGCTAAACTACACAACTGAGTATAGATACTATTGATTACCATAACCTAGAGTTTCTATTTTCAGCTTAAACTGTAGAGACAGATGCCCTAATTCCTACTAATTACAACTGTATGCACATTTCAGCTATGCATATAGATATCTTTTGTCTTTGAAAATTCAGTTTAGAATATTCCAACCTGTCTTCCATATTAATATTACATTGTAATTAACATTTTGCAGTGCCATTCAGAAGTCCTTATTGTCTCTGAGGATAGAATATTTATTTTGGCTTTTTAAAACCCACAGTTAATATGGGGGCTAGAAGTACTTAATCCCATTTACTTCTGAATGGCAACAATGTTCTCTGGTTCCTTATGGCTGGTTCTTTTCTGTTGAAAGCATAAAACTCCAATAGAATACAATTGGAATGGTCAAAAAACCTCATATAGAGAATCATAGGGGCCGGAATACGTTTGTCCTTTTAGGAAGTCTTTAGTGAATTAATGCTTCAATTTTATTCAAGCTATATATAAATAATTGTATAGTTCTTGAAAATTTTTCTACAAATGGGCATACTTTCTCAGGAAAAATACATTGAATATCTGATACTCTCAAGTAATTGGAGACACAGATTTATAAGCTTTGGGTATCTTCATTTTGGGGTTGCATATGTTAACGTGGTAAGTTTGATATAACACTAGCTACAAACTGGGATGTCAGAAATAGAGAATAGTCTATAAATAATTGAACTTTTCAAAAGTTCAGAATTAAGTTGTGAAAATAGTTGAATTTACAGATATAATCTGAAATTCTTATGCAGCATTTACTTGTACATGCATCTGAAATGAAGATAGTCTTCTAGAATCCTAAATGTGATTTTCTAGTGTGTTATTTTAAAAACTGACCGTCCTAGCGGATGTACTGTTCTCAGAAAGATATAAATGATATTGCACTAAATTTTTCTTCATATTAAAGTTAATTTTTATAAACAATTTATAATTTATAAACAATGAAATCTTAGGCAAATGCCAGCAGAATGTCTTTGAAATTCATAATGTTATCTGTTATGAAAAACATTATTTGACCTGGTTATATTTTAACCAGTAGTATTTCAAAATAAAATTAATGATTATATGTCAGTAAAATGTGTTGTATAAAATAGCAGGGAAAGGTAATTGAAAATTGTTCAAGGCCATGTCAATTTTAATAATATTTTGGAAAATTATAAAATTTAGAAAAGCTTTTAAATAGCAGCTTTCCGTTTCTTAAAAACATTTAGATCTACAATATGATAAGTAAGCGTAATTAAGATCTTGTTGGATGAATGTTGAAACCATATTTATAACCATCATTTCATTTTGTCAGGTATGTTTTACTAGGTCATTGCATAATGAATTAAAAAGGGAAGAATGACAGTCAGAAAAATGAGTTCACCAAAAAAGAGAAAATCTTGTTTATTTTCAGATCCAAAGCTTTTTCTTGCTTATGATATTGAGGTTGAAATTCTAGGTGAAGCATATCTCTATTTGTGGCTAAATCTACTTTATTATAAAGCCAAGGTAAATTCATTTTATCATAAGAGGAGGACCAAGTTGAACTGATAAGTGAAAGCAGATTATGGGTAGAGGACCTGGCACTGTTATTCGCATTTATCTTCACGATAAAAAATGTTGAATAGACAATTCCCAGAATTTGAATAATGGTCTATAACCTCTAATTGCCAGACATTTGCCATAGCAGTTTTATGGTGGTCACAAGTGTTTTGATGCTAATGTATTTTCATTTTCTTGGAGGAGGGAGGGTAAATGGAATAACCATAAATCAAATAATAATGGCTAGGTTAGAACTTCTGTTTACTTTTTAAAACAGCTTTATTCATTTTGCTTGCTTAAAGTGTAATGCTTGTCCTGTGATAAACGGTGCCTACCTTTTTGCTTTGTTTTTTAAGCAAGACTGTCACATCTTTTGCTTTCCACAAACCTATACTAACTTAAGTGTGCATATGGTTGTGGAATGCTTATGATGTATACTACTTTGTGTGGATACAAGATGATTAAGGCAAGTCCCTGTCCTCAAACAGTTTACAATCTAGCCCTCTGTCAATACAGTTCTTCGACATATTCACTAAAGTTAATTTTTAAAAACTGGTAAATCTGTATTTTGAACATTCAGAACAAATGAAATTAAAACATGTACTTTCATTCTTCTTGTAATAACCTTAACTAGAACTACATTGCACCTTATATATTTTTTTCTAGACTCTTTCCTTTAATGTCAGTGTGATGAAGTTGGTCTTTTCCTAAAAGTATTAAAACAAAGCAAGTAACTTACTTTTTCTAGGGTATGCAATTTAGTCTATTTTGCTTTGTATTAGTAAATCTCCTTCTCAAATTTAGGTAGAAGATAGTTTGCTATAGAGAGCACCCTTGCACAGTTCTTTCAGGGGAGAGAATTCTCATGCCTTTCATGGAAGATCCACATGAGAAAGGAGTTGATGGATTGAAGTCTTATTTATGGAATCTTTAGGTAAAGTCATTTTCAAAAATGAGATTTCCATTACATGCTCATTGCTGGGGTTTCATTTGGAAAATTTGTTTACTCTTCCCTGGGGATTCCATATGTTGGTTGATTTATAAATCATATTTACAATCCAATTAAATAGAGTAATTTAGCATGTTTGCTCCCACTATATTTATAGTGTACATTTGGTAGTCTCTACTCGACCTAACTAGCTTTTCAGATTAATTACATGCCCTTCACTGAAAACATTAAACAGATTTGGGACGTTTAAGTCATGTACTCTTTTACTGGAAAGAATAAACAAACATCAATGCTACCTGTAGTTGTTTTCCTTTGCGGTGGAAAATTTTACTCTTTCAGTGATTGCTTCATAAATAACAATTATTTGACCCAGTAGAGATTTATATCTTTTACTAATTTTATGTGTCAAAATTAATAGTGAGAAAATTGATGTGTTTATTGAGTCACTAAAATGAATAAATAATGAAGGTGGCAGGAGGCAGGTAAAATTTAAAGCACATTTACTTGCTCTTTTTTTTTTTTTTCTAAATTTACAAATCTGAACTTCGAAAGTAAAAAGTAAAATTAAGACAAAAGTCTCCAGACCCCCAAGCTAGGTCATAATTTAACCTGAGGGAAAACTAAGGGCTATTTTTATACTGTTTAAGTTTAAAGATTTCTATTTTTTTTTAAAGCAAACACTTTAGCCTCTCCTTGCCTTAATTTTTTATTTATTTTTATTCTTTTGGAGATGAAGTCTTGCTCTTTTTGCCCAGGCTGGAGTGCAATGACGCGATCTCCTCTCACTGCAACTTCCGACTCCCAGGTTCAAGCGATTCTCCTGCCTCAGATTCCCAGGTTGCTGGGATTACAGGCACCTGCCACCATGCCCGGCTAATTTTCGTGTTTTTAGTAAAGACGGGGTTTCACTATGTTGGCCAGGCTGGTCTTGAACTCCTGACCTCAGGCAATCCACCCGCCTCAGCCTCCAAAAGTGCTGGGATTACAGGCGTGAGCCACCGTACTGGGCCACCTTTTCCTATGAGATGAAATCAACTCCGAGCTTCTCTTCCTACCTTGTCTTTCTGCAGTACAAAGGGGATTGCATTACTAAAATGATACTAAATAAATATTGTGGATTTAAGAGAACTTTGAAATATTTACTAATAAGAATAATGACATAAAGCAAGTTTGTGAATTAAGTATGAGAAATTGGACAAATATGGAAAAATTTGCTCATTTTTTAACACTTGATAAATGAATGTAATCATGGAATAAATAAGGCACTAAAAGGTAATACAGGCCTAAATCCAATGTCCTGCCTCCCCGTAAATTCCAGGAGCATTATCTAAGATAAAAGTTCAATGCAGCATGTCTCTGAGGGCCACCTTTCAGGGGGAACATCTCTGGGCAAAAAGAAGTGGGTCCATGTAAGGGAACCACAGACATTGCAACAAAACAACTCAAGAGTTCAAGTAAATGGGGCACGTCAATGAGCAATAATTCCAAGAGCAAAGGTGTAAGAAAAGGGAAGATGACTAAGCAAGGATTTCAGAGAGAACTGTAATTTTGAATGACAGATAAAATACAAAGAAAAAAGAATAGGTAGGAAAAATTTAGCTGTGATGAAAAATAGAACTCACCAACAGTTATGTTCTGCTAACTAGAGCATTGTTTCTGTCATGTATAATATTAAATTGTTTAACCTTACATCCCTGTATGATGTTGGCCAAAGATTTTTATTATTTTACAATTAATTTTTAATGTTAGCATTCTTTTTTCATTATTCTTAGTTCACACTGGCATCAGTAGTATAAAATATTAGTTAATGCTGGAAATGAAAATATTAGTTAACACCACATACAGATGTGAACACCTTTCCATAACTGAATTGGATTTATTTCTTTCCAAACTCATTTATCATAGATTATTGGGACAATTCTAAATAAAAATGATAAAAACTATAATCTCTATGCAAAACTAAATTTTTTTCCCCTGTAATTTGATAGTTCTCTATCTTGATACCCATCTCACAAGAGCCTTAAAGTATGTCTCCTTTGAGATATAATCAGCAATTCTCAAAAAGTGGAAGAAACTGTTTTTTTTTTTAGAAGCTAAGAAAGAGGTGAGGATCTAACAATGAGAATCATGTTCTAGGAGAGAAAAGAATTTGTTACCGGATGTTATCTCAAAAGATGCTCTAGTTTTAAATTAAAGTGCATCTATCTTTTAAGTGTCCAGGAAAAACAGTATGATATGCTACAGAGGACCCTGCATTGGACAGGGGTGATAAATTCTTTTAACACATGGTCACTGACTTGCCAATTGGTTGAGGGTACATGGCTAAACCTCTTAATCTATATCCTTGTATAAAAAGAGGATGATTTCATTTGTATTCAACAGTTATGTGCAGTAGTTTCTTGATTAAAAAAATACAGCATCATCATTCTCTGGGACGCTTCAAATACACTTTAATTTCAGTTGAACATTGTCTTGTGTTTGTGACATGCTATCTTGTAATTATGATAAACTCAATCATTTGTAATGAACTATATAATTCATTAATCCTCATTATTCAGTAAAATATGTTGGATATTTCTTAGTGCCTGGGACGTAGGACACACTTAAGAAACTTTAGCTTCCTTTCTCATTCCCTATTTTCAAAGAACCAACATCGAAAAACACAACATGAGGTGTTTGTTCTTACAGAACATAGACACAAGGCTAAGCCCTCTAATATTTTTCTTATTTTGTCAGAAATGCATGAGTAATGTTAAGTCATACCCATGTATATATTCTATTCCATGTACATATTCATCTACTCTGCACTGAGAAAACAGTTTCTGAGACCCCACCACTGCATTCTCGTAGATGTAGAAGTGAAAACAATAGCCCAAATAAATTAAATTAGAAAGTAATTCATATGTTGCAATTGAATGAGAAGACATATTTAGCTAACATACACCTGATTAATTTAACTTTAAGGATTAAACCAATTTTCCTAATAAAATTATAGTATTTACATTATATTTTCACTAGGAAATATGTTGAAATGGTAATTCATTCATGTCACTATCAGGACACAGGATCTACTCTTTATTTCTAAATAGTATAAAAATTGAGGGGAAAAAATTAGACTACTTGAAGAAGGATGCCCAGTGTTCATGCCAGAATCAGGATTAAAAATCAGGGTGTTTTTAGTGTTGTTAATGGTAACGATACCAACAATAATTCATTGGCTGCCAAGAGAGCACTGGTTTCTAGGCAGGCTTGCCTGCCAGGAGTGCTGCATTGTGTTTGCAAACAAAGATTTTAACTTCTAAATTCACTTCAAGAGATTTATCCATGTGGCTTTTAAAAACTCACATCACAGGGCCCAAAAACTTGGCAAGCAAAATTTCCAATTTCAAAACCAGGTATATGCAGTTCTTTTATATGAGGAAAGACAGTTTCCTTTCTGATAAAACAGTCCTGGAAAAGGTACCTGCAATATTCATTTAAAAATCCTTACAAGACAAAGTGCCTGATTTTTGTATGTCCTTTGTCCAACGGGAATTTTCAATATGATCTCTTAAAATATGGTATATATTTTCTTAAACGAAGGTCGTGTTTGTTGTGAGTTTCTAACATGACAGCCTGCAGTCTGTGCCCTTCTTTACTGAAAATAAAAGCTATACCAACCAGGCCTGTCACAAGTGCCTCAACAAAAGAGTCAAACAAAACCCAAGTCCCGGGAAGGTTGACAAAGGCAATGAGGACAGCCGAACAGATTCTAAGAGTATTTAATCGCCATTGATTCTTTCTTCACCCTGCACCTCCTTCCTGTACTTCCAAATAGCACAAGCAAATACTATGAATTTTCTGGTTGCAGCTTTCTCTAAATGTTTGTGGAACGAATAATATCTTGCCATTATGTTTGTTTAAGTGGCAAGACTGTGAATGTCTTTAGAATATAATAAAGCTCAAATTTTTTTTTTTAAACAGTCGGAGAGTGGAGTTAGAGCATTGTTGGCTTACTCAGACTTAAATTCTGCTTCTAAGAACCTGTGAAATGTTCACTCCTATAATGTGATTATTTTTCACTTCTTTTCTACTCCTCTCAGGCACCAAATGGTCTCCCAGCTGTGGGCAGTTTTGTGTCAGCATCCAGCATGGCTCCTTACCCTACCCCGGCCCAAGTGTCGCCTTACATGACCTACAGCGCTGCTCCTTCTGGTTATGTTGCTGGACATGGGTGGCAACATGCTGGCAGCACCCCATTGTCTCCCCACAACTGTGACATTCCTGCATCGCTGGCGTTCAAGGGAATGCAGGCAGCGAGAGAAGGTAGTCATTCTGTCACGGCTTCCGCACTCTGATGGGAAATTCCGTCTCCAGCAGCTTCACCCGGGTCTCCCCGTATCAGCACCTCCTCCCCCAATTCGCAGGTCTCACATTCCACCCCTCCTGCCCTCCAACTCTCCTGCCTTGAAAGCTGGCTGTACGGACTCACATCCTTTGTGCTGATGACACTTACATATTTCTTGCCATAACTTTTCTCTTGCAGAAAAACTGACATGACTTTAGGATTTAAAAACAAGAGCAACAATAAGCATTGAATGAGACATTGTGTTGCCCACATACTGTCTTCATATAGCAAAGAAACCTACACCCCTCAAAGGGTTTAAGGAACTTCACAAACTAGTCTTTGGTAAAACCACATGTGTATATTTATTCTAAATCAACCTAAACTTTTGAAATGTGCAATTGTTGAGATTTTGCAAAATCAATAAAGGAAAGTACTTATAGAAAAAAAATTATGCTACACCCTCTAATCAAATATGGTAACCAAGTAAGCTTTAATTCATCATTAGGAAACAAATCAATAATTGACTTGTTTGAGTGATCCTTTGTTTATCTTTAAGACATGACCTATTTTGTTGAAAAATATATGTAGAACCCAAGCAATATCTGAATCTAGCTCTCCCTGGTGTTTTGACTTGGTTCCAAATACAATAATGTTTATATTTTCTATTAGTTTGTAAATATGGACTCTGGATGGTGCATTTGTGTCTTCATTCCATAAGATATTCCCCTCCCCCCAGCCCCACCCCCTTCTCTATTTTTTTCTTTCTTTTTTGCAAAGGTGACTTTCTGGCAACGTCTTTGTCTCTGTTTGGTGGTGGGCTGCTCGGGCTCCTGGACCTGGACTTGCCCCCAAATTTTGTGTATGCAGTGAAGGCTTCAGCATCTCATGAAGGACACTTTCTTTCTACAGCAGAGGACACGAAAAACAAATAAAACAAGCCAGTCTCCCATTTTGTACCCAATCAAACAACACACACGCCAAGCATATAAAGACAAGAGGGTAGAAGATATCTGAACAAGAAGGCTCTAAAGGAAGTCACTTAGAAACTTAAGTTTAATGTGAAATGTTTTGCAAAGATGCTTAAAATGAACTTTGTGTTAAGAAAACCACTGTGAAACTAAATTGTACTGTTATTGTTGGCTTACCTGTGTGTTCAGCAATCTCAGCCCAAAATTATGTTGTAATTTAAAGAAAATGGAAAATTCTGCTCTAATGAATGTAACAATGGCTTGCTGTGAAGTTTACATTGTTGTACAGAAGCATGTATCGCATGTAGGTAAACTGGTGGTGGTACTAGAAATACAATGTTATTTAATTTTAACAAATTCCCTTTATTCATTTCTGAAATTTCAGAACACAGTTTAACTCATAAACCTTTCTAGACCAATTTATTTTTCACTTTAATGTTAATAACAGCTGTGGAGTATATGTGTGTGTGAGCATGTGAGTAGTATGTGTTGTATTTTAAAACAATTGATTTTCTGGGGCAAAATTCTACAGTTTGTAATCCCTTCTGTTTAGGAAGTTCTTCCTGGTTGGCAAAATAGGCTTAAAAATATGTTTTTAGGGCATTGGTACAATTCAACTGTTGGAAAATTAATATATTGAAGGTTTTTTGGTACTAATTCTGTGCAATAACTAAAAGAGCACCTCACTGGATATGGATGTTGAAGATGGATTCCCTAGGTGATTTTAATTTCTTCCCGTCTGTGCTGTGCACAGTCTACATGGCAATGCAGTTCCACCACATCAGTTTCACAGCTTCATTTAAAACTCAGATGGCTAGATTAGTTAGGTTTTCAAATCACTAGGATGTAAACAGTAAGCAGATTAACATAACAAGTTATGTTAGAGTGACTGCTTTTTTCAAACAGCAGATATCTTATAGAGAGCTTTGAACTGCATTTATTTCTAAAGCAACCGAAATTCAGTGCTACAAATAGAGGATTATAACTTCAGGAGAAGAAAAAGCAGGAGCAGATGAACTCTCAGGGCCATAGTCTTCCTTTGATCTTGTAAAACTCCCATTGACATCTGGAGTTCCCAGTCTGGTGAGAAAATAGACTATAAACTGAATGGAACAAAGATCCAATCCAATAATTTGGTGGAGACTTTAAAACCATACCATGCAGGGACTTTCCTGTCATCTGAAAAACTGATGTAAGGTACAGAACTATTCTTTATCAAACGTTTTTAGGTGGCTGTTAGGGGGCTTTAAAAATTATTAATTGCTTGTGTGGAAATGCAAATAATGTTATTTTCTTTATCTAAATTAAGAAATCTCTTGTTATTGTGCTATTTATAATTTTTTTCTGGTTCTTGTATTTTAAAAAATCTAATATTAATGGTATTGAAGTTTCCTTTTCTCCCTCTAGGTCTTAACAGTGAATTCACATGGAGTAATTTTTAAAAGACAACAGATACAATTTGCTCTTCAAAGAAAATTATGATTTAAAGCCACTTTTTAAAATACAAGAAGAAAAATAGAATGGATTAAAGGGTTAACTTTTAAAGATTATTATTATTGGTTAATGTTGACATATTTCCTCTATCTCATAGATGATAAAAGTGTTGCTTTTAAACTGGCAAATGCACTCTTCAGAAATCCTTTTCTATCTTATCCACATGGAGAGGTTAAAGGTTCAATTTCATGGCCTCTATGCAGGCAGTGCTCTCATAGAATGCAAGAGTATTACCTGCAAGGATAGAATGCAGTTGTGCAACAGAGACACATTCTTATTTCTCTTTTTTAACAATTTTGTTTTGTTTTTATGACCCTTTTATTGACTATTGGACTGAAATATAAATTTTAAAAAACACGTTGGAAAGGATGTACAACAGAAGGCTATGTATGTATATACAGTGTGTCAAAAGCCTTTTATTTTTATACTTCAAATGCTCTAAATTAATAAAAAGTAATAATTACCATGTTATCTTTTACTTTTTATTTTCAAAATGCTTTAGTAGTAGAAATAGCCCCTGGTAGTAACTTAGGACAGGTGTCATGTGGACTTTCAGGTATTCTTGTTGACTTGACTGAATCAGCATCATTTCTGGATACAGATATAAAATCAAGTTTGGTTACATCAAGACCAAGAAGATATTTTTGGTGGTACATGTTAGTATAGTAATCCTTAGAAATGCTAAGTGTATTTCTCTTTTGGAACATTTCTCCTTCATCATACATATTTTAGTACTGCAGACAGCCGACTTCCCATCTGAAGTTGTCGTTTAAAACTAATAACCTGAAAATGCAGTTCTGTTCTATACATTCTTTCTAAAAATGGCGCAGGTAGGCATGTTGAACAAAGGTATTTGGATGTAAATACTGATGGCTGACAAATGGGTCCAAAGGTGCTTCCAATTTGTGATTTAATGTGAAAATATCTCATCAACAAAACTTGTCTTCAAAGAGAACTATGAGAAGCAAAGTAAATTTTATTGCATGTTTCCTACTTGTTAGAAGAGATTTGGGATATCATGATTTAAAAATACATGCTTAAACAACAGTGTTTTAACGTTCTGTTCTAAATAATGTTTTAAAATACCTGTTTATTATCTTACAGCAATGTGAGATATAAAGTAGATGTAGGAAAATAGAGCTGATATGTGCATAGATACTACAGAAAACCAACAGATTTACATTTTAACATAGTATTCATAAAATTAAACATTCTAAAAGGGTCATTTTAGTGCACTTTAAAGCATTTTTCTTGTGCTCTTTAAATATTATTTATGGAATAATTTAATTCATTATAAAAACTGTTTAAATTTTGGCTTAACTTTTTTTAACCCAGTCTTTGAATGATTTCAGTTATTTTCAATAGTTTAAGCATTTCTAGACCTCTTAGAAAAAAATACTGATCAATACAATGCATTTTCATTGTGAAGCAGTGAAGACGAACATAGGAGACAAAGTTTATATTTCTTTTACAAAATATATGATTTCTATGCTATTTTCCTATATTCACTTTAAATACCTCATTGTTCCATATTATTTTTTCTTCTCACAGTTTTATTTATACAGCCAAAACTATCATCTCAAGTTGTCTATAGATATTTTTAAATTATTAAAATAGATTTTGTTCTTGAACAGTTTTCTCTTTCATAATTATACACCTGGCTGGTCGATAGTCTCTCTTCTTCATGGTGCTGCATAGCAAATATCCATTATCTCAAGGGGGAAAAACACTTCCTAGGCAATCACCAGTTCTCCTGAAGCCATGAATAGGTGTATTCATAAACCAGCAGCATCACTGCACCACCTAGAAAAGAAAAGAGCTGTTTTTTATTGCAAATCCTCTGGAATAGCACTGGCTTTCCCACTGGGTTTCTGAATCCATGATGTCTCACACAGCCTGTCGGGCAGAGGCTGTTCAGAATCAGCAGTTCTGGAGCTTCAATACAAAGATACAAACTACTGTGGAAAATTCTCAGGATAAAATCAATACCATCTTGAGTCTCCAAATATATTTTTCCCCCATGAGTTTTTGCAACTTTCATCATTTCTCATCAGATTCTTTTTCAGGCACTTTTAATTTTTAAAAGTAAATAAATATAGACATAGTTAGTCATGTAAGGGAATGTGGCTTTCCTGCAAACAGAAACCTTCAGATTCTTCATGTGTAGGCTAAGGATTTATCTTTTCCAGTCCATAATTAGCAGTCTTAATTGCATTCAAGAAGGAAATCTCTAAGATGGTGCTTGATGGATGAGTCTAGTTTTCTGTCATAGCTTTCAAACTGCATTGCAATGTGGAAATTAGATTCTGAATATTTAAAAAATCTGTATTGCAAAACCTAACAAAAGCAGGTTGAAAGCTAACCTTCATTCCTTTTATCTGCTTCGGGTGTATATGGATTTGAACTCGAAAATTTGGTAGTAGGGGTTGGATGGCATGAGACCACCATTTGTCTTGGAAGAAAACAGCTACATAACTAGTTGTGAAAAGACATGCTCTGTAGTATGTCAACAGGAATATGATACAGAAAAGCAGGCACTAAGGCTGCTGGATACCTAGCCACTGGGAGAAGAATTTGTACGTGGATCATTTTATGTTCTATTTGATGCAGTAAATAGCATGTGTCCTGTGCCCTTCAGGATAATCTCTTTTTATCCTTTTATGTCTAACTGTGTGAAAAACATTACAAAATCAAAATTTGGACAAATATCATGAACACAACTTAGAGAAGACTTGGCTGCATGAATAGAAGATTGACTTCTGATGGAAAGAAATAGAACTTGATTTGGGTCTTAGTTATTTTGAACATACTGCCATACACTTTTTTGTTTTTTTAAATCTACAGGCTGCACATGTTTGTGTAACTATATACCAAAGATAATTATCTGCCTGTAATTTTCATTTTTAACCCATAAAGATACTCTATTAGTCCTCTCTCAGCTGCTCTAGACCTCTTGGAACTCTGACAGACAAAAAGAGCTGCACTACAGAGGGTTATTAATATGTAAGTAATTGCTGCATTTATTCTTATTAACCATTAAGACAAGAATATGCAGAGTTGGGTTAGTTTTTGGCCTAGTCATAGCTGAAGTTTAAATCACAGACTTCAAGATTCTTTCATGGAAGGTATCTGATTGTTAGCCACGCTGAGCTGCTAAGGCTATTGTAAAAATGCTGGATGTTTCTCCAGAACAAACAACAAAAATTCCAGGTTCACATTTCTTTTTCTTTTTTGTTTTCTTTTACTTTTATTATTTTTTTTTACGTCTCTCTCTCATTCTTTAAGAAAAGTTTCACCCTTCATTCAAAAGTCTTAATCTTAACTCAGTGGTACCTTTCTTTCTAGGTTTCTTTGGTTTGAAGTCGCTGTGATGCACACATTTGGAATGAAGTGGAGGGCAGGTCTGTGAGTGGTTTCCAGATATTGACAGTTTGGCTTAGCCTGGACAGTCAGTTCAAGAACGCTTTTCTTTGGGTATAACACCACAGCAACTCAGGACCCCTCATGCAAAACATTTAAAAAGCCAACCAAACATTTGCAATCCTGTAACAAAACTTGGGGTTAGATTATTTAAGAGTTTTGGATGAAGGCTCCAGTCAATTACAATTTTAGCTAACCTCTCCCTTGTCACCACCCTTTTTAGGCCCATTCCTTTCTGAGAAAGTTGGTTTAGGGCTGGTGCTGTGATTTCCTCTCATATTAGGTCTACCAGCAGGTTTTTACTCTGTGGTGAAGGAAAAACACCACATACTGGCAGAGATGCACAAAATTCCCCACATTCTATTACTGGGTTAGCTTTTACACATGGGCCAATGACTAACGGAAGGTAGATCTGAATCCCAAATATGAAGCAAAATCCATGTGTAAAGGCCTATAAAGATTGGGATAGATGGGTTGGGAATTGTGGAAGTGTTTCCTAAATATATGAAAGTGTGAGCTGTTCACCATCTTCAATTTACAGACTGTTGTTCTCTATCTTAGATTAATAGAAATGTTGGTTCATTGGGCTGAGATCTAAAGGTGAATGTGGATGTGTGTTTGTGTAGTAGGGTAGGAGGACAGTAGTATTAAAAGGGAGGAACTGCAAAGGGGAGAGCGGAGGAGTAGGAGAAGGTTCTAGGAAATATTACCAGTATGTATAAATAGGTGAGTATAACCTGATTAAAAAATATGTGTGGTCTAGAGTATACTTTTGTACTTATTCGCAAGGTTGCTTATAATCCAATACTATTTGCCCTGGCAGTTGAGTCTGCAGCAGTTATTTTCTTATCTATTTACACAGAGGCAGCCGATTCTCCCTGTGGGAATGGCAGCCGGTTTTTTTGTGGGTTGGCGTTCTGAAGTGAGGCCCTGAACCAGAAGCCTCCAGCGTCATGCTGACAAAGGCCAGGAGAGGTAAGCGGCTAGTTACAGTGTCACCACTCCCCAGAGGTGACTGTGAAGATGAGTGGCTTTTGCTGTTCATGGAGGCAAGCTGTCCTCCTTTTCTCTTTTTGAAATGAAGTTGAGGCAGGAGCAAGAATGAATTAGGAGCACGAGGAAACGTTTAATTGGGCTGGTCCCTCACTCAGTGAAAAGCCTCCCCTTTAGCCAGAAGCCACTGCATATACCTCAACTCTTACTCAAACTCCTACTGCCTGTGGCTTCTTCCTATTGACTTAAGCTGGGTTTTGGCTTCTGTCAGCCTCCAGCAAGGTCATAAATAGTACTTAATAAACAAAGGTAGAACATTTCTAATGGATGTCTTCAGTATCTCAAATACTCATAGACAACTTTATATTCCAAAGTTTTTGTCTTTTACAAAGTGGTAAACCTTTATTTTGTTGCTGATGGACACAAATAACAAAAAAAAGAGACAACAGAACAAGAAAGAAGGAAGGATTAAATAATCAAAATATCATTACCTGGTCCAAGTCTCATAATCTTGGGAAGCAGGCCTTTGTACAAAGCTAAAATCCTGTAATAGGAAGGGAAAGAGAAACATTCTTATTCTGAAAATAAATGGAGTTGTACCTTAGCTTTATTGAGATGGGAGCCCAGCATTTAAAAAAATAAATTATTTGGAATTATACACATCTCAAAGCAGACAGCATCTTAGTATTCTCTGTAGCAAACTGGATGTGGGGAAAGAGTTAATCAATTCTTTATTACCCAACTCTGCTGGTCCTGCCCAATCAGAAACATGACTTTCATCAGCGAGATGCTTTTGCTTTCAAGACAGGTCTTACTTTTCAAGACAGCTGTGTATATGGACAGAATGACTTTTGTAATTGAATTTAAAAGACCACAAACTCAGTCTTTACATTAGGAAATATGATGCAGTTTATATCAAAATAATAAAATATTACTTGTTTACTTGAGGAAAAGGGCGGCGACAAAACAGAAAGTAAGATTTTAAAAAATCAGAAAAATGCACATACTTTAAATTTTTAAAATTATCTTTACAGAACTCTATAATTCTCCCAGGATAATATAATTAGGTGGCATTTTGATGGGATTTAGAGTCAGAAGACAATTATTCTCCTGCATTTATATTAATAGGACATATAACATACAATACTATATTATGCAAACTGTCAAGTAAAAAGTTCATCTTGGCATTTTATGGCAAACACGCAGCATATTGTCACTTGATGGTGTAAGCACATGTTTACAACATCTTATTATTTTGTTGTCTTGGAAAGTTTGTCATACATATTTGCAGAGTTTCTTAGACACAAGCTCCACTTAGGAGGGCTTACTGGTTCTCATCTAAATGGAAGGACAATTCAGTTTTAACAATACGTGAGCCTTATACATTTATTAAAATAAGAATGTGTTATGTTACCCTTCTTCCTGATAGACTGTTGCCATTGTTTTAAAACAGGTTCTGTACTTGATCTCTCCAGGAACCGGTTGAGGCCCTTGAATCCTACTTTTGGCAACATCAAAAGGGATGTTAATGACTGAGGCTATTGTCCCCGAGAGAAGACCAATCCCAAATTTTCTCAAAAACTCCAAGGTTGGATCCTAAAAGAAAAGAAGAATAATATAACAGAAAGGGGAGCGGAAGCCCCTAAGTCGGTTAAACACTATAAAGCAATATGTATTTAAGCAGAGCATTGCACTCACGGCACCCTCCTGTTATTCCAGCGGAACACATTAGGATTTCCTAGGCTGGAACTTGTTTTCTTGACAATCCCATTGGCTATGTTTTTACACATGGTCTAAATTGCTGAAGTACACATTTCCTCACACAGGATTTATAAACACAGTTCATAAAGAAAGACTGGTATGGCATATGGGGATGATTTGTATAATTGGGCTTCACAATGTACTTAGTATTACTGTATCAAAACAGGAGAAATCCAAGCACACTATTAGCTAATTGGCCAGAATATTTTACAAATGACAGCAACTTCCACCATGAAGCCTACTAAAATGCTCATTTGTGTGTGGACCCCCAAATGTTAAATTAAATCAAGGCTACTCTCGGTCTGCTGCTATTCCCTGCCAGGTTTTTTGCATTTATTTTCACGTGTAGCTGATCCACTGTACTGAGAAGTGCTAGCTTCCTGTTATTAACAAACCAACTTGGGGCAGCTGCAAAACAGCCTGTGATATTCTGTGCATTATAAACAGTAGTAAGTCACTGGACTAATTGGCTGAAGAATTTACAATCCATTGTTTCGGAATCTTGTTCTTCCTCCACGGCAAAGGAAGAAACTGAGAAAGAGAGAGCAAGAGTGAGTAAAAGAGAAATATTTCTTCTTTCTGTTAGAATTTAGGCCCTTCACGTCAGTCTGATTTGATTTTCCACCCCCACCCTCCGCACTGCTTTCTGACATCAAAGTACTTAATTAGGTCTTATGTGGGAGTCACTTTCCTTTGGCCTATTTTTGTGCCCTCTGAGCTCACATTATGATTTGCTATAATGAATTTGCTGGGAAGTTCTCATTATGTTGCCAACCTCAGTTCTATGTTTTCAGTCCTCTGTTCTCTGAAGAGAGGTCATATCACATACTATAAGCTGCTGACTCTGACCCCCCACCCTATCTTTTCCCTGCCCTCTTTTTTGATTGATATTTTAGAGGGATCATCACAGAGGAATAATATAGTGCTGTGCCACAACACTATTTTATCCAGAGGGGAAGCATACCACGCTTAAGTTAAACAAGAAAATTCAGGTCTGAGCATTACATGCTTCCAGCCTCTATGAAAGAAGAAAACTTCTGAGGGCTCTGAAATTTTCAGCTGAACCAAGAGCCAGTTACCATCACAGAAACTCCTATGTGGCTAAATATAAAAAGCAAGGGTTTGGTAATAATTCCTGGATCTGGGCCATACAGGTGCCGGGGAGGTTTAAAGGGATTTGAAAACCAACAGGGTGTTTCAACAGGAAAAACAATGCAGTGATTGCAGTATGAGTGAGGTGTGTTTAAATAATTCCCTCTCCCCCCATTTTTTCTCTTTTACAAGGAGAGAAAAATGCCTTTATGTTACTCCTCTCCATTATGGCACAGAAGCAGAACTGGAGCTCAGGAGGACAGTGAATTCTAGACCAGCTCTGGTTGTCTGACCTCGGATGAGTCACTGAATCACCTAGAGCCCAGTGTATACAAGGGAAGTTTTGAACACCTACCTTACCTCTAAATTGTATCATTTTTCTGATAAATAAAAACAATAATATAAGTAAAAATGTTATAAGTGTTGCACAAACCTGGCAGAAAATGAATAGTATTTTTATGTAGCCTGTTTTCTAAAGATGCAAAACATTCTGTGAAAAGATGTTTTCTTGAAATCCCCGTGACATTGCAAAGCTCTCTTTCTTTTTCAATTAAGGACAAGAATGGAAATGATGATTTGTATACACATTGTCCTTCTGGGAAGTTTGGGAGACTGGCTGATGTGTTTGCTGAGGACCAAAGTTGGGGATGGAAGGTGAACAAAGAGACTCAATGATGGTCATTGTGCTTGAGAGATGGCACTGGAAACCAAAAGCTTAGGTCTCCAGGTCATCATATCATAGTGTTCACTAGCAGGAGTAAGTGTCCACCTTTGTATTTATTTATTTATTTAAGATGGAGTCTCACTCTGTTGCCCAGGCTGGAGTGCAGTGGCAGGATCTTGACTCACAGCAACCTCCACCTCCTGGGTTCAGGTGATTTTCCTGCCTCAGCCTCCTGAGTAGCTGGGATTCCAGGTAGATGCCATCATGTCCAACTAATTTTTTGTATTTTCAGTAGAGATGGGGTTTCACCATGTTGGCCAGGCTGGTCTCGAACTCCTGACCTCAGGTGATCTGCCTGCCTTGGCCTCCCAAAGTGTTGGGATTACAGGTGTGAGCCACCATGTCCGGCCCACTTTTGTTTTTTATACATTTCCCAGTACAACAGTAAGATCCCACAGTGGTTCCCCAATCCAGCTGTGCTTCAGAATCATCTGGCAATTTTACAAAATACAGATGCCTGGGTCCCGCTGCAGACCCATCTCGGGGGTCCCAGATCAGAACCTCATAGGAAGGTGCCTACAAATTGTTTAAAAAGCTCTCCAGGGCTCCTAAGGTTGCCAGATAAGGACCTGAGTCTAGGAATCAGTGATTTTGATGTTCCACACTGGCAAAGCAGATGGTCAGTTGCTACCCCTGTGGGCATTCTAGGGAGGAAAAGAATTTGCTTGGGATGGCCATGAGGCTATCCCTGACCACTGGCTTCTGGGCCTGTAGTCAGTTTCTTCCTTGACCCTGCTTGAATCCAGCATCCCCAGCTGGGCCTGCGTGTGCAAGGACAACCCTCTCAGCTCACCTCTGCTTTCTTTGCCACGTGCCACCAGCCATCCTCGAATGAATGCAGCATCTCAGATGCCTCTCCCGTTCATCCTCTCCTGGCCACTGCCACCTCTCCGGCTTTAGATCAAGTTCCCATTACCTTTACCAAGTCTTGCTTCCTTCCTGCCTTCTAGGATCTCTTCTTCACAGTGATATCAGGGTTCTCTTTTTAGAAAAACAGATCTGCTTCTGGTATCTTCCTACTCAAAGACCCTCAATACTTCCTGGATACGCAGAGAATAAAGACAAACTGGCTCACTTGCCATTGATTTATTTCCCATGCCCTCAATATGCTTCCAACTTATGTTTCCAGCTTCCACTTCTACACCCTACCCTGAATCCATACTATGGTCACACTGGTTAATTCATAATTACTCAAACATACCAAGTACCTTCCCAACTCCACGCTTTTCTTCAAACGATTCCTGCAGCCTAGAATGTCTTTCTCCATCATATTCACCTATAGCAATCTCACTGCCCTTTAAGGTCCTGCTTAAATCCCATTCACCCAAGGAAGTTTTACAGATCCCCTGTCAAAATTGATTTATCTTCTCCCCTACTCCCAAGATACTGTCTGAACAACAGTCCTCACCTTTGCTATGGCCCACTTAGTGTTCAGTATATTTTTGCACATATCTCTCTTCCCTGCAGGGCTGTGAATCTGCATAGCATAGGAGCATGTGTTACTCCTCTTTGTGTCATCTGTTTT
The DNA here is from genome assembly GCF_047675955.1 of Chlorocebus sabaeus. NCBI lineage: Eukaryota > Metazoa > Chordata > Mammalia > Primates > Cercopithecidae > Chlorocebus > Chlorocebus sabaeus. The sequence continues at coordinate 13,122,127 of NC_132927.1, forward strand.
GCAGAGTACACAGTAGGTACTAAATAAATGTTTGCTGACTGGTCTATCAATGTTTATACTTATTTATTTTTTGTAGAAACTATGAGAATTAGGCTTAATCCTTAATCATTTTTTTTCTCAAGACTTAATGTCTTCCAGGCTGGAAGTGAATCCTTATGACAACGTTGTATTTCTGTCTTTCTCTCAGAAGGTATTAACATGGGGGCATGACAAGGTATCGGGCATTTGGAAAGTGGAGTATTTCAGAGTGGATAAATTGAGACTTTCAGGTCACAGAGACAGAGCTAACCTGGGGTTGCCCAGTTCTATTGCTCAGCGACTCACACAGAACAACATGATATGGCAGGCTGTGGCCAGATTTTAGGAAAACAAACAAACAAACAAAAGCAATTGACAATTGACATAGTACTCTCTGGGCTCTTTGGTCTTAGATTTCCTGACCTTTTCCCTAGTAGAAAGAGGCATCCACTTGCCTCAAAAAGAATGAGGATTCTTGTAGCAGGACCACAAAGAGAGAGAAAAAGGTAATGGTTTAGTGTTTTTACTTTCAAATTAGAATCTTGATCATAAAAATGGAAACCCTGGAGAAGAGGCATAGTCTTGAAAAAGATTGGGAGCAGGGGACAAAGTATGTGGAGTCCACATGTAGAGAAGGCACCAGGATCCCTACTAGTGGCTGTGGCCAGAGAGCCATCATGCAGGAGCCATCCAACACATTGGACCCTTCCCTGGCATTCTGGTACCGTGTGGCCAGGGAAAAGCACCTCCCTTGGAAGCTGCCCTCACGGCACCTGGAAGAGAGGGTCTTCATAGCTGCTGCCAAATCAGGTTCAGGAATGATGCAGAGCACTCCCTAGTGCTAATGCTGCTGAGCTCATCCAAACTGCCCTGGTGGACAACCTCCTTGTCAGCAACACAGGGCCCTAATAAGCCTGGGGACAGGACGATGGTGTGGAGGAGAAAGTTCCAACCCTAGTCCTTGGGTGGGGCTGGGTCATTATTTGGTACTTATTTAGAAACTTTCCTTTGAAGCTATCTAAGACATAGACATCTCTGTGAGTTGGTCAATGATTTCACTGTCATTATGATGGTTAAAACCCCTAGGCAAATTGAATTTGCATAGCATTTTGGAGTTACCTAGCAGACAAGTTGCGTGATCAGGGAGAAAAACCCTCAGGCAATGATTCTTTACTGGTTAACCATGAAATAAGGGGTCCTCAACTTGGAACCTGAGTCAGAGGAGAAAACAAGCAATACAGGAACCCATTTCATTGAACATAGTGAGCTTTTGTGGGGAGTAGTGGGATGGGGGAGGTGGAGAGGACGGGTGGCCATGCTGAAACCAAAATGCTCGGAGCTGAAGAAAGCAAGTTGAGTGTGGCTGTCGCCTCTACCCAGACCCCTGTTACCCCTGGGGATGCCTCTGCAAGCCCCTGGGTGGTACCCAGGCAGCATCCAGGACAGCTGCCTGCTGCCTTCCGTCCTACCGCCCCACCTCCAGCAGCCCAGGACCCTACATTTCCAGCCTTTCTCTTGGCCTCCTCTCTTCCCACAGGCAACTCACTCCAGGTTAAAACATGTCTTCCCCAGCTCACAGAAGAGGTAACAATTTTAATAAAAATAAACATTGATTGAAGTACATATTTTGTGCCAGATACTGCTAAGTGCAAATGTCTAAGCATTACATCTGTTAATCTTCACAACCTTTGAGTTACGAACTATTATTATTATTCTTATTTTACAAATGAGTTAACTGAAAGGTTAAGTATAAGAAGGGATTTTTTGTTACATCCAAGTGAACCCAAGACTTTGCCTGCAGGCATAGTTTTTCTTCTTATACTCCTAAGAGTTAGTGGGTGGGTTGGTGGGGGAGAAGTTTAAGAACCTTCTGAAATTCTAAGCAATGCTTCTGTATTAGTCCATTTTCATGCTCCTGATAAACACATACCCCAGATTGGGCAATTTACAAAAGAAAGAGGTTTAACTGGACTTACAGTTCCACATGGCTGGGGAGGCCTCACAATCATGGCGGAAGGCAAGGAAGAGCAAGTCACATCTTACGTGGATGGCAGCAGGCAAAAAAAAGAGCTTGTGCAGGGAAACTCCTGTTTTTAAAACCATCAGCCTTCATGAAACCCATTCACTATCAGGAGAACAGCATGGGAAAACCCGCCCCCATGATTCAATCATCTCCCACTGGGTCCCTCCCACAACATGTGGGAATTATGGGAACTATAAGATGAGATTTGGGTGGGGACACAAGGCCAAATCATATCAGCTTCTGTGTCTCTGTAGATGCGCTTTTCTGGGGAGTGTGTCTGTTGATTTTATTAGGCTTGTAAAAGCTTGAAAACAACTTCATGAGACCATTTTCCCTACCAATATGTTTATGAAGTAAGGAAAGGGCAGTGCAGGGTTGAAAACAAAGAGGCTAAAAACAGGAAGCCCTAATTTTCACAGGGGTTCTCAGGCAATCCACCTAAATAAAATGATTTCCACACACAATCCTGCTCTGGAGTCTAGTTACTCACACCTCAACCATATCCATGAACTCTGTGATTCTCAAAGTGTGTTCCCCACACCACCACCATCAGCACTATGTGGGAACTCATTAGAAATCAAAATTGAGGTTCCCCCCCAGACCAGTGAATCTGGGAATGGAGCCCAGCTACAGCAATGTATTTGAACAAGTCCTCCAAGTTATTCTGATGGATGGTAAAGTCTGAGAACTACTGATTAATTAAGTTGATCATTCACCCTCTTTGGATCCTTGGGCTGGATAATTGATGCTCTAAGATTCATCTTAATCACTGACCCTAAGGGGCTCTGGATGTGTTGGGAAGCATTTTGAAGCTTTCTTTGGTGGAAGCAGGGGTTGTTTCTTCAAGGCTGCACAACTGAAGGCAATGATGTTAAATCTGTTCAACCTCTCCTATCCTTAGCTCAGTCCAAAGCCGGAATGGCTATCAGTGGGGTCGCCTGATCTGAGTGATACCTATCTCATAGTTTGAATGGGTCATTTTGTACTGGCTAGCAGTGAGTACAGCATTTCTGTCGATAACCATAATAATAAATAACAAGGAAATTAATAGCAAAAGTAAATAGCAACAAAAAATGCTATACATGTTATAATATTTGTATTTTTTCATACTATTATGAGTAATAATGCTGTTATTAATAATATTTATTGCCAGGCACAATGTCATATGTGAAAAGTATATACAAAATGTATATATGATATAACAAACCCTATGAGTTACGCGTATAACACCATTTTACAGGTAAGGACATGAGACATAAAAAGTTAAGTCAGTTGTCCAAGATCACACTGCCTGTAAGAGGTGGAGCTTGGATTTGAGCCCAGCTCCTTCTGACTCCCAAGCCTATGTTTCTTAACCATTATGTCATATTGCTTCTTGTGACTGATTCATTCATTGTGAATCCAGCCAACAAAGATTTATTGGGTGTCTGTATATGTCCAGTCTTACACTGGGTGCTAGAGTTGGGTATGAAGGTAAATGATCCAGAGAGGGGACTGGAAGTGGGCGTCCAAAAAGTATCCCAGTTCAATGTGATTAGTACTGAAGGGGGAATGTGAAAAAAATGGAGGGCAAACATACAGTATGAAGAGGAAATTCCTCCTGGGATTTCACTATCTGAGTCCTGTAAGATGGTATCTAGCTTCTGCCTCTTAAAGCTTGGCCAGTTGTTGGCTGTTAAGGAAGTCAACAGAAGACATATTATTATAGTGAGTCACCATATTAGCTGTATGGCTAGCTCTCTGAATTGAGAATCACATGACCTGGAGTATCATTTTGCCTTTTTCCATTAATTTATTTTAAAAATTGGAGGAAGAAGATGAGAATAAGACACTCACTATGAGTTAGGTACTGGGTTAAGCCCTTCGTATACTTAAGCCCCACAAAACCCCCGAGCAGATGAGGTACCTGAGCCATACAGAAATTTGCTACCTTACAAAGGGATATAATCTTGAATTAGTCAAAAGAGAGCTAAAGTCCTATTATTTAGAAGTGAAGAAGCCAAAGTATTGGGGACTCTGAGATTGCCACATGTCAATCAGTTTTAGAGACATGTACACTTGCCTCTCAGGGCTGCACCCTAATTCAACATGCAAGGAGATCACCTCTTAGGCCAAGAGAAGACTTAAGTGACAGAAAATAAAAATCCCAGAATCACAAGACTAGGAGTAAATTCAGAATGCCACCTAGCCGAAGTAAAGTATTTTGAATGGATCACACATAAATTATGTAAATGAATATTAATATTGAAAAATCTATTATGTTATTAAAAATTTCCAACTTAATTCCATAATTAACTCCAACTGTCACCAATTAGGGAACATTTCTTGTACTTAATTGATGTTCCTCACCAATAAGCCTAAACCATTTTACTCCAACACTTTGCTCAATTGCAAGGGCAAGCAACTGTTAACTACTCTTGATGTAATTCACTGGAATTTAAAAACTGTTATTAACTTTGGGAAGCCAAGGTGGGAGGATAGCTTGAGGCCAGGAGTTTGAGACCAGCCTTGGCAATATAGTGAGACTGTCTTTAGAAAAATTAAAAATACAAATAAAATCTCTCTGTTACTGCAATAGCATTTTATTTCCAGTACACTTTTTAAAAAGTTCCTTTTGAGTATTTATTTATAAGTAGTATGTATTATTTCCTCATCTATGGATCTTTTCCTCTAAATATTTTCTGATTTTTCTTATAAATCATGTGATATAACTAAACTGGAGCTGAGTAGTCTGAAATATTAATGAATATTGCATGCATTGACCTTATTCTGTGATAATAATATGGAAAACAATACTTGCAGGTTTTAAAAATGGTTTAATTCCCTTGCAAACATTTTAAGGCTGAAATTAATATTTCCATTCACAAATGAGAAAACTGAGACAGAGAGAAGGTATAAGTTTGCCAAAGACACATGGCTAACTAGTAAATAAATACTAGAATTGAGAATTAACACCAGGTTTTCTTGCTAGAATTCTCTGGCTATTTCCATCACACTGTGTGATCTTTTTGTGAGTGCACAGCTAACGAGATGTGTTTACCAGCCCCTCTTCAGGGAGATCAATGAGTTTCTCTGACAGAACATATTATTTATAGACTCTTTGTGACTTAACAAGAGACATTAAGAAGTGATCCCAAAACGCTGGCGGCTGTGATGTCTCACAACCTCTAAAAATTCAACATCAGAAACGTGATCATATGACTCAAAACAGTTAACACCCTACATATTTGTAGCTAATTTAACCATATAGTTCAAACTACACAGCCAAGACCTAAAGACAGCATAAGTAATTTAAAGCAATGGCACTTGAGGGGATAAAATATGTCCATTGAAAGAGGCATATGCCTCCCCTTTTACCCTTCCCAGCATGGGCTCTGACACCTGGCTTCGTTGGCTGGCCAGCTGGCTGCTAGCTTGATAAACAGAGACATCGCCCATCTCAGAGGTCTTTGTGATTAGGGTCTGGGGTCGTTAAGAAAGCGTTTCACCCAGGGATGTGCCAGAAGAAGGAGGTTAAGATGAGAAAGCAGGATTTGTCAGCCAGTGAGGAGTGGGGGTGATGAGGGACACAGGGCAGGAAGCCTGCTTCTCTGCAAAAGGCAAGATTGAGCAGAGGACGGCAATGGGGCTTTTCTTTTAAGGAAACTCAGCATTAAAATGTAATCTTAGAATCTTCCCACCTCATATCAGCCCAAATTACATTTCCTTTGATCTCTGCAATTAAGTCACCCTTTAATTCTTCCTGGTACTTCACCAAATAGGGTGGTCCCCCGAGGAGTTACATGATTTTGGGGGTATCACTAAAGTATTTCTTTACAGAACTCAATTCTGTGACTCATTCCCATGCCCTCTGTAGCACATCACTATCACAATAGGTGAAGTGGAGGTTGCCACACAGTCCTTCATTTCCTTAAGGTTGCAAGTCAGAGGCGGTACCAACAAGAAGCTTATGATGGATCCCTGCATGAAGGAACTGCAGAAGGTTTACTGTAGTAATACATTTTTTAAAAATTATACTTCAAGTTCTAGGGTACATGTGCACAACCTGCAAGTTTGTTACATATGTATACATGTGCCAAGTTGGTGTGCTGCACCCATTAACTCGTCATTTACATTAGGTATATCTCCTAATGCTATCCCTCCTCACTCCCTGCTCCCCACAATAGGCCCCGGTGTGTGATGTTCCCCTTCCTGTGTCCAAGTGATCTCATTGTTCAATTCCCACCTATGAGTGAGAACATGCAGTGTTTAGTTTTCTGTTCTTGCGATAGTTTGCTGAGAATGATGGTTTCCAGCTGCATCCATGTCCCTACAAAGGACACGAACTCATCCTTTTTTGTGGCTGCATGGTATTCCATGGTGTATATGTGCCACATTTTCTTAATCCAGTCTGTTACTGATGGACATTTGGGTTGATTCCAAGTCTTTGCTATTGTGAATAGTGCTGCAATAAACATACGTGTGCATGTGTCTTTATAGCAGCATGATTTATAATCCTTTTGGTATATACCCAGTAATGGGATGGCTGGGTCAAATGGTAATTCTAGTTCTAGATCCTTGAGGAATCGCCACACTGCTTTCCACAACGGTTGAACTAGTTTACAGTCCCACCAACAGTGTAAAAGTGTTCCTGTTTCTCCACATCCTCTCTAGCACCTGTCGTTTCCTGACTTTTAATGATTGCCACTGTACCTGGTGTGAGATGGTATCTCATTGTGGTTTTGATTTGCATTTCTCTGATGGCCAATGATGATGAGCATTTTTTCATGTGTCTGTTGGCTGTATGAATGTCTTCTTTTGAGAACTGTCTGTTCATATCCTTTGCCCACTTTTTGATGGGGTTGTTTGTTTTTTTCTTGTAAATTTGTTTGAGTTCTTTGTAGGTTTTGGATATTAGATTAGCCCTTTGTCAGATGAGTAGATTGCAAAAATTTTCTCCCATTCTGTAGGTTGCCTGTTCACTCTGATGGTAGTTTCTTTTGCTGTGCAAACTAAATTTTAGTTTAATTAGATTCCATTTGTCAATTTTGGCTTTTGTTGCCATTGCTTTTGGTGTTTTAGACATGAAGTCCATGCCTATGTCCTGAATGGTATTACCTAGGTTTTCTTCTAGGGTTTTTATGGTTTTAGGTCTAACAGTTAAGTCTCTAATCCATCTTGAATTAATTTTCATATAAGGAGTAACGAAAGGATCCAGTTCCAGCATTCTACTTATGGCTAGCCAATTTTCCCAGCACCATTTATTAAATAGGGAATCCTTTCCCCATTTCTTGTTTTTGTCAGGTTTGTCAAAGAGCAGATGGCTGTAGATGGGTGGTATTATTTCTGAGGGCTCTGTTCTGTTCCATTGGTCTATATCTCTGTTTTGGTACCAGTACCATGCTGTTTTGGTTACTGTAGCCTTGTAGTATAGTTTGAAGTCAGGTAGCATGATGCCTCCAGCTTTGTTCTTTTTGCTTAGGATTGTCTTGGCAATGCAGGTCTTTTTTGGTTACAAATGAACTTTAAAGTAGTTTTTTCCAATTCTGTGAAGAAAGTCATTGGTAGCTGAATGGGGATGGCATTGAATCCGTAAATTACTTTGGGCAGTATGGCCATTTTCACGACATTGATTCTTCCTATCCATGAGCATGGAATATTCTTCCATTTGTTTGTGTCCTCTTTTATTTCGTTGAGCACTGCTTTGTAGTTATCCTTGAAGAGGTCCTTCACATCCCTTGCAAGTTGAATTCTTATGTATTTTATTCTCTTTGCAGCTATTGTGAATGGGAGTTCATTCATGATTTGGCTCTCTGTTTGTCTGTTACTGGTGTATAAGAATGCTTGTGCTTTTTGCACATTGATTTTGTATCCTGACACTTTGCTGAAGTTGCTTATCAGCCTAAGGAGATTTTGGGCTGAGACGATGGGGTTTTCTAAACATACAATCATGTCATCTGCAAAGAAGAACAATTTGACTTCTTCTTTTCCTAACTGAATACCCTTTGTTTCTTTCTCTTGCCTGATAACCCTAGCCAGAACTTCCAACACTATGTCGAATAGGAGTGGTGAGAGAGGGCATCCCTGTCTTGTGCCAGTTTTCAAAGGGAATGCTTCCAGTTTTTGCCCATTCAGTATGATATTGGCTGTGGGTTTGTCATAAATAGCTCTTATTATTTTGAGATACGTTCCATCAATACCGAATTTATTGAGAGTTTTTAACATGAAGGGCTGTTGAATTTTGTCAAAAGCCTTTTCTGCATCTATTGAGATAATGATGTGGTTTTTGTCTTTGGTTCTGTTGATATGCTGGATTATGTTTATTGATTTGCATATGTGAACCAGCCTTGCATCCTAGGGATGAAGCCCACTTGATCATGGTGGATAAGCTTTTTGATGTGCTGCTGGATTCAGTTTGCCAGTATTTTATTGAGGATTTTTGCATTGATGTTCAACAGGGATATTGGTCTAAAATTCTCTTTTTTTGTTGTGACTCTGCCAGGCTTTGGTATCAGGATGATGTTGGCCTCATAAAATGAGTTAGGGAGGATTCCCTCTTTTTCTATTGATTGGAATAGTTTCAGAAGGAATGGTACCAGCTCTTCCTTGTACCTCTGATAGAATTTGGCTGTGAATCCGTCTGGTCCTTGACTTTTTTTGGTGGTAGGCTATTAATTATTGCCTCAATTTCAGAACCTGCTATTGGTCTATTCGGGGATTCAACTTCTTCCTGGTTTAGTCTTGGGAGAGTGTAAGTGTCCAGGAAATTACCTGTTTCTTCTAGGTTTTCTAGTTTATTTGCATAGAGGTGTTTATACTATTCTCTGATGGTGGTTTGTATTTCTGTGGGGTTGGTGGTGATATCCCCTTTATCATTTTTTATTGCATCTATTTGATTCTTATCTCTTTTCTTCTTTATTAGTCTTGCTAACAGTCTATCAATTTTGTTGATCTTTTAAAAAAATCAGCTCCTGGATTCATTGATTTTTTGGAGGTTTTTTTGTGTCTCTATCTCCTTCAGTTCTGCTCTGATCTTAGTTATTTCTTGCCTTCTGCTAGCTTTTGAATATGTTTGCTCTTGCTTCTATAGTTCTTTTAATTGTGATGTTAGGGTGTCAGTTTTAGATCTTTCCTGCTTTCTCTTGTGGGCATTTCGTGCTATAAATTTCCCTCTACACACTGCTTTAAATATGTCCCAGAGATTCTGGTATGTTGTGTCTTTGTTCTCATTGGTTTCAAAGAACATCTTTATTTCTGCCTTCATTTTGTTATGTACTCAGTAGTCATTCAGGAGCAGGTTGTTCAGTTTCCATGTAGTTGAGTGGTTTTGATTGAGTTTCTTAGTCCTAAGTTCTAGTTTGATTGCACTGTGGTCTGAGAGACAGTTTGTTATAATTTCTGTTCTTGTACATTTGCTGAGCAGTGCTTTACTTCCAACTATGTGGTCAGTTTTGGAATAAGTGTGATGTGGTGCTGAGAAGAATGTATATTCTGTTGATTTGGGGTGGAGAGTTCTGTAGATGTTATTAGGTCTGCTTGGTGCAGAATTGAGTTCAATTCCTGGATATCCTTGTTAACTTTCTGTCTCATTGATCTGTCTAATGTTGACAGTGGGGTGTTATAGTCTCCCATTATTATTGTATGAGAGTCTAAGTCTCTTTGTAAGTCTCTAAGGACTTGCTTTATGAATCTGGGTGCTCCTGTATTGGGTACATATATATTTAGGATAGTTAGCTCTTCCTGAAGAATTGATCCCTTTACCATTATGTAATGGCCTTCTTTGTCTCTTTTGATCTTTGATGGTTTAAAGTCTGTTTAATCAGAGACTAGGATTACAAACCCTGCTCTTTTTTTGCTTTCCATTTGCTTGGTAGATCTTCCTCTATCCCTTCATTTTGAGTCTATTGGCGTCTTTGTATGTGAGATGGGTCTCCTGAATATAGCACACTGATGGGTCTTGACTCTATCCAATTTGCCAGTCTGTGTCTTTTAATTCGACCATTTAGTCCATTTACATTTAAGGTTAATATTGTTATGTGTGAACTTGATCCTGTCATTATGATATTAGCTGGTTATTTTGCTCGTTAGTTGATACAGTTTCTTCCTAGCATCAATGGTCTTTACATTTTGGCATGTTTTTGCAGTGGCTGGTACCGGTTGTTCCTTTCCATGTTTAGTGCTTCCTTCAGGAGCTCTTGTAGGGCAGGCCTGGTAGTGACAAAATCTCTAAGCATTTGCTTGTCTGTAAAGGATTTTATTTCTCCTTCACTTATGAAACTTAGTTTGGCTGGATATGAAATTCTGGATTGAATATTCTTTTCTTTAAGAATGTTGAATTTGGCCCCCAATCTCTTCTGGTTTGTAGAGTTTCTGTCGAGAGCTCTGCTGTTAGTCTGATGGGCTTCCCTTTGTGGGTAACCCAAACTTTCTCTCTGGCTGCCCTTAATAGTTTTTCCTTCATTTCAACTTTGGTGAATCTGACAATTATGTGTCTTGGAGTTGCTCTTCTCGAGGAGTATCTTTGTGGTGTTCTCTGTATTTCCTGAATTTGAATGTTGGCCTGCTTTACTAGGTTGGGGAAGTTCTCCTGGATGATATCCTGAAGAGTGTTTTCCTACTTGGTTCTATTTTCCCCGTCACTTTCAGGCACACCAGTCAGACGTAGATTTGGTCTTTTCACATAATCCCATATTTCTTGGAGGCTTTGTTCATTTCTTTTTACTTTGTTTTCTCTACATTTCTCTTCTCCCTTCATTTCATTCATTTGATCTTCAATCACTGATACTCTTTCTTTCAGTTGATCGAGTTGGTTACTGAAGCTTGTGCATTTGTCACGTAGTTCTTGTGTCATAGTTTTCATCTCTATCAGTTCGTTTATGGTCTTCTCTGCATTGATAATTCTAGTTATCCATTCTTCCATTATTTTTTCAAGGTTTTTAGTTTCTTTGCTCTGGGTACGTGGTTCCTCCTTTAGCTCTGAGAAGTTTGATCGACTGAAGCCTTCTTCTCTCAACTTGTCAAAGTAATTCTCCATCAAGCTTTGTTCCATTGCTGGCGATGAGCTGTGTTCCTCAGTTTTTGCACACCTGAATTTTAGAAAATCACTTAAAAATTTTCTCATTTTATCCTGTGGAATAAGGCACTGAATGGAGGGTGGATGAGAGCGTGGTTAGAGAGATTCTTCTCTGGCTAAACAGAATGACTCTGCTGCGACAGATTTGACCATATGGCAGCCAGAAGAAGGGCTGGATGAACATGGCAGAAAATGTGGAAGACTTGCTCATTTGATGTGCTGATGACATAGGCTGGGAGGGGAAGCTAGGATGACAGATGAGAGACTCAACATTAAAAATTATCATCATGGACTTCAGCACTAGACTGAACTTATAAGATTAAATTTAAGCATAGTGAATGTAAAATTTTGAATTTAGGCAACTACACAAGTTTAAGATGAGAGAGATGACTTGACTATAGTTCATGTAATCTAGGGATTTTAATTGACCATAAAGATTTATACATATCACATATCTAGTTTTTAATTTTTTTTATTTTTATTTATTTTATTTTATTTTATTTTATTTTATTTTATTTTATTTTAAGACCATCTCTTGTTTTGTCGCCCAGCCTGGAGTGTAATGGTGCAATCTTAGCACATTGTAACCACAACCTTCTGGGCTCAAGCGATCCTCCCACTTCAGCTTCCCAAGTAGCTGGACTACAGATGTGAGCCAGCATGTCTGACTAATTTTTTAATTAAAAAAAAAAAATGTTTTGGAGAGACAGAGTCTCACTATGTTGCCTAGGCTGGTCTTTAAAGAAATAAAAAAAACCCATCAGCCCCACAAAAGTTCCACTAAAGAATTTTTAAATTATTATTATACTTTAAGTTCTAGGGTACACGTGCACAACGTGCAGATTTGATAATAGGTATATATGTGCCATGTTGGTTTGCTGAACACATCAAATCATCATTTACGTTAGGCATTTCTCCTAATGCTATCCCTCCCCCAGTCCCCAACTCCCTGACAGGCCCCTGTGTGTGATGTTCCCTGCCCTGTGTCCAAGTGATCTCATTGTTCAATTCTCACCTATGAGTGAGAACATGAGGTGTTTGGTTTTCTGTCTTTGTGATAGTTTGCTGAGAATGATGGTTTCCAGCTTCAGCCATGTCCCTGCAAAGGACATGAACTCATCCATTTCTATGGCTGCATAGTATTCCATGGTGTATATGTGCCATATTTTCTTAATCCAGTCTATCATTGATGGACATTTGGGTTGGTTCCAAGTCTTTACTATTGTGAATAGTGCTGCAATAAACATACGTGTGCATGTAACTTTAGAGTAGCATGATTTATAATCCTTTGGGTATATACTCAGTAATAGGATTGCTGGGTCAAATGGTAATTCTAGTTCTAGATCCTTGAGGAATTGCCACTGTCTTCCACAATCGTTGAACTAATTTACACTCCTACCAAAAGTGTAAAAGTGTTCCTGTTTCTCCACATCCTCTCCAGTATCTGTTGTTTCCTGACTCTTTAATGATTGCCATTCTAACTGGTGTGAGATGGTATCTCATTGTGGTTTTGATTTGCATTTCTCTGATGACCAGTGATGATGAGCATTTTTTCCTGTATCTGTTGGCTGCATAGATGTCTTCTTCTGAGAAGTGTCTGTTCATATCCTTTGCCCACTTTTTGATGGTTTTTTTTTCTTATAAATTTGTTTGAGTTCTTTGTAGATTCTGGATATTAGCTCTTTGTCAGATGGGTAGATAGCAAAAATTTTCTCCCATTCTGTAGATTGCTTGTTCACTCTGATGGTACTTTCTTTTGCTGTGCAGAAGCTCTTTAGTTTAATTAGATCCCATTTTTCAATTTTGGCTTTGTTGCCATTGCTTTTGGTGTTTCAGTCATGAAGTCCTTGCCCATGCCTATGTCCTGAATGATATCACCTAGGTTTTCTTCTAGGGTTTTTATGGTTTTAGGTCTAACAGTTAAGTCTTTAATCCATCTTGAATTAATTTTTGTATAAGGTGTAAGGAAGGGATCCAGTTTCAGCTTTCTACACATGGCTAACCAGTTTTCCCAGCACTATTTGTTAAATAGGGAATCATTTCTCCATTTCTTGTTTTTCTCAGGTTTGTCAAAGATCAGATGGCTGTAGATGGGTGGTGTTATTTTTGAGGCCTCTGCTCTGTTCCATTGGTCTATATCTCTGTTTTGGTACCAGTACCATGCTGTTTTGGTTACTGTAGCCTTGTAGTATAGTTTGAAGTCAGGTAGCATGATGCCTCCAGCTTTGTTCTTTTTGCTTAGGATTGTCTTGGCAATGCGGCTCTTTTTTGGTTACAAATGAACTTTAAAGTAGTTTTTTCCAATTCTGTGAAGAAAGTCATTGGTAGCTGAATGGGGATGGCATTGAATCCGTAAATTACTTTGGGCAGTATGGCCATTTTCACGACATTGATTCTTCCTATCCATGAGCATGGAATATTCTTCCATTTGTTTGTGTCCTCTTTTATTTCGTTGAGCACTGCTTTGTAGTTATCCTTGAAGATGTCCTTCACATCCCTTGTAAGTTGGATTCCTAGGTATTTTATTCTCTTTGAAGCAATTGTGAATGGGAGTTCATTCATGATTTGGCTCTCTGTTTGTCTGTTACTGGTGTATAGGAATGCTTGTGCTTTTTGCACATTGATTTTGTATCCTGACACTTTGCTGAAGTTGCTTATCAGCTTAAGGAGATTTTGGGCTGAGACGATGGGGTTTTCTAAATACACAATCATGTCATCTACAAACAGTGACAATTTGACTTCCTTATTCTCTAATCGAATACCCTTTATTTCTTCCTCTTGCCTGATTGCTCTGGTCAGAACTTCCAACACTATGTTGAACAAGAGTGGTGAGGGAGGGCATCCTTGTCTTGTGCCGGTTTCCAAAGGGAATGCTTCCAGTTTTTGCCCATTCAGTATGATATTGGCTGTGCATTTGTCATCAATAGCTCTTGTTATTTTGAGATATGTTCCATCAATACCTAGTTTATTGAGAGTGTTTATCATGAAGGGCTGCTGAATTTTGTCAAAGGAGTTTTCTGCATCTATTGAGATAATCATGTGGTTTTTGTCATTAGTTCTGTTTGTGTGATGGATTATGTTTACAGATGTGTGTATGTTGAACAAGGCTTGCATCCCAGGGATGAAGCCAACTTGATCCTGGTGGATAAGCTTTTTGATGTGCTGCTGTATTTGGTTTTCCAGTATTTTACTGAAGATTTTTGCATTGATGTTCAACAGGGATATTGGTCTAAAATTCTCTTTTTGTGTGTGTGTGTGTCTCTGTCAGGCTTTGGTATCAGGATGATGCTGGCCTCATAAAACGAGTTAGAGAAGATTCCCTCTTTTTCTGTTGATTGGAATAGTTTCAGAAGGAATGGTACCAGCTCCTCTTTGTACCTCTAGTAGACTTCGTCTGTGAATCCGTCTGGTCCTGGACTTTTTTTTTTTGGTTTGCAGGCTATTAATTATTGCCTCAATATCAGAGTCTGTTATTGGTCTATTCAGAGATTCAAATTCTTCCTGGTTTAGTCTCAGGAGGGTGTATGTGTCCAGAAATTTATCCATTTCTTGTATATTTTCTAGATTATTTGTGTAGAGGTGTTTATAGTATTCTCTGATTGTAGTTTGTATTTCTATGGGATCGGTGGAGATACCTCCTTTATCATTTTTTATTGTGTCTATTTGATTTTTCTCTCTTTTCTTCTTTATTAGTCTTGCTAGTGGTCCATCTATTTTGTTGATCTTTTCAAAAAACAGCTCCTGGATTCATTGGTTTTTTTGAAGGGTTTTTTTGTGTCTCTATCTCCTTCAGTTCTGTTCTCATCTTAGTTATTTCTTGCCTTTTGCCAGGGTTTGAATGCCATTGCTCTTGATTCTCTAGTTCTTTTCATTGTGATGTTAGGGTGTTGATTTTACATCTTTCCTGCTTTCTCTTGTGGGCATTTTGTGCTATAAATTTCCCTGTACTCACTGCTTTAAATGTGTCCCAGAGATTCTCGTATGTTGTGTCTTTGTTATCATTGGTTTCAAAGAACATCTTTATTTCTGCCTTCATTTTGTTAT
This sequence comes from Chlorocebus sabaeus, assembly GCF_047675955.1. Taxonomy (NCBI): domain Eukaryota; kingdom Metazoa; phylum Chordata; class Mammalia; order Primates; family Cercopithecidae; genus Chlorocebus; species Chlorocebus sabaeus. Next base: position 13,137,264 of record NC_132927.1, read on the forward strand.
TTACCCAGTAGTCATTCAGGAGCAAGTTGTTCAGTTTCCATGTATTTGTGTGGTTTTGAGTGAGTTACTTAATCCTGAGTTCTAATTTGATTGCACTGTAGTATGAGAGACAGTTTGTTGTGATTTTTGTTCCTTTACATTTGCTGAGGAGTGCTTTACTTCCAATTATGTGGTCAATTTTAGAATAAGTGTGATGTGGTGCTGAGAAGAATGTATATTCTGTTGATTTGGGGTGGAGAGTTCTGTAGATGTCTATTAGGTCTGCTTGTTGCAGAGCTGAGTTCAGGTCCTGCATATACTTGTTAACCTTCTGTCTCATTGATCTGTCTAATATTGACAGTGGAGTTTTAAAGTCTTCTATTATTATTTTGTAGGAGTCTAAGTCTCTTTGTAGGTCTCTAAGAACTTGCTTTATGAATCTGGGTGCTCCTGTATTGGGTGCATATATATTTAGGATACTTAGCTCTTCTTGTTGAATTGATCCCTTTACCATTATGTAATGGCCTTCTTTGTCTCTTCTCATCTTTGTTGGTTCAAAGTCTATTTTATCAGAGATTAGGATTGCAACCCCTGCTCTTTTTTTGCTTTCCATTTGCTTGGTAGATCTTCCTCCATCCCTTTATTTTGAGTCTATGTGCGTCTTTGCATGTGAGATGGGTCTCCTGAATACAGCACACTGATGGGTCTTGACTCTTTATCCAATTTGCCAGTCTGTGTCTTTTAATCAGGGCATTTAGCCCATTTACATTTAGAGTTAATACAGTTATGTATGAATTTGATTCTATAATTATGATGTTAGCTGGCTATTTTGCCCATGAATTGATGCAGTTTCTTCCTAGTATCTATGGTCTTTACAATTTAGCATGTTTTTGCAGTGGCTGGTACTGGTTGTTTCTTTACATGTTTAGTGTTTCCTTCAGTAGCTCTTGTAAAGCAGGCCCGGTGGTGACAAAATCTCTTGGCATTTGCTTGTCTGTAAAGGATTTTATTTCTCCTTCACTTATGAAGCTTAGTTTCACTGGGTATGAAATTCTAGATTGAAAATCCTTTTAAGAATGTTGAATATTGGCCCCCACTCTCTTCTGTCTTGTAGGATTTCTGCCAAGAAACATGCTGTTAGTCTGATGAGCTTCCCTTTGTGGGTAACCTGACCTTTCTCTCTAGCTGCCCTTAACACCTTTTCCTTCATTTCAAACTTGGTGAATCTGAGAATTATGTGTCTTGGGGTTGATCTTCTTGAGGAGTATCTTTGTGACGTTCTCTGTATTTCCTTAATTTGAATATTGGCCTGCCTTGCTAGGTTGGGGAAGTTCTCCTGGATAATATCCTGAAGAGTGTTTTCCAACTTGGTTCCATTCTTCCCATTACTTTCAGGTACACCGATCAAATGTAAATTTGGTCTTTTCACATAGTCCCATATTTCTTGGAGGCTTTGTTCATTTCTTTTTACTCTTTTTTCTCTAACCTTGTCTTCTCACTTTATTTCATTAATTTGATCTTCAATCACTGATACCCTTTCTTCCACATGATTGAATTGTCTATTGAAGCTTGTGCATGTGTCATGATGTTCTCGTGCCATGGTTTTCAGCTTCATCAGGTCATTTAAGGTCTTCTCTACACTGTCTATTGTAGTTAGCCATTTGTTTAATCTTTTTTCAAGATTTTTAGCTTCTTTGCAATGGGTTCGAACATCCTCCTTTAGCTTGGAGAAGTTTGTTATTACTGACCTTCTGAAGCCTACTTCTCTTCTGTTAACTTGTCCAACTCATTCTCCATCCAGCTTTGTTCTGTTGCTGGAGAGAAGCTGTAATCCTTTGGAGGAGAAGAGGTACTCTGATTTTTAGAATTTTCAGCTTTTCTGATCTGGTTTCTCCCCATCTTTGTGGTTTTATCTACCTTTGGTCTTTGATGTTGGTGACCTACAGATGGGGTTTTGGTGTAGATGACCTTTTTTTGATTTTGATGCTATTCCTTTCTGTTTGTTAGTTTTCCTTCTAACAGTCAGGTCCCTCAGCTTCAGGTCTATTGGAGTTTTCTGTAGTTCTACTCCAGACTCTGTTTGCCTGGGTATCACCAGCGGAGGTTGCAGAACAGCAAATATTGCTGCCTGATCCTTCCTCTGGAAACTTCGTCCTAGAGGGGCAACCACCTATATGAGGTGTCTGTGTGTCCCTACTGGGAGGTGTCTCCCAGTCAGGCTACACAGAGGTCAGGGACCCACTTGAGGAGGTAGTCTGTCCATTCTCAGAACTCAAATGGCATGCTGGGAGAACCACTGCTCTCTTCAGAGCTGTCAGACAGGGATGTTTAAGTCTGCAGAAGTTGTCTGCTGCCTTTTATTCAGTTACATCTTGCCCACAGAGGTGGAGTCTAGAGGCAGTAGCCCTTGTTGAGCTGCAGTAGGCTCTGCCCAGTTTGAGCTTCGTGGCCGCTTTGTTTACCTACTCAAGCCTGAGTGATGGTGGACGCCCATACCCCAACCAGGCTGCCACCTTGCAGATCCATCTCAGAGTGCTGTGCTAGCAGTGAGCAAGGCTCTGTGGGTGTGGGACCCACCGAGCCACGGATGGGGGAGAATCACCTTGTCTGAAGGTTGCTAAGACCTTGGGAAAAGTGCAGTATTTGGGCAGGAGTGCTCCATTTTTCCAGATAGTCTGTCATGGCTTTCCTTGCCTAGAAAAGAGAAATCCCCCAACCCCTTGTGTTTTCCGGGTGAGGCAATGCCCCGCCCTGCTTTGGCTTGCCCTCTGTGGGCTGCACCCCCTGTCCAATCAGTCCTAATGAGATGAACCAGGCACCTCAGTTGGAAATGCAGAAATCACCTGTCTTCTGCGTCGATCACGCTGGGAGCTGCAGACCAGAGCTGTTCCTATTCAGCCATCTTGGAACGCCCTCCCCAGGTTCCACCAAAATTTAATACAATACCACCTCAAGTGATCCTCCTGCCATGGCCTCCCAAAGTGCTAGGATTACAGGCATGAGTCACTGTGCCCAGCTCATGCCAACATCTTGATGTAAAAATAAAACACATTTTTCGTCTCTTCCTTTCCATCCCATTCTTTCAACAAATGCCCCACAATCTATTTGTGCACAGTCTTTGGCTGCATTTAAGAAAGGTGTGTGTTCATGTCACAGGAATGGTTGACCCTACTGTACTCTGCATTTGATCAACAAAAAACTGCAATATTCTGTTTAGCTCTAACATTGACATGGACAAATCTGATGCACTATAGTAGGAGAGATAGGCTGCTCAGAGGACTGGAAGCCATGTCACCAGAAGAGTGAATGGGGAGCTGTGGGTATACTCTGAAGAAAGAAAGACCCATGTGTCCACACATTTGAAGAAGTATGTAGAGTACAATGATTAAGAACGTGGGCTCTAGATTCAGATTGCCTAGGGTCAGGCCTTTGAAAGGAGTTAGTGGAGATAGGCACCAGGCTCTGACATTCTTTGTGAAGACTTGTTCGAAATCTCTAAAGAAAAGGGCTATGCCATGTCACCCTCCTCTTGTGTATTTACCAAGCCTGACACATCATAGATGCCTTAGCTTCCTTTATAAAAACATAATAAACAAAGAGCCAAGGTTTCAGAAGCAAATTACAAAGGAGGCAGACACACACACTGGTTAAGCACCTGGTAGCAACCGCAAGGCAAATAATAGCAGCTTATCATTGTCTTGCCCACAGCTGGGTATGGTGGTCATGAAAATGATGTGGTGCATTGGAATCATAGTTGCCTCCTGGTAACTGAACAAGGAGGCAGCTTAAGTGAGAATGAACTGCCTTTTTTTTTTTTTTTTTTTAAGAGGAAATTTGCATTTTAGGTATTGTTAGTTCTAATGGGTCCAAGTCAGCTTAGAGTCAGCTCTCACCATACACCTTTCATTCTTTATAATCTTGGCTCTCTTTTGTTGTTTTGTTCATAAACTTTCACAAAAACATTTTCCTCCCAATGTCATGGTATCCTGCTTTTTTGTTCCCAGTGAAAATATCTGCTATTGACGCTTAATTAAAAAATACAGTTGTTTTTACTTCACTGCTATCAGAAGAATCTATTACAGTGTTTGTTTTCTCTTCATGTGAGATAATTTAGAGAAATGCTAGCTCTCCACTCCTCAGAAGGTCACTAACTAAAATGAGATGCTTCAATTGATAAGCATTCTTTAAGGAATGTGGAGCATTCCCAAGATCCTATCCTTGCAGGGCTCTAGGCTTTGGAATAAAGTAAAAGTCTTGTTAAAACCTCTGCATCTAAATGTAGCCATTCAGAAAATAGCCATGAAAATTCCTTTTTTCCCTCTAAGTTGTCTGTTCTTTAAAGTACCAAAAAATGTAGAATAATTTTGAAGGTTTTACCCACTTAGATCAAATTATTTTATGTGTGTATATATATATGTGTATGTGTATATATATATATATATAAAATGTCAAAATGGATTACGGTTTAAGCATAATACTTATTGCTTGATTATATCATCTCCTGTATATATTTCACAGATCTAATATGTATTGTATATACCTATATACGCATGTGGTTAGACAATACCACCTAGGAATTAATTATGTGTTGAGTATTATACAGAATACAGGAAAGCATTTATATATTTCCTTGGGAACCCAGTAGGATATTTCTGTTTTAGTGTGTTCTTTCTGTTTGACTCTCTCTCCTTGACTCAATAAAGGCACTGACCCCAAGGAAAACTAACAAGCCAGGTTCCCAAAACAAAATTCTAGAGATTGAGAAACCGGAGGGAGGGCACACTGAGATGCTTCAACATGGAGGTAGGGAGATAATCAAGAAGTCTTTGAACTAAGCTAGTTCAATGAGATTATACCTCTGAACTTCCATACATGAAACTTTCTCATGCCCATTTAGTTTCACTTATGTAGTATGTCTGTTCCATATACCCGCTGTTTAAGGGGAGTAAGTTGCCTTTATATTATGTGCCTAAAACATTCTGGTCAAGCTAACCTCTGCAGCCTCCATTTCTCCTTCTCTACTGGTTCTCCACGCACCAGCAACACTCATTCTTAATCTTCTCTGGGGTCCCTGAGTTTCTTTCTGCTTCAGGATAGTCACATTCCTGTTCTTTCTGCCTGGTTCATTCAACCTCTTCAGATTGGCGTGGCTTGTCCTCATTCTTCAGCCCAAGCCTAAACATTGTTTCCAAAAAAGACCTTTCTAGCCAGGCTCGGTGGCTCACCCCTATAATCCCAGCACTTTGGTAGGCTGAGGCAGGAGGATCACCTCAGCCCAGGAGTTGGAGATCAGTCTGTGCAACACAGTGAAATTCTGTCTCTACAAAAAAAAAGAAAGAAAAAAAAGAAAACGGACTTCCCTACACCATCTCCCTGCCCCATCATGGGTCTAGATTAGAATCCTTGTTTATAAATTCTCACAGCTTGATAGTTATCTTGCATGGCACTTAACACAATTGGAATGATTCAGTTCCTTGTGCAATGATTTGTTTATTGTCTGTCTCCTCTATTTGACTGTAAATGTTATTAAGGGAGAAGCAGTGCTGATGCTTTCTAAGAGGGTGCCCAACACACAGTAGGTGCACTGTGAATACTTTTGGAATGAATGAATAGAATAGACCCACTGAGAATCTAAAGCAATTTGCACCTCATTTCCATCCACTTGGGGAGTGTCTGACTGGCCTGAAATTTATTTAAGGAAGTATTTGAACCCCTGGCCCTCTGCTCTCTGCCCTCTCCCATACCCCCTCCCCTATACATACCCCCACTAGGGAGTCTGTGCAAACTGCCAATGAAAGATACCCCTTTTTACCACAGAATATTGTCAAATATCCTGGAATTTTATAGATAATAGGTACTTGTAGTTTTCCCCCAGTGGTTTCTAGAAAGGAGAGTTGTTCTTAATGAAACTTAAATGTTCCTGCCCTTCCCATTACCGGATGATTGGTAAGACTAATGATGGAGTAAGAGAGAATCAGAAAATTAAATGCTCATAAATTAAATCGTACCATGCTCTAATTCTATTGAGAGTCTTCTTTTCAAAATATAAACAGCTCTCTCTAAGTTCTCCCCTTGAACCCAAAGGTGCATTTTTCATTCAGCTCAGTGCACACCTTAGGGAAGGATGTAGCTCTCAATCATGAAACTAACACATTTCCACATTTCTTCTGGTAAACTGAAGTGGGTCTGGCACCACCCTCAGACATTCTACAGAATTTACCTTGGAAGAAAATAAATATGTTTGACTTAATGCTGTCTGTAGTGAATGACCACAGGGACAGGTCTAAATGGTTTATTAAATAAGAAAGATTGAACATTTGAAAAACTGTTCTCTCTTAAAATATTTCTAACCCACACATGTAATTTATATCATGGCAAAATTCAACACAAAAGGTCTATTGTTTTTGGCAAAATAACTGCAAACATTCTTAATTGGGATGCAAACTGAAAGCACCATTTAATACTGTTGACAGCCATTAGCTTTAGACAGCTGTTTCCACTACTATTTTATTTATGGAAACATATGAAAAGAAGTAAATATGGAACTAGAAGACAAAATTATTCATGACATGCAATATTTAAATCTTATGATTTTTATTTGCATGTCAACATCACAAATAATATGCTCTGAACATCCCCAACTTGGAATGGTAATGAAAAAAACTGTTTTTGCAATGAGAGCTTATTCCCACAGATATTCGAAAAAGATGTCAGCATTTAAGTTAATCAGTATCTGTTTCTAGTGGGCTTTACTTTGAGAAGCGATGGCCTCTTTCTGGGGAGAAAGGGTAATTCTTTATCCTGACACCCCATTCCATTTACTACAAGATGTAAATGAATGCCTCCATTAAGTGAATTCCATGGTCAGTCAATATCCAAAGCAGTCTTTCCTCTATTGTAGTCACTTATTCACCATTCAATAGGAACAGCTAGCTCCTAAAAACAAATCTGAAAGGACATAACATAGGGCATCATTTTCAAACTGGTAATGCGCCATTCTTCCAGGGCCATCTCTCATGATTCGGTGTTTCTACGGATTACGGACTGAGGATACGAAAGGGAGGACCAGGTTACGGGTCTGAACATGGCAGAAAGAGAATCCGGTGACATTATCTGGACATTTCAGACACTTCATTTATTTACATTTTAGTAACCACTTTGAAAGAGATAATTTATGTGTGACAAAATACAAGGTAAGACTGGGCACGGTGGCTAATGCCTGTAATCCCAGCATTTTGGGAGGGTGAGGCGGGCAGGATCACGAGGTCAGGAGCTCGAGACCAGCCTGACCAACACGGTGAAACCCTGTCTCTACTGAAAATACAAAAATTAGCCACGCATGGTGGCGCGTGCCTGTAATCCCAGCTACTCAGGAGGCTGAGGCAGGAGAATCACTTGAACCCGGGAGGCAGAGGTTGCAGTGAGCCAAGATAGTGCCACTGCACTCCAGCCTGGGTGACAGAGCAAGACTCCATCTCAAAAAACAAAACAAAACAAAACAAAACAAATAACAAGGTAAAATGTAGAGTGAAACATTACATGATACGGTCGAAAGAGCTCTGGTCTCTCGTTCTTTCCCCACCCCTGCCATATGGCTTCAGGTGAATTACTTCAGTAACTCATCACTGGGCCTTGACTTCCTGTTAGGTTTCCTTATCTGAAAATGACAATTATTGTGACAAGGATCAGGCAAAATCATGGAGTCTATAAAAATGATTTTAATAGCATAAAGTGGCACAGAAAGTTGGGATATTTTTCTGTGATAACTTAAAAAATGTATGTACCATAGATCACTAATCTGAAGAGTTAAAAAGTCAAGAACTTCAAGGATGGTAACTGACCTGAGTTACCTGGGCTTACTGTTTTAAGTTCCTATTTTACCTCTGCAAACATAGCCTTAGAATTAAGTAAAATGTGAATATGTAAACTGGGTGATCTATTTTATGAGGTTCTGCTACATTTTTCAGTGATTTACTTCCTATTATAAAGTTAATGCATACAAAATGTAAAAGCTCTCAACAGCTTAGAATGGCATTAATATAAAGAATAAGTACTTCCCTCCACCATTGCTCACTTTCCCACTCAATCTCTCTCTGTCTCTGCCTCTGTCTCTGTCTCTGTCTCTCTCTCTCTCACACACACAATTCCCCATTTCCACTCCCCAGAGAAAAACATTATGAACAGTTTCTTGTAAAACCAAGTACTTTAAAGATGAAAAACACTGTAAGACATTTATAGATTTTTTTTTTTAAATTAAAGAAAAATCTAGAATTATCCCATGCCAGTCAGAGTTCGTGAAATCTCAGATTTCCTTGGAACAACAGAATGACCAATTGCTGGGTAAGGGAATTGAAACAATAACCCTGTAAACAAACTGTCCAAAGTGAATGGCCAGAGACAGCCTACAGCGAAGATGGAATAAAGTCTTCAAGAAACACCACTTCCTCATCATGGTTTATAACAACTTGATGACGTTCTTCAACATGTTTTAATGATTATCATACCTTCCCCTTCACAAAGGATTGATTTATTATGGTTTAAATTTAAAGAATACTGGTTTCCCAGTTTTGAATCAGGCTTAGATTACAGAACACATAAAATCAATGACTTTGTTCTAGGCCAGGAGAAAAAAAAAAAAAAAAGAAACACCAACCAGCATTCGTTTAAGTACACAAGGAATAGTTTGGGGAAAAAATTCCTCCCGCAATTCTGCATACTAACGAGCTCCACTACTCCTTCCCTCACACATCATTGGGACCATCTCACTTCACTTTTATGCCACCCTAACATTCACAAATTACTTCACATATTATTTGTTTTAATATTCAAAACTATCTTGTCAGATAGAAAAACATTGTTTTTCAATTTACAGATTCAAAAAACTGAAGCTCAGAGCAGTGAAGTGATAGACTCAAGGTCATTCCACCAGTAAGGGACAAGACTTCACTTCTCATTGAGGTAGACCGATGACTTCTAAACATCTATCTCCAGCTCAGCTTTTTCCTCACAAGCCCCAGGACCCATATCCAACCAATGAACTTAACATCAGCACTTTGCAGTCCCAAATGCAGTTAGACTCAGAGTTTCCAGGCACAGCCCATAATATTCCTCCATAAGCCCATTCCTCTTTCAGTGGTTTTCTTTCCCAGTGAATGGTGCCACAATTGTTTCAGTTGCTCAAGCCAAAAACCTAGGCATCCTTCTGAATCCCCTACTTTTTCTCAACATACACTTAAGGTCCATCACCACATCCTGCAGATTCTGCCTTCGGAATACTTCTCAAATAGGCCCACTTCTCCCTGTCTCCCCCATAGACACTATAGTCCAAGACCCCACCACCTTGTATTGCAATCATTTCCATGTATACATTCTGCCTTTTCCCTCCCAACCGCACCCCATCCCTTCTCCACACTGTAGCCAGAGCCATTAGGCTGTTCCTCTGCTTAAAATCATTTGTCGGCTTCCAAATGATGAAGATAAGAATCTTAGATGAAGATAAGAATCCTTAGTGTGGCCTACAACGGCTAGTATGATCTGATCCCCTTGTGTCTCTCTAGCCACGTTCTTGCCTTCACTTTTTTGCTTTCATCGCTTGGGCTATTTTTTCATTTTATCCAAGGTACCCAGCTCTCTCCCTCCTAGAGCCTTTGTGCTGGATGTTCCATGTGTCTGGAATGCTTTTGCCCATTTGCTGTCCCTTGCGAATTTCTAACTCATTCTTCAGCTCAAATGTCACTTCCTCAGGGAAGCCTTCCCTGACCATCAGGTTTATACTGGGGGAATTGCTCCTTTATTGCTCCTAAATGTGAGTTTGTTTGTTTACTTGTTGTTGTCTGTTACATCCATTGCCTTGTAAGCGCTGGGACAGCATCTCATTATTGCATCTCCTGCTGGTTGGCACAGGGCTTGGCACATGTTAGACGCTCAATAAATATGGGTTCAATGACGACTGAAAGCCAGGAGTCACACTCAGACCTGTTGACCCCACATTTTACGCACAACATTCCTCCCAGCCCCCAACCTAGCGGGCCCCAGTGCCTAGATCATTAAATCAAAGTCCTGATTAATAAATGAATCACTTATTTACTAGTACTATCTAGTATATATTTACTAGTATAATCTGGGGATGGGAAGTGATATCTAATAGAGAATTCATTTGCCAAAGGAATCAGTGCTTTTAACTTGGAAGCTAAAGCTTGGAAATGAAATTCTGATCCACATGGCACATTTTAACACTGTCAAAGGAAGTTTCCGATTTAAAATTGTTAACAGTCAAATATATAGAAAGCAATGCATTAGCATTCTTCACTGGTGCAACGCTACTGTTCAAAGAAGATTAGAGTAGAATTTATTCAACTTTCACTTTTTAAAATAATGAAAGCCAGGCATAGTTGCTTATGCCCATAATCCCAGCATTTTGAAAGGCTGAGGTGGGAGGATCACTGAAGCGCAGAAGTTCAAGACTAGCCTGGGCAACAAAGGGAGATCCCAATTTCTACAGAAAAATAAAAAAATTAGCTGAGTGTGGTGGCACATGTCTGTAGTCCCAGCTACTCAGGAGGCTAAGGTGGGAGGATCATTTGAGCCCAGGAGGTGGAGGCTGCCCAGAAACACTGTTTCAAAAAAAAAAAAAAAAAAAAACTAACTAAATAAATGAAAACAAAATAAATAAAATAATGACAAATCATATCTCAGTAAACTCCCTATTGTAGGATACTTTGGATGGGAGTGAGGAAATGAGGCATTCCAGTTACAGGTTCTCAGCTTGGTAAAACTTATAAAAACATAAAAAATTAATTATAAACCTATGATGAACAAAATGTATCTTTTATTTAAAGATTTAGAAGATAGTTTTCAGGGTCCTGATTAATAAATGAATCACTTATTTACTAGTATAATCTAGATGTGGGAAGTGCTATCTAATAGATAATTCATTTGGAAAAGTGCTGGTTGACATTTCACTGAATATCATTAGAAAAAATTGGGTAGACACAGGCTAACTGTTTTTTTTTTTTTTTAAATAAGATCTTGCCCTGTCATCTAGGCTGGAGTGAAGTGCCATGGTCATGGTTCACTGCAGTCTGGTCCTTCCATGCTCAAGCAATCTTTCCACCTCAGTCTTGCAGGCAGCTGGGACGACAGGCACTTACCACAGCACCTGGCTAATTTTTAAAATTTTGAAGAGACAGAGTCTCACTATGTTGCTCAGGCTGGTTTTGAACTCTTAGCCTCAAGCAATCCTCTTGTCTCAGTCTGCAGAGTAGTTGGGACTACAGATGTGTGCAATCACACCTGGCTACTTTTTATTTTTTATTTTTTATTTTTTTTTGTAGAGATGATATCTCACTATGTTCCCTGGGCCTGTCTCAACTCTTGGCCTCAAGCAATCCTCCTGACTCAGCCTCCCAAAGTGCTGGGATTACAGGCTTCAGCCACTGTGCCAGTTTAGGTTTTTTGTTTGTTTGTTTTGTTTTTTTAACAATTCAGAACATTTAATAACTTAAGTGTATTGATTAATTGTAGAATAAAGTTTGTACTTGTGGATTTTCTTTTTTAGCATATGACCAAACATACGTCTTATTAATCTTTTTTTTTTTTGAGATGGAGCCTCACTCTGTTGCCCAGAGTGGAGTGCAATGGCACCATCTCAGCTCACTGCAACCTCCACCTCCCAAGTTCAAGAAATTCTCCTGTCTCAGCCTCCCGAGTAGCTGGGATTACAGGCATGTGCCACAATGCCTGGCTAATTTTTGTAGTTTTGTAGAGTGGTTGTCTTACAGTCTGAAAAACAGAGTTGGTTTCATGGGTGTGTGACTAGTGCTGTCGTGTGGGGCCTGCATTTAGAAGAGATGAGCCCCATGATTGGTATAATGCTCTACTGTCACTGTTTTGAAATTCTTCGTAAGTTCTGAACAAAGGGCTCTGCATTTTCATTCTGCTCTGGGCCTTACAAATTATTTAGCAGGTTCCTGCTAAAAAAAATCTCAGTGTTTTGAGAGCTTCTTTGTGTCATCCAGAAACAAAGTGTTTATTGCACTCATATTCTACACCTTGACAAGAGAAGAACTCTGAGGGTCCCTGGAATCAGAATTGTCAGTCACTAGGGGGGTCTATATACACTGGCCAATCAGGGATTTCAGACCAAAAAAACATAAGCTTCTACCCAATAAATGAGATTTCCAAATACAGTGAAACCTGGTTAACAACTTTGGTTAGTGAAGTGAAGCAATGCCAATAGACAGTTAATGTGGAACACATGGTATAGATTCAGCTGTTATTTGAGAAAAGTCCTGGCCTTTACTAGAATACGGGGGATAGCTGGGCAAAGATAGGTACAACTAACTTTACTGAACAGTCTGGTCAGCCATACTAGAAATAGTTTTATGATTTTAAAAAAAGTCCTTCAATACTTTTCTACTAAGAAAAATGAAGAACTGAACCCCTAAGGGAAACTGCCTGTTTGTGAAAAATGTTACTCCAACTGGTGCATCCAGGATTGCAATTTTAATTGCAAGCAAGCAATTTGATGGTAGGGAAAAATTCTGTGATACTATGGCTTAAAAGCACACCCTGTGCTACTTTTATAGTGCAGAAATTGAAAAAGGCTATTCGTATCTGTAAGTTACCATTTAAAAAGTTATTATTATGATTATTATTATTTAGAAATAGGGTCTTACTTGGCCGGGCGCGGTGGCTCACGCCTGTAATCCTGGCACTTTGGGAGGCCGAGGTGGGTGGGTCGCCTGAGGTCAAGAGTTTGAGACCAGCCTGGGCAACAAGGTGAAACCCCAGCCATATGAAAAATGCAAAAAAAATTAGCTGGGTGTTGTGGCAGGCACCTGTAATCTCAGCTACTCAGGAGGCTGAGGCAGGAGAATCTCTTGAACCCCAGAAGCAGAGGTTGCAGTGAACTGAGATTGCGCCATTGCACTCCAGCCTGGGTGACAAGAGTGAAACTTTGTATCCAAGAGAAAAATTAAAAAAAGAAAGGAAAAGAAAAAGAAAGAAAGAAATAGGTTCTTACTCTGTCACCAGGCTGGAGTGCAGTGGCGCAACCATAGCTCACTGCAGCCTTGAACTCCTGGGCTCAAGTGCTCCTTCCACTGCAGCCTCCCAAGTAGCTTGACTATAAGTGGACACCACCATGTTTGGCTAATTTTTAAATTTTTTGTAGAGAGGTCCCATTGTGTTGCCCAGGCTGGTTTCAAAACTCCTGGTGTCAAGCAATCCTTCTGCCTTTGCCTTCCAAAGTGCTAGGATTATAGGCATGAACCACTGCACCCAGCCTATAAACTATCATTTCAAAATAATAATATTGAAGATGATGATAATAATTATCATCATTGTTATTTTGCATCAAAAGCAAATGATTCTAGAAGAATCGATTGATTACCTACCCTCATTAACCTAGATTAAAAATTAATACCCAGGTGAAATTTAAATTTTAGGCCGAAAATTTTTCCTTGTGAGTTCAAAACTTATTTAAAATATAAAACTTTCAACTTTCTTGAGAAAGTTATACTCCTGAGACAAAAAGTAAGTAATAATATAGTTTCTAGAAATTCCTATTAGTAATAAAGGGAAAGCACTCAGTTGTAACAATAGCTTCTTCAAGAAGATAAATTTTGGTGTCAGACTTGGGTTCAGTCCTCAACTTTACTGTTTACTATGTGAGCCTGGGCAATTTCCTTGATCTTTCTAAGCCTCCGCTTCTGGATTTGAAATAGGGATAACAGCACTCAATGCAGATGTAAGGATTGAATTAGATAATAGATGTAGGTGTCCAGCACAGTGACCGGGACAGGATAAATATTCTACAAATGGAGCTATCTCACTGATAGGATTTTTCCTCCAGGATTTTAATTTATTAAATAATTACCTTATTGACAGGAATCATGTTTTTGACATTGTAGTAGAAGCCAAAATAAACCATGTTGAAAACTCCATGTCGTCCCAAAGTTGCAGTTAATCCTTTGTTGAGGCCCTGGAGTCCCCAGCCTTCCTTCTTAATGATTTGTCTTGCATAACCCATAGTGGATGGTTGCTGCAGAAGAGAGAAGCAAAGCCAGAATGATCATCTTTGGGACTGTGGAATACAGTAAATTACCATATTAACTTCCCTTCAAGCCAGAATTATTAGGGACTTTTTCCCCCCAGCTATGAATAATCATGCCTAGATCTGTGTCTTTTAAAATCAGCAAACCCAAGAAGCAAACAAAATTGCATGCATAAAAACAGGCTTTAAAGAAAAGATTGTTGGCAAAGAACAAACCATTTTGATAGAATTAGTGAAACTGATGTTATAACTATCATCACTTTCAATATGTAAGTAATTATATCCAATTCTGAATTATTCACACTAATGAAGGAGATTAACCATATAGATAATTTGGTAATCCATAACTGCACATTATCCAAAAAGAATTTGTATTTGGCTCCTGGATCCAGTGTATTCACCTTTCTAATTATGTTTTTCTAAAGCTAATGTTACAGTCTTGATTCTATTGCCTCAAAGGTTGAAGCTGGCACTATGTTATAAATTGGCCATAGATAAATAGCTGTTGATTGTACACATCCTCAAGCAGATATGCAATCAGTGTGTGTATCACTGCTGTGATAAATTATACATAAATGATGTTGGGAGTACTCGGTTACCACCTTGAAATTACTCCTTTCCAGTCCCCTGATTGATTATCCAAGGCTGAAATGTACTGACTGCTAGAATCCAGTCTGGCTGAAGAGCTCACCGCCGTTTACCCTGAGATTTACAATTCGTTACAATACAATTACAATTCACATGGGTTTTAAAAAAATGTATGAGTGACTGTTTCTTTTTTTGAAGGTACTGTACAAAAGATATCTCTCTCATATTTTCACTGAATAATAGGGGAAACCGTTTTTTTTTTTCCACCTATGAGGCACACACTGACATGACATTTGTTTGATATTTCACTGAAGCAGGTTGTTAGAGTGGTCGTGGCAGTCTGGCATACTTTCAGACTAAAAGTATTTTCTTATCATGTGCAATTAAGGCTACATCAGCAGAAGAGAATAGAACAAATCCCATCAAGGCTTTTCTTCCAGTCTGCATTTATAATAGCTATGTAATTAATGTGAAACATTTAAATGAGCTTGTTTAGATAGTAAATCCTATAGTTTTGGCTGATAAATGGTTTGAAGACTCTAGCTACACTCAACTTCATCTATTAATTTAAGGGAGCTAATTACAATCAATTACAATAAGCTTAAGAAAACTCTTCTTTGTAATATGAAAAAACCATGTGAGAATACATCTTAAAACAATAAGACATATCATACAGGAAAACCAGAAAATTTTCTGAAGGTTAAAGTTTACTTTCTGTTTGACAACATGAGATTGTTTTGTGTTTCAGCACATTGACTTTCATCCCCAAATCATTATTTTTGGGTTTTCAAAAGAGATAGGACAAGTTGAGCAGAAACTCATTTTTGTTGTAAAGACCCTGGAAGTGCTGAGTAAACTGCCCAAGTACTGCTGTCTTGCTTCAAGAAAGGCAGTCTAGGGGTGGGGGAAGGAGAGGACAGCTTTCCTGGAGCTGGGAGCAACAGGACAGAGGTGAGGCTGCCTGACCAACACAGGTTCTCCCTGCACTCAACCTAAACCTTTTCTCCATCCTCACTCTTCTGAGGTCCTGAGGGCATGAGGGAGGAGGAGCTCCGAGGCCATCTAAGTTTTAGAGCAACAGAGAAACCAATGGCGCTAAAATAAAGTGCAAATAACAATGGCTTTCCCTAAAAAAATGGGTGTAAAGATGTTTCTATTGTTTAAAAGTGTTAGTATGCTAAGTCATTAGAATTAGGATGACTAAACTAAGTATTAATTTGGATAGCATCTTTCTCATCATCTTGAGAAGATTTCTCCTAGATCTTGGTGAGAGTTGACAAATATTCAAATGGCATTTGCTAATTGTCCGTTTCCTGATTTTCACTGACTTGGGTGCTGTGTGTGTTTAAGCAAACATAATGCATGGATTTTTTTTTTTTCTTCTGAGACGGAGTCTCACTCAGTCGCCCAGGCTGGAGTGCACTGGCGCGATCTCGGCTCACTGCAAGCTCCGTCTCCGGGGTTCACGCCATTCTCCTGCCTCAGCCTCCCAAGTAGCTGGGACTACCGGCGCCCACCGCCACGCCCGGCTAATTTTTTGCATTTTTAGTAGAGACGGGGGTTTCACCGTGTTAGCCAGGATGGTCTCGATCTCCTGACCTCGTGATCCGCCCGCCTCGGCCTCCCAAAGTGTTGGGATTACAGGCGTGAGCCACGGCGCCCGGCCATAATGCATGGATTTTAAACTCAAGTGCTTTGTTGAGTTTGAACTCTAGTTGTCAGTAGTTAATTGAAGAGTAGCATAGTAATTGGAAATAGGAGCTCAGAGCTAGACAGTTCCAAGTTTGAGTCTCAGCAATACCACTTGTACTTTGGCAAGTATTTTATTCTCTCCGATTAATTCTCACTTTATTAATTTGTAAATAAGGATAATGACAGAATCTTCCTGAGGCTGGTGGCTTCTGCAGTGGCTCAAACCTGTAATCTCAGCATTTTGGGAGGCTGGGGCAGGAGGAGTGCTTGAGCCCAGTAGTTCAAGACCAGCCTGAGCAACATAGTAAGACCCCAGTCACTACAAAAAATTAAAAAATTAGCCAGGCGCTATGGCAAGCCTGTGATCCCAGTTACTCAGGAGGCTGACTCAGGAGGCTGATGCGGGAGGATCATTTGAGGTCTGGAAGGTGAGGCCGCAGTGAACTGTTTATCCTGTCATTGCACCGTGACAGGCTCCAGCCTGGATGACAGAGTGAAAGCGAGACCCTATCTCAAAAAACAAACAACAACAACAACAAAAAAACTTCCTCACAGGATTTTTGAGATTGTTGAAAGAAGTCAATGAACTTAGTCCATTGTAAGCAACTTAGTCCATTCTAAGCATTCACTATACACTTAGGTGTTAACAATAATGGCAGTTATGCTGACAATCATAAAAATAGTTATAACAATAAAATGACAGGTAATTTCTTTGTTAGTTGAAGGCAGTGGCAACCAAAAGGTGGAGTCTGATTTGAGAGAGAGAAAGCTTCTTTATTTCTTCATTCCTTCTGGCTGTCCTTTCCTTTTCCAAGAGTCCCAGACCTTTGTGATAAAGTCCACCAGAAATGCATGCAGAATGCAAGACAACAGGTCTGCTTCCTCTGAGACTCAACCAAATTCAATGCGTGGGGTGGAGATCTTGTTCCAGGTATAGTGCCTCACCCAGGAGCTTTCCTCTCTGGAGCAGTAGATCCTATAAATTGGCCTCTTCCTTATCCCTCAAAGTGAGTACCCTGGCTAGGATCTCTGCATATGGGAGGAAAGGCTGGCAATGGAAAAGCACATGAATTGGGCTTCCCCCTCTACATGGCTTTCCAGCCTACAGAGCACATTCATATATGTGATCAGGTAGCTGGAACACAGGAAGTGCTCAACACCTTTAGCCATTATCATACATGCTCAGTACTTTATGGTGTCATTTAATCCTCTCAATAAGTGTGTGAGATATGTCTTATCATGACCCCTATTTGGAAGATAAGGAAATTCAGACTTAGAAGTTAAGTTACTCGCCCAAGATTACAGAGTAAATGGTAACAACAGGTCTCCAACTGAGGTTCCTTGAACTCCAAATCTGTACTTTTACACTCTTGGTGGTTCTGCCATCCTAACATATCTGATTGCTTCTCTCAGCAACCTTGTAAGGTAGGCAGCTGGTATATCTCATTTTTCAGGTGAGGAAATCAAGGATTGTTAAGCAACATGCCTAAGATAAAATGCTGCTCATAAATGGCTTAAGCAGAACTCTGCATCTAATCCAATGTTGTTCTTTACACACTCATTCTTACTATACATAGGTAATAAGAGTTTCAGAGTTTGACAATCCAACTGATCTAAGTAACGATGAATAATAGTACAAATATATTTTTCTGGCAAATGGAGGCCTTGGGATAAAGAAAACCAGAACTCAATTGCCTATAAAAATAAGAAGTAATAGTATGATAGTGTGTTTTCTTTCTTCACTCAGGGACATTGTTTCACACACATGTAAGCAAATATTTAATTAGAAAGGCAAAACACGACTTCCACTAGGATGCTTAAATAGGAAAATACAGAATAATTTTGACTAGATCTCTGTAAACACATGGAATTTTACTAAACTTATTTGATTATGGGGTTTCCATTTAAAAACAAAATGGTAACTAATTAGCAGCATCAGCCAAATGATTCCAATACTATCTAACCCAGCAGATCACCCACTAGCTCAGTTTCCTTCTAATATTTAGATTTACTCTAATTTTCATATTTAGTTACCAATTGTGGGCCAAATTGCACTCTAACTTTCCTTGTTGTACTTTCATTGACTGCACCCAATCTGAAAAGCATGGAAGAATAAGTGGATTGGGATGAGACTTAAATATTTTTGCTTTAATTTTTACATGAAGAGATATCCTGATGATTTTAATATTTACCTATGAGAGTATTCTATAATGGTTATGGGAAATGGAATCAAATTTCTGTTTAAAAAGTTGTTAAAAGGTTTAATTAAAAAAGCAGATCCTTGGCTGGGCACAGTGGCTCACGCCTGTAATCCCAGCACTTTGGGAGGCCAAGGAGGGTGGATCACGAGGTCAGAAGTTCAAGACCAGCTGGCCAATATGGTGAAACCCTGTCTCTACTAATAATACAAAAATTAGCCAGTCATGGTGATGCAGGCCTGTAGTCCCAGCTACTTGGGAGGCTGAGGTAGAAGAATCCCTTGAACCCAGGAGGTGGAGGTTGCAGTGAGTGGAGATGGTGCCACTACACTCCAGCCTGGGCGACAGAGTGAGACTCCATCTCAAAAATAATAAATACATAGTTAAATAAATAAGGAGATCCTAAGTGAAATAAGCCAAATACAGAAAGAAAAATATCATATGATCACTTATATATAGAATCCAAAACAAAAAAGGTCAAATATGCATGTAGATAGAATGAAACAGTGGTTACCGGGGTGATGCGAGGAGCAGGGAGAGATGAGGAGATGCAGGTCGAAGTGTGGAAAGCGTCAGAAGGATGAACAAGCCTAGAGATCTAATGTCCAACATGAGGACTAGAGTTAATAAAATCGTATTGTACTGTTTTAGGGAGTTTTGTTAAATAAGCAAATTTTAGCTGCTCTTGCTACACACAAAAATAGTCACTATGTGAGATGATAGATATGTTAATCTGCTTCTCTATCGTAACCATTTTATTATCTATTTGTATCCCATAACATCATGTTGCCAACATCAAATATATCTAATAAAATATATTTTAAAATACAAAAAAATGTTAAAAAGAGAGAGAGAATATCCTTGGTGTAAATGAAGCTTCCAGGCACCACTCTGGGGCACTGAATCCTTACTCTCTTCCTGAGAGCCCAGTACTACCAACAAATCACTGAGATGACCTGTGACAGCCCAAGTTATTTTTTCTGGAGTTCTTCCATCTGACTACTGACCATACCTGACTCTGATTAGCTCATGAGATCACAGGCAGGATTTTAGGCAGCAGGCATTGTTCCCTGGGTAAATACCAGTAAGAGTACGGCCAGTGGGTACAGGCTTGGGTGTGTCAGTGGATTTCCTCCATCTCTAAGGCCAAAGAAGAGTTCTAGGCACAGCATGTCAAAAGAAAGCACGCTCCACACGCATTCCTATGGAAAGGTGAACGGGTTGCATTTGAAAGCCAATGGAATATGGGTGTTGCACCGGATTTCATCACATGGCTGGAAAGCAAACCGGATGAGACTGCACAATGGAGTGAGTGTCCATATCTGGGCCTTCAGAAAAACACTGCTTTGTTTAAAAAAAGGGGACCCAGTTGCTCCACTAAGGTAGGAAAATATGCTTGTTCTTCAGGAAATGAAGATCATCCATACTTTTCATTACTCAAATGAGGTCTTGAGGCATTTTCATACATTTGAAAAATTTAAAAATCAGAGAAAAACTTTCCTTTTATTTGAGAACAAAATGTAAGTGAAAGGAGAAGAATCAAGCTGAAAAAGTCCACATGTATAGTTCTCTTAGCTTAGATATTTCACAAATTCATCATTACAGTTTGTTTTAATAGGGCATGATTATGAACAAAAAAGATACCCAGATATAATTAGAGTCTATCCAGAGTGTATGTTGGATGAACAGGTCTATTTGCAAACAACCGGTGAGTGGAGAAGAATTTGCTGTCAACCCCTCCCAGACACCGAACCACAAAGCTATGTCAATATCAAATTGCTATTCAATAGCTAGCCCTGGAGGAGCACGGCGCCCTGCAGGTGATGAAACGCTGACGCTGTGCCTTGCCCCTGCACTGATAGCAGAGCTGGGAAGAAAGAAGGTGACAGTGCTGTGGCCACATGGGTTACGACTCAGGAAAGACTGGCAACAAAGAGGAGGCTTTGCTTCTTCATGGTCTCATAAACACTTTTCTTTTGCTTTTCCCTTGAGCTTCTTAATTATCCAGATTTCTTTATCCCAATGAAAACAGTATGGTTGACTAGAAAGACACATCTACGTTAATGTTCAGTTTCTTAGAGCTAACTTTTTTGGGCTTTATTTTCTCTACCCTATAAAATGTGGATAAAGCCACCAACCTTATAAAGAGAGATTTGAAATATCAACTGAGTGTGAGCATCAGAAAAAATGGAAGGGTTCACAGTGGCGACAACTGGGATAGGGTTAGAGGGAGATGTTGGCAAAAATCAACTAATTTTTCTTTATATAGCTCTGTCTTACTTGATTTGTTAAAAAAGTATTATGTTAATAATTCACAAAATTATATAAATATTTAAAAAAATCAAATAAAAGGAAAAAGTCACATAAGGCAAATTGCAGAGTGTCTGATATATAGTAGATATTCTGTAAATGGTAGCTATTATCATGACTTCAAAGTCTTGATTCTGAAAACAAAAATCTAGGGTTCCTGGCACAGTTGAATGGAAGACACATCCATTTTCTATAAATGATAATAGAGAGACAACTTGGCTGCTGCTTTAGATATTATTGAAAGATAACTATAGGAATGGATTCATATGCATAATTTTCTTTTCTGCCCACAGGAATCATAGACTGGAAAGAAATAATTTCTGTGCTGAATTATTGCCAGGCAGTGTTTTACACAGTAATGCAGGAAAAATTTGAACTTAACCCAATACATCATCATGAATGTTGACATGCCCTTGAAGCTGGCTTCTCCCAATATCTGTAAACAGAGCCACACGCTCACTCTCTGTATAACTCAACTTCTCTCTCCCTCAAAAGAGATGATCACAAAACAAAGCCCACAATTTACTTTATCAACATAAAGTTGACTCTATGTAATATAATAAGTTTAAACATTTGTTGCTTTTCCATGGAGAACATACTTGCTAAACTTTGTAATATCATACACGATCTAATTGGTCGCTATCAGATTATTAAGTTCCCAGGATAAAGTGTGAAGAACTATATTTATTGGTGTTATCCCAAACCAGAACCAAACCCTGAGCTAATTTTTTAAAAAATTCCTGTCTTTACAGATTTTACCATCAGTTACACATTTGCTATCTGTTCGTTGATCCTTAAAATTATAATCAGAGCAAGATAGAACACTAAGTATTTCTTTCTTGGGCTGAACATCTTTGAAGACTAAATGGAGGTAAAACAGGCTTTTGCAATTTCCTATAGGTTTACTTTCATATTTGGGGTGAGAATGATTATGTTCATATGTAACACAGATAAAAAATGACAGACTAGAAGGAAAACCTGTGCCCCAGCCACACATCAGAGGCAAATCCTATAGACCTCAAGGGAAGGAAAACACAACCCTTTAGCCAAATAATAACTTTGAAGTAGATTTCAAAGTGGAGAGGAAAACTGGGAAACAATTCACACAAGATTTTGCTTCTGGGGAGAAATTCACATTTTTCCAGGCTAGCAGAGAGCATGCCAGCCAAACACCACTTGCTTAGCACAACTAATAGGGGACTTCTAGTTCTTATAAATATACAGATAAAAACCAATGCAGCCAGTTTGGGGAGGTCCTGTAAGGACAGCAAGCTACAAAGTCACATTGGCAAGACTGGGTGTGCAAACCATCTCCAATAGGGAAATCCTTGGGCAAGCTTAGTCCCAAGCCAAAGAGACAACAGATCAGAACAACTCTTTGCCTGGGTTTAGTTTGAAGGATGGGGGGAAATTTGGGTCTATCCCAATTTTATCCACACACGTTTTTACACCCAGTGAACCAAACCAGAGCATGACAAAGCTATGATTACTTTGCTCCCCACAGAAGGTCAAGCATATTTAAATTACAGACTGGTTTTCTTTATTCACTGTGAAGTTTAAGCTACTGGCCAAGACTCTGGTATTAGAATTGGAGGAAGTGTGGCAGGGATTATAGTCTTTGACTAATACGGTGGTAATTTAAGAAGTGTAGGCAAGACAAGCACACCTATTAAAATAGTTATACATAAGCTGGAAGTATATGAGGGCGGTATCAGGAACTAAATTCACCACATTTTAAATTCACATTATTTATTTATTTAATTAATTTTTATTTTTTAATTTTTTTTATTATACTTTAAGTTCTAGGGTACATGTGCACAACGTGCAGGTTTGTTACATATGTATACATGTGCCATGTTGGTGTGCTGCACCCACTAATTCACCATTTACATTAGGTATATCTCCTAATACTATCCCTCCCCTCTCCCCTCACCCCACAACAGGTCCCGGTGTGTGATGTTCCCCTTCCTGTGTCCAAGTGTTCTCATTGCTCAATTCCCACCTATGAGTGAGGACATGCAGTGTTTGGTTTTTTTGTCCTTGCGATAGTTTGATGAGAATAATGGTTTCCAGCTTCATCCATGTCCGTACAAAGGACATGAACTCATCCTTTTTTATGGCTGCATAGTATTCCATGGTGTATATGTGCCACATTTTCTTAATCCAGTCTATCATTGATGGGCATTTGGATTGGTTCCAAGTCTTTGCTATTGTAAATTCACATTTTTTAAAAACAGTTTATGGTTAAACTGGGTGAGAGGCATATTTTGTGGGTAACATACTTCTGACTGGGTAGAGGATCAGAAGGGAGAGCCCAGGGCAGCTGGAGCAGGCACAGTACCTGTCGTTCTTGATGGGAACTCCACTTGCAGCTCCAGGACTCCAGTTCCTATCATTCGGCTGCCATGAACCTAACAGAAGGAACTTTTGCTGTATGCCAGTGCTGCACTTCGATCCTGGCTACAGGGCACCGTTCTTGCCTTCTGCCAGCCAGGCCAACCCCACATGGCAAAGGGACATCCACCTACAGCCCACACCTTCTTCTAGACCATGCTCTCTGCACCTGGAACTGTAGCAGTTCCTTTGTTCCATCTCTATCTCTCCCCTTACCTAGAAGACTTTCAGTATTATATTAAGTATCATATTGGCTACTGTTGTCCTTGGCTGTCCTCTGCTGTCCTCTGCTGCAGTGCCCCTCTCAGCTGCAGCAACTTCTTGCTGGAAGTTGTTTGGAAATTTCATGTTTAAAAGATCCCACTGACCCACCACCTTAGGCTGTAGAAATAGGAAAATCCAAAATACATTGTGTAGGACACCAGGGTGGTTTATGTCCAAGACATTAGGGCAGACAGGCTGAACAGTAGACATGCTTCCTGAGAAATTCTCCCAACTGGCAGGACAAGAGTTACCTATCTGCAAAATAAGCATCTACAGGGTACCTGCTTTGCTTTCCTTAAAGGTGTTGTCAAGCCAGTTGGCCATTCTGCGTGTAGCCCATCCATTTGGTGTTCCACCGCAACTAGTAGCTGACTGAAAAGGCTGAAAATGAGCTAAGTTCATAACCTTCCATGTGAAGTGATTAAGAAGGCTTAATTGAGGATTCATGTTAACTTTATACAGCTATTCCAGAGGAAGAAATCTCTTGATTGTGGTAGAATTCTTCCCAAAGTGGCCTCAAATGTTTTTAGTTTCATCTCTAACTTCTGCTGCTAAGTGCTAGTTATTTACAGTAAACAGATATCCAGCTACTGCTATTTATGATAATGGGCCCTTATCTGAGTTTAAAGACCTTATCAACAGGTATTGTAAGCAGGCTGCCAGTCCATATGCCTTCATAAGGAATTCAGGCTGAATGGATGGCCCTGGCATCTGATAATGACCTAAGGCACACTGAGGGAGAAGACCGTTGCTCAGTGAGCTCTGTTGGTGCCCCAAACAGGAGTCAGCTGTGACTGCTCAATATTAATTGGGGTAATAGCTCAAAATAAATCTGTCTCTACTTAAACTTACGGATTCGTAAGATCATCTTGCATCTAGAAATAGTTATCATTGGTTGAATGTCTACCATTTTCGAGGCTCTGTGTTAAGGCCTTTGTGTATATTAACACATTAAAATTCTCATAACAATCATGTAATAATAATAATGACTAACATTTACTGAACCATCACTGCATGCCAGGCCATACTGACAGATTTATGTAGTCTCATCTATTTGACTGTTTGACATGGCTATTACTATTATTTTTTTCCTAACAAATGAGGAAACTGGGCTAGGGTCAGGGTAGGAAATGTGAGGCTGTCACATAGTCAGTAACTGAGATCTCCCTCCAGGTCTTGTGCTTCCAACCACTACACAAATGGCTTGCTGTAAGGAGATGGATTGATCACTACCATTTTACCAATGAGGGAACTGCATGTACGCTGTTCAAGGCCACACTATGGGATAATGGTAAAAAGTGTAATGAGAACTTTGTTGTGTGTCTCTCCCCACAAGATTGTTCTTCCTGTTCTACACAGCTCTGATTGTATATGCTCTTCAGTAATTGGCAAACAAAGTTTAAACTCTGTTAGAAATTACAGAGCAGGAAAAAATGTGGGTTCTGCTCCTATAAATGAAATTATGGCACCTGAATTACGCAAGGTTGAGCTCCAAGATAGGCCAGCAAGTCATTCCCACCTGATCAGCTGAGAAGGTCTTCCCTGAAGGCAGGGCTTGATCTTGGCAGAGCCATTAGAAGCATTGCCTTTGGATAACATACTTTTCTTTAAACTGTTCTAAATTTTCTACGAAGAGCATGCATGTAAATGTTCACAGACAAAACATGAATGCATTCTCATGTTAAAACATTCAACATCACAAAGCCCTTCTCTTAAACTCTCACCTTCTCCTCCTCTATTCCCATCTCTTCTCCAGAGGTATGAATTTTAGTATGAATTCCTATAGACCTGAACTACTCTATATGAAAGCTACTACCCACATGTGGCCATTGAGCACCTGAAATGTCCTAGTTGAGATGTACTGTTAGCATAAAATATACACCAGATTTTTAAATTTAGTATAAAGGAAGAATGTAAATATCTCATATAATTTTTATATCAATTACACATTGAAATGAGAAATTATAGAGACAGTAAAAACATCAGTGGTTGCCAGGGATTAAGTGGGGTGGGGAGGGATGAATAGGCAGAACACAGAGGATTTTCAGGGCGGTGAAATTACTCTGTATGATACTACAATGGTGAATATATGTCATTGTACATTTGTTCAAACTCGTAGAAGGTACAGCACCAAGAGTGAGCCATAATGTAAACTATGGACTTGGGTGAGAACGACATGTTAATGTAGGGTCATCAGTTAAAACAAATGGACTGCTCTGATGAGGGATGTTGATCATGGGGAAGATGATACACGTGTGGGGGTATGGGTTCATAGGAAGTCTCTACCTCTTGCTCAATTTTGCTGTGCACCTAAAATTGCTCTAAAAATAGTCTTAAGAAAAATGAATCTACTGGGTTAAATAAAATACATTCTTAAATTAATTTCACCTGTTTCTTTTCATTTTTTAAATGTAGCTGCTAAAAATGTGGCTCACATATTTCTATTACATAGCACTGCTCTAGAGTCTAGATCATTTTTGGTGTACTTATACATGCATATTTAAGAAACATATATATATTTTGGTGCTTTGTAACATAAATATGCATTACTTTTATGCTTGCATTAATTTTTTAAGTCAAATTTTTAAAGGCAGTGGACATTACATTAATTCTTTTCTTCTTCTATTTCTCTTCCTCCTCTTCTTCCTCTTCCTCCACATCTCCCTTTTATACTTAACAACCCACAAAGCCTTAGAGTGAAGAAAGCAAGAATTATTCCTGGTCATACACATGCCGAGGTGAGCATACCTAATATTTGAGTTAAATCAACACAGGCACAGGTTAACTAAAGGGTATTTATTCCCTTGTTGGATAAAAGAAGGAGCTAGTCAATGAAGAAGGCTTCGGCATTATTGAGTCCTAGACAAAAGACCTATAAGATACTAGCAAAAATGACCAGCAATTATTTTCTAAATAACTAGATCCAAATGTTCTATTCTTATCACGTCATCTCTTTTTCTCAGACATTTTCTACAATATGCACAATCCCATTACTGTCTGTTGAGGAAAAGCACCTATTGCTTCAATTCGATGAACATTGCCCATAATGTGCCGCATCAGAACACCTTCTCATTTCAGCTACTGAATTCTGCTAGCTGCTGTAAATAAATGCTGATGCGTGTTACCTACATAATTACTACTTTGCTAAATTCTAACTAAAGTCACTTTTAAAATATTTTATAATGCATCTAATTGATTTTATTCTAAGTAAATACCTGATAATGTCCAGTTCAGTGGATAATGCAAAAGAAATGACCCAAAACAAGCTCCTGCTATCCCCTGCCCCCTGCTTTAAAAAATGACTAAATATACATAATTTACACTGACTGCATTTGTGTAAGTGATGAACTGGTGGCATGTACACATGCAGCACATTCTTTTGTTGGGCAGGAAGGGTGTTTATTGTGTTCTAGCAAGTCATTAGCACATGCAAAACATCAGCAGCTCTTACTTGGCCTCAGTGCAGAGCCTCCTTGAGGGCAATGGAGAGAAAAAGAACATTAGCATGAGTCGAGGTGCCCTGATAACTCATGATTTTCATTCCTGTGAGTGCCCCTTGATGTTCTGTTCCATTTGAGTCCTTCTGGTTACATGCTGCCTAGATAAAGAACTGCAACTCAAGTCCCGTTTATTCCTTTGCCTACTCATTGCTGCTTCAAGACAAGACTCCCAAGGGGTAAGATGGAACACCGGACAGGGATCTCTGCAATATTCTTCTAGCTGGTAATTCTCCCAGTCCAACAAACCAAGTTTTCCTTAAGCAGATTCCATGGGAACTGTTTTAAATGCTCCATATTAATAAGACATTTTAAAAATGTTTCTTTTCCCCTCCCCCATTCCTTACCATCTTTTTCTTTTATTCAAGAAAGAATAAAGAGAAACAAAAACTAGAATACAGAGATTTTCAACTTTTTATAAGGTGCTGTATATCACTGTATTTAAGACAATCTTTTCAAATGTAAAAAAAATTCCCCCTGAATTAGGATTGACCTCATCTAAGTAGACACCATCTGCTGTAACAGCCCAACCCTGTCCCCTCAGGTCTTGGCAGCTAAAGGTGAGTAGGGCCCCCCTCCTTTCCCATACCCCTGCCTGAGAAACTGCCAGGAAGCTCTCAGGCAGCATCAGCAGCAGGCAGGAAGTGGGGTGGGAGTGAAGGGTCTCCACCCATTAGCAGCTGCTTACGCAGTAGGCAAGGGAACTTTCCTACAGAAAGATCCAGGTCAGCAGATACTCCAAACCAATTTCTACCACATGCTACCCAGTTGTGGAATTAAATTAAAATGTTAAGAAGAAACCTGGAATGCCAATCCCCTTGTTTTCCTCCTACCTTGTGCCTGGCACCCAAAAGAATAAAACAAGAACAGTTGGATTTGGCAGTTGAAAGGGAATTCTTAGGTAACTGGAAGGAAGTGAAGGCAGCACACACCAAGGAACGCTGTCTGCACGAAACGTCATGTACCAATGATGAAATGTCAAGATCCATCATTGTCCAAGCGCTCATTCAGATTCAACCAAAAGACAAGTTTGACAGATTATCCAAATCTTTCAGGGCGCGTGGTGGGTGTAGTGGGGAAAGGAGTGAGGTCATTTTTATAAAAAGACTCAGTTTTTTTTAAAAAAAGCAAAATAATGTTATCACCTCAGTGGTTTAGCTATAGTCCATTCTAGAGCAATTGAAAAGAAGTTTTGCCAGCAGCTGGGAGAATATTTCCGAATAAGTCATTTCAGATTACATTAGAGCTCTAAAATAAAAATGAATAAACAAGTGTTTGTCTATTAGATCTCAGTGCATTTTTGTTAACACTTTACTTGCAGGAGATATTTGATGTTTTCTTATGCTATTTCCTTAACAGTGATTTACTATGGCTTTAATAAGTGGATAAAAGTTGGGTCCATTGTTTCACATGCATACTTAAAAATAAGTTTTTATGGCCAAGCGTGGTGGCTCATGCCTATAATCCCAGCACTTTGGAAGGCCAAGGCAGGTGGATCACCTGAAGTCAGGAGTTCGAGACCAGCCTGACCAACATGGAGAAACCCTGTCTCTACAAAAAATATACAAAATTAGCTGGGCATGGTGATGCATGCCTGTAATCCCAGCTACTTGGGAGGCTGAGGCAGGAGAATAGCTTGAACCCTGGAGGTGGAGGTTGCGGTGAGCCGAGATCGTACCATTGCACTCCAGTCTGGGCAACAAGAGCAAAACTCCATCTCAAAATAAATAAATAAGTAAATAAGTTTTTACATGCCTTCAACAATAGAAAAACATTAAATGGTTACCTCTGCAAATGTGTTCCGATTTGCTTGCAAGCCAACTTTTACTACCTCAAAAGGGTTAACTACAACGGCTTCTGTTAGTCCAGATCCCAATCCAGCAATGGCGAATGTCTAGAAAAAGTAAATCAATCAATACTTTAAAACAAGTTATCATGTGTATGGGGTTAAACATCCTATTCATTACACTATGCAGCTGAACATTATAAAGAGAATGGAGAAACCTACATAAATGCACCATATTCCATTACTAAACAGCTTTAGTTCTTGATTAGATGCTGACAATTCATGAAGAAGAAATTACAGAAGCCACAAACCACATCCTAACAATTTCAAAATAAAATGTCAAAGCCCCATCAAAAATGACTTTTTCCTTCAACAAAAAGCAAGGTTGCTTTACTGATTTAAAGGTGGATACTAAAACATCTGCACATATAACAATTAAGAAAATTTGAATTGTAAAAGGAGAGCTTCATTTCTAAACATCTACTTAAATTCCTTTATTGGGCATATAAGAAATTCAAGGAGCAGAACCACAAATAAACTGTTTCTAAAAAGCTAAATTTCAGGTAACAACATAGCTGGAAACATTTAACCCTATGTTCATATTTTTAGAGTCACTATTCTGGACTATTAACAAACAAACATTATTTTTTATTCATCTTTTCCCTATTTTAAAAAACACTGGCAATTAACGCAGTCTTCTAAACCTAAAAGCTGAGATCAGAAACGGCTAGATGTGCACCCACAGTCCCAGCTGCTTGGCAGCTGAAGTGGGAGGATCACTTGAGCCTAAGAGTTCAAGGCTGCAGTGAGCTATGATTGAACAACTGTACTCCAGCCTGAATGACAGGGTGAGATCCTGTCTCAAAAAAAAAAAAGAGAAGAAGAAGAAGAGGAAGAAGAAGAAAAGAAAAGAAAGACAAAGACAAAGAAATGACTAGGTTATTCTGAAGGGCTCAAATAAAATCTAGAAAACTTATCAAAAGGTGACTGTATGTCAAGTTCTTGTTCGGTATCTGTTAAGAATTTCTGCAATAGGAAAGAACAATTTCCTAGAATTTACCTCTAGGTAGAATACTTATGTGTTTTCCAGAAAATCTGTATCAAAAATAAACACAACAATTAAAACATACACACACAAGACAGAACAAAATGAAACAAAGCCCCAATCTCCAAAACAGATGCTTGAAAAAAAGTAATTATTTAGTGCTGAACCTCCAATTCCAGGACAAGAGGCAGTACTGTAGACAACAAAGAGAAGAATAAAACCATTGAAGAGTAAATAACAGATAACTCTTGGCAATGGGCTCTAATATCTTCTAAAAAGGAGAGGAAGGAGGGAGAAAGGAATATTTTCTAAAAGAGAGGAAGGAGGGAGAAAGGAATGTTGTGTAACCTTAGAAAGGGAGGCACAAAGGCAGGATCCAGAGGCAGGAGGTCTGGGTTTAGGTCCAATTCTAGCACTTATTGGCTGTGTGACTAGAGCTGTAACACACAGTAGCTTGTGCAGAGACAAAGGTGTCCAACCAAGGATGCTTGGAGGCCAGAATCCAGCTTGCCCCTCACTTGCTAAGAGAAGCCCTGGAGAGGCATCCATTGGGAGAAGGGGCACCTTTTCATTATTCACACAAAGGTGCCATGGGTGCTAGTTGTGGCTCTGTTGTATAAATCGCTGAATCTCTGATGAGCCACAGTTTTCTCATCTGTAAAATGGAGATAATAATAACTAATTTTCCTGCTTACAAAGTTATTTTAAGGCTCAAAATAATGTGTGAAACCATTTCATAGAGTGTAATGCAAACACCATTGGTCTTGTTGCACATAAAAAAGGAAGAACGGGCTGGGGCAATGGCTCACGCCTGTAATCCCAGCACTTTGGGAGGCCAAGTTGGGTGGATCACCTGAGGTCAGAAGTTCAAGACCAGCCTGGCCAACACAGTGAAACCCCATCTCTACTAAAAATACAAAAATTAACTGGGCTTGGTGGTGCATACCTGTAATCCTAGCTACTAGGGAGGCTGAAGCAGGAGAATCACTGGAACCTGGGAGGCAGAGGTTGCAGTGAGCTGAGATCATGACACTGCACTCTAGCCTGAGTGACAGATTGAGACTCCGTAAAAAAAAAAAAAAAAAAAAAGAAAGAGAAAGAAAGAAAGAAAGAAAGAAAGAAAGAGAAAGAAAGAAAGAAAGAAAGAAAGAAAGAAAGAAAGAAAGAAAGAAAGAAAGAAAGAAAGAAAGAAAGAAAGAAAGAAAGAAAGAAAGAAAGAAAGAAATCGCATACAGATTCTAGGAGAGAGAGAGACTCATTGATGATGTTTCCATTTTATCTCCCTTCATTACAGTTTTAAGCATATGTGTATAGGGTAACTGATCAAATATTTTATTCATTTATCTCAGACTTCCATCATGGAAGCCAGAAGTGGAAAAAAAAATACTAGTCCCAAACTCTTTTGACTGGGAAAGCTAAAATCCAGATGTCCAGGTTTTTATTACTTACTATATGCAATCTTCCAAGTAATTCACTTTTTTGTTCTTCTATAAAATTCAGCTACATTTGCTGTCAGAACTAGTGTTCAGCAGTCCCTTGTCAAAATAATTGATCAGATATCAGCAGATCATGTTACATAGGTTGTTCCAGAAACCTACATTTACTGTTGGGTTTCCAGCCTCCTAGGCTTTTCATGTGAGAGCACCAGGGGACACTTAACAGCTGTTTAAATGTCTAGCCATATCAAAAAAAGTAACTGAAATAAATGAGCTCAAGAAAAGAGAAGAACTGTACACAGTTGGCATGCACTTGTTTATAGTAGCTGCAGTGACCAAATGCTTTTCTGTTTCAATTCTCAAGAGTCCAAAGACCTACAGTCTCTCACATGGTACCAATGTTTGACACAAGAACAGCCAGCTGGCCCTCTGGAGACCATCTTTTATTGTTTCTCACTAGGAAATTTTTAATTCTCTTTTTGCCAAGCTGTTTCCAAATTTAAGAATGATATTAAGAGAAGATGCCAAATAATTAAAAGGAAAAAACCCTAGCTAGTTTCAAGATTCATGGTATCACTGCTCCCTCCTCTCTAGGAGGCCATGTCTCCCAGCCACCTTGTATAGGCAAGGACTGGACAAGACATTGCTTTGTCATAACAAAAAGTGATGCTATTAGGTTTCCTAACAGGATCTTTCCTAGAAAAGGGGCATGTATGATTTTTAAAAAAATAACAGATACTTCTTCTTGGACAGTCTATTTGGCAGAATACAAATTCTCAAATATTGTCCATTTTAGTGGGCAAATGAGGGCATTTTCCTAGAGACTGGAGTACATTGCCAATTGGAGGGCCAACGCAGATTTTGTTTTGCTTTTCTTTGTGGACTTGGAAGGACAAGTTAATGCATTTACTCTCTTGGGGGCTCTTGTTGCACACACATTTGTAGAACCCATTTGGTCAATACAATTAACTCCTGTGAAAAGCAGGAAAGTCACCAAGAAGGAGGGGAATGGCATAGGGAAATGTTCAAATCACCAAGTGAATTTTGTGTGATATATGAGATATGTCATTGTACTATCACAATTCTCCTTAGTTGAGTTGTTTACAGTCATTCCTATAAAAGGCCCTTCAGTCTGCATTTGACCACAGAACGATTTCATCTCAAGGGATCTGAAGTCTTATATTTACTACAGCTGGTGCAAAAGCTGGAAAAGTGACCTGTTTGGCATGTTGACTTTTGCATAGATATATGCAGTATGTATGTAAACATATGCATGTCTTGGTTTAAAAAGAGTCTTTGATAAATGTACTCTTTATTTCATGTTCTTGACCATATCTCATATGGGGCCTTTCCAGACATATCATTATTATCATAAATTCATCACTGGGAGCTATAAAATAGCCAAATTGTGAGTTATTAGGAAGATGGCTTTCAACAAGTAGCTGAACATTGAATAACTTGAATTCATATTTTAGTAGCTGGGCTTGGGAATCAAAAGAGTTTTTGTTTCTAGATTTTGCTTTATGAAATAACACATACATTTAAGTATAATAAATACTCTCACTTACCAATGCTGGTGACAGTGACACATATCCCAGCAATTTCTTGTACTGCTCAAAGGTGAAAAACTGTGAAACAAAACCAAACTCACAGATTTATAACAATTTTCCTGCAACAAACTCTTTAATTGACTCAAATTTCTTTAGTAAATCATTATGTTAACCAGCATTTCAAAAAATGATAAACTATCTAATACAGTTTTTAATCCTGTCTTGGGTAGTTGCTATTGGAACTTTCTTTAACATTCACAGTTTCAAATGCAGTTATAATAACCTACAGAAGAGCTGATGAAATCCTTTAGAGCAGTAAATGAACCATACAACTTCCATTTACCATGACCATTTTCAGTTTCCCCAGACATCAACAGACTTCTCTCTTATGGCAGTGATTCAACATTATAGGCCTAGAGACCTGACATCTTTGGTCTCCTATGTTTTCTCTATGAACTGCTTTCCCAGTGAAAGCCCAATTTTCTAACACACTTGTAAAAGACATCCACTTTTCAGCATTAACTTGCATTTCTATTTTGGTATCTCCCCACTGCTCCATGGAATTGAAAACACTAAATAATTACGAAGATGCCACGATAAACTAAGTAAGAACCCAGTGAGGTTATCTAGTCCATCCCCTACCATAAAGCAAGACTGTCCTCAACCTGAACGAAGAAAGCAAGCTGCTAATTCCTTCCTTCAAAACTGATGGTGATGAAGATGGTGAAGGTATTTTTGGTTTCTTCAGTAGATAATGTTTAGTATAATTTTCTCTGCAAACAAATTTCAGTGGAGGCGAATCTAATCAATTGTTTCATATAATACATTTTCCCCCCTTTTTTCTTCCTGTATTCTACTTTTTGAGCAACAATTCTGCTTGAACATGTTTTGCTCCTGGGTAGCACGTTCAGGTAGCTGTCAACACCACTGATAAGGCACGTTTTTAGGTCCTGCTAGAGTCTGATTCTCAAGACCCCAAAAATGGTATGGGTATTATATGGTCCCCAATATTTTCTACTCCATTACTTTATAGCCTAGTAAAATGGGGCAAGAAAGCAAAACCAGATTTCAGAGCCAAAAATACTCTGTTGTTAGGAAGAAGTAGCTCCTTATAGATGGCTTCAATGAGTGTTTGGGCAGCCCAAGAATCATTTTACTACCTGATAAATTTTGATTCTTTTCAACACTCAGGAACTACTTTTGTACCATGGTATTTTAAATGCACTATGAATGTAGAGTTTTCTAGAACAGGGATTCATTCATTCATTCACTCATTTAATATTATTAGAGACCTCCTATTCCAGGTACTGGGAATGCAATGGTAAACAAAGAGAAACCTCGGCCTACTTGAGCTAACATTCTAGTGGCTAGTGAAAGCCCTGAAACTACCCTGGTGTTAAAATAGTACTCAACAGTGACCACCAGGGACCACCACATTTTTGATGAAACCACTAACCACTAGAAACCATTAACCATGGAAGGAAAAGTGTTATAATCTTAGGTTTTAAAAATAATTTTTTTTCCTTCATTTTTATGATCATCATCATCATCACTTTGAGAATCACGTTGCTGGCATTTTGAAGTCAGCAGTCCTAGAGCTGAATCCGGGTTATACTGTTTAGCTGTGAAAGCACAGGAAAGCTGCTTAACCTTTCTAACTCTCAAGACCTCAAAACTTACCTTTTAGATTATCATTAAATAAGATAATTTAAGTAAGATTCCCTGACAGGACTGGTACAAGTGAGACTCTTGAAAAATCTTAGTTTTTATTCCCTGTAACTTTGGTAACCTAGGTTACCAAAGGAATCATACAGGCCTTAAGTATATGAGCACTCCTCTCAATGCCCTGGGGCTGCTGAAGCTTTCCGGTCTGGCTGGTGGGAGCAGGCACTATTCCCAGCTGCATGTGACTGCTAAGCACTGTTCCCTCGAAGCCTTTTGGGTGGTTCTTTCCCAGGCATTGGTAGTTTCCTCCCAGGCATGCACTGGTCAATACTCAGCTGAAAACTTGGAGAGGTCCTTCTACAGATCTCAGGAGTTCTATCTCTGTGCAGCCTGCTCTTCCCTGGTACTCTGTCCTGTGGACTTTGGCTGCCCTGCTCTCCCCTGGCTTTCAGCTCCTACCCAATCCAGGGAGTCCCCTGGGCTCTGCCTCAGTTTCCCCTCCCTGTCCCGGGGCCTGAAAGTATCCCAAGGCAGTAAGCTGTGGCATCACAGGGCTCATTTCATTTGTTTTCCATTTCTCATGTATTTCGAGCCTTCATCATCTGATGTCCAGTGTCTTGAAAACTGTTATTTCATACTGGTCCCTGTTACTCTGTCTCCACCAGGAGTGGAAGTCTTGGCCCTCCAGATACTCTGAATAGCAGATGTGGGAATTTTCTCTCTATGTGTATTTCTTTGTTTCTTTCTTTAAGTTTTCTTTGTTTCTTTTTATACATGTTTCCTTTATTCATCTAATATCAACTGAACATCTACTATGTGTAGATACTGTGATTGGTATAGGTATACCATAGTGAACAAATTAGCCTTCATAGTTTACAATCTCTTGTGAATTTAGTTAGCATAAGGAAGTCCTTGAGAAAACTGCACATGGGAAAAGTGGTATTTCTGCACGTGTGAAGCTCAAGACTGGACCCTGAAGCCTGAACCATGGTGCCACCCATCTCTGAGGGATCAGCTGGTCTCTCTGAAGTCTTCATTTCCTTTTGCTAAGTACAACACTAACTCTGTCTAATTTGTGAAAGGAGAAGTTACACTTATTTAGCATCAGTAAGTCTTATTATTTTAATGATAAACCTCATTTCAAAGAATAAAGTACATAAAACTTAAGATTGTCTGTTTCTGATTATGGTAATGATTTTAACTAAAGTGTCAGTACCAAAGAACACACACACACACACACACACACACACACATACACCCCACAGTCTCTGAATATTTTTTTTCTGAAGTAAACTTTGATGACATACAATGAAGCAGTTTATGATGTATGAAATCGTTACAATCAGGTGATTGCTTTCCTCACAAATCCTATGATAAATATCTATAAAATGAATGTTTTCATAAATTGTGTTGAAAAACTAGTGCTATCCATCTGGCAAAGATACACTTAGCTCCAAGTTATACTTAAAAAGCCAACATACTTACCATATGTCTCAATAATTTTAAGGTAAAATCTACTTGAAACAAGATGTCTGGGACACATACACCATATTCACTTGCCCAAAAGTTCATCTGTTAACCATTGTTCTGGCACAGAGCATTGCTTTTGTAAAATAGAAACTAACTCTGTTTTATAAAGCTCAACTTTTTTTTTTCTGTAAAAGATTGCTCAATGGTGATAAGTCTTAATCTCCTTAAAGTTTAAATTGTCTCCAACACATAATATTACGAAAAAATATTCCAGGAAAAACTCTAATTGTAGTTTACTTTGTTTATACATGTAAATCACTGAACAGATGAATATATTATTCCATGCAGACAAAGCGACTTTCCTTTTGAACAGGAACTCTGCTCTATTTGTTTACTTGGGCAATCTTTTATCAAGTAAAGTCATTTCATAATCCAATTCAGCTCTTTTGTGTACTTTGGTGAACTTATTCCAGATTCTCTACTGTGATCCAGATCCTTATAACAAAATTTGTATTGCTATAAGATCACTATAAAATCACAAAACCTATACCAACAAAGAGGGTGAATTTATAGAGAAGGTATGTTCTAAAGCTTTGTTTTCCAAATTCTAGATTTGAATTAAATCCTATTGCCATTTTGACATAATATAAAGGTTGGATGTTCATGTATATATGTGGGTGATTGTATCAAAATTTTTAACCCAGTCACCCTCTTGAACTTACTGAGTAAAAGTATATGAACTGTTCCTTCTTGCCTTTCAGGAGTACTGAGAATACAAATTGAGTAATGTATGTGAAAAAAAAAGCCTTATATTGCTTGGAAAGTCAGTCTTTAAGTTTGGGTTATCATTATTATGGAAGGACAAAGCCTTATTTGGTGATATCAGTGGTGCAGGGCGGGGGGTGGGAGGGAGCAATGCCTGCCAGAGTCATTATGATCAAGACTTTTGTCTGAGAGAAGACAGTCGTCAGATTGAGTTCTTTTGCCCCTGGATGTTCTGCCATATCTTCCTGCTCCTCTTCAGATACTGAACTAGCAAGTAGTACATAAACCTCTACAGTTATGTGGTTAAGTAAATGGAAATCAGGGTAGTGGAAGTAATAATTTTTGTAAAAACCAGAATAGAGAATTTTAAAAGAGGAGACTAAGGGGGAAAATGAAGTTGGCATGCAAAATAAACACGTTATATGAGAATCATATATAAAGAAATATGGTATATTTGTTTACTCTGTTCATGAAATGGGAATGATTCAGAGAGAAAGGCTTTTCCTCCTCTCCTCTTTCCTCTTCCTTCCGTCTCTCTTTCTTTAATAATTATTTCTCCAAAGGAAAATTTCTGAGTTGCTTTGAAGAAAGGTCCAAGCTATTTTGTGGTTTGATTACTAGAATTTCATTCACCATGTTGTTTTTTAGAATGGAATGCTTTTACCTGATTAAAAAAATCTACAAATTGATCTACATATTTGAGAGACTGGCCAAGTCTAATTATAATAAAAATTATGCTATAATTTCTGCATTAAAATTTTTAATGCTTTACATATAATTCATTTTAATGTCTTAGAGTTTGTTGTGCTGAAGCTGTTACTGCACCCTACTTTTTCTTGGTGAAATGCATGCGATGCTTACCTTCACTGCTCTTTTTGGGGTTTCAGCCAAGATAGGTGGCAGAATTCCCTTGTAAAAACCAAACAACCTGTTTGAGAAATGAAAGATTTCCTATGAGTAAAGAAATTAAGAAACCCGTATTTCTGTCTTTGTTTAGATAAAGCAAGTAATCCTAAAGTATTCCGGATCATTCAACATATCACACCAATCATGAAGTCTTCCTTTCATCCTAAATAAAGAAATAAATTCTATGTCTCTTAGCATTATGATATTCAGAAGGTGAATACGTGATACTGAGATGGGAATCCCTTAGATAAGTTGCTAAGCATGACCATTAGTTGTACCTTAACGATGAAGCTGACTTCCTTACTCTAAGGGCTCTTGAGTTCACTTCTCAGTTGTGTGGCAGGTAGCTTCAAGCTATCTACAGTCCTGCATTTCCTCCCTTGTGGTAACCAAACGAGGTTAGGATTATTCCTGAACCCATTAGACTGTACATTTCTGAGGCTAAGGAGGTGATAAAATTTTCAATTTTAGCTTTACTCATACAAGGGAACTAACAAGCTCTGTGGGTATGGTACTAGGACTTCCAGCCCCGTCCTGAATTAGTCATAATTTTTAAGTTTCCTTAATGGAGGTGGAAGAGGGTCACAGAGGGCAGGCTATAGGACTATGTATTGCCAACAGATGAATTGTCAGACTCCCTTGCTGATATGCAAAATCACAGGGCATGAGCCAGTTTTCTTTGCCAATGTTGATGGGCAACATAGTCAGATATTTTTAGAAAAAAAGCAAGAATGAGTGACATATGATTAGATTTACAAGTCACCATTTATTTCTTATTATAGTTTTAGAATTCAAAATTTTAAATTCCTTTGTCTTGGAATCTTCATATATATGCCATATCTTACTTCAAACCTTAAAATATATAAATAGAAGAGAATATTATGCATTATTCTCTGAGTAATCACTTTTCCTGATTAGTCCATAAGTGACTACAGATAAGGGCAGAGCTCAACACGTCCCTAATTTAGGATATCCAGCTAACAAGGGGCTGCAGCCTCTCTGATTGAACCCCCAAGCTTCACTCCAACTCCCTTAAACTAGGTCCACTTCTAGCTGTGCTTCTGGGAACAAGAAGTTGAGAATTCATTCAGGTGACCCCATTGTGCCACCCAAACCAACATGGCGAACTCTTGTTCTCCCTCAATTCACTGGCTTATACAGTACCTTTTGGTGAGGGGACTAAAGCACTTGCCTGCTTTACTCAATTCATGGGCTTACACAGAAACTTGAGGGCTGTGCACCTTTGGGGTTCTTATCACAAACCCTCCCCCCCTTTTTTTTTTGAGACGGAGTCTCGCTCTGTAGCCCAGGCTGGAGTGCAGTGGCCGGATCTCAGCTCACTGCAAGCTCCGCCTCCCGGGTTTACTCCATTCTCCTGCCTCAGCCTCCCGAGTAGCTGGGACTACAGGCGCCCGCCACCTCGCCCGGCTAGTTTTTTGTATTTTTTAGTGGAGACGGGGTTTCACCATGTTAGCCAGGATGGTCTCGGTCTCCTGACCTCGTGATCCGCCCGTCTCGGCCTCCCAAAGTGCTGGGATTACAGGCTTGAGCCACCGCGCCCGGCCACAAAACCCTTTTTTAATGTAACCAGGACACAAACATTTGTTAAGCTTATGGATGTCATAAAGAGGAATAAAGGGATCAAATGATTCCCTGATATGGGCTTACTCTGCCCACGATTTTTGACTTAATGGATAGTGCTAGCATTATGAATAGGAAGTAAATCAGATATGTGATTTGGAGAGCTATGGCAATTCATGAGTTGTCCCCACCCCTTTTCCATTCCAATTTGAACTACTGATGCCTGAAATTCTCACATCAACACAAATTTCTTCTAGCAACTAATAACATTTAAATACTTTTCTCATTTAAATTTCATTATAATCACTACGTAATTTTTGGCATAAAGAGTGACTAAGCATAGGTTGGTTTTCCCAAAACATAAACGTGATTTTCTTGAACAGAAGTTCTATATATATAATGAAAATGGTTATTATTTCTGTTTTTTTTGTTTGATCTTTCCCCATCTGGAAGACTATGCCTGATTATTGTAGGAAAAAAAATAAAGAGAAACACTCACATAAGTAAAGCTTTTAAAACAGTGTCCAGATCAACAGAGGAACTTGAAATCCCACACTACAGAGAACAGTTATAGGAAGAACAGTTGCTTCAACTGGAGAAGAATGATCTTAGGGAGAAATCTGGTGAATGTGATGGATCTTTTGAAAGGTGTGCGTGAAAGAAAGATATTACACTTTTCTCTTTGTTTCCAGGTGGTAGAACTTCCAACAGGTGGAAGCAACAAGAAAAGACACATATTTGGCCCAGGTGGAGCTTAACACAATGAAGTACTTCTAATAGTCAGAACTGTCTAAACATAGAATGGGCTCTCCTGAAAAGTGGTGAATTCCCCTTTGGTATGTGATCAAGCAGTCTGGATGGCCACTTGTCATGAATACCAGTGACTGGGAGGTACACAGAAAATGCATGCATTTGATGACCCTCAAGTCTGGTCTGTTTCCGTCCTCAGATTCTGTTATTCTGAGAAAAAGTACAAGAAGACATAGGCAAGCACTTCTCTGAAGAGACAGAATCTGCCATACTTTAGACTTTTGCATCAAATCTTACATGGCTTCTCTGGAAGAGGACTAAAGTCTCATAAGTACACAGAAGGTCTTCATTTTAAAAGTGATGGGGGAAAATATTAAAAAGAGGTGTGATGCAGGAGAGAAGAGGCAGCTGGGAGAAGCATAAGGATTTAATATGAAAAGAGCTGGGAGGTCCAGAGCCCTCTGCTTTGTATTGATGGTGCTTCATTGATGTGCCCTCCTTCCCTTCTCTCTGCTCAGCTACTTTCATGTGTGATCGTTCCCCTCCTCCCATACCACCATCCTGAGCTTCCAAACTGAGAATGAGCAATTTTAACAAGAAGTTCTCAAAGACAATAGGCAGCCTTTGCTGGTAAATGGAAGCTAGGACTACCTACCTCCTTGCATTGCTTTTACCTTATATCCATGCAACACAGGACATCTATGGAACAGTCAGGTCAGCACTGCTTCTGCTTAGGACAGCCCCATCAAGTTGTTTTAATCACGTTAGTACAATATGATACTACTTATGGGCAGGGGTTGACTGAGCGCCTCACCCAGATGGGTTCAAATGGCATTCTACTTCTTTGCCCGAGTTAATTTGATCCAAGCTAGACCTAGCCTAGGATTTTGGAAATGGAACAGGATCAGTCTTGCTCTGTTTGGTGAAAACTGTAACACATAAATCTAGGATTTCAATGGCATTCATGCTTTCAGTCATTTGGAGAAAGTCAATCTACAGTGATAAAAAAGAAAGAAGCCACCGTTTAGGGAGGCACAGAAGCAAGAAGGAGAAGCTCTGGTTCTGTGAGTGTGGCCCTGCTTCCAGAATTCTTTAAGCCTAATTACATATTGGCCTTTCTTGAATATTGGTATTTACCTCTGCCTTTGATTCTATGAGATGCTCAGTAACATTTCCAGTAAATTCTTTTTTACCTAAATAAGTTTGAGTTGCATTCATTATTTATAACCCAGAGCCCTTGATCCAGAACGCAAGCATCATAGCCCCTCTAGCCAAAGTGGCTGCTGTAGAACCTCCACGCCGTGTCCAATCATAGGAAGAGCTTCACTCTCAGTTAAAATTGGCCCTTGAGCCCACCAGAAGAGTCATATATAAAATGCGGGTAAGAGCATGTAGCTAAGGGCTCAAGCTGATAGCTATTCTTGACTAGATAATTATTGAAAGTTTTCCCAATGCAAAATATTATATGACATTTCTAAAAACCAAAAAGGAGTTGTGATGTTTTATGAAGCAGATACTTTTTTTTTTCCTGCAAAATAACTGATGTTTATATTCACATGCACTGTTCATTCTGCCTTCATGTGGTTTTGGCTTGCTGTGCAGAGCCTACAACTTACCAGGACCATAATCCAGGAAGTTAAGAGATTGGTGACACCCATTGTTAACATGTGTCATCCCGCTTACGTCACAAGCAGCCAAGAGCTGCTTTCAGTCTACTTGCTGGATGAATGGATCGTGGGATTCTAAACATTTATGTAGCAGCAAAGGCAGTTCTCTCTGACATGACAACAAAGGC
Organism: Chlorocebus sabaeus; assembly: GCF_047675955.1. Taxonomy (NCBI): domain Eukaryota; kingdom Metazoa; phylum Chordata; class Mammalia; order Primates; family Cercopithecidae; genus Chlorocebus; species Chlorocebus sabaeus. The sequence goes on from NC_132927.1 coordinate 13,178,991, forward strand.
ACCACTCTACTCTAAAGTTTTGACTCACATGGAGCCAACTAGAAGTATCTTTGGAAGAGGCATGAGAGCTACTACAAGCCCTCCCATAAAATAGTATTATGAACTACATAGCAGCCCTTATATTTTGTTCTCAAAGTTGATACTTCTAAAAGGTGCGAGTTTGATTTTAACCAGCCTATGTAAAAAAGTATTATCTTGTATGTTTATGGATTTTTGTAAATATTATTGTAAGTAAAAATAGACAAATCTGTTGAAAGTTTAGTATGTAATAGCCTTTGTGTTAAGAATAAAAACATGTAGGTATATGTACACATAGTAATCTCAATCAACTTTCACAACAATTCTTTAAAATATTTATAATTATTTTTCTCATTTTGCTGGTGAGGACTACTGTCATGTCATTGCCAAATAAGATACAGCAACCTAAATCAAGTTCTTTTATGTCCTTGACCACTAGGCTATACAGTATAGCTTTTTTTTTAAAAAAAGAAAAAAACAACTATTTTAATAAAAGCTTTTGAAAAATTATTTATGTTGCAACAATACCTTGTCATTTCTTATTTTAGAAGGAAGCAGAAAATGCCATGAAAAACAGGTCTCTGTTCCAATTTCTATTCAATTCTATTTTAAAGTAATATGAAATACTATATAACTGATAGAACTGGTTTAAGATGAATAAGATCATTTTTGTGAAAATTGTTGGTTGTTTTAGAATGAGAAAAAAATGAACCATAGGATAAAGTTTTTCCTCCTCAAGATAGACTTTTGCCCTTAAGAGGCACACCAGGAGGCTGGGCTCAGTAGCTCACACCTGTAATCCCAGCACCTCAGGACGCCGAGGTGGGTGGATCACTTGAGGTCAGGAGTTCGAGACCAGCCTGACTAACATGGTGAAACCCCTTCTGTACTAAAAATACAAAAATTAACCAGGTGTGGTAGTGCATGCATGTAGTCCCAGCTACTCGGGAGGCTGAGGCAGGAGAATCACTTGAACCCAGGAGGTGGAGGTTACAGTAAGCCAAGATCGTGCCACTGTGCTCCAGCCTGACAACAGAGCAAGACTCTGTCTAAAAAAAAAAAAAAAAAAAAGAGGCACACCAGGATAATTCTGTCAATGTGGGAGAACGTTGGTTACTGACCCAACAGATACATGCCCCTCACCCCACTTGCTCCTCAGAGTATAAGTGATCCCCATACTCCATGCTTAGGGAGGAGAGTCCTACTCCAGCCAAGGGGATAAAGCAGAATTGTTCAAGCCCATCATGGTGGGCTCATTCCTTTGCTAGTGAGAGGGTCAGGCACGGGCATATGACTGAAGCCTAGCCCAAGAGACAAGAGGGAACAGTGTGCTGGAAGGCTTGGATTTCCAGTCCTAAGGCAAAGAAGCCCATAGGAAGAAAAGTCCTGTCTTGTTTGCTAGGTGTTTCCTAACTGTGTGAGATGCCTGTGGACTGCCGCCGAGTGAGACATCATTGCTCCCAAGCTAAGGATGGCCAAGGAGAAAGATGCAAGGGACCTGGACCTCGATGACATTGTTGGGCTTCTGAAGTAACCAATGCTGGCATCCTACCTCCAGATTTCTGATGATGTAAAATTAAGAATAAACCTTTACTATTTGAGCTGCTTTTAATGATGTCTTCTGTTAACCTGCCGCTAAAAATATGCTGACACAAATTACCTTTAGCACATCCCTTTCTGAACAAAGAGCCTTAAATTGAAATTCTTAAAATCATAATTATATTAAAGATAATTGTTAAAATCTTAAGCAATGTGTTTTTAAGGAAGATGTGAGAACTATTCTTAAGAAATGGTTTCAGATTGCTTATGTTGGGGAGCCCATCACACATAGAACCCCATCCCATTAGTGTGATTGTCTGTGAAAGAATGAAATAACCCCTTACCACAGATGGAATATGGAGAAGCTAGCAGACCAAAGTCACACAGCAAATACGAGGAGGGGGTACCAGGATCCAATGCCACTAGACTGTGATGGTTTATAGACTAATGAGAGGTATTGTTCACAAACCTAAGTAGATACACAGTGCTACAATATTGGATCACATTTGTTTTTAATTGTATTACTTATGTACATCTGTAAAATGAAGATCAAAAACTACATCACACGTGTTCTTCTCAAAGACAGATTACACATAGCTTATTTGGAATACAGATTTCTGACAAACCCTACAAAATAATTTTATCCCTCATTCTACCCCCCCACATACCCATCTTAAAAGTGTGAAGCTATCTAACATATGGGTGGCTACAAGGTCACAGAGCAATCAATGAAAAGATGCTGATTGTATGGAAGCAAGGAAATGTGAAATTTCTTGTGAGTTCCAGCTTGTGTCCAGTCTCTGTGGTTCATGTGGAGCAAGTCAAACACTCAAAGATGCCTTCTTATTGTCTCTCATTAGTCTCTCATTAAGCCCAGTTTTAGGTTACCTTGTTTTCAAGTCTAAATTTTAGACACCTATAGAGACCAGTCAGTCAGACAGAGCCTTAATTAAACATCATGTACCTCACATCTTTAGTCCGTTTGAATGACTAAAAAAAGTTCCTTGCTTTAAGTTAGCTATGGAAATCTGAAGACTTCGTGGTAAATAGTGGGTAGACAGATGAGGGCTTAACATTCTCAAAATCTGACTCAGGTAAAGAAATTAAAAAGAAGTGGAAAAATCACATGTCTTGTCTGCCCCTCCTTTTTCCCCTCTGAGTCACCCCCATTGTTGGTTTTGCTGGTATTTTTCTAATTTAGTATCTAGAAAATGTTTGTTTGGGAATCATTTGTACCATAGAGTTGAACTGCTCTTTCAAGTCGGCTGGGAAATTTCCTAAGTTACTAGGCTATTAGGTTTTTGGTGTTAGGAGCAACAACATGGAATATTTTCTTCTTTGTAGCTCCCAATGAGAAAGAAAAACAGTGTAGCTGCTTCACAACTGACTTTTAGAAAGAGTCAACCCTGTTGTCTATCAGAAAGGTTACCATAAAACTAAACTGATAAATTAAAGAGAAAATGCATATAAAGAAAACTGTGAACAAGACATTTTTCCTTCTAAGGGAAGAAAAGATCAATGTGTAAATCTGCTGCTCATGGAAGCTGGGGCTTTCCATGGTTGTCAGGGATGAAGTGTTTTGGGATCCAAACTGCTGATATTCATAACCAAAGTCCAGCAAATATCACACTGGGAAAGCCAGAATAGAGATGCACATTATCTGAGCCTGAAAATGTCAATTACAGAAATGATTTCCAAGTTGAAAAGCCATTTTCCAAGCCACCTGCAACACACACACAGCATGAGAAGGATGCTTTCACCTGGATCCCACTTCTTTGCCAAAAACCTGGCATTCAGTAAGCATCCAGAGTAGCAATAATACTCACCGGTGAAGCATGAAATAGGAGCGACAGGGAAAGTGACACCAGATCCCCAGTTGGGGAAATTGGAAAGCATTAACACGTCTGTATACCTAACAGAGTACAATTACTACATTTTATTTTGTTTCAACAGTCAGAACCCAAATGAACATCACCATTCAGCTCTGTTCTGGGCAATGATCCAAGCTCATCTTTGGTACAGTTGATTTTGAAGCCTTACAGTCAATCATATCTTTACAATTTGTTGTTCTTTCAGGCTTCAGGCATCCTCCTGATTTCCATTTCTTGTATGGAAGCCTTGAGTCATCTGTTCTGGCAACATGACCAACCCAAATCAGTCATTTTCTCCAAATTATATTGAAATACAGATCTTGCTAGTTAGTTGTTTTCTTCCTCTTTCTTTCTTTCACATAATTTTTCCTTTAAGGATCTCCTAATACAAAACTGATTGAAGGCATACAATATCCTCTTTCTTCTTCTGCTGTCAAATCCAAGTTTCTTACCCACATGCTGTGGCTCTGTAATTAAAACAATGAGGTCCACGCTCAACCCTGGGTTATGAGTGCACAGCTTCCATTGCTTGATGGATCGTGTAACCCAGAGCAGAATTCTGGTCCTGACACTACACCTTTAGGGCATTATTCTGACATCGTTTGCACTCCACAAGTGTCAGCAGTTCACAAAATCCAAATGAAAGAGTGGGGGTTTCATGGCTCTGTGATTTGAATTATGTAAAATCTATAATCGCGAGTTCACAAAATTATATGCATCTTGGGGCCATTTTCATTGAAGCAAAAGATGGGGGGAAAACCACATATCTTTTAGAGGAGAGGAAAAGCAGTTCAAAAGAGAGTGAGTGACACAGATTCTTCTTTAAAAAGCAGCAAATAAAGTTCAAGGAAGTGCACATAAGCTTTAGCTAACATTCTAACATAAAACTAACAAAAGTTTTGCCTAAACTCGTATCAGGTCTTCAGGTACAGGCAATATAGTTTTCATTATTCATTCCTGAGAATTAATTCAATTAAGTTTCTGCATATGGTCTTTGGATTGATTTGTTACCCCAAACCATACCACTTTCATTATACACTGTATGGAGGAATTATTTCAAGTTTTCCTGAACAAACTTTTCAAATTGAATGTTTAGTATGATTTTACCACAACAATGAAATTTTTTTGGGTGCAACTGAAATAAACGACAACTTTGATTTTCTAAAATACAAAAATTTATTGTAGCTGTCAGTATCATTTAGGAGGTAAGTCCATGGCTCCATTCCCTGGAAAGTTGGCAGGGTGCTCAATGCACTAAACATGTTGCTCAGTTCAGCCCAAGAAAGGCATTAGCATGATATGAGAACCAGAACCCTGATGAAAAACACTAAGGAAAGAAAAAGTGAAAAAGATATTTGAGAAGCAACCAAAGAGGTGAATAGTATTGGTAAAATGTGGGTGTTCATTGCCCCATTAACCTATAAGTGAAGAAACTTATTTATAACTGACTATATGGTAAGTGTATTAATTTTCAGTGACAGCAGATCACTTTGCTTATAAAGATGAACACATTTCCACTAGGAAATAATAATCAATGAAGGGTGGTTTTTCACTTAGGTGGATGGCACTTATGAGGAAAAGGACTCCAAGAAAAAAAAAAATTATTTCTTGAACTTGGACTGAAAACCAGGAAAGACAACACAGTCATGGAGTAAAAAAGTCCTTCACCAGAACATACCTCAAAATAATAAAAGCCATCCACATGACCACAGCCAAAAGCATACTAGATGGGGAAAAGCTGAAAGCATTTCCCCTAAGAACAAGACAAGGAACAAGACAAAGATGGAACAAGACAAGGATGCCCACTTTCACCAATTGTATTCAACATAGTACTGGAAGTCCTAGCTAGAGCAATCAGGCAAGAGAAAGAAATAAAAGGGATCAAAATTGGAAAAGGAAGTCAAATCTCTTGCTGATAAGATGATTTTATACCTAGAAACCACAAAAGACTCCTAGATTTGATAAATGATTTCAGGAATCAAAATCAACATACCCAAATCAGTAGCATTTCTATATACCAATAATAATCAAGCAGATAACCAAATCAAAACTGAATCTCATTTAAAATAGCTACATAAAATACCTAGGAATATATTTAACCAAGCAGGTGAAAAATTCTACAAGGAGAATTTGCACTTCAATAAGGATAATTGTAAAAGATTGAGAAAAGAATCATAGATGACACAAACAAGTGGGAAAAAATCCTATGCTCATCCACTGAAAGAATCAATATTGTTAAAATGACTACACTGCTGAAAGTAATCTACAGATTCAATGCAATTTCTAACAAATTACCAATATCATTCTTCACATAATTAGAAAAACAATCTCCAAATTCATATGGAACCAAAAAAGAACCTAAATAGCCAAAGCAATCCTAAGCAAAAGGAATAAAGCTGGAGGTATCACATCATCTGACTTCAGATTACTAGAAGGCTATAATAACCAAAACAGCATGGCATTAGCACAAAAGCAGACACATAGATCAATGGAACAGAATAGAGAACCTAGAAATAAAGCCACATACCTACAACCAACTGATCTTTGACAAAGTTGACAAATATATATATTGGGGAAAGGTTACTCTATTCAATAAACAGTGCTGGGAAAATTGGAGAGCCATTTGCAGAAGAATGAAACTGGATCCCTATCTCTCACCATATACAAAACTCAACTCAAAACGGATTACAGACTTAAATATAAGACCTGAAACTATAAAAATACTAGAAAAATAAACATAGAAGAAATTCTTCTGAACATTGGCTGAGGCAAAAATTTATGACTAAGTCTTCAAAAGGAAATGCAACAAAACCAAAAATAGACAAACGGGACTTAATTAAACTAAAACTCTTTTGCACAGCTAAAGAAATAATCATCCAAGTAAACAGACAATCTACAGAACGAGGGAAAATATTTGCAAACAATGCATATGACAAAGCACTAATATTCAGAATCTATGAGGAGCTCAAGCAGCTGAACAAGAAAAAAACACATAACCTCATTAAAAAGTGGGCAAAATTCATAAACAGGCATTTTTCTTTTTTTATTATACTTTAAGTTCTAGGGTACATGTGCACAATGTGCAGGTTTATTACATAGGTATACATGTGCCATGTTGGTTTGCTGTACCCATCAACTCGTCATTTACATTAGGTATTTCTCCTAACGCTATCCCTCCCCCAGACCCCCATTCTCCAACAGGCCCCAGTGTGTGATGTTCCCCTCCCTGTGCCCATGTGTTCTCATTGTTCAACTACCACTTATGGGCGAGAACATGTGGTGCCTGGTTTTCTGTCCTTGCGATATTTTGCTGAGAATGATAGTTTCCAGCTTCATCCATGTCCCTGCAAAGGACATCAACTCATCCTTTTTTATGGCTGCATAGTATTCCATGGTGTATATGTGCCACATTTTCTTTATCCAGTCAATTACTGATGGACATTTGGGTTGGTTCCAAGTCTTTGCTATTGTGAATAGTGCCACAATAAACAAACCTGTGCATGTGTCTATAGTAGCATGATTTATAATCCTTTGGGTATATACCCAGTAATGGGATGGCTGGACCAAATGGTATTTCTGGTTCTAGATCCTTGAGGAATGGCCACACTGTCTTCCACAATGGTTGAACTAATTTACAATCCCACCAACAGTGTAAAAGTGTTCCTATTTCTCCACATTTTCTCCAGCATCTGTTGTTTCCTGACTTTTTAATGATCACCATTCTAACTGGCATGAGATGATATCTCACTGTGGTTTTGATTTGCATTTCTCTGATGTCCAGTGATGATGAGCATTTTTTCATATGTCTGTTGGCTGCATAAATGTCTTCTTTTGCGAAGTGTCTGTTCATATCCTTTGCCTACTCTTTGATTTTTTTTTTCTTGTAAATTTGTTTAAGTTCTTTGTAGATTCTGGATATTAGCCCTTTGTCAGATGGATAGATTGCAAAATTTTTCTCCCATTCTGTAGGCTACATGAATAGGCATTTTTCAAAAAAAGACATACACATGGCCATCAAACATATGAAAACACACTCAACATCACTAATCATCAGAAAAATGCAAATTAAAACCATGATGAGATATCATCACCTTACACTAGTCAGAATGGCTATTAAAAGTCAAAAAGCAACAGAGGTTGATGGAGATGCAGAAAAAAGAGAATGCTTTTACACTGCTGGTGGAAATGTAAAATATTACAACCTCTGTGGAAAACAGGATGGAGATTTCACAGAACTAAAAATAGAACTATCATTCAATCCTTCAATCCCACTACTGGGTATCTACCCAAAGGAAAATAAAGCATCATATCAAAAGCATACCTGCACTCATTTGTTTATTGCAACACTATTCCCAATAGCAAAGTCATGGAATCAATCTAAGTGTCCATCAACAGATGACTGGATAAAATAATGTGTTATATCATGGAATATTACTCAGCTATAACAAAGAATGAAATCATGTCTTTGAAACAACATGGATGGAACTGGATGTCACTATCCTAAGTGGGATTACTCAGAAACAGAAAGTCAAAAACCTTCATGTTCTCCGTTATAAGTGGAAGCTAAACAATGGGTACACATGGACATACAGAGAAGAGTAACAGACTTTGGAGACTCCAAAACTGGGAAGATGGGACAGGGGTGAGGGAAAAAATACCACGTACTGGGCATAATGTACATTTATTTGGGTGATGGGTACTAAAAGCCTGGACTTTACCAGTATGCAATATATCCATGTAACTCAGCTGTGCTAGTACCCCTAAATCTATTTTTTATAAAGTCCTTCACCAGACAGCTCATTGATAAATAAGTCCCGCTGAGGAAATTCCTTGCTCCGTTCTGATCACTCTCATCTTCTCACCAGCTCCCCTTTTCTTATCTCCTCTGTTTCTAGTTTCTGTCCCACCCATTTATAAAGTAACTATCACTCATATTTTAACTCACTCTTTCATTAACATACTTCGTGCCAAGTATTAGGATAAACACCTTTTTCTAGGATCCTATTGTCTAAAATCAACTAAGACCTTAATTTTCTCCAAGGACCTTTCTCTGACATGGTAGACAAAATGTTGATATTGTACCTGCCTGCATTATTTGACCAAGATGTTGCCTCCATATTACCTTATAGGTCTGACACATAGTTACACCCAGATAACATTATATTAAATGCATATATGCACACACACACTCTTACACATATACATCTATATATATGCATCAACATATATATATATATAAATTCATATACCCAGACATGACTCAGTATCCATATTAACAGTCTGAATGACTTGTATACTTTTCACTGAATTGAATATGTATTAGTCACATGATTACCATATTTAATCCAGGTTATAAACTGCTTAACGGCCATTCCTGTTTTTAATCACCACTCTCTGGCAGTTAGCATTAATTTGATGTTACTTGTCAGTAAAGGCAATATGAGGGTGGGCTCTGGAGTCACACTCTTTGGCCTTAAATTTTGGCTCAACCACATGTTAGCTGTTTACCCAGCATGGAAAACTCTTGTACAAAAAGTGAGCAAATTAATTCCACTGCGTTACTGGTGGAATAAAGATGGAGTCTATGCCAGTCCTCTGTACTAGTGTTTATGGAAATGAATTCGTGCATTGTTGTAAGTTGCCTGATTTAACAGCTTGACCTAGCTACAAGGCTCTACATGGTGGCAGCTGGGCCAGAAAGCCTCAGAATTCAGAGATGTCCTCCACAGATGGAACCTTAACTAAGTGTGTGACCCAGTGCCTCAGGAATTCACACCCTGTTGTAGAATTCTGCTGCAACCAATTCATACATGTTTGAAGCCAAAGATGCTGTGCACTCAGTGCACCAAGCAGACTGTTCCCCAAGTATAAGTCACATTTGGAAGTGCATTAACTATGGCCATTGGTTATTACAGTACATTCCAAAATTAATTCCCAGAGGTGCCCCCTGGTGGTATTAGAGTTAAAAACAGCTCATCAATGGTCCTAACCCTGCCAAATACCCAAGCTTTGGGCCCCGGCATTTTGTAGGTTACAGTTTACAGTCTGATTTAGTGGACTTTCAATTCACTAAGTTAGTCTCCAAAGGAAAAGTGTGGTGACCGTTTGGATTTCTACAGGAATTGAGACTATTGAGGGAGGGATATGTCAGAAACAAAAATAGCAATTGTGCACAATGCTTTACAATTATCCCATTCAATTTTTTACATGACATAGATACTATTCTCTCAGCGAAGTTAGGCAACTTTCCTAGTAGTGAAACAGCTAGTAAGTGATGGAGCTAGGATAAGAACAAAGGTCTATTTGACTCCAAAACCTCAGCTCTTGAACACCGTATGACTTTCACATTCTCAAGGAGTCACAATCAAGTCCACTGGGAAATTTCATCCTACTTCCTGGTTCTAACGCTTCTTCCCTGACTATGCCTCTAATGCTGGTTGAAGGGGCCTCCACCTCGGGCTCTGTTTGGTTTCTGGATGGAGCTAAAACGCTGGCTTTCGAGGAACAGCTGAGCCAAGGCTTGTCGTCTCTTTTGTCATTCAGTCCTCTGCATCAGTTTTTTAAAAAAGTGCCCGAATCCTTATTTAACTAAAACACAAGTTAAATGAACAGAGAATGAGCTTTCTGGATTTATTGAATCAACATCTACATGTACTCTATAGACTTCTGCATATGCACAGTCTTCCACATCATTTTGAAAAATTATTTCCTTCATACCATATTATTATCAATGAATAAATAGGGTTAGCTATTTCCCTACCTAACTCCTTCAGTCAATACCCTATGAGTTGGATAAACTAAGTAGGATTCAAAACACTTGAAAAACAATGCAGAAGCCAACCTTAGGGCTTAGTTTGTGGACCTTGTCTGTTTCCCTGGTGATTTCATTGGGTCCTATGACTTTAGTTATCCACCGTATGCTGATAACTGTCATACATCTCCAGTTCCTCCAGTCACCTACTGACAGACATCTTGCAATTAGCATGTTCAAAACGAACTTCAGATTCTCCCTCCACAGACTTGCTCCACCCACAATATTCTGCAGATCGGTGTTAAATCAAGTTTAGCCTAAGGCTGCTTTTTTACATATTTAAAGTTTAGCTTAAGGTTTCTCTGTCCATCATGAGCTATTACCTAAAGGGAAGTATAAACAGACTGCAGCCTACTCTTGTGCCAATCACCGAATTTTGGCCAATCCAATGTGGCCAATTGTTCAAACTGTGATCAAATAAGGCAAATGCCAAACTATAACCAATCTGGCTGTTTTCTGTACCTCTCTTAGGTTTTCTGTATGTTGCTTTCCTTTTTCTTTCCATAAATCTTCTACTATGTGGCTGCGTTGGAGTCTCTGAGCCTACTCTGGCTCAGGAGGCTGCCTGATTCGCGAATGGTTCTTTGCTCAATTAAGTTCTTCTAAATTTAATTTGGCTAAAGTTTTTTTTTTTTTTTTTTTTTTAAATCATCAGTGAATAGCAACTCCATCTTTCCAGTTACTCAGGCCAGAATCTTTGAAATCGTGCTGAGTTCTTTCTCTACTTCATGTCTATTATCCTGGTGCAAGCCCTGATCACATCTTACTCTAAACATTGCAATAGTCTCCCAACTGGTTTGCCTACAGTCTCTTCTCCAAGCAGTGCCAGAATGGTCCTATTAAAATAAAAAATGGATCGTGTCACTCCTCTGTGCCTAATTATTCAATGCCTTCCTATCTCCCTCAGAGCAAAACCAAACTCTCCTCAAAGAGCCCAGGCACACTGTTCCCCTCCTACTGCCTTTACCTTCCCACTGATCACCTCCTGCTCTGGCCTGGGATCCCTCTCCAACCCCACTGGCCTTCTTCCTGTCCCCTGGCCCAGGCACACCATCACTCCAGCGCCTTTACACATGCTGCACCTTACCTGGGATCCTCACTCCACAAAGCCCCAGGGCTTACGTTCACTTCCTTCATATCTTTGCATAAACATTAACTTCTCATTACCTCCCCTTTATTCTATTTAATGTCGCAGCACTGCCATCTGAGTCCTAACTATTCCTTCTGCCTGCTTTATTTTTCTTCATAGAATGGATCCCTTGGAACGTGCTTTATCATTTACTTTCTTATTTTATTTTATTTACTCTCTGTTGTTCCCACTAAGATGTCAGCTCCATGAGGGTATGGCAGGGATTTCTGTCTGTTTTATTTACTGATGTCTCCCCAGGACCAAATACAGAACCTGACACATAAGAGGCACTCAGTAAATATTTGTTGACTGGAAGGATAAATGAGTTATATTCCCACTGATGCAGAATGTTGTTGTTGTGAACAGAAAATTGTATCTGGCATTTTGAACTATTCTAAGATCAGTCCCTTTCACATTCCTATCAAATGTCCATTTTTTTTTTTTTTCTGGTTTCTTACCAAAATGGCTAATAATGGGCAAAGTTTTGGACATTTGATCTAGTGAACAAATGTAGACTTCAATAAATGACCACTGAGGAAGCTAAGACTTCATAGGAGTTCTTATCCCTCATCAACTACCAAGCTATGGTAATGAAGGCATTTTTACTCACCCAATCCACGTCATCCCTTCTCTATACAGGCAGAACCTAATCCTAGTGTTCACACCTTTGAGGCCATGTGCTCAGGAAATCACCAGTCCTGGTATGACTGGTTTAGTCACCTGGTCTTATTCTCCTGGTGGTAATTGTATGAGACATGAGCAGATGACTTAATTTAGTCTAAGTTGACGGGGCTTTTGAGATGTTTATTTCCCTCCTGAAAACATGAATTCTTGGGCCTTATCTCCAGAGATTCTGATTTGGTAGGTCTGAGGGGAAGTTTGAAAATTTGTATTTTTAACACCACCCCTAACTTCACATTGAAAAATTAAAAATATTTTTAAAAACCCCAAAACTGGCCGGGCGCGGTGGCTCAAGCCTGTAATCCCTGCACTTTGGGAGGCCGAAACGGGCGGATCACGAGGTCAGGAGATCGAGACCATCCTGGCTAACATGGTGAAACCCCGTCTCTACTAAAAAAAAAAATACAAAAACTAGCCGGGCGCGGTGGCGGGCGCCTGTAGTCCTGGCTACTCAGGAGGCTGAGGCAGGAGAATGGTGTAAACCTGGGAGGCGGAGCTTGCAGTGAGCCGAGATCGTGCCACTGCACTCCAGTCTGGGTGACAGAGCGAGACTCTGTCTCAAAAAAAAACAAAAAACAAAAACAAAACAAAACCCCAAAACTACCCTATTAGGCTAATGAAGTAGGGCTGCTCTTACCCAGATGACTATCTGTTAGGAAGCAGACCAAAGGACTCAGTACCTTTGCCAGGCAGTTCCCCAGGAATTTCATGAGATCATCCCTCACTTTCTAATTGAGGGTCCTCACTGTTTTTGAGCCAAAGACTGCTGACTGTGGAAGTGCTTCATGCCTCTGCTCTGGCCATCTCTGGCCTCTGAGACCAGGGAGCTACAAATATTCCCACTGGACATCATCACTGACAACTAGTTCACACTCCCAAAGATGGGCTGGCTAGAGGGGCTTTGTTCCTCTGAGGGCTGTGTCTTGGTTTCCTCTACTGTTTATTTAGGAACGACACTAAGATATGCCAAAACCAGATTATTGTCTTGCCTACATCTTCTCAAAAGGGATTAATATTTCATTCCACCTCTGTCTATCAAGACTAGTAGAAATCTGGGTTGGCATAAAGCATGTTTTCACTGTTTAAACACTAGAACAACATTTAAATGAGGATACTTCTCTCTCACTCTGCTAACAGTCATGCACTTTGCAGAACAGGTACAACAGGAAGTAGCCCCTGCTGTAAAGCAAGCAGGACCACACCTATGGCTGTTTGAGCTGAAGAATGTAGGAAAATGCTTTCCTTATGCTTTATGCAATGAACCAACAAAGAAGTCAGGCTTCTCTGGTATTCTGCAAGTGATTGATTTTTAGAGAAGCAACACTGCATGGGGAGTCTGGCTCCAGATTTAGCTTCCAAATTGATTACTAACTTGAAGAAATAGGACCTGAGAATTACGTATTGATCTTGGTGTTTACACTTCCCACCAAAGCCACTAACCATCTGCGGCTCTTTTTCCCCAAGCACTTCCACAACCCTCAGATATAATCTATACTTTTCATTACTGTTTTCAGGACCATTCACTTATTTATCAGCAAGTATTTCATAAGTCTGGTACTAATTATCAATCGTACTTCTAATTTTGTCATTGAAATAGCAAACATACTTCAATTTTGTCAATTATCAAGTCCAGAAGGTAGTGAGATCCAGCCACAATATTTTATCAATGTGGATAGTTTGTCCATGAGGCAGTAGCATATTTTCCTCTCATTTTTCAAGCAACACTGATTGATGGAAAGGTGATCTTTACTTACTGCCTCAGGCAAATAATTGAGCACCTAAAGATTTTGAGTCTATATTTGAAATGTGAATTTTTCTCTCCAGTAAATTAATTCATGCATTCATCTAACAAATAATTGAGTATCTGATATGTGCCAGGCATGCATCTCTGGGCTAAGGATAGAGCAGTGAACAAGTCGGACACAATTCTCATGCACACAGAGTGTACATCCTGCTGGGGAGCCAGGTGAAGAACAGGCAGCAAATGCATGAATAAAATAATGCCAGGTCAACATTGCTCATCATGAGGGAAATGCAAGTCAAAACCAAAAGGAGATACCATTTGACTACTATTAGGACAGTTATTACAAAACAAAAATAAAGAAATCCTAGACAATAACAAGTGTTGGAAAAGATGTGAAGAAATTGGAACCCTTATGCATTGCTGTTGGGAATGTAAAGTGGTGCAGCCACCATGGAAAACATCTTCAAGAAATTAAACATAGATTTACCATATGATCCAGCAATTCTGCTTCTGGGTATATACCCACAAGAAGTGAAAGCAGAGACTTGAACAAATATTTGTACGCCCATGCTCATAACAGCATTATTCACAATAGCCAAAAGGTGAAAACAACCCAAATATCCATTGATGTCTGAGTAAAGAAAATGTGGCGTATATATACAATGGGATATTATACAGCCTTAAAAAGAGGTTCTGACACATGGTACAACACGAGGACATTATGCTACATAGAATAAGCCAGACACAAAAAGACAAGTACTGCATTGACATGGTTTGGCTGTGTCCCCACGCAAATCTCATCTTGAATTGTAGTTCCCATAATCCCCACATGTTGTGGGAGGGACCTGGTGGAAGGTAATTGAATCATGGGAGCAGTTACCCTCATGCTGTTCTTGTGATAGTGAGTGAGTTCTCACAAATTCTGATGGTTTTATAAGGGGCTTTCCCTGCCTTTGCTTGCACTTCTTCCTGCCACCATGTGAAGAAGGACGTGTTTGCTTCCCTTTCTACCATGATTGTAAGTTTCCTGAGGCCTCCCCAGACATACTGAACTGTGAGTCAATATATTATCCAGTCTCGGTTATGTCTTTAGCAGTGTGAGAACGAACTAATAAATGTACGATGCCATTTCTGTGAAGTACCTAGAATAGTCAAACTCATTGAGACAGAAAGTAGAATGGCGGTTGCCAATGGCCAGAGGAGAGAGGTTTAACAGGTTCAGAGTTTCAGTTTGGGAAGATGAAAAGGTTCTGGAGGTGAATGATGGTGATGGTTGCACAACACTGTGAATTATTGAATGCCATTGAAGTGCACACTTAAAATAGCTAAAATGGCAAATTTTATGTTATGTATATTACAACATAATAAAAAATACCAGAAAGCGAAAAGATAGAAGAAAAATACAACAGGAAGGTAACTGGTTGCTCTCGGAATGGAAGGAAGCTACTAATTCCAATTAGGTTTCCAGGAAAGGACCCACTGAGAAGATACCGGCTGAACTAGGAAGGCTTGTGTTTACAAGAGGTACAATCTATCAAAAGGAGAGAGAAAATTAAAAAAATGGAGAGTTCGGGGAACACATCACTACATCTTAAGAATCCCAGCCATCAGTTTATAAACTTTAGCTTTCTTTTTCATGTAAAGGGCATAGAGAAACCACGATTTAAAAGGCAGTTTCTTGGGATGTTCTAAAAGTTAATTGAAAAAATATTTCATGTTCTCTAGATTCATTCCTCTCCCTAAAGGGAACTTAATGCATAATAGTTGCATACTGTAAAGACATTGATAATTTAAAACTAAAGCATTTGATAAAATCCACCAGAAGCAAAGCTAATATTAAAATATAGAATTTCAGAACCATAACATTTCTGGACTAGAAAGGCCCCTTCACAGCTCTTTAGTCCTCTCCTCTGAAGCTTGATTTCTCTCTACAATGTATCCACCAAGTTGTTACCTGGCTTCTGATGAGGCACCTCTAGACGGCAGGATCTCAAAACATTCAGGGTTTCTATGCAATCTTGAGATGGCTCTCTCACTGGGGAGGGTAGGGAGGGTGGGGAGGGGGAGAGAAAGAGAGAGAGAGAGAAAGAGAGGGAGAGAGAGAAAGAGAGAGAAAAAGAGAGCACAGGCTTTGATCCCAGATCCATTTTTTGGAAACTTTTACCTAATTATATTCACCAGGCTAATTTTATGTATCAACTTGACTAGGCTACAGGGTGCCCAGATATTTGGTCAAATGTTATTCTGAGTGTTTCTGTGAGGATGTTTTTGGGTGAGAGTAACAGTTAAGTCAGGAGATGGAGTAAAGCAGACAGCCCTTCATAATGTGGGTGGGCTTCATCCAATCAGTTGAAGGCCTGAGTAGAACAAAGGGCTGACCATTCCTGGAGAAAGAGAAAATTCTCCAGCCTGAGCTCAGCCTTTAAATTGGGATATCAGTTCTTCCAGTTCTATAGCAGCTTCTAGCCTTCATACTGCAAACCTACCACTCTTCTACTTCTGTAAGGCTATGTATGATAGAAAAAATAAGGTGAGTGGGTGAGGATAAATATCTTCCAAGTACATTAAAGGGGAAAAGGGAAGAGAAATAAGATTCAATGAGAGTTGCTTAACATACATAATTTGATTTCATCTTTATTTACAGATGTGGAAACAAAGATCCTTGGAACCTAAGTAGCTTATCTACATAGTTAAGAAGTAATTGATATGGGATGGAAGCCCAGACCTCTCTTATCCTGAAGCCTGTGGTCTGTCTCTTGTGCCACATCACACAGCGTACACACTGTGGGTTCTTGAAAGAATTTCCAGAATGATATAAGCTGATGGCATGAACATACAAAAGACAGTGCCCAAAAGAGAAAAACAGGAGATAAAGTATAATACAAGGAAAAGTTAAATTTAACAGGAAAGTTGTTATTAATTTATCTACTTGTACTTTGTCTTCCTGCAGAATTCAGTAATTTTCATAGTAACGCATTTTTACTGCCAGTAGCAAAATGGGTGGCAAAGGAGGAATAATTACATTATTTTCAGGAGAGCTAAGGGATGAGAAAAATTGAATTTAAAAAACTCAATACACAGTTAGTAATCATCTTTAAAGTTCAAATTATGATGAAAACTGTAAATGCTCAGAAAATAGTAGAGGAAAATAAAAATTTAAAATTAAAATCACATAAACCATCTACAATTCTAAAATAAAGAGGAAAAGAAAATGAAACAAAGAATTCCATTTAGTTTGGACCCTTGAAAAACCATGGTCCAAAACCACACCCCCGTTTATATTAAATAATAATGAACAAGAACAAATCTGCTATCCAGCAACACTTTAGAAAAGTCTGACTCCAGTTTTTATCCAGCTATAGGGATGAAGGTTCCCTATTCACTGAAGAAGCAATAGTGTGATATCAGGGAAGAATTCAGTTATCACTCACCATGTAAAACCAACACTGTATTCAGAAAGTGGGCATTTTGCACATATAACATTTTCATGAACCATACATGTATGTACACAAGCACTCGTGTGTGCACACACATATACACACTCACATGCAAGGTGATTTTTTTTTCTTCATCCCTGTCAGTGCCCTGTGGTGGTGGTCATTGATCTCTATGTGACCCAAACTCCCATGGGGCATGGCAATGCATCTGTGCTATGGGAC
Source organism: Chlorocebus sabaeus (assembly GCF_047675955.1). Classification (NCBI taxonomy): domain Eukaryota; kingdom Metazoa; phylum Chordata; class Mammalia; order Primates; family Cercopithecidae; genus Chlorocebus; species Chlorocebus sabaeus. The sequence goes on from NC_132927.1 coordinate 13,196,443, forward strand.
CACCAGCTCCACAGCATGTTCCTGGTGAAGGCCTCAGAGCCCCACCTCTCCCTCTGGAGGCCAACTGGAGTCCATGTAACAGTCCTGGCATCTGTACCAGGATGGCAAATGAGAGGCTGGGACTCAGCACATAAAGTGGATTTTCTGCAAGGCTGAGCCAAGTGCTTCCAACTGTCTAGCCACATGTTTCTCTATATGGTCCTGGCAGCTATGGCTTAGGATGGAGCCAGAATTTGGCTTGATTTCTACACTGAAAAGCTTGATAGAATGCTGGGGTGGTGCCATCCCATAATAAAAGAGGCGGTGCCTCAGATTGGCATACCATTTTCATTTGCCTTGGGAGTCCCTCCAAAGGGAAAGGGGGCTTGAGTAAAAGTGGATGTGTCCATGTGATCTATGCCAGGGCCTGGGTGGAGAAGGGAAGGGGGTGCGGCTGAGGGAAGGTGGATGAAGAAGAAAAGTTCTGAGTGATTGGAAGCTGGTGCCAGTTGGAGCTGGAAGACGATGTTCGACCGCCTCCTCTGCACATGTGTGGCCACCAGGGGATCGCTTGGCTATGTACACAGCTTCACATCTGTCAGCTAAATCAAAGATGCATAATTGAAAATGCAAAGCGAGAAGCATGACGTGGTTCACAAGGCTCCGCAGAGGTTTTGGATCTGTAATTCAGTGAGGAGATTTTAGTGAGATTTGAGCCAAGTGTTCTCATCTGTGGGAGAGGGTCTCACTCCAGCTGTGCTCAAGGATGTGGAAAACGCTTTTTTGAAATATTCGGGCAGTCTTTCTTGATTGGTCACTGCCTACCCATTTCCCTTGGCACCCTTTGGACTTCCTCCCAAAGAAATGCTTCTTTTTGAAGTTTGGGCAATTTCTGAGCATGAGGAAGGCTCAAGAGATGCTATGATTGAGGTGTTAGGACAAATAAGTCAAATAAAATCATTAACCTGGTACAGTTCCTTAGAACCAAATTTAAACACTTCCAAATGTTTAATCATAAAAACAATACATATTCAAGATAAATATTCAAACAATACATAAGGATGGAAAGTGTGAAATGAAAGCGTAAACGGGACTTTTTGCTCACATTCTGAGAACACTACTTCCCAGATATTCTCTGCTGTAGAAATAATATTTTCTTGATTCCAATCCTCATAGACCAATACTTTTGTAAAATACATTAAAATTAATTACTGAGTTGAGCATGGTGGCTCATGCCTGTAATCCTGGCACTTTGGGAGGCTGAGGTGGGCAGATCACTTGAGCCCAAGGGTTCGAGACCAGCCTGGGCAATATGGCAAAACCCCGTCTCTACAAAAAAAAAAAAAAAAAAAACAAAATTACCCAGGTGTGGTGGCATGTGCCTGTAGTCCCAGTTACTACAGAGGTTGAGGTGGGAGAATTGTTTGAACCTGGGAGGCAGAGATTGCAGTGAGCCAATATTGCACCACTGCTCTCCAGCCTGGGTGACAGAGTGAGATCCTGTCTCAAAAAATATTCATAATAATAATTACTGAAATAATTACAAAAAAGTACCCAAATACATATAAAGTACAAACTCATTAGAAACAATACAAAGTTCAACAGCTCACACACTTGGATGCTATGGTCATGTCAAATTACTTTAACATTTCTAAACACTCAATGTCTGTGCTTATTGTGAAGCACACTTTGACCACTCGTTTTCTTCTGGAAATTAAAAAAAAAATCTCTATATGTCAAATATATGAACGCATAGTTTTTGTAAACACAGGAGGAATCATACTAAACAGATTAGTCCATTACTTGCCTTTTGTACTTAATTGATATCTTTCTTACTGGTCCTTAAAGATCTCATTCCTTTTCATAGTTGTCTTGTATTTCATTGTATGAAGTTACTACAATTTTTTAAAACTAGTCTCAATATTTATGGACATGCAGGTGGTTTCTAGATTCCGCTTATATTGAAAATGTAATGGCACAACCTCCAGAAATGGACTGGTGTTCATTCTATTTACCTTTTGATGCCAAAGTCACCACTAGCACTTGCTAGAATTTCTTCCTTGTGAACAAAAGCAAAACGTTTTGCAGCCCAAAGTTTCCTTTCCTTCAAACCAGCTTATTGAGCACTCTGAGTCACACCAGTGCTAAAATGACCAGAACATTTGTCACCATGGATAGCATAAGGCACACCCTCCTCCAGAGGTGAGGGCTGGGTGCCTACAACAAGAGGATGGAAATTAATTCTTCAAGGGGAGCCTTTGCGTTTTCCTTTAAGTAGCAGAAAAGTGAATATGCAGCAATGAATGCAGACTGGCTCAGGGGCCCCAGAGAGCTGAAAGCACACCGCAGCCACTCAGTCAATGGTGAACTCTTACCCTGGTGGCTCAGACCTCATCAACAGAGCCTGCATGAAGGGAGGTCAGCCTTGGTGACTAACCTCAGCTTAGTGCCCAATTCTTTTTTTCAGTGTTTTCCAGAAGAAGTGAACTGGGGCTCTACATGATCCCCCGCATGAGTTCAGGTTACTGCTAGGGCTTCAAGTGGCTGATTATGGGAGCAGTTAGCTTTGCGTGTGTGAACCACTTCCAGGCAGGCAGGTCTAGTCAAGATGAACCTGAGTGTTTGGCCACAGAAGACTCCCTCTGGGCCCAGGGCATGACCCAGGAGAGGGGTGTAGTGTTTCTTATGTTTATAATTCAGATGTCTCCAACAACGCAGCCAATTAGTCAGGTCTCCGGGCATGTTTGGAGGTACTGGAAAGGATTCTGTGTTGAAGGCAAAACTGCTCAAACAGAAAGATGAGCTTTCTTTTCTATATTGGGTCAGCCAGGTCAAGAAAATGAAAACAAAAAACAAAACAAAACAAAAACAAAAAAAGAGGAGGTTTTCGGTGTATACCATGAAATTCATCAACTTGGTTTTGGTTAGCCCCGATGGGAGGAAACAGCAATAATTCCCCTTTGCATTTTCAGTTGAGACGAGAAATAATCTTAGAAACCCTAAAGGCTGATAAAGACCTGAAAGCTCTTGTGTGGGAAATAGATGCATCCTGAGGGAACCGAATTCTTTGGTTCTGCTAAAACTTCAAGCAGAAACTCCTGAAGAGAGCAGCCCAGAGCAGAGGCGACTAGGAGAACAACCAACTGTGAGTTACATCGAGAAAGGATACATTTCAGCAAGGGATGATTTAGCTTTGCTTCTGGAACGTGCATTATCCATGTCAAAGGAGACTCCAGAGGGGTTTGAGCAACAACCCAGAGACATGTGAGCATATTCGTTATTTCAGCTCATGTTCATTCTGGGATCTGAGATGAAACCCTGAGTCTCAGGTATTGCCTACACTGGGAGAGAACTCAGGCTCGGCATTTCATCAGTGACCTGCCAGCCCCTAATGCACAACTCTTGTAGGATTTTTTTTTTTTTTAAACCCTGCAAAGAGCCCTTTGAGTGCAAACCTGCCCCAGCAGGCCTGCCTTACACATCTCCTTCAGAAATGTTTTCTTTTCCTTCTGAATATGCTCATTTGAGTGGGCACCCTTTCTGCTCTCAGCGTCTTTTGTGTGAAAGTAAGTTAACCATCTAAATCTAGGAAAAGCCATCTTGAAATGTGTACCTAGTTTCCTTCTGAAAAAACCAGGAGACCTTTTTTTCTATCAATGTCATCTCCATTTTGTAGTTCTTATGAGGGACATTTTGTTGTGCTGATATAAAAATGCTTATTCTTGTCTTCAAATTCCTGATTTTACAAACTATCCACTAGAGAAGCTCTAAATGTTTTGTGTTGCTGAGACAACCCTTGGTTACAAGTGAGCTCTCCTTGGCTGAGATGATCTCATTTATGTCTTACAGAGGAGAAAACCAAGCCCCCAAACGGGAAAGGCCAGGATCACAGAATAATTGAGTTAATACCGGTAGAAAAAGATCACCTGTTTCCTTCTCACATGGTAAAGCTCTCATCTCCAGTGGATAGTGACTCAAGCAGTTATAGTTCATGCCTGTAATCCCAGCACTTTGGGAGGTCAGGTCAGGAGATCGAGACCATCCTGGACAACACGGTGAAACCCCTTCTCTACTAAAAATACAAAAATTAGCTGGGTGTGGTGGCACGTGCCTGTAATCCCAGCAACTCAGGAGGCTGAGGCAGAAGAATCGCTTGAACTTGGGAGGCGAAGATTGCAGTGAGCCGAGATCGTGTCACTGCACTTCAGCCTGGTGACAGAGCAAGACTCCATCTAAAAAAAAAAAAAAAAAAAAAGGAAGACAGAAAGAAAGGGAAAGAAAGAAGTTGCTAAGTCCATCCCTAGGCATATTTTTTCTTATGTCATCTTCATAAATGAATCAGTGTACATCTTTCCCATGCATGCTTTCTCTTAGGTTAAGTGAGGGAAGAATCTGGCTGTTCACTGGCAGTCGCTGAGGACTTCACTCCTGGGATGTGCCGAGACGTATGGGACACTACAGTTTCAGGGGCAGCAGGAACTGCCTCCCTTGTGATACAGCCTTCAAGATGCTACTTTGTTCTGCATCATCACAGACCATGGCAAGGCCAACCCAAATTGCATTTCACAAGGCGCAACTAAGTAATAACCTGTGACATTATTGCCATGTTGATTTAGGCAGCTAGGCAGAAGGAAGGAAGGAAGGAAGGAAGGAAGGAAGGAAGGAAGGAAGGAAGGAAGGAAGGAGGGAAGGAAGGCAGGCAAGCCTCATGATGAAAATCTCTGGAGAAGAGAGATGGTAAACTTTTATTGCATTGTCTTAGGTAGGCAAGGAGAAGCTTGGTCCCTACCGACCAAGGCCTCTCAAATTGAATGGGAGAGAAAAATTAAACACCAGACTTAGTGCCATTCCCTGCCTGTCATGGGGAAGGTCCTGCCAGCTCCATACTGGCACTCCCTGAGTTTGTCTACACACACAAGATTTTTCTGTTCCGAAGCAAATGGCTTAGTCAGAGATATAGGAGAGCAAAGTGCTACTGCACACATATTGCAACTTTTGAACATTTTTTCACCTCCTGTCTAACTCCCTCACTCATGTCTGTATTTACTGATGATATGGAATGCCAGCATGCATGTTTAAGGGGAATGCCCCAGAAGAGGGCTTTAGCTCCCTCCCAAATAACACATCAAGTGTGGAGGGGAAAAGGGAAGGAAAGAGGTAGGGAGAAAAGGTGATCGCGAGGAAAGAGAAAGGGGAAAAAAAGGAGAGAGGAAGAAAGGAAAAAAAAGTGTAAAGTGGTTTTTGCCTCATTATTAATTTTCATTCTTGCCAAAGTTGCTTGGCAGATTCTTAGAGGCTGCAGAGCATTTTCCTTGAAAACCAAGTGGATGTCGCGACCAGGCTTAAGAGCATCTCTTTAATTACAGCCACAGAGATGTTGCTCTTCCCTTTCATCTTGGGCCTCTAAGGAGCTCAGCTCCTGCCCATTCTCTCATGAAAGATTATCCATGCCACACCACCATTCAGTCTGTGCCTCCAAACAGAAGCCTTGGAGCATTTTCTCCTGGCTTCTGTTGGCACGGCCGGCCTGTGGGGTGTGATTCTACTACTCTCCCTGTCCGCCTTTTGTTCTCCTCTTGAGCACTTATCAGATTAGTGGCCTGCTCTGTGCCAGATGTGTCCTTCACGAGAGCATTCACTTCAGGCCACTTCCTCCAAGGGGCTGCGACTGTGCTCCTCTCTCTCTAAAGATACGAAACAGGAAAATATTTGCTCCTCTCTCTCTATAGAGTTGGCTTATTTTAAAGTTGACTCGATTGAGTTGCAGAGACTGATATAGAGCATTTAAAAATGATTTGCAACAATGACTGAAAGTCAGTTAATCTGCACACATTTCCACAGAGGATTGTAAACTGCATTTTGTTGATAAAGTAACAAGCCAATAATCTTAACTGGAGCCAGCTTAAGAGCTCAGTTTGTGAATTATTACACTGGTCTCCTGACCTTAGGATATATTTGCATATAAGTAATTTAAGAATTAACATGGGATAGATCTGTAATGATACAGAATGATAGATAAATAGATGGACTAGTACAGTATTTAGAAAAGTTTAATCAAATTATCAAATCAACTATAAAGATGTGCATATTGATTCACAATAGATTGGCTAACTTTGAGGACCTATTTACCTCTGGATACTAGGACCTAATTATTCATCTTGTATAGATAATATCTGGGTTTAATTTTAGTTTTTATTCTTTTTCCTTCCTGCTGCCAGATTTCTGCTTATATTATTGCTGAAAAATGGGGATTATATAAAAGAGAAGAAAATGTATAGCTCAAATCTATTCACTTTTTTCTTGTCAAAATCTTTCAAAATGAAGGTAGCCACAAGGGATTATAGGTAGATTTCAATCATATGAGTTATATTTGCACATGTGAGCAGGTACCGTGCAGGGATAAACATAGCGAAGGTAACACCACCGATGCTAGTCAGATCTCTTACAGAAATGAGGTGCTAATATAGACTATATCTGGCATGTATTCAGAAAATCGTATCTCAACAGTAATAATGATCATACCACTAACAATTCATATTGGGTGCTTATTATCAGTCACTGGGTTAGTTGTTTCATATATATTATCTCATTGATTTCTCATGATCACCCCGAGGAAGAGTTTCCTGATTCTATTTTATCGCATGAGGAGACTGGGCTCAGGAACAGTGCCCGGCAGAGGGGAGAGGCAGCTCCAGGTCACAATGCTGCCTTCCACTGAGATTCCTTTCCTGGCCCAGCCCCCTGTGGAAACTGGTTCTGGGAAAGGCAGACATGAGATCTGCCCCAAGTCACAGGGAGAGCAAGAATTTGAAACTAAGTGTGTGACAGCACGATCGTGGGGTATTTAAAAGACTCATACTTCCCTGAATATCACAAATTAATCTGAGTTTGAAAATATAAACTATCATTAATTCTAATATAATGTGGCTATCAAGCATTTAAATCTGGAACTGAATCCTAGTTCAATCCTTAGTTCTGATACTTAGTAGCTGAGTCACCTTGGGGACATGAATCTCTCTAAGTTTAGTGTCTTTGTCTGTAAAATGGGATGGTATGTTATGCCCATCTCCTCGAGTTGGTATAGGGATTCACCGAGGGAATGTTTGTAAAGAGTTCACACCTGTGCCTGGTGCCAAGCAAGCCCTCAGTAAATGTTAGTATTAGTCTAACGCAAAGCAGAGTTTAAGAAAGCATCATTATCTTGAATTAATCCAACATACTTATTCAGACAATTTAGCAAAAATAAACCTATTACCTAAATTATATAGACCCTGGTAGTTATGTGGATACACGAGCTTTCAACTACTATAAGAAGGTGAACATCATGTCATAATTATCTTCCTCTAGTTTAAAATGCCTACCTTAAACCATGAAAAGCAAAGAGATTAGGTCTTGGAATTTCAAAAAGTAAGAGTTGTTTTATAAAACAAGCAAAACATGCTAACTAAATTATATTCAATGTAGACTCCCAAACACAAATGAAAAATGAAAACACTGATTCTGAGATAGTATTTAATTATTATCACAGAGACCCAGATCTGAGTTTTTCTCTGGAAGGACTTAGGGCTTTAAGAACATTCATTTGTCTATTTGCTCACTCATTAAATCATTCTCTTTTATTTGTGTAACGAATACTTACTGAGTGCTGCTAAGTTGGGCTCAGTTAGTGCTGGAGATATCAGGGTGAATCACATAAACTTTTCCCCTGTCCTTGTGGGGTTTCCAGTCCACTGGGAGGGAGAGGATATTACACTATTACAAAAGGGATGATTGCTTTTAAAGAGAACTCTGTGCCTCTTAATCACTCTGTCACTGGTGGGAAGGGAAACAGGGAGAACTTTGAACTGTTTGTGCTGGATAAGAAATGCTTACTGGACCACCTCAGGTATTTGGGTGGTGGTGGTAGGGGGTCTGGAAATAGCTTTTTATTGTAGTAGAGAGGTCCTTGCTTGACTTGATGTAGGCGCTCATGTAGTAATCAGACACGGTGGAGCACACCGGGAAGACTAGAAAAGGCAGCCCATCAAGTCCATTGTTAGAAACGGTTTCACTTCCCAGGCCAGGTGAGGTGGCTCATGCCTGTAATCCCAGCACTTTAGGAGGCCAAAGCAGGTGGATCATGAGGTCAGGAATTCAAGACCAGCTAGGCCAAGATGGTGAAACCCCATCTCTACTAAAAATACAAAAATTAGCCAGGCGCGATGGTGGGCGCCTGTAATCCCAGTTACTTGGGAGGCTGAGGCAGGATAATTGCTTGAACCCGGGAGGCAGAGGTTGCAGTGAGCTGAAATCATGCCACTGCACTCTAGCCTGGACAACAGAGCAAGACTCTGTCTCTCAAAAACAAATAAACAAAACAAAACAAAGAAAAAAACCAAAACTGTTTAGTTTCCCAGGACAAAACTCATCTCAAGGGAGGAGCCAGCTAGGAACACTCACTTGGTCCAATAACAATGCCACCTCTCTGAGTCACAGCCTTGCCTTTCATTGAGATGGCTCCCTCGGCCCAGTCCCCAATAGAAACTCTCTCCTGGTGAAGGCAGCCATAAATTACAAACAGAAACCATGAAGAGAAAAGCCAGTCCAAGGAGACTAGTTTTCATATATTGGCTCCATGAGACACCGAAGCACAAGCTGCCATGCGTGGAGAACAAGGTAGTAGTAACAGAAGGAATTCCAGATTTATGCATACACACACACACACACACTCCAAAATAAATCCATGCATGCACACACACATGCACACACACATACTCCCCCCCCCCAAAAAAAACCACGCATGCCCACACACACACACACACCCCTTCTCTGGCTCAGGACCCAGCATGCTTTGAAGGATTTGGAGCTCCAGCAGTTCAGCCAGTGGCCCAATGCCAAGTACTCCATCAGCAGGGGAGGCAGCAACTGCAGCTTTCTTAGTAATGGGAGGCGGTGCCCCTAAACTGTTGTTCTGATGGCAGGTCCCCAGCAGGGTCTGTGAAGAGACACCTCACATGGCTACATGTATTGCAGGAACCCTTCTGCACAGAGGACCTGAACTGGGAGGAAGAACATGGTGGGCCACAAGATTATGGGCCATCTTGCTCTTAAGAACAGATAAGCATTTTGAGCAGACTTCCAAAACTAGTTGAGAGGCCAGGAGGGCCTATGTCCCTTCTCTTTAAATCTGGGAGGGCTCTGTGATTTCCTTAACCAACAGAATATGGAAGAAGTGATGCTGGGCCAGTTACTTGGCCCAGGCTTTATGCAACTAGAAGCTTCCAGCTCTATATTTTGAAATGCTTGGTCTTAGTGTCCTGAATTGCGAAGAAGCCTGACTAATCTGAGGCTGCCATGCTCTAAGAAGCCCAGGCTGCATGAAGAGGCCCTGGAGGATGAGACTTCACGTGGAGAGAATGAAATGCCAAGGAGCACTGCAGGACCAGAAATGCAAGTAAAGAGACCGCATTGGAAGTGATCGTCCAGCTCCAGCTGCCTCAGCTGACTCCATGGAGCAGAGGGGAAGCACCCAGCCAAGCCCTTCCCAAATTCCTAACCCTCAAAAGGGTAAAGAAAATAACATGGTTGTTTTAAGCCCGTGTTTTGGGGTAGTTTGCCACACAGCAGAGGATGACTGGAAATAGAGGTCCGAAGGAAAAGTGCAATGATTTAGAAGATAGGTGACGGAGAGAGAAGCCAACGTTGTATATCATAGCTTACTGTTGTACTTCCAGTCTGCAGTGGCCTGGGAAAACTCAGATTATACTAGAAAGGATAAAAAGTTAAAAACAGGAAGAAGGTTCCACACTGTACCGTTTTGAGTTCCTCTGCCTGTCCTTTTTCTTTGCTACCCTTAACCTGTATGTTTCAAAGGATCTTGAAACATCTTGAAACAAAGGATCAAAGCCCTTAGACTTTCCCTTCTCTCACTTGGATATTATTTACTCTGTTCACCTTTTCTCCCCTCCATATAGATGGCAATACATGCAGGTCTAAGCCTCTAGTTTCAAAGTATATCCTGAGTACAGGTTCCTACCTATCTGGACTGCCCACTGATAACCTCTTGGAACCTGAAACTCAAAGACTCTTTCCACACAGAGCTAATTTTCTCACCCACCTTTCCAACTTCTAGGAATGGTCATCAGTCTTGGAGTCTTTTGAGTTGCCAAGTCATTCCCTTCGGAAATATCATTTGTTTTTATTTTTATTTTTTATTTTTTTTTTGAGATGGAGTCTCGCTCTGTCGCCCAGGCTGGAGTGCAGTGGCGCGATCTCAGCTCACTGCAAGCTCCGCCTCCCGGGTTTACTCCATTCTCCTGCCTCAGCCTCCCGAGCAACTGGGACTACAGGCGCCCACCACCTCACCCGGCTAGTTTGTTTGTATTTCTTAGTAGAGACGGGGTTTCACCGTGTTAGCCAGGATGGTCTCTATCTCCCGACCTCGTGATCCGCCCGTCTCGGCCTCCCAAAGTGCTGGGATTACAGGCTTGAGCCACCGCGCCCGGCCGGAAATACCATTTTTACACATCCCTCCCATTTCTCTAGTTCTTGCCTAGACTCCTGCCATAGCCTATAGTTGATTTCCCATCTTGTTCTCTTTCTCCCAACTATGAGCTACACCAGAGTTTTTCTAATTGTGGTTGCAACACATCAGTGGGTTATGAAAGTCAGCTAAAAAATGAAACAAATACAATAGAATAAAACAGAATAGAAAGTGTTCACATTTTACATCCAGGGAAGGTATTACTTTATACAATGTCATTTCAATTAAAAATATATTTTTAAATATATTTGTACTAGGTTGCAATGACAAATGTATTTCTTACTGTGGCCTGTGATCACAGAAAGGTGGAAAAACACTAATTGGAAGTGCACATTCCCGTCAGACTGAGGTTCCTACAGTATAATCCTGCTCAGATTTCTCTCCTGCTCAAATGCCTTTGATGGCTGCCCACTGCCAACCAAAGGAAGTGGCCACTATCATGCTGGGTCCCACAACCTGACTGACTTGATCCTAATCCTCTTCCAATTTATCTCCTTTTCTTCACAAGTTGCAACCCAGAGTGGGCTGTTGGCTGTTCTTTGAACATGCCCCATGCTTTCTGGCCTCTGGGTCTTTGTTTAAGCTGTTCCCTTTGCTCTGGTTTTTCCATGTATCCACTCCCATTTCAGCACCCAAGAGGCAGTGTGGCATGGTGGAAAGGGTCAGGCCTTAGAGTCACTCCAACAGGAAATTGACTCCAGGGTCTGTCACTTACTTTCTGAACAAGTTATATAATCTAAAGCTGAATTTTCTTGTTTCTAAGACGGGGACGTTAGGATTGGCATGAAGATTACATGAGGTAATGCACATAATGTATTCAGCACAATATGTGGCAGACGGTAGTATCTCATTCAGCCTCTACTGTGGTTAGTGTCTCCAACATGCCTAATATCGTGTGATATAATAACATCTATTTTCGTGACCATATAGCACCATTATATTGCTATAAGTACAAACAATTATGAAATAATATCAGGCTTGTGGAAAACACTAAAATGTTCTTTTGTGTCTTACTACAAGCTTTCTAATTTTATTCTATTTTATATTCAGTGATTCTTGTGGTTGTTAATCTACTAGCAGACTTAAAACTCCTAGATCAGTGAAATTTTTAAAGCTATCTGGTATCTCTCACAGTACTTAGTAAACTGGTTTTCATATAGGAAGTGCTCAAAAAATTAAATGGAATTGAAAGCAGAAATGCTACCACACTGTATCCTAGCCAGGGAAAACAGTTCTACATCTGTGAGTCCTATATACATCTACGAAAGTGAATCCCGACTCTTTATTCTGATTTTGTTTTGAACTCACAGGATGGCTGCATGTGCACCATGTAAGGTCTCTGCATCCATGAGTATCTCCTCTTAGAGTGGAAAATAAACTCTGGCACTACTATTTGCCTTAGAGAGAAGCTAGGAAGATCAAGTCTATAAATTCAGTGTGGTACTTCGGGAAAGTCAGTGTAAAAGTAGAAAGCAAGAATCTGAAACTAGTTATTTTAGGGAGAAGGGAACCATCAAATCTTGAAAAGTTGGAGTGAGTCAAATACACCAAAGATCAAATGTGTAAATCCCAGGCCTGCACTTACTCACTTCTTGTAGTGAATGCTCTTTTCCTCCCAATCCATTATGCTAATACATATGCCACATTTTATGAGGCCAAGGTGAAAATGAATCAGGCTCTATTGTAACTAAGCCTGTTTAGCTGACACATGACACCCAAATGGATTTCTAGCCCAGCAATTCAGGCCCGCTGGTATCTGCTGGGAGGTGATGAATAATGAGGTAATCACAAAGGATTGTCTCACCAGTGAGGAGGTGGCAAAACAGGCTTTGGATCTGAAGTTTTAACCCTTTTTGACTGGACATCTGGCCCTGCAAATATTGCTGTGATTAGGCTGTTGTAATCCTGGCCCACATCTGGGCCAACTCCCGTGGCACTGTTTCATTGAATTTTGCAGTGTGGAAAAACATGTTGCTGCCTGCAGCTCTGTACTCTAAAAATCTTCAGCATTCCAATTGGCTCTTCACATTTCTGTGGCCCTGGAATCACCCACTGGCAATAGCTTTTGCTTACTGGCTTCAGTACACTTGGGCTTTATATTGTAAATAGCTGAGGAGAGGCCCAGGCAGAAGCCTAACTTGTTGACCAAGAGAGGGTGGAAGAAGGGAGCCAGGTGCAGTTTGAGAACGAGCAAGCTAGAGATACACTTAATATCAGTTTCAGTGTCAAAACGAACAAAGTGAGAAGCAATCATGCCACTTTCTATTAGCTTTAAAACAATAAAGAGAAAACCAGAATTAGAAAGCTGACAATGACTTCAGTTTGATTACAAATTTTTTTAATTATTAAAATTTTTATTAAAATAATTTCAATGAAACTGTTTAATAGCACTGCATTTCTCTGTCATTCTCACCCCACCTTCGCCTCTTCTGACATACACAGACTTTCTAATTGTGGCTGCAGCATCCCTACTATGTATGTAATCCCTCAGGCTGGGGCAATAAGCCACAAATTGCTTTCAGCTGACTGAAAGTTGCTTTCAGACAGACCTGGATCCAAATCTCTTCAGGTTCTGTGACATTAGGCAGGTTACTTAACTGCACTAAATCTTAGCTTCCATGTCTGCAAAGTAATACGGCAATAGAAGTCATATTATAGGGTTGTTTAGAAGAGAAAATGAGTTAATGCATGGACAAAGCTAGCACAAGACCTGGTTAAGTACCTGATAAAGGATAGCTACTGGCTGGGTGCCATGGCTCAAGCCTGAAATTTCAGCACGTTGGAAAGCTGAGGCAGAAGGATCGCTTGAGGCCAGGAGTTCGAGATCAGCTTGGGCAACAAAGTGAAACCTCAGTCTCTACCAAAAAAAAGGAATAGCTACTGCAACAATCACTTCAAGGTAATTAAAAACTCATGTGCTAGACTGTCTTTATACTGCCTTCACAAAGCAATGTGACATTTCCCGATGCAATGCCACCTGGTATTGCTGCAGCTGTGGATAAGAGGGACATAGGTGATGTGGCATTACTGAAGTGTCGTTATTTGGCAGTGTGATCGGGGGGCTCCTCTTCAGATAATGCAATTCAAGTTTATTTGTCTTAGTTTTCTATCTTGGAGCTTTTGAACATTTCTATCCTATTTCCAACAATGACAATTTTTTTTTCTCTCTCTGGGAATTGTCAGGGCAGGCATGTTCTTCCTCTCCCTTCAATCTTCTCACGAATGGAAGAACTTGTTCTTGAAAGAGTTATCAATAGCTCTTCAAGTATTGCTGTTTTAAAAACTCTCAATTTTGAAGGTTGTTCAGAATTTAGAAAATTTTTATGTATCACCATTGGAAAAGGATTTAAATTAAAAATACTAGTGATTACAAAACAAAGCTAAATTCCTAAAAATCCCTAAAAATCCCAAGGAGAATCTACTCTCTACATAGTTTTTTCCATATTCTACAAATGCTTAACAAGGATGGCAATTTATCTTTGCATGGTCTATGTTTACATTTTTCTTCCCCCAAGGGTGTATTAGGATTTTTAAGTTTCCTTTTTTGCTTAAAATTCTTTTTAAAATATGTAGACTTATATTTTTCCTACAAAAATAGAATTCATGACAAGAAAACTGAAGATAGCTCTCAGAATATGAAACCTCAAATGTCACGGAAATACTTAAATTGTAATATCATTTCTATGTTTACATTTCTTTAATTAAGATTTCTTACTCTTACACCTCTTTGGGAACTGCTATTATTTTATACCATATTTAGTGTTGCATCCTCACAGGGCCTATCATGGATCCTTGTGTGAAGAAGGCACAATCCACATTTCCCATCAAGTTCAGAGACTTTGGTGTCTTTGAAAGCAGAACCACGTATCTTTAGTGAGCCACCTAGAACCCATTCTTCCCTAATCAATGGACTCTACTCTAGACCAAGCTTGGAACATAAAGAATAGCCCTGCTTGCACTATTCACAATAGGAAAGACGTGGAATCAACCTAAGTGTCCATCAATGGTGGACTGGATAAAGAAAATGTGGTACATATACACCATGGAATACTACATAGCCACAAAAAGAACAAAATCATGTCCTTTGCAGCAACACGGATGCAGCTGGAGGTCATCATCCTAAGCAAATTAACACAGGAACAGAAAACCAAATACCACATGTTCTTACTTATAAGTGGGAGCTAAACATTTAGTACTCATGGTCATAAAGATGGCAACAATAGACACTGGGGACTTCTAGAGGTGTGAGGGATGGAGGGAGGCAAAGGCTGAAAACCTGTTGGGTACTATGCTCACTATCTGGCTGACAGGATCATTTGTATCCCAAACCTCAGTATCATGCAATATACACATGTAACAAGCCTGTACATGTACCTCCTGAATCTAAAATAATAAAAGTTGAAATAATAAAAGAAAAAAAAGAATAGTCCTGCTTGGTTTATATCTATTTCAGAAAGCATTACACTATATATACACAGCATTTATTGTTGATTATTTGTGATTTCTGCTGATTTCTATAAAATGTTAGACATCAGGCTCTTGGTGAGGCATATAATCCCCTATTATAACTGTTTCTATGAGGAAATCAGACTTGACTTATGTCTTTCTTACTTAGGTTACCTTTACCGGGAATGTAGGAAGATTTGGAGACTGCCTGGATTTCATTTTGCCATATATAATTATGTTATGTGTATAATCAGTCTTAAAAACTTGTCGGCCATATTCTATTACTCTTGTAGCCTTCTTGACTTTCTGCATATCTGTTTCATTTAGACGTTGTTTAACTTACACTCTGACGTCCACCTTATGCCTCCATGTAATGCTAGTGCACCTCTCCTCCTTATTAAGAAGTGTAAATACAAAGGCCCTTCCTGGGATCAGATCTAAGATGCTGCATTTTGACTCCACAGTACAGTAACTGATATGTCAACATTCCACTGTGATAAACAAGAGGTGAAGATGTAGGTTTTCAAGAATAATCTCTTGTTAGATCAACTTTTGTTATCTGACAGCCCAACTTTGTTATCTGACAGGTCTTTGGCCTGGCTGAAATATTTAAATCTTTAATATACTTTTAAAGAATTATTGCCTAATATTTCCTTTAATTTGTAAACCTCAACATTCTTCAAGTACTGCAGGAGTCTTACAAAAATAGAAACACTACAACTAAAAAAAGAGATATAAAAGAAATCACTGATTTAATCTTATTTTTGTAATTGTCAGTTTTGGATGAAAGGCAAGAATAGATTTTTTTTTGGTGGCACTTGTGAATGCAAAGTACAACTCCTTCCATTGTTATCAGAACAAAGATCACTTACTTTGAATGGCTCAAGATATGTAAACACAGCTGGTCCAACAGCTTGAGTGGCAATGAAATACAGTGCCACAGAAGAGATGGGTGCATGGGTGACGCAAGGACTCAGACGCTCTTGTGCAGAAAGCTCAGAGGCCACAGTTTGTCTACTCCTGACTGTGAGGACAAACTTGAACTCTCCAGAGAAGAGTTTCTCCCTTGCTAAACTATATAGTCTTAGAACTATATATAGTTTATTAGCTTTCCCAGACACGCAAAATTTCAAAACATTTTGAGGACTTGTATAAAGTTGCCAACTTTTAATCTTGCCAAGCAAGAAACATAAAAAAAAAAAAAACCTATTACCTCCATCATTTTATTAAAACGGCATTTTAACACAAAAATATTAATAAGGAATAGGCCTTTAAATTGAATACATCTGAGCTTTACAAAAAAAAAAAAAAAAAAAAAAAAAAACCCTCCATCTTCTCATTTTGCCCTATACCAAATAACATTTTGCTACACAGACTCTGGTGTCTGGGCTCATGGGCCTTGTCTGTGTCTGATAAGTGCTGATGACCAACGAGCAGAGGTCTGAGCTTGTGAGCAGCATAAGGTGGGGCACACCATTTTCCTTGGGGCCAACAAGCAGGAAAGTTTGCCAAACCCTAAGATTTCACATTCCTAGATTGTGCCACTTCACGGCCACAGCTGGGCCACAGAGCACTGCTTACAGGCCATATGGACTCCGTCAGGAGCAAGTCTTGCCCCAAGAGCTTACATAGGAAGTGAAAAGGGAGAGCTCTTATAGTCTGGCACTCTGCGGCCATATTTCCAGTGTAGCAGAAGCAAAACAAAGGAAAATTTTAAATTTAAAATATCATTCAGACCTTCCAAAGTACATGTTTGTAAATCCCTGATATTTGCAAGGGCTAAATCCTGAGACATAAAAAGAAAATCTTCAAATCCATGAATATGGAGATATTTGCACAGGCTTCTGGCTTTTTCCAAGAATGATTTCTTTTGAAACATATGCATTTCCAAAGTCTCTCTCTTCCCACACCAAGCCAATGTTTTTGAAAGATTTATTCATGTTTTATCTTTCATAGGATGATTACTTTTCTTTTTCTTAGAAATCAAGCTTTTAATCACCCTAAGAGTTAGTGCTTATGTGAGGAGTAGAGAACAAAAAAAATCTGACTGGAGAGGGATGCTGGGTGGCTGACTAGGGTAACACACTAGCTTCTCAATCACTCCCTAACACTAGCTTCAAAGTACATATGATTCGAATTTGAACCTCAGCAAAACTGCCAATTAACACATCACAAACCTTCATGGTCGATTGCAAATATTCAAAACCTAGAGTGTTAAATCTGTGAATACCAAGGGTCTCCTGCATAGTTCTCTGGCAGTTCAGTGTTACATAATTTGGGGTGAGAAACCCAGGTTGCTGTTGGGAATGGTAACAATCAATAACTACATCTTCCTTTGTTGCAATTCTAAGCACAGTAAAATAAAAGCATGATATATTTTTAAAAATGAACACACCAATTGCCTATACAAATTGCCTCATTTTCACTACGAACTGGCATGGTGATAAATGGATATTATGAATTAAGAGATTGGGAGATTGCTGAACACCCTTCAGAAGAAAAAGATGATTAAAGTTCTCTTTTTTGCTGCAGTACTATGCTAAAGAAAAAATATCTCACATTTACCAGCATTCTTGAGGATTTCATGTTCTTTCAAAATAAACTTAAAATACTTTGCTTGGTTGCATGCACGATGACAGATTTTGAGAAGGAAAAAAATCAGCTACCAGCCACTGGGTGGCTAAACAACAATGTGGAATGTTGTGCCTTCTCAGCTGTCAGTGATGAATCAGTCCTGTCAGACATTGCTGTGATACAGGCCTGCCATCTAAGGCACCTCACATTACCAAAGACATATCAATTAACATTCATCTGAGAGGACCCCTAAAGGCATATAATTGATAAGCCACAAATAGAGTATGTGATGGAGAAAGACTCTGTGCTTGTCTCATTCTCAGATTTCTTTGGTCTCAGAAAGAATATGTTCAAAAGTTTAAAAAGCTAAAACAACATGTATCTATTAAGTATTAATTTGAAATATAGAACTGTGTTTTGAATAAGTTATAAAAGAAGAAAAACAAATGATCCTTGTCTTAAAAGAGCTAAAAAACTTGTTGTGTTGACAAAAAGCAGTACACTAACAGCAAATATAATAGTAACACTTTCTGAGTTACTATTTACTAACTCACCAGAGATCCACCGCTGCAGTTTTGCTTAATCATCATGATAACCCTATGTGGAAAGTTATCATGTTGTCAACAGGATAGAGATGAGAAGACAGAGGCTTAGAGAAGTTTAATAACTTATCCATCCAGGTCTCTATGACTCCAAAGCACATGCTCTTGCCCATTACATCATCCATTATAGATATAGATATCCATTCATAACAGTGGGGAAAATAGAATTGCAACAAGGTGATGGTTCAAAGGTATTCACTGATGCTTTTTGTAATGAATACACATGAGTTATGTTATATGTCCATCTGATGGACATTTGTAGATTTTTTGAGTTAATATGTCTACTTCTGCTGAGCAGATGAGAGGAATTCCCAGATACCAGCTCCAATGCCACATTCCTTCCTCTATGGAGGGAACTTCTAGGAGTGCTTACTTTGTATTCCCCCAATAGCACATCTCCTTTTGCCATTTACCAGCGATTTATGTAGTTGTTATCTTCTCTATTAGACTGCAAGCTCTTGTACAAAAAGGATTTGGTTGCTTTCTTAATATTTAGCAAGCGCTTTATATATAATAGAAACTCGACATTTGTAAATGCTAGTGGTCTAATCAATTACTCAGCAGGCATGGGGAGTAGTCACCTAACATGTGCTTTTGATTTCTTTGAATATATTGTAAGTTTCTGCAAATTGCTTCAGCTTATGTGTTAGCAGATATTCCATGTGACATTGCAGAAACTATTCAAAAAGTTTATTTCTCAGTACTTTTCCTGAGATTACTTCTGGGAAAGCCAGTATGAGGAAAAGAACTGATAGATTGTTAGGTAGATTTTGATAATATATTCTGTATTCCAAATTCTGAGATGAACAGAAGGCTTTATATACATTTTATTAACATCTTATTAACACAGGTTGAGTTTATTTTAGATACTTTTTTTTTGAGACAGGGTCTCATTCTGTTGCCCAGGCTGGAGTGCAGTGGCATGATCAAGGTTCACTGCAGCCTTTACCTGCTGCGCTCAAGGATCCTCCCCGTCAGCCTCCTGAGTAGCTGGGACCACAGGCATGTGCCACCAGACCCAGCTAATTTGTTATTTTTTGTAGAGAATGAGGTCTTGCTATGCTGCCCAGGCTGTAGAGACTCTTTTTAAATGAAAAACAAAGAGGTAAAACAAGGACTTGGATTTCTTGCCTTAGTAATATATTGTGTTGTGTCAACTCTCTTGTCATTTTATTTACACAAACTGATACAAATTAAAGCAAAAAGCTAATGTCTCTATTTTAGAAATAACGATAATTTAAAATATTTTAATAAAAGTCTAACAACTTTTGAATTAATTCCAATGGTACTTAAGTACAATATAATTTTAATCACTTTTATAGCATAATAAAATTAATAAGTATAACAATAGTAATTACACACTCATTCTTATCATTCATGAGATGGTATTCCCTTCACTCAATAGTTGCATATGGAAAATTCTGTAATTGCTTATTTCCAAAGTACTGTTTGAATAGAACTTAGTCCCATAGGACTTATAAAAAGAAGTATTCTCGCTTTACTGAAATGGCGAGTGCTTGCCACTCAGGAAATCAACACAGAAAAGGGAAAGAATAGAAACTCAGTCCTGTGTTTAAGCTTGGCTCTCAGAATATTTAGATAGATTTACTCCTATGAGCTACACATAATAAGAACCATCTAAAGTAACCGGGGAAGTGAAGTTTGTACAGCCCTCCCAAAAAAATCTTTTCCCAGCAAATTTATATAATATTATAAATTGACAAATAGTTATGGGCTTCCCAAATAAAACACAGTCAACTGTGGTTATGGAAAAAAACAAAACAAAACAAAACAAAAACACTGATTTGAGCATTGGACTGCCTGGAGGAGGGGATCTGCTGAGCATGGGGTCTTTCACTGCTAAAGTCCCTGGCATAAACATCAAGAGCAAGACTTGGAATAATGTGTGGGTATAAAATCCAATCTCCCATTGAAAGGATAAGAACCTTTTATAGTTCATAACCAAGCAAACAACAAATAACTATACTTGCCTGTCCCCAAATAGAGGGGCACTCACTCTACTTTCTCCTGTTGTTAAAGGCTGTGAGTGACCTTTGTGCCAGTTGCCTACATTTAATGAGGATTTAAGTTCTTCCACTTTGCACTTATCAATGCTAGCCGTCCTATATAACAGGTGCACTACCTCCACCCAAATACCCTAGCCTAATACTTTCTTGACCTCTTAATTTCAAAATTCTTTACCACCACCTCATTTTTGCAACCTGTTCCCAAGGCCTGGACATTGGATCACCTGGAATTGAGATACCTGGAGACATTAAGGGTCACCACCTCATTTTTCTATCCTTGCCCTACCACTTTCACTGCTTTGGTTCAATTACACCTGCTTTTCAACCTCATTCACACTTTCTCATTTAATCTCTCCCACTAATTCCAGTCTATTGGAACTTCTCTTGGAAGAGGGGAATTCCTCTTTTTGTACTCTTGGTACATTCTGGTTTTTTTTCACAACCACACTCAATCCATCAGTTCTTGAAACTTCCCACCAACTGCTTTCTTTGTTCCTATAATCACTGGAGAATATCACATGACCTGAAGATTGGTGCCTCCCCAACTGTAGGGTGCCCTTGTCATCTAGAAACATAGTTACTCTTGACAGTCCTGCTATGACTTCCTGGTTCTCTCTCTTCCATTCTTCTAGGTGCTATTTGCAACCTTCATGCCACTTTTCTTAAGTTCTCTCTTTACTCTCAGCAGATAATATTGCCTTCTATTTCACAGAGTAAATAGCGATTATCGGAAGGATGTCTGTCAACATGCAGCTCCCCACCTTCAAATCTATTTACCTTTACACATCCTGTCTCAGAGAATTAGAGATACCTCCCCTGCTAGAATGTCTTTCTCTACTGACCTTGTTGGCTCATGTTTCCTGAGAGGTCTTGATCTGTCAATTATCCCCTTTCTCACATAAAACCTAGCTTAAGGCTGGGCACGGTGGCTCACGCCTGTAATCCCAGCACTTTGGGAGGCTAAGGCGGGTGATCATGAGATCAAGACCATCCTGGCCAACATGGTGAAACCCCATCTCTATTAAAAATACAAAAATTAGCTGCCGGTGATGGTGCATGTCTGTAGTCCCAGCTGCTCGGGAGGCTGAGGCAGGAGAATTGCTTGAACTTGAGAGGTGGAGGTTGCAATGAGCTGAGATCATGCCAGTGCACTCCAGCCTGGGCAACAGAGACTCTGTCTCAAAAAACAAAAACAAAAACAAAAAACAAAACAAAACAAACCTAGCTTAAGTCCATCACATCTTAAACAAACAAACAAAGACGACAACAAAATGATCTCTGTAATGAGTTGGATAGTGGCCCTAAAAACATACGTCCCAGTCCTAACTCCTGGTATCTGTGAATGTGAGCTTATTTGGAAACAGGGTTTTTGCAGATGTAATTATGTTAAGAATCTCAAAATGAGATCATCCTGGATTAAACTGGGCCCTAAATTTGATGCTGGGTATTCTTATAGAAGACAGAAAATGAGAAGATACTCAAAGAAACACAGAGAAGGCCATGTGAAGATGCAGGCAGAGCTGGAATTATGATGTCATTAGCTAAAGAGTGCCAAGGATTGCCAGAAGTCACCTGAAGCAGGAGGGGGATGGGATGGTTTCTCTTTCAAAAAGTCCAGAAGGAACCAACCCTGAAGACATTTTAGTTTTGGACTCTGGTACCCGGAACTGTGAAAGAATGAACTTCAGTTGTTTTAAGCCATGTGATTTGTGGTAACCTGTTATAACAGTCCTAGGAAATGAGTACATCCCCATTCCATAAGCCTCTTTACTTATTAATGATTTTTTTTTCTGTTTAATTCCCTTCCATGACAAGAATCTATACTCAGTATACTGTCTCCCGTCCTGACTGTAACACTGAAGGTGCCCCTCAAAGTTATTATCTTTCAACTGCCATGTCTAATGAGAACTCCCATTCCTTACCTCCCTGAACTCTCTGCTGTGTTCCACACTGCTGACTCCTCACAGCTGTCTTCTCCTTTGGTTTCCAGGATATTCCCTCCCCTGGGCTAACACCTACCTCTTTGGTTACTCCTTCAAGATCCTTTCAGTGGACTCCCTTCCTTCTTGTCTTAATTGCAGCATACCCAGACTTCTTCCTTGACCCTCTTCTCCAAGGCATTTTGACTTCATCTCCTACATGTATCTCACATCAAATCTTTCCTCCCCACCACTGCAATCATGCAGTCAGAAGGGGATGGTGCGTAGAAAGGCAAATACTTACAAATCTCTCTGAGCTTCAGCTTCCTTCTCTATTCTATTAATATAACAAGACCAACAACCTATAGAGTTGCACCAAGAAATGAATGAACTATCACATGAGAAATATGTAGTACAGCAACTACTTAGTGGGTACTCAACATGTATTAGTTCTTCCCACTTTCATCTCCTTAGTTCAAGGGTTCACTCATTCATTCACTCTTCAAATATTGAGCACTACCATGAACAAGCCTGTTCTAGTTACACTAGCACACGGGTAGTTTACATTCCAGGAAGGAAAAAGAAAATAAACACATGAATACTGAAGAACATATCAGGCAGTGATGATTTCTATAAAGGAAACAAAATAGCCTAGTGTATTAGAAAATGATCAGGAAGGATGTGTACCCTAAGGTGACCAGGGAATCTCTTTCTAAAAGGTGACAATCAAGCTGAAAATTGAATGATAAGATGGCAGCCCTGCAGAGAGTTTGGAGAAAGAATGTTCTAGACAGAGGGAACTGCAAGTGCAAAGGAATGAGGTAGAAGTGAGTTTTGTTGAGAACAGAAAAAGGAGACCAGCACATCTGGACTATAGCAAGCAGGGAAAGGCTGAAATATTTCATGTAGATGCTTGTATTGCTTCTGAAAGGAGCTGCCCTTGCAGGTCTCTTTTCACTTCAAATCCTTACTATTGTTGCCAGAGTGATCACATTGAAAGAATAAGGATAGAAGGCATTTATGGAGCATATAAAATGTACCAGACACCAAGTACCTTGCACATATCAACCCATTTGATCATATCACAGCAAACCCCTGAGGTAGATATTTTTAATCCATTACCTTCATTTAACAGATGAGAAAATGAGACCCAAAGAGATTAAGTAACCTTCATGGGTCCTAAAGACAGTAAGTAATGGAGCTGGGATTTGAACCTAAGAAGCAGGGTTTGAATATAAATCTGAAATGTGTCACTCTCCTGCCTTAAATGCTTAATGGCTCCCCAGGAGAGCCAATTTCAGCCACACTGAAATTAGAGTGTGAGCTACTTCATCATCTGCTCCTGTCTCCCTTTCTACTCCTGCCCCCTACCCCTGCCATATACCACATCCTCTGAACACATCAGATCACTTGCTGTCTGAGAACATGCCATGTTCTCTCATAAACAATGGCTTTGTGTATGTTGTTCCCACTGCCCAGAACACACTCTTACTCCTCTTCTTGCCTGGCTACTTACATTATTTAGTCAAGCCTCAGCTCAGGTGTCACCTCCTTCTTAACATTTCACCCACCTTTACACCCTGTGGACACATCTATCATAGCACTCATCATCAATTCATCTATCTTCCCCCTGACTGGACTGGGAATGGCTTAAAGGTGAACATTGTTAGATTTACATTTTTATCTGCAATTGATTGAATGTTTGTGTCCCCCTAGAATTCATATGTTGAAATCCTCACCCCCCTGGTAACCGTAGGAGACGGTGGGGCCTTTGGGAGGTAAATAGGTCATGAGAGTGGAACCCTTATGAATGGGATTAGTGCTCCTTTAAAAGGGACCCCAGAGAGCTCCCTTGATTATTCTGTCATATGAAGACATAGCCAGATATTGACAGTTGCAGCCTGGAACCTTTATGAATGGGATTAGTGCTCTTTTAAAAGGGACCCCAGAGAGCTCCTTTGATTCTTCTGTCATATGAAGACACAGCCAGATATTGATAGTTGCAGCCTGGAAGGGGGCCCTCAACAGAACCGGACCAGGCTGGCATCCTGATCTCAAACTTCAGCCTCCAGAACTGTTAGAAAATACATTTCTGTTGCTTAAGCCACCCAGTATGGGGTATTTTGTCATGGCATCTTGAGTAAACTAATGTACATGCACTGTCAATTTGATATTCACACTCATCTGATAAAATAGGTATTCCCATTTTCAGAGGGAGAAATAGAAGCTTAGAGAGAACAATGTGCCTTTTGGTCATATGCAATAAATAGTATAGCCATGATTTAAACCGGGATTATCTGAACCCATTACCCAGAAACAAGAAAAGTGGAAGTGTCTGTCTTCTAAGACCTTAAAAGACTAGTTTTAGGGTAAAGACTAAATCTCCGAAACAAGACTGCATGGTCTATGTCTAAGTCCTTCACTTAACTTCCAGTTCTGTGCTTCTGATGACCTAAGGACCATGTTCACCTTGATTTCCACTTTCCTCCAACTCAATCCAACATCCCCTCTCTCCCAGAAGCTTTCTTCGCTCTCAGAAGCTACCATCTCTTTCTTCATCACCCTGGTATAAGCCTGTGGCACCACATAGCTGATCCATTTATATCTTCTATCACTTTATCCCTCCTTCCCTGTTACCCCTATCCCTTCCCAATTAGGTCCTTTAATTTCTCCCTTCATGATAGTTCTTCATCAGGCCCCTCATCTATATTCCCCAAGCACCTGCACCCAGTGCAGCCCACATGCCTCACCCTTGGGTTTCTATGAAAGTCTCTAAACCTGTAGCTCTGCATTTAGCTCCATCTAATCAAGCACTTAATCAAAACTCTGTTCCATTGAGAACAACTCCATTGTCCTACGTGGGGTTAAGTTTAGTTCTCATTAAGACTCCAATAGCACTGAGGGCAAGGACTGTGCCCTAGCATTCCTTTCATAACTTCGGACAATGATTCTAACCCTTTCTCCCTCATGCCAAGAACTCTTTTGAGAATCTAATGAAGACTACGGACCCTTCCCAGAAAAACACATGTACACACAAAAATTGGCTGATAGCTTCCTATCCCTAGAGGGTCTATGAACTCTAAGTTAAGATCTCTGCGCTCTGAGCACTGATCTGAGGCTGGACTTTCAGCGTATGTGCACCCTACTCCCTACTCTCCAACCCTAGTGATTGTAACTGAAAAGCTCCTCGGTTTATCAGGGAAAAGAAGGAAAGAAATTACCTGGCAAGATTCAATTAACTTGATCTTGACTTTAAAGAATGGGTAAGATTGCATAGGTAGAGGAGAAACAAGGATTTTAAAGGCAGGAGGAAAAGCGTAAATAAAGGCTCGGTGGTAGAGATGTGGAGGACATCAAGGTGACTCACTTGAGGAGATGTAAGAGCACACTTGAGGGGAGTGAAAAGGACGTAGAAAGGTAGTATCAAGTCTGACTTGGCGCGGAGGACAATGAGGAGCCTGTTCATGTTTCTGAGCAGAGGAAAGACATGATGAAAGTGATGTCAGAGAAGTGGACACAGAACAGAGAAGAAAGAGAAACAGAGAAGAAAGAGAAACAGAGAAGAAAGAGAGAAACAGAGCAGAAAGGCTGACTCAAGGGCTACCAAGCAGCAGTCAGAATGGAGAGGCAGTGAAGGAACGTTTTAAAAAAAGACCAAAATTTTGTGATGGATGAATTAAAGGATCTAAGGTGGAAAAGAGCCTGCAAGATGTGAGGACCAGTGAAGCAGGGGGAAAAACCACTGGTGATATCCTGCTCACCAGGACGGTGTGCTGTACACCAGCCTAAAACCAAGCACAGTCATTCCTTTTACCTACTTACAGTCTAAACCAGACACCAATGTATATATCCAACATGCTTCCCAGAGAACTTCCAGATCATTTTACCAAATTCTATTAAGTGAAATAAATGCATGAGTAATGTCTCCAGAATGTACATCAAAATGCCCACATTGAAAACATCTCAGAAAATCATCTCAGTTAGCATATGGTGCTCAGTACAGAATCTGTTCTTAATGCAACAGCATCTAATCATTAGTCATGTTTTCATCGTGCTTCCTAAAGCATTTTCATTAATAGCAGCATTAATAATGCCCACCAGCATTTCCATTGGCTTCACATAGCTACACCTCATTTTCTAATGAAGTGCTCAGAGTTTCTGATCTTGGCACCAGTGAAAGGTACACACTTGCATTTAAGGATGCTCTCACAGAAGACAGTCAGGCATCACAAACCTTTGAGTAGGCACAAAAGTATGGTTAAGCAACAGCAGCAGCAGCACTGCCCACCCATGTTCCCCATACACATGAAAAGTGCACTCCAGGGCCATTCTGTGTGCCTCTTAATGGTTGTCACAATAAAATGATTAGGTAACTTTCTTGACTCTGGGATGATGTAAACTATTGCAGTGTCGGAAACATTTCCCATTGTGCTCAATCATCTTAAGTTAAATTGGGCATAAACTTAAATTCAGGGTAGGGTGGGAGAGGAGATCAACTCACCATCACTTTCTTAGTTAAAATAATCAGTTCTAATTGTTCAGAGGAAGACTAGATTCAATAAAGATACATTCAAACCACAGTGTGGGGGTGAGGAGATGGCCTTATCATTACTCCCAATTTGTTGATTAGAATGGAAGCCCAAGAACACGCAGAACTAGCCCTAGGCTGAAGGAGTCAGTTTAAATTTTTCCCCAGCTTTACTGAAGTATGATTGACAAATAAAAATTGTTCATATTTAAGGTGTACAGTGTGATTATTTGATACAGGTGCATATTGTGAAATGATTACCAAAATCAAGTTAATTAACATATTCTTCACCTCACATAGTTACTTTTTGTTGTTATTGTAGTGAGAACACTTAAGATCTAATCTCTTAGCAAATTTCAAGTATGCCATACATTATTAACTATAGTTTCCATGCTGTACATGAGATCTCCAGAATGTATTCACCTTATAACTGAAAGTTTGTATGCTTTGACCAACATTTATCCTCCCCCAACACTAATCTCCGCTAGTCACTATTCTACTCTGTTTTTATGAATTCAACTTTTTAAGATTCCACATATAAGTGAGATTATGCAGTATTTGTCTTTCTGTGCCTGGCTTTTCTCACTTAGCCAAATGTCCTCTAGGTTCATCTATGTTGTTGCAAATGGTAGAATTTCCTTCTTTTCTTTTTTAAAAGGATGGATAATATTCTTTATATATAATATATATAATATTATATATAACATATTCTTATATATAAGATATAGATAATATAATATATAATATATCAGAATTCTTGTATATTCTTATATATATTATTACATATTACATATTCTTATATATAAAGATTATCCAGCCTTTTTTAAAAAGGAATTGTGTACATATATATATACACACACACACACACACGTAAGAATAAATATATTCTTATATATATAAAAATATTATCCAGGCTTTAAAAAAAGAAGGAATTACATATATACACACATATATAAGAATAAACATATTCTTATATATATAAAGAATATTATCCAGGCTTTTAAAAGAAAAAAGGTATCTGTGTGTATATATATAACATATATATACACACACACATATATACACACACACACAGACATACAAACACACACACATACCACATTTTTTATATCCATTCATCCATCAACAGGCACTTAGGTTGTTACCTTGGCTATTGTGAATAATGCTACAACGAACATGGAAGTACAGATATCTCTTTGAGATACTGAGTTCCTTTCTTTTGATATATACCCAGAAGTGAGATTGCTGGATACTATGGTAGTTCTATTTTGAATATTTTGGGAACGTCTATACTATTTTCAGTGATGGTTGTACCAATTTATATTCTACCAACAGTAGCTTTGTTGTGAGTAGTGCTGGCCTTGTAAAATGAGTTTGAAGTTATTTTCTCCTCTTTAATTCAGACTGTTATACTCATTCAGTTTCCTTAATTTGATTGTACTTCTTACTGATCTGTTCAGATTTTGTATTTCTTCATATTGCAGTCTTAGTAGACTGAAAATTTTTAGGAATTTATCCAATTTTTCTAGTTTATCAATTTGTTGGCATATAATTGTTTATAGTAGTCTCTTATGATTCTTTGCATCTCTGTGATATCAGTTGTAAAGTCTCTTCAATTTTTGATTTTGAGTCATCTCTTATTTTTCTTAGTCTAACTAATGGCTTCTCAATTTTATTTATCTTTTCAGAAAACAAACTTTTAGCTTCATTGATCTTTTCTATTGTTTTTCTCATCTCTTGTTCATTTATTTCTGCTTTGATCATTGTTATTTCATAGCTCCTACTACTTTTGCCCTTAGTTTGCTTTTCTTTTTCTAGTTCCATGAGACATGAACTTAATTTGTTTAATTGAGATACTTCTTTTTTCTTAATGTAGGCATTTATTGCTATAAAATTCCCTCTTAGAACTGCTTTTGCTGCATTCCATAAGTTTTGGTGTGATGTGTTTTTATTCTTGTCTCAAGATATTTTTTGATTTCCCTTTTTGATTTATTCCTTGACTCATTGGTTATTCAGCAGTGTGTTAATTCCCACATTATTTGTGAATTTTCTGGTTTTCCTCCTGTTAATGACATGAAGTTTCATACCGTTGTGGTTGGAAAAGATATGTGGCATGATTTCAGTTTCCTTAAATTTGTTAAGACTTGTTTTGTGGCATAATATATAATCTATCTGGAGAATGTTTTGTGTGTGCTTGAGAAGAGTGTGTATTTTGCTGCTGTTGGATATAATGTTCTGTATTTGCCTGTTAGGTCTAATTGGTCTAAAGTATAGCTCAAGTCCATTGTTTCCTTGCTGATTCTTTTTCTGGATGATCTATCCATTGTTGAAAGTGGAGTACTGCCGGGCATGGTGGCTCACGCCTGTAATCCCAGCACTTTGGGAGGCTGAGGCAGGCAGATCACGAGGTCAGAAGACTGAGACCATCCTGGCTAACATGGTGAAACCCCGTCTTTACTAAAAAAAAAAACACACAAAAAGAATTAGCCGGGCATGGCGGTGGGTGCCTGTAGTCTCAGCTACTCGGGAGGCTGAGGCAGGAGAATGGCGTGAACCCAGGAGATGGAGCTTGCAGTGAGCCGAGATTGCACCACTGCACTCCAGCCTGGGCGACAGAGCAAGACTCCATCGCAAAAAAAAAAAAAAAAAAAAAAAAAAAAAAAAAAAAAAAAAAAAAAGGAAAAGAAAGTGGAGTACTGAAGTCCCCTATGATTATTGTATTGCTGTATATCTCTGCTTTCATATCTGTCAATATTTACTTTATGTATTTAGGTGCTCTAATGTTGGCTGAGTATATATTTCAAATGTTATAGTCTTTTTTTTTTTTTTTTTTTTGAGACGGAGTCTCGCTCTGTCGCCCAGGCTGGAGTGCAGTGGCGCAATCTCGGCTCACTGCAAGCTCCGCCTCCCGGGTTCACGCCATTCTCCTACCTCAGCCTCCCGAGTAGCTGGGACTACAGGCGCCCGCCACTGCGCCCGGCTAATTTTTTTCTATTTTTTAGTAGAGACGGGGTTTCACCATGTTAGCCAGGATGGTCTCGATCTCCTGACCTCGTGATCCGCCCGTCTCGGCCTCCCAAAGTGCTAGGATTACAGGCTTGAGCCACCGCGCCCGGCGATGTTATAGTCTTTTGAGGAATTGACTTCTTTATTATTATATATAATGACCTTTGACTCTTGTTATAGATTTTGGCTAACAGTTTATTTTGCCTGTATAAGGGTAGCCACCCCTATTGTGTTTTGGTTTCCATTTGCAAGATATAACTTTTCCATCCCTTTACTTTCAGCTTATTGTGTCCTTAAAGCTAAAGTGAATCTCTTGTAGGCAGCACATGGTTGGGTCTTGTTTTATAATTTTTTAAATCCATTCAATCACTTTACATTCCTTTATTGGAAAATTCAACCCATCTACATTTAAAGTAATTATTGATAGGAAAGAACTTACTACTGCTATTTTGTTCATTGTTTTCTGATTATACTTCCTTTGTTCCTTTTTACATCTTGTGCTGTCTTCCTTTGTGATTTGATTATTTTCTAGAGTGGTATATGCTGATTCCTTTATCTTTCTCTTTTGTTCTTCTACTGTAGGTTTTTGCTTTGTGGTTACCATTGGGCTTATACAAAAAATCTTATAACTATAACCATATTAGTCATTTTAAGTTGATAGCAACTTCTATCACATACAAAAACTACACTTTAACTTCTCTACACACACAATTTAAGTTTTTAATATCATAATTTTTTATTGTATATCCATTAACAAATACTTGTAGTTATAGTTACTTTTATCACTTTCATCTTTTAACCATTATACTAGAGTTAAAAGTAAGTTATGCATCATCATTACAGTATTGGAGTATTCTGAATTCGACAATATATTTACCTTTACCAGTGAGTCTTATACTGTCATATGTTTTAATGTTACTAATTAACATCCTTTTATTGAATCTTGAAGAACTCCTTTTAGTTTTTCTAGTAAGACAGATTGGGTGGTGATGAAATCCTTTGGCTTTTGCCTGGGAAAGTCTTTATTTCTCCTTCATTTCTAAAGAATAGCTTTGTCAGGTAAGAGTCTTGGTTGGCAGCTTTTTCTTTCAGTATTTGGACTACATCATCCCACTCTCCCCTGACCTGCAAGGTTTCTGTTGAGAAATCTGCTAAAAGTCTAATGAGGGTTCCCTTGTATTTGACAAATCTCTTTACTTTTGTAATATTCAAAATCCTCTGCTTTTGATTTTTAATAATTTGATTCTAACACGTGCTGGTAAAGTCCTCTTTGGGTTGAAGCTATTTTGGAATTTTTGGGCCTCCTATACCTGGATATCCACATCTCACCCAATATTTGGGAAGTTATTTGTCATTATTTCTTTAAATAAACTTCTACTCCTTTCTCTTTCTCCTTCCCTTTTGAGGCTCTTATCATCTGCATATTATTTCTCTTGATGGTGTCCCATAAATCCTGTAAACTTTCTTTTCTTATTTTTTTTGGAGACAGGTCTCACTAGGCTGCCCATGCTGGCCAAACTTCTGGGCTCAAGAGATACTCCTGCCTCAGCCTCCTGAAGTGCTGGGATTATAGGCATGAGCCACCATGCCAAGCTAAATCCTGTAAACTTTCTTCAATCCGTTTCATTCCTTTTTCTTTCTTCTCCTCCAACTAGATAATTTCAAATGGTCAGTCTTTGAGTTCACAGACTTTTTCTTTTGCTTGATTAAGTCTGCTGTTGAAGATCTCTATTATATTTTTCATTTCATTCAATGTATTCTTCAGCTCCAGAATTTCTGGTCTTTTAAATCTCTCTTTATTGAAATGTTGCTCATGTCATTTTCCTAATTCTGTTGCATTTTATTTTTATTTTTTTTTATAGAGACAGGGTCTCACTCTGTTGCCTAGGCTGGAGTGCAATGACATGATCCTGGTTCATTGCAGTCTCAAACTCCTGGGCTCAAGTACTCCTCCCACCTCAGTCTTCTGAGTAGCTAGTACTACAGGTGTGTACCACCATGTCCAGCTAATGAAAAAAAATTGTTTTTATAGAGACAGGTCTTGCTATGTTGCCAGGCTGGTCTCAAACTTTTGGCATTGCATTGTTTATTTATATTCTCTCATAGCTTGTTTAGCTTCCCTTAAAACAATTACTTTTTAATTCTTTTCCAGGCAATTTGTAAATCTCCATTTCTTTGGGGCCAGTGACTGGAAAATTATTGTGTTCCCTTGGTAGTGTCATATTTCCTTGGATTGTTATGTTTCTTGAAGCCTGGTGTTGCTGTCTTTGCATTTGAAGATGCAGTCGCCTCCTCAAGTCTTTAATAACTGAATTTAGGAAAGAGACACCCTCACCAGTCAGCCCAACTAGGGATTCTAAGACTTTCTCAGACCTTCTCTATGGATGTACCTGTTCCATCTCTCTTGTTACTTCTTGTTAGGGGGAGTTATTAAGATTGCATGCCTTCCCTTGATCCTGCAAAGCCGTGTCAGGTGCTGAAAGTCTTTAATATTTTTTCTCTACGGTGGCGCCCTGATATGGTCAAGACAATGTGCCTTATTTCAATCCTGCAGAGTTGAATGAGATGATTGTGTGTGCTTGCAAGTCACCTGCAAATGCTCTTACTACCTTGGGGTGGCGTGGGGTGGCATGGGGTGGGTGGGGGGGTGGAGGAGGAATTTGTGGGGAGCCAACTACAGGGTTGATGTGGGGAGTGAAGCATGTGGAACATTAGGGGCACCAGTGGGCCAGTTGTGGGTGGTCCACAGGTGAGGTGTACCAAGTGACTCATCAGCAAGCCCCCGATAGAGTCCATGAAGCAGTTAGTAGCATGCATGGACCTTTGTTGAGTTTTGAGCCCTGACTACTGTGAGTTCGCACCTCTCTTACCTGGTCTCAGCCTCTCCCAGACACTCAGTGATGCTGATATCACCTCAGTATTCTGGTAGGGGCAAGAAAGAGATTGGCCTCCTGGGCAGCATCCCACATAGCTAGGAGAGTCAGGCACTCACTCAGTATGCTCTCACTTTCCTCTATGGGAGGATTCATAGACCAACAGGGTCTCTTTTGGCACTGAGTTGTGCCACCTTGGGGTAGGCCGACATGGGTGACATGAAACTATTTTTCTTATTCCTCTTCAATGTATCTATTCTCTAGATAGACTTTTTGCTCTAACAGTGTGCTGAAGCTTCTCTACTGAGAAGACAAGGTATACTTGTCTGTAAGTGGTGTTCAAAATCAGTGCACTATGGGGAGATATGGTAGGAAATTCCTGTCCTGCCATCTTGCTGATGTCAGTCACCTGGAGTCGCTGTGAATTAATGCAAATCAGGAACTACATTCTGTGTTCTGTACCCCACTTCCCACCCCAAGAGCCTTTAGTCAATGAGGCACACTGTCCAAACTTGTATTGCATTTCTGAGATGAATAATTTTTTCAACTAATTAAAATATGACAGAAAGTGTAGGGGTTTGGACATTCTTTTCACATTTGGTGTCAAAAGTCTCTGTACCAACAAAATTATTACCCAACTTGTCAGGTATTTTACTGATGAAAGTTATTAGTTTTAAGCAAAGGAGCACAGGCATCATAGATGACTTCTTAATGGCAGATTTGAGGAATGTTTCAATCAAGCTGTGGCTTGAGGCATTTTCCAGCACATAATTCAATTGACACATTTGATCTCCATTGACTATTAGCACAAGAAATAGTGTTTTAAATCAGGCTTGCTATGCAAGAAGTTCAATAGTTCCTGATAAAAACTTACATATTCATGCAGTCTGGATGATCCATATGCTACCAGAACATTGGCTGTTTTTTTTTCTTTATTTTCTAGCTGGAGGTATTTGAGAGTTAGCTCTTCTGTAGCACCGATTCAATTTGGTAGTGGCCTGAGACCTCTTCTAAGCAGCACACAGTCTTTTCTAGAGCTGAACTCACCCGCCCCAGTGAGATTTAAGGCTAACCATAATTTCTCTCAGGGTTTGAGAGAGCTGGGCTATAAATGATCTCAGTTAAGGGCAGTAACCTTAGGTGTCCCTAGATTAGAGCACATCTCTTCCTTTTAGAAACAGAGCTCTATGCTAAGACCAACCAGACAACTTCTAGGAGACAAGAGTGGGAGTAGCTTAAGTAAAAGGCCAAACTGGAGTGGTTAGACTTTGTATCTCTCTTCCCTCCACCAAAGAGAAGGGAAGGTAGGAATGGAAACACTGTGTGAGTCTTACCACGTGTCAGACACTTGCTATCTTACTCCATGAGTCAGTTACCAGGATTCCCATTTTACAAATAAGGAGACCCCAGGATTGTGTACACTTACCATACTATATATTTGGCAGTTTGTTTTTAAAAATATTTAATGTAGGGAGCAAAGAATTGCAACACTAGAACTGATATCTAAAATAAATTTTTAGATATTCTGTGAATGTCATCTATCCTTATTGTCCTTGATTCCCATATGTAAGGATAGATTAATCAGTTGTTCTACCAGAGGGGTGGTAGCCAGGGGAAGGGGGTCCAACATCATGTCATAATGTGTTTCTGTACTCTCATAGTGGACAAAATTGGCCGAAGTACAGTCAGTCTTCCTACTGGAGTGGGTCAGGGAAATCCATGTGAGGCCTGACTGTTTCTCTCTGGCACACAGGTGGATGCTTGTGAATGAGGCAAAGTGAACCACATGCTCTTCAACTGCTTCATATTTTCCCATAGAATTCTGATTCTATTTGGATCTTGGGTTTGACAACAAAACCACACTAAACCAAACCAACTAGCAAACAAACAAACAGCATGTTTGATGAATTCATTGCCATGCATTTAATAGTCTAACCCATCCCTCTGCCACTCACCATGGGAGTAACCTCACTGTACCTGACTTTCTGCATGTGAATAGTAGAGATGTATATACTTTCTCTCATCTACCCTGCAGGGATGCAGAGAGGATTACTGAGACAATAGCCATAAAGCTATTTGAGCTTCTTACCAGAAGGTGCTACTGAAATACAAATTATTATTAGCATGACCATTGTTATGTGGTTTAAAACTACAATATGAAAAGCAGGTTATATAGATCAGTGTGTCAGCATCCTGCATAACGTAAGTTCAATTTCAGTTGGTTGTCTTTGCATGCTTAGGCACTATATTAAAGCATTCTTTTGATGAAAGCACATTCAGGGGGCCAGATGTAGTCACCTTGCAAGAAGAATAATGACGGTGCAAGAACAGACATGCACAGGTAACACCTGTGGAAAATTGATGTTTGAGCTCTCATTTCTGTAATGTGTGTTTATATTACTAAGTCCCACTATGGTTAAGTTGGGGGACTCTTACAAGCCAAGTGCTTAATGTACAGATCATGTGACCTGAGACCAGCTGGAAATAGATACTGAAATCTTGCTTTGATAAGTCAAGCACTTTGATAGAAACAAAAAAATATGGTATCACTGAACATTATTTCTTGGGGACAAATGTGATATTCCTAGTCAGACCCTGCCCATGGGTTTGATCCTTGGGAAGCACCCTAGTGTATAAGCAAGAGCGTGGGCTCTGGAATCAGAGACGCCTGGATTTATTTATTAGCTGTGGGACCTCGGGCACCTTGGTTTCCACCTATAAAATGGGGACAATAAAACCTACCTCAAAGGTTGTTGCGAAGATCACATAATATAATGTGTGTAAAGGACCCAGCACCAGAGTAGGCACTCGTTAAAGGTTATTCCTGTTCCCTGCTGTTTGGCATGTTTCAAGCCTCTATACTGTTCTTCAAATATAATTGATAGGCTGGCATTTTAAAAAACATTTGAATATTTGAATCTAAATGCTGAGCAACTCAGAGGTGACTGTCTATAGAGAGCTTACTAAAAATATATTCTGCAGTATTTCTGCAATTAGGACAGGCCCACTTAGAACAGGCCAATTAGAACAGCTGCATTTGACAACTTGTCAGGAGATTTGCTGCTAAATGAATTCCAGAATATTCCTAATTTGTGTCTAAATTCCCAGTGACATGATTTTGTAGGCAGAGCTTAAATTCATGGAGTTTAATCCTCCCAACTCTTTGCAAGGCTCTTTCTTTGAGCCCTGAAATCACTCTATTTTTTTTTTCTCTTGAAGCAAAGAGGTCCTGTGCAATTAACTATTGCGTTTATTTGATTAAATGTCCCTGCATTGTAAAATGTCTTTTAAGGAACATCTAAGAAAGAAGACCAAAAAATATGGCAAGAAAATGGGGGTGGGGTGGGGAAAATCTAAAAGAGTTTGGCGTATGGCACGGCACCCCAGGCCCCAGCCTCTGTACAGGAAATGTTCCCGGCCCAGCCTTGGGAGAGGCCACAGGCTTTCACAGCAATTAGAGCTGATGGAGGTGAGGCCCCTCACCTCTCTGGCAATTATGAGCCTGTGGTAATAAAATAAACACACACAGCCACTGTCCTCCATATGATTTTTCTTACTTAAGGGCTGCAGAAGCAACACCGAGAGCCTTGATAATAAAAGTCACAGTGTCAGGCAGGGACTGGGGTAGTGTTCTTTAACATTTTTGCAGTGGCCCTGGGTGAGCTGGATTCACACATAATGCCAGACACCTGCTCTCAGGTGCTTGAAAGAGTTTTGCATTAGTTGGCAAGAGTAGCGGAGAGAAGGAAAAGAGGGAAGAGGCCATTGAGATAGAGTCTGTAAAATGGCTCTTGAAATATACTCTACTCAGAATATCTTGGGAAGCCATGAAAACTAAGGTGAAGTGGGGAAGCAGGAATTTATACCAAACCAGGCTGGGGGTCCTCATTTATTATATTACCTCAGAACTGTCATCTTTAATTTTCCTTTTCTTTGCCAAAGGGCCAATGTCATTTTTGAAAAGAATTACAAAAGGAATAGAATGAAATGCCAATGGTTTTAAAGCATACTTAGCATGCTAGCTCTAGAATTTAATTCCTGGGAACTTTTAAAAAGGATAGCCTTGCTTAAAGACTTTCAAAATTAATGTTGAAATTAACATTAATTTAGAAAAGATGAAAAGCGTGAATATATACAGCCCATTTTACATTAAATACAATTCATTTTATTCCAAAAAACTGTATAAATGTTAATAAAATGGTACAAATGTTGTGTATAAAATAATACTGAGTAAATATTGCTTTCTAGAAAGTTTCTTACTGAAATACAATAAGAAGTCTTTAAAAATTATTACTTCTTCCTGTGATACAGAAACATGTTCAGCCAATATAAATAACTAAGATTGAGAAGTGCTTTGGTCTCATGCTATTTTTAACACCTAAATTCCCTGTTTGGGTTTTTTTTCATGCAAGTACAAATAGTTTCTGTGACTAGTTCTTTGCAAGCATGCTTGTGTTAATCAGAATGCTTGTGCAAAGTACAAACTCAGTTGTATCAAACCAAGGCGAAATACAGTATAGACACTCTGAGAGTAATTTGTTTGATGTGGACGCTAAGCAACTATAACACTAACATAAAGCACATTGCTCTCCGTACTTTTCAAGGAAAAGGCTAGCATTTCAGGAGTACTCTGTTTATTTCTCAAGAAATGGAAGGAATAAAACGGCCACTTTTGTAAGTCTGGACATATTTACAGCATTACTTTATTTTCTTAAACCATAACAGCATCCATTCATCACTGGAGAGTAACAAAGCAGTAACCTGATAGATGACAAATACTATGAGCTTAATGGCTGATGTCCACTACGAATGGGTCTTGCTCACTCTTTGGAGAAGATTGGCACTGAAGGATTACTGAGCAAACAGAGCACCTGAAAAAACTTGCACTCCACAGTCTGTCATCAGGGCTCTGATCGAAGGCATTATCTGAGAACGGCGGCTCTTATCTGAAGCTGCAAACCGCTGCCACTGCCAACAGTTCTCAACAAAGAGTGGCGGTCATGAAAGGCTGAGCCACCGAGGCAGGCGGCTGGGTACGCCATTTCTCCACAGCCCACCCCCTTTTCGGATCACCTGTGCCCAAGCACCACGCCACCCTTTAATTGCGGAAAACCACAGCAACTGAGGACAGGCATCCCCTATCTGTGTGTTGAAAACCAAAAAGGCTCCAAATATTATTCTCTTGTTTAGCATTTAAACCGCATCTTTGATTTCACAACCAGCTAAGGCATGTGTCTGTACACATGTTTACAGTTCTGGTGGAAATCTTTGGATTCTGACGATATTGAAAGTCTGTGCTTTGCTGTCATCTATCTGTCTTCTCCTTCCTAAGAGGACCTCATCTTCCAGGGAACTAAACTCGTCTTACTGGTTTGGCCCTCATGAAAAGTAAGTCACCGCTTTCTCTCTAGTTATTTCACTCACCTAGAAAAGATCAGTTTTCCAACCATCAGGGTTTATGGCTTACTGGACTTGTCAAATTTACAAATTCCTGGTGAAAACAGGATTTTTGTAGATTTGGTTTTATTTATTTTTACTGTGTCTTCAACCAAATAAAATATCTGCAGATTTCCCAGAAAAAAACATATTTACTAATGTCTCCTTGTTGTTTTTGTATTTTATTTCAATTATGCATTAACATTTGACTATAATATTGTCCACTTAATTTCATTTATAAGCTGATGGTAAAATACATACAAATATTAACTTGACAACAGAAATAAATAACTTTTTAGGGAATTGAATTATTTGGAGTTAATACTGACATTGCATTGCTATTATAATTTCTCATAAATAAGTGCAGTGAAATGAACAGGAGGAGTCATTTGACGTTTGAAGTTCTGCTATGGAGGCTCTGGTTTTCCCTAAAGTACTTCATAGATTTTTGCGGAGGAGAAAAAAAAAAAACCTGGTATCTTCAGGGAAAAAAAGGAAAATGATTAGAATGAAGAGAGAACATGCCATTTCTTTCTAAGAAAACCATCGGTAGTTTGATACACATATATATTTAAAATGGTGATTATGCTTTCATTTTGCTATCACCTTTCTCTCCTGAAAATTCAATTCTGTCAAACTTCCTCAAAGAAAACAGGCAGTATTCACTACATCCTATGCCTGTCTTTTAGCACGAACATGTTTGTAGGCAAAGTAGGATAAAAATAAAATGTTTAAGAAAAATATAACAATCTAAAACATAAGGAGGGAAAAAGCTTTTCATCCTGCCTATATAAAAACTCATCTTCTTACTGTAGTTACATATATATATAGATATATATTTTTTTTTCTAGTGTAGAAGAGCACTCCAGCTAAATAGTTGATAAAAAGAGAAAGGTATGCATAAAGTACTGGTTATGAGCTTTCAACTTGAGGTTTTTAGGCTTCAAGGGGTAGCATACGATGTCTGTTTACTCCAGCATCTACAAGTGTTCTTGTTAAGGTTAAGCGTCCTTTCTGAAGTGCCGTGGCATCTTAGGATATAAGTATATTTACAGTGATAATTCAAAGGTAATAAGCAGAGTAATAATGATTAGCTCAAAGGAAATATCCAAACCAAAAGAAATCATCATCAAAGCTTCAGACCTGTGCAAAAATTTCAATTAATTCTAATTCTAATTTTTGAGAGTTGGTGCATTATCCCATTTAAATCCATACATCATCCTTATCTCTCATTCTGCCTTCGAAGTTCTGCCACATCTGCTCTTGCCAGGTAAAATGCTGAATAATGAGTTACTCTTCTTTTAGCTCACAGGAAAAATATATGGATTCAGCATTCTGAATTCAAAAAATTATTTTGCACATGAACCTGTATTGGATAAATACTCAAAATGTTCTCTGTTCTCCTCATACTATTTAAACAGTTCTCCCAGTTCATTCAATGATGGATTATTGAGAATTTTTGTTTTCCCCAAAGCCTGCAACACTTTTGAGGATATAAAAATAAGTCCTCTTTTAGGAAAGCCATAAAACAATGAGATTTCGGAAATTCTGCTTAAGATGAAAGGTTAGCTGGCACACACAATTGCACAGTGATGATTGCTCTATGTTTTGAAAAACAAACTATTCAAAGCAGGAATTTGGGAAGGTTGGACTGTTTTAAAACCACATATATCACAGCGCTGCTGTACTGGAAACAAGCAGAGTGTGCAGTCAAAATCTCTATTACATTTTCCAAAGCATTTCAGTAATAAAAGGAACGTGGCATATATCAATTTTCATTTAATAATAGAGTCCAAATTAAATTCAGCACAATATCTTTCTTTTTTATTGTTTCAAAATAAATAGTAAGAAATTTGTGAACATAAGCAATAGCTACAGGCTTTCAAAACTGTTGTTTATACCTATATTAGAAACGGTAATCCAATTGCACTGTGATATATTTCTAGAAGGATCCTTTCAGGATTATTTAAACCTAAAATATTTCAGAGAGAAAATTATGCTGTAAGTTGCTAATTAACTAATACATAAACATCTTTTCAAACCAACATATTCCTACTAGGCAACACATTATAAATGCATATATTACTTTAACTTAAAACCACACCACTAAATCACCTTTCGCAGGAAGCATTCTGCACTTTACAGTAATATTCTTATTCATTACTTATTTATTTCCTCTACCTAAATAAAAATACCCTACCTGCTTTTTAAAGTAAAGAAATTTCTTTTGCAAACCTCAGTGAAAAGTTCTAGGTTTTAGTCACTAATGTCCATGCAGAGAAACCTGGCTTAATTATAGTTCTTAGCCCCACCAGCAGCCATTTTAAATAGAAAGCTGGTTTAGTTGTGTTGACAATCACATTTTAAACTGATTCTTTCCAGATGAAAAGATACTTTTTCAAACAATGTAATAAAAATGTAAACTCAGCTGTTTCACAGACATAAAAGTGATTTATATCACGTGTACTGTGCTCATGGAGTTTTTCTCCTTATACAATGAAAGTTTTATTTTAAGGAAAAGTTAATAATTAACAGCTAGGAAAATTCCACAATGCAAAGAAGCCAGCTATAGGGGATTAACCACCCCCATTTGCTCTCTTACAAAAATCAGCCAATAAACCTGGTGAGAAAATGATGTGATATTTGAAAATTTAAGAGTCAACTTTGGGATGATCCTTACCTTTGGTGGGAGTGGGGCACAACAGATTGGAAGGAGGCACCGGAGGCTTCTGAGAGCTGAAAATATTCTATTTCTTGGTCTGAGTGCTGGATACATGGGTTTCTTTTTTTTTTTCTAACTTAGGAAAATTCACTGTATACGTATGTACACTTTTCTGTGTTAAACTACACTTCAGTAAAGAGTTCTAAAAAGAAATTACAAATTGTCTTTGATAATAGCATGAAAACTTTTTTTTAGTGTAACTAGATAAATGCTCTCTTTTTTATAAATACTCTGAGGGACAGTTAGACCATCAACTATTTCCCCACAGAACTGTATGATTAGAGGACTTAAAATTATGCCAGTGGCTCATGATGTGTCCCACGCTAGTCCTAAAGAAGGAGAGAATAGGGCAATATTTTACATTTAGGAGAGAGAGAGGAAAAAAAAGTGTATCTGAGGTCTGATATCTGAAATCTTTACAAAAACATGATCCTTTTGAAGGGACTTTAACAGAGGCCTGTAAAATTCATGTTTCTAGCAGCATTCTTCAATGGCTGTGAATCTGTATTCTACACATCCAGTTCCCAATTACTCCTGTTAATGGGAGGCAGACCACAGGGGTAATTGAAAACCCACAGTCAAGAGCTGTAACATACCCCTCCCCCATGAAAATGGTGGACCAAGTATTAAATAAATAGAAAAATTGGTTTGCGATAGAGTTGCTAATAAACTGTGAAACATCCAAAGTGCAGGCAACTTCAGGGCATGCAAAGGACACCATCTAGCTAATGAC
Source organism: Chlorocebus sabaeus (assembly GCF_047675955.1). Taxonomy (NCBI): domain Eukaryota; kingdom Metazoa; phylum Chordata; class Mammalia; order Primates; family Cercopithecidae; genus Chlorocebus; species Chlorocebus sabaeus. The sequence goes on from NC_132927.1 coordinate 13,237,810, forward strand.
CCCCTGAAAAATCTGAAACTGCACACACAAAGTGGATACCTTTATGTGACAAGAGCTTAATTTGTACATTTACTCCATGAATTTTGGTATTTAAAACCCCAACATTTAATCCACCAGCTTAAAAACCTTTATTACTTCCATTTCTTCAATATGATATTTCCTCTCTCATTAAAAAAGTTAAGCAATTTATAGAAGTAATTTTGGGTATCATGCATTCTGAGAGAGCATTCAGGTGCCCAATGCCACCAAGAGTTCCATCAAGAAAAAACCATTTTACAATGATCACAGATCCTAACACATGTTATACCCCACATCTTAAAAGCAGTCCTTGCCACATATCTTTTCCTCAAACACCCATCTCTGGTTCTTATTTGCTAACCTTTGTCTTCCTCTACTGCCCTTACCCTCTGAAATGGCGTCTTATACTGGCATTACTTTTTTATTATTTTTCCTAATCTAAGTATGACAAAAATATCATCTTTAAGCACATACATATGTACACATGTTTAGTACAAACAAAACTAAAAGCTCTGACTACAAACAGGCAAAAACATGGGAAAATATATTATGATCTGATCATCTCTGTATGCCATGTGGGGATTGCAACAGGAAAATTTTCTCATAATCTGAAATCTCCCAATCAGCTATTTATTGAGAGAAAACAGAAATGGGATGTTGGGGGAATGAAGAAATAGATAAACAAATAGTTTTTGTCCATGGAAAATATGGAAACATGAATAATGCAAAAATATGAATTAATGGAATAAGTGAAAGAAGCTCCAGTTCATGCCTCTAAGCACTGAGGAAATGTGGGGAGGAAGCTAACATGCTATTCTGTACCTTGCAGTCATATGTAAGTAGAATAAGCCTCTCCCACGAGCCTTCTCCCCTCTGCTCCTCCCAGAAAATACAACCAAAAACAAAAAAAAAAAACAAAAAAAAAAACAAAACCAACAACCCAGCATGAATATCATGATGGTCTCATACATGTCATGTTATTTGCGGTTAGGAGTTAAGGAGGACAAGCATATGATGAACCTAAAGTTAATGAATCAAATGTTTTCAAAGTTGATTGTGTACATCCCCAGGATCAAATTCAATCCTCAGAAATCCACGTGCAGTTTCCATAGAAATAACTACAAACACCAAGCAGAAGAAAATAGCTGTAGTCAGTCTTTTTCTCTGTATTGACATATGGCCTTTATTCTCCTCTGGCATTTTCTTTTGAATGGCAAGTTTTGGCTTGGTTCTTTTTATACAATGAAACTTTGTCAACTCACACACACCTTCAAGAAACCTAGAGTGAAATGCTCATTTTGCAGATCAGAAAAAAAAAAAAAAAAAAAACTTGGCAAGAAGAAGCAAATCAAAGAAGTTCATGAAACACATTTATTTTATTGGGCTATGAAAAGAAAACAGACTTGGAAAGTGAATATGAAAATATTCATAGGAAAATTCAATGGAAAATACATAGTTAATGGAGATGAAGTTGTCAATCAGCAAGCAATAAGGCACATGCATAAATAAAAGTCTGGCCCAGGCTAGTGTAGGTAAAGTACCATGCAGGCAATGAACACATATGATCAGAGGCAGATGTACAGAGTGCCAACAAGGGAACAGAAATGAGTAAGAAGCTTTCCTAGTTAGTGATGTTCACTTTTTCACTTCTCTCCAGGAGTGTTTTTATTGTCTCAAAAGAAGGGGAAAAATTAACTCTTACTTCCAATAAAGTTTTAATAACATGAATTGCAATGAGTCTTTTAATAGACACACCACCAATATGTAAATGCTGTTTCAGACTGAAACAGGATTAGAAAATATGACTATGTAATGAGTCAAACATTTCATTGTATAGTTGCTTATTGATTTTATATATATATATATATATATATATATATATATATATATATATATATATAAACATCCCAGGCCGGGAGTGGTGGCTCACGCCTATAAGCCCAGCACGTTGGGAGGCCAAGGTGAGTGGATCACCTGAGGTCAGCAGTTTAAGACCAGCCTGACCAACATGGTCAAACCCTGCCTCTACCAAAAACACGAAAATTAGCCAGGTGTGGGTGGCATACACCTGTAGTACCACCTTCTTGGGAGACTGAGGGAAGAGAATCGCTTGAATTTGGGAGGCAGAGGTTGCAGTGAGCTGAGATCACACCACTGCACTCCATCCTGGGTGACAGAGCAAGACACCATCTCAAAGAAAAAAAAAAAAATTCCTAGTAAGAAAGACTCTTCTCCAAGGAATAAAAATTAAAAGGTTGTTTGTTTAAATGGCTCAGGGCATATATGAAATTGACTAGTAAGTAAAAATACTAAAATCTCGTAAATTTCAAATAATTCAAATTTTATTTACAAGATTAATTTATGGATTTTACTACATGGATTTTTATCATTTGCTATGCTTTTACAACTTGGGGGCCACTAGACCATGCTAGTAAAAACTTTATTTATTATGACTTTGTCAATTAAGGGGAAATGAGGGAATTCCCAGACCACCCTAATAAGACTATAGACCTCACAATAACCTTAAAGATACCACTAAAAAAAGTCCATATAAATTGCTCTTTTTGTTATGGAGGCTTTAGAGAACATTTCTCTTTAAAAATCAAAATTAGAATATGATTTTAAAATGCTACTGAATGGTATACAGCATTAAAAAATGATTTTAACTTTGTTATTAAGGTCTTAAGGATCATAAGTAAAGTAGCTCCTTTGGTCAATTTCAAGTTACAAGTAAACCAGTCCATTATGATCATCATGTTGATCAGGGCAGAGGTTTGTTGTATCACACGATTCTTTAGGCTGACTTCTGAAGTCCAGCTTGTTTGAGATGAGAATATAGCATACCTAGCAGTACCATTCTTCTTGCCTAACAGACACCAACAAAGGTCCATACAGCTTGCAGAAAGTGTAAAATAAAATGTTAATCACTTAGACATGTGTTGCTTGACATTTTTGTGTTTAGTTTTAAAGAAAGGATGGATTTATAAGAGGTTGCTCATAACTTCTAGATTTTTAGTCACAGAAGCCCAAGGCTGAGAAATGGCTTATTTCCAATACTGGGGCCACTGTGCATCCATGATGGACAGTGTGGATCTGAGAAGCATCTGTGCAGTATTACTCACATATCTTAAATAAGTCATCCCTTCTTACAATGACAGGTGGGAGCTGACTATTTGTCAGGTTGAGACTCCTGTCACAACCCCTATAAGGAAGAAGGAACCAAATCCGTAGTATGAATTGGAGAACCATATCAGTACTCTAAGCTGTGCCTGAAAAGTAATAGGCAGTTCATGCAGACTAGCTTGCAGGAGACAAGAGGATTGCGGGTAGAGGAAGTTTAGAGTTCAGATGCAACACAGCATATATGTAACCACCCCAGAACAAGAATAACCTAAATGCCAAGGAGTTGTTTCAGCTCATCAAAGTCATGGGAAATGTGATAAAGGACAACCATGGTGTCTGAGAGATGAGATGCCTTACTTCATTTATTAAGAAAATGAAATGTTGCACAGTGGAAATCAGAAAAAGGGCCCACAAGTCTCTAAGAAGAGCTAACAGGTTGATGTTCTAGGAACAGAATGAAAATGCCATAGATACCATAATTGCCAATTTACTGGCAATCTCTGCATGTCAAAGCATTATAGTGCCTTAAAATGCAGGCAATCATCACCACCATGAACATGATGCAGAAAGGAATTAAGAATAAGTTAAATATATTGAGGAATAGATCACATTTTCCACTTCAGTAAACAAAAAAGACAGTATGGTAATCTTTTCTTTCTTTCAAAAGGACCAAATCTATCTTTAATAAGAATCGAACATTTTAATATAGTTTAGTTCAACAAACATTTGTGGAATTCCATCTAGGACTCAGGCGCTCCATCAGGTCCCAGGGTCACCAAGATGTGTACAATAGGATCCTGACCTTGGAGAACTCACTACTTGCCTTCCAGTAAAGTGTGAATTTTGCACACCTGGTAGAAAATTCCTTGCTAAGACAATCTCTCAGTGGCGGCAAAATTCTGACATTTCCAGACCCTGTTTGGTCTATTCACATGTATGGCATGCAGCACACTGTCACAAAAACCTGCCAAGATCCATGTGGACACTTAGTTCCAGTGATGAAATTGAAAACTGAGCTATTCAAATGTTCACACATCAGCTTTGTCAGAAGACAAACAGACTTTTCAAAGGGAAAGAGCCAATGCACTTTACTTAACTGCCTCAGGGCGCTGGACTCAGCAAGTAAGCCTGGTTTCCATTTGTAGCTCTGCAACTACTCTTTAGTGGCCTTTAACAAGTTGCTTAATTTTTTCCTCCCATCTATTTTACTCAGTGGACATAGGATCAGGAGATGGGTTAAGGTGGAGGAGTGTGGGAAAGCGAGAAGTAGCAATAGCTGATCTGAACCTTGCTAAGATGTGTTAGATGAGTATAAAATTCTTCATTCATTGGAGGAAAGATGTTAGGAAAAGAAATATTAGTGGTAATTATAACTAACATCAAATTTCAAAATATTAAAGTCAAGAATTGTTAATCTAACAATAGTCTGATTAGTTATTTTTAATCTCATAGTTGGATTAACTCTTCAAAGAAGTAATTTTCCATTCATAGAAAGATCAGATTTTTTAAGACCTTTCAAATGTGACATTCAAAATAAAGACAACAATCTAATGCTGCTGATATGTGGCTGAAGGCAAAAGAGAGGAAAACAGGCTCCTTAAGACTCCTTAAAACCAGTTTCAGAAGAGTTTAAAATAAGTTCTGCTTCTCATCTCTAATAATGAATTTTTTAAAAAGCAACAAAACAAACAAACAAAATTTCAAGGGCTCTTCTTATATGTAAGCTATATGAAACAGCAGAAAAAGACAGTTTATATTATAAACAGTATGGCTTAGATTTTGCTTTGCTGTCATCTAGAAAGTTCATATGGCCCATGTAAATTCTATAGCAATGAATCTCTGAACAGTAGCATCTTCCTTTTCAAGGTTTTACTTACTTTAAAACCCTTGTTGTAAAACCTAATTTGGGGTAGCAGAGTGGAAGGGAGTGAGTAGTGGGACAAATTAAGGGAAGAGCATTAAAGAAATCAACACAAAAAGTTTTTATGTAGTTGATCCCAAACCTTATTTGAAAAGCCTGAATAGGATGAAAAGGTTTTCTCTATTCAGTAGTTTCACTTAATCCTCAGTCCAAACATTTGCCCCAATAAACATTAGATTATTTTTATGTTAGCTATAAAGCTGTCAGTCCTCAATAAACAGATATACTCCTGGTGGTTTTACCTTTGCTGTCAAAGAATTGTCAATATGTATACTGGCTCTTAAATTAAAACAAACACACAGAAAAAGAAATGTAAAATAGAATCACACAGCCGAGTTTAACTAGAGGCTGTTGAAATCCTAAATAAATGATGGTACATATAGTCAATGGTGATTAGAAGTTCAATACAACGTGATAGAAAGTAGTCAGTGCGTTGTTAGCGCCTTGGTGTCCTCTTAATGGAATGTTGTAACCTCTCCTATTCAGGTAAGCCAGACCCTTACTTTAGTGTCTCTGTTAAATTTTATGTCTGATATATCCATTTGTCCTAGGAAGAAAAACAAGTTCAATGAAAGGGACACTTTGAAGATTTTATTTCCTATGGGGACAGTTAACTTCTGTCTGGAAAGTCCCTTCATAGTTTTGGTGGGTTTTTTTCCTGTAATTGAGAATGGTTATACAAGAAGTGTGAAGAAACCTGTAGGTATTGAAAATGCAAACGTATTTTCCAACTGGTCAAATGTCTAACATTTTTGCAGTTGCTTTCAGAAGGATTTTTCCACAAAGGCTAATAGAATCATGTGACTGAAACACTCGTTTTTGCTCATACAGTCATTTTATTGCAGAATTAACTGTTTAGAAGGCCAGAGCTGGGTCTTTTTTTATGTACCCGGTATGCTGCCTAACAGAGGACTGTGTACACATGGGCAGTCAGTAAATACCATTTGCTTGCTGGGTCATACGTTTTCTTATAAGGCTGGTAAAGAAAATGACATCAATACAGAAAAGATGCAGATATCTTTTTTTTTTTTTTTTAGCTGGATTAATGTTGTTTGTCTTTCATCTCCTTCTATATGAAAACACTTTATATACTTCAGGGAACTATGTCTCACACCAGAGAGATTAAGAAATATTTAATAATGAGATTGTCCAGCATTATAAAAGGAGCTGTTCATTTTAATTTTCTGTCTGAAATGAGCAGCTCTTTTTCTTCTAATAGGGAGAGAGAGACAAAGAGAGAGAAAGAGAAATCGATTAAACAAATGAGATCAAAATAGGATATGAGGGACTTAGAAATGTAACCTGGGTGAATAAAGAGTTTGAGGACAAGAGAGCTAAAGGCAAATGTATTGGGAATCTTCAGGTCTGAATGAATACTCCCTTTGTTCTATACAATAAATGTATGATCTTCCCTGCCAAGGCTGAAAGAAGATGGATTTCCCCAGGAATGCCCCATCACTGGAGAAGAGATGTGCCATCAAAAGCCATCATGCTCTGAGGAGGTGTAGCAAAAAGATCAAACGTTTAAGACAGATGATGGGGTAGAGGAAGGAGTGAAGACAAGAATGTAGAAAGGTAAAATGCCAGCATTCTGAGAATGAGATCCACAAACATGAAAGAAGGAAATTGAGGGTGTCAAACTTAAACCCATGGTTTGTATCTTGTGGCCCTGAGCAATTTGGAGTTTAAGGAGAAAGTTGGAACATTCTATTCACCATGGTGGTGTTTCTCATATGTCAAACATGCATAACAGAGCCCATGCCAAAATATATCAAGTAGTGCCCTGGCATCCTGAAGAAACATTTGAAAAAAATGTAAAGGTCATATTATAAGAAGAGTTTAGCGCCCTAACTGATGTCACCAACCAATTTGGTTTCTCAGTTTTCCATTTATTTTCTAAAGCTATAAAGTAGCTACTTAGTCAAAAAAGAATAATTTATGTTTTTCTAAGTTTATCTTTTAAAATAGAGGTTAAGATCTGGACCCAGGTTACCTGGGTTAAAATTCCTACAACCAATGAGAAACTGGACAAGTGACACAAACATTTTGACCTTGGCTGACTCATCAATAAAATTGGAAGAATTGTAGTTCTTCCCCTATAGGATTGTTGCGAGGACTAAATGAGTTAGAGCACTTAGCAAAGCACTCAGCACCTGGTAAGTTATTGTTTTAGTTGCTTAAAATAAAATTTTAAAAATGTTATTTCTCTAACCAAAAATATATGTATTATTATTATTCCTCAAATAACTTGATCAACTAAGTACAATATTGAGTACCTACCAGCAAATACTAGAAGGATAAAACATTAAAAGTCATACTTTTAATGGAAAAAACTGCTATTACTTTTGCATCAATCTGACACTTTCAGGATTTACATTTGATTTCTTTTTTTAAAAAAAGTTTGTTTTTGCAGATCTCAAGTCTCTGGTGAAATTTTCCATCTTCTACTTTCTTGAACATAATTCTTATAGCTTTTTAAAAAAGTCATTCTCCATTAAACACAGAATTATCATATGCTCCAGCAATCTCACTTCTGGGTATATACACCAAAGAACTGAAAGCAGAGACTCCAACAGATATTTGTATACCAGTGTTCATAGCAGTATTACTCCCAATAGCCAAAATCAGGAGGCAGCCCAAGGGTCCACTGACACCTGGATATGAATGGATAAACAAAATGTGTTGCATACATACAATGGGATATTATTCAGCCTTAAAAAGGAAGGAAATGATGATGCATGCTAAAATACAGATGAACCTTGAAGGCACATTATGTTAAGGGACATAAGCCAGTCAGTCACAAAAGAACAAATATTGTATGATTCCATTTATATGAGATACCTAGAGTACTCAAACTCGTGGAGACTGAACATAGAATGGAGGTTATCAGGGGCTGTGCAGAGGGAGAAATGGGGAATTATTGTTTAAGGGTATAGATTTTCTGTTTGAGAAGATGAAAAGTTCTGAAGATGCATAGTGTTGATGGTTGCATGACATTGACTTCACTTAGGGCCACTGAACTGTATGCTAAAAAAAATGCTTAAAAAGGTAATTTTATATTATGTATATTTTACCCAAGTAAAAATAAAAAAAATTTAACGTCTCAGTCTGATAATTCCAAAATTTGAATAACTTATTGTCTCTGCTTCTCTTGATGTTTAGTTAGTTGGTCTTTTTTATTTGAAGGCCCTCTAATTTTTTATTGAGTAGAGGACGTTGTGCATAAACATTGAAAAGCCCCTGGATGATAGATCTAAAATTGACACTCTAACTGCGCAATTAAAAGAATTAGAGAAGCAAGAGCAAACACATTCAAAAGCTAGCAGAAGGCAAGAAATAACTAAGATCAGAGCAGAACTGAAGGAGATAGAGACACAAAAAACCCTCCAAAAAATCAATGAATCCAGGAGTTGGTTTTTTGAAAAGATCAACAAAATTGACAGACCGCTAGCAAGACTAATAAAGAAGAAAAGAGAGAAGAATCAAATCGATGCAATTAAAAATGATAAAGGGGATATCACCACTGACCCCACAGAAATACAAACTACCATCAGAGAATACTATAAACACGTCTACGCAAATAAACTGGAAACCTAGAAGAAATGGATAATTTCCTGGACACTTACACTCTTCCAAGACTAAACCAGGAAGAAGTTGAATCCCTGAATAGACCAATAGCAGGCTCTGAAATTGAGGCAATAATTAATAGCCTACCAACCAAAAAAAGTCCAGGACCAGATGGATTCACAGCCAAATTCTATCAGAGGTACAAGGAGGAGTTGGTACCATTCCTTCTGAAACTATTCCAATCAATAGAAAAAGAGGGAATCCTCCCTAACTCATTTTATGAGGCCAACATCATCCTGATACCAAAGCCTGGCAGAGTCACAACAAAAAAAGAGAATTTTAGACCAATATCCCTGATGAACATCGATGCAAAAATCCTCAATAAAATACTAGCAAACTGGATTCAGCAACACATCAAAAAGCTTATCCACCATGATCAAGTGGGCTTCATCCCTGGGATGCAAGGCTGGTTCAACATTTGCAAATCAATAAATGTAATCCAGCATATAAACAGAACCAAAGACAAGAACCACATGATTATCTCAATAGACACAGAAAAGGCTTTTGACAAAATTCAACAGCCCTTCATGCTAAAAACGCTCAATAAATTCGGTATTGATGGAACATACCTCAAAATAATAAGAGCTATTTATGACAAACCCACAGCCAATATCATACTGAATGGGCAAAAACTGGAAAAATTCCCTTTGAAAACTGGCACAAGACAGGGATGCCCTCTCTCACCACTCCTCTTCAACATAGTGTTGGAAGTTCTGGCTAGGGCAATTAGGCAAGAGAAAGAAATCAAGGGTATTCAGTTAGGAAAAGAAGAAGTCAAATTGTCCCTGTTTGCAGATGACATGATTGTATATTTAGAAAACCCCATTGTCTCAGCCCAAAATCTCCTTAAGCTGATAAGCAACTTCAGCAAAGTCTCAGGATACAAAATTAATGTGCAAAAATCACAAGCATTCGTATACACCAGTAACAGACAAATAGAGAGCCAAATCAGGAATGAACTTCCATTCACAATTGCTTCAAAGAGAATAAAATACCTAGGAATCCAACTTACAAGGGATGTAAAGGACCTCTTCAAGGAGAACTACAAACCACTGCTCAGTGAAATAAAAGAGGACACAAACAAATGGAAGAACATACCATGCTCATGGATAGGAAGAATCAATATCGTGAAAATGGCCATACTGCCCAAGGTAATTTATAGATTCAATGCCATCCCCATCAAGCTACCAATGAGTTTCTTCACAGAATTGGAAAAAACTGCTTTAAAGTTCATATGGAACCAAAAAAAAGCCCGCATCTCCAAGACAATCCTAAGTCAAAAGAACAAAGCTGGAGGCATCACGCTACCTGACTTCAAACTATACTACAAGGCTACAGTAACCAAAACAGCATGGTACTGGTACCAAAACAGAGATATAGACCAATGGAACAGAACAGAGTCCTCAGAAATAATACCACACATCTACAGCCATCTGATCTTTGACAAACCTGAGAGAAACAAGAAATGGGGAAAGGATTCCCTATTTAATAAATGGTGCTGGGAAAATTGGCTAGCCATAAGTAGAAAGCTGAAACTGGATCCTTTCCTTACTCCTTATACGAAAATTAATTCAAGATGGATTAGAGACTTAAATGTTAGACCTAATACCATAAAAATCCTAGAGGAAAACCTAGGTAGTACCATTCAGGACATAGGCATGGGCAAAGACTTCATGTCTAAAACACCAAAAGCAACAGCAACAAAAGCCAAAATTGACAAATGGGATCTCATTAAACTAAAGAGCTTCTGCACAGCAAAAGAAACTACCATCAGAGTGAACAGGCAACCTACAGAATGGGAGAAAATTTTTGCAATCTACTCATCTGACAAAGGGCTAATATCCAGAACCTACAAAGAACTCAAACAAATTTACAAGAAAAAAACAAACAACCCCATCAAAAAGTGGGCAAAGGATATGAACAGACAGTTCTCAAAAGAAGACATTCATACAGCCAACAGACACATGAAAAAATGCTCATCATCACTGGCCATCAGAGAAATGCAAATCAAAACCACAATGAGATACCATCTCACACCAGTTAGAATGGCGATCATTCAAAAGTCAGGAAACAACAGGTGCTGGAGAGGATGTGGAGAAATAGGAACACTTTTACACTGTTGGTGGGATTGTAAACTAGTTCAACCATTATGGAAAACTGTATGGCGATTCCTCAAGGATCTAGAACTAGAAGTACCATATGACCCAGCCATCCCATTACTGGGTATATACCCAAAGGATTATAAATTATGCTGCTATAAAGACACATGCACACGTATGTTTATTGTGGCACTATTCACAATAGCAAAGACTTGGAATCAACCCAAATGTCCATCAGTGACAGATTGGATTAAGAAAATGTGGCACATATACACCATGGAATACTATGCAGCCATAAAAAAGGATGAGTTTTTGTCCTTTGTAGGGACATGGATACAGCTGGAAACCATCATTCTTAGCAAACTATCACAAGAACAGAAAACCAAACACCGCATGTTCTCACTCATAGGTGGGAACTGAACAATGAGATCACTTGGACTCGGGAAGGGGAACATCACACACCGGGGCCTATCATGGGGAGGGGGGAGCGGGGAGGAATTGCATTGGGAGTTATACCTGATGTAAATGACGAGTTGATGGGTGCAGCACACCAACATGGCACAAGTATACATATGTAACAAACCTGCACGTTATGCACATGTACCCTACAACTTAAAGTATAATAATAATAAAAAAAAATAAAAAAAAAAGAAAAGCCCCTGGATGATGGTACTTTCCTCCAAAGATGGAATCATTTTTTTCTCAGCAAGCAGACAGATTACAGAATATCACCTTCATTTTGCTGAGGGTGGGTTTTAGGCTTTGTTAGGGACAACGTATTTATGCTTTGTCCCTATTCCTAAGGCAGAGCTCTTACTCTTGGGAGTGGACATTCTGGGCCTCAACTGAACACCTGGGGTGCTTACAGAGCCCTTCCACCTGGCTGGACTTGAACTCCAACCCTTGCCTCCTCAGCATCAAGGGGCTGTTGAAGTCCCCATTCATCTCTATAGCTTTCCAGCTGCTGGAGTTTTTCCCCCTGGGTTTCTTGGAGTTTCCTCCTGCTCATATGTGGCTCAAGAGATGGCAAATGCCTCAAGGGGAAATTGCATATAGATCTTTGGGCTCTCGTCTTAGCAGTTTCCCTCTTCACCAGGATCTTTACTTCTCAGGTCTCAGACATTTGGCATCCCTGAACACCAACCTACAACCCCCTCCTCAGTCCAGAGGTGGTTTTGACTCCTTCCCCCAACACTTCCCACAAGACTTAGCAAAGCCTTTAGGTAAAAAGCCTGGGTGAAAGTAAAACTCACTTCTCTAGGCTTCCTTCCCTCAGGTCTTGTAGTCTCCCATCAGTTCTGCATGCTTCAGTAGCTCTCCAATGCCTTCAAAAGTAGTTTTGTGTATTTTGTCTATTGCTTACTGTTATTTTCAGCAGGAGGGTTCTTCTGATGCAAGCTACTCTGTGGTGTCTGAAACCAAGAGTCTCTATAATATTATCTTTCAAAATCCTAACTCAACCTGCCTCTTATTTCACTTCAAATGTTCTTTGGCTTTTACTTACTTCATTTTTTAATCTACTTGAGTATTTGAGTTTTATGTATACAGTTTTTGTCCCTCTGCTTATTCAACTCTAGACAGGAAGTGCTTTAAGGAGAACAGTAGTGAAGACAGAACATGTTCAAAGAAATGGAAGCAGACAGTTTGCATTTCACTTTGGTCTTCCTCAGCCTTCACAGTTCCCCTAATTAGACTACTCCCAGTGCCGGTCAGCATCACTTGCCAGCGGTGAAGTGCCCGAATCTAAAAACTACATGCCAAAATCTAATGCCTCACCTTCACACACCTGCGTGGCCATGAAAATCATTCTACTGTTTTCCTGAGATTGTTATAAAGATGTTACTCTTCTGGGGTTATAGACAAATTATCATGTTTAGAATCTTGGTCTTAATGATACCATGGGTGTCATAAATTTTCTTGCTCTTTGTTTTGATTTGATTATACATTTTTTAATATTAATATGTCCAGAATAGCTAAGCATATGAAACTAGTAATTATTCAATTAAATTCAGCAAACACAAATTGGATGATGATTATATATAATTATATATAAAGAACTATGTGATACACTATAAGAGCCCCAAATATTATTTCATCAGAGTTCTACATATTTACATAACAATGAATAGTTACAAGTAATTGGCTACAATATAAGGTACTAAAAATAAAACTAGCTAACAATCATTATGTGTATATTTATATGCCATATATTAATACTGAGTGCTAGCAATGCAATAAAGTAAGTATGGTTATTGTCTCCATATTACAAATGAAAAAACTGAAGTACAATGAGGTTAAGTAATTTGTCCAAGGTCCCAAAACTTCTAAGTGGAATTCTAATCCAGGTCTCTTTGGTCCCCAAGATAAGTGTTGTTATAGAGGAACAAAGTGCTACAAGAGAACAGAAGGAGGAAATTATTTCCCTTTTGGATGATGAGAGACATCAAAGAGAAAACAGCATATTAGCTGGACGTCTTTGGATGACCGGAATTTCCACAGGTGGAAAGAAGGGAAAGGACATTCTTGGCTAATGAATATGCATGAGAAATATGCATAGAAAAATTGTTTCAGGAGTTATAATTGTTCCAGAAGGGCTGGAACATAAGAGGTATCTAATGATATTGGGTAAAATAAAGCCTGAAAGATTCAAACCAGAGGGTAAAATTTTTTCCAACACTTAGTGGTAAAATCTTATCATCATATAATATCTATGGATCAGGAACTTGGGCATTGTTTAGCTAGGTGCCTCTGGAATGCCAAACACTAGAAAGTCATTGAAATTTCTTCTTACTCATCACCCACATCCATTGTCAAATCATTGTAAAGAGTTTAATTATCAGCATTTTTCTCTCTAATGAAATAATATCTTATACTTGTCAGTATCTCAGATTCCGTGGAAAAAGACAGAAGGTCTGTGGTAGGCTCTGGGAGAAGAGTATGAACACAAGGTTGTAGACAGAGACAGTTCATGGGGTTAAGGAGTGAACAGGTAGTTAAGAAACATTTTTGAAATGTAACACATATTTTATTTTACACATGAAGCCAGGTCTTTAGTTATCAATATGTCTTATTGCTTAATGAGTTATATCGCAACATTCTTTTAATTTTGGTTCCTTTACAAATAGTGTCAATCTCTGGAAATTTTATTATTTGAATTTCAAGATGTATGTTGACCCGTTCACTGAAAATGTATAGAATACGAAATGGTAATTCTCCTTTTGGTTCTTGATTCTTCTAATATAGGAGAGGTTTTATGTAAAAAAATTTAAAAAACTAATTCATCTAACAATAAACTCACAACCTCTCTTTAAGAGTTTCCAAAATGTATCTAACACTTTATCTCATTTTCTGTCATCACTGAGACTGTGACTATGTTAGATTTTTTGGTATCTTGTTTTCCTCTGAGTTCTCTGTGGCCACACAAGGAGAGTGACAAACACTATTTATCAGCAGGACAACCAAGCCACTGTATAACGCTGGCATTTTCTCTAGGATTTGGTGACTATATATTTCAACATATATTGTAATCATGTGATGATTCTTCACTCCCATCTGACAATTCATCCAAGGAACTTTGGTTAAATGCCTTATTTCATGTTTCATGAAGTTTTCCTGGTTATTACCCAATTCATCTTGAGATAGGCCAAGACACCCGCAGGTGAAATAACCGAGTTAAGTTCACTCAGTGAGTCTTAACCTCACACTGTGTCTGGTAACTACCCTTTGGAGATGGTTCTGTCCTAAGGACCACAGGTCCAAACCTCGGTCTCAGAATGATGGTGCCACATGTCAAAAGACATGTGTAATCTAATTCCATTTGCCTAAGACTTTTTTTTAAAAAACAAAACAAACTAAACCTCTGCATTCTTTGAGTGTTGATATCACGATCAATTTTTCTGGGAATCCCACTAAACCCCTTTCTGCTGAAGTTTTCTTGTATATAGACCAGAAACATTGTCAGCAGTCATACCATCCCTAGATGAAATTCAGCCAACTGAGATGAGATATGTGACAAGGCTTTGAACCCAAAGAAGGAATGGTGTAAATGTGAAGTGCTACTTCTGTGATTGCTAGTACCACTCTTTTGTTATTGACAAAATAGGCAGCATGATAGAGGATGAGGAAGACACTGGATGAATCCTAGCCCCAACAAATACAGCTGTGGAATGCTGGGCAAGTCCCTTAACAACTCTTATTTGTTTCTTGACCAGAAAACTAGAACTGTACTCCTCATCCTCCTCCCTGCTAGGGCTCTTCTGAGTACCACGGAGGTCATATACATGGACACATTTCACAAACAATAAAGGACTAAAATGGTAACAGTGGTTTTGAATCTAATGACTATTATAACAATACTATCAGAATCTCCTCCCTTCCTCCAATTCCAAACCACCTGGAAGACCTGCAGGAAAGGCAAAGCTAAAATCATGAAACCAGTCAAAAACGCATTAAGTCATTGACGAAAATAAACTATGAACTCCTTTAATCTTGTCTATGTCAAATCATGCCTAAGTTATTTTCTACAATAAGATAATCAGGCACAGGTAGAAAAGTGCTTTTAGGAAGTTCTCTTTTTCCATCTCATTTGAAAATGTTCGGTTTTAACCACCACTAGAAAAAGGATTTTGGTTTTGGTAAAGCCATACTTTCCCAATAACGTGACTGTACTTCCAGCCCATTAGAAAGCCAGAATAAATTTAAAGTAAGGCCTAAAAGTATTTCCAATGGGATATACCCCACTGGCTATGGAATCCCACCTTTCCCCTCCACTTTGATTAACACTCCACAAACATGGGGAATGGGAGCTCAGGCTCTGAACTGAAGACACCAACCTTCCTAGAAGAAAACTATTTCCACACAAACAACTGGTCCTCCTTGCCTTCTTGTCAGCACCACATGCTGAGGGAGGCTGTGTTTGGTCTCTTAATCAGGTCTTGCTGATGGGCTGACATCACTGCAAACGTTTTCACTTACTTTTTGGCAACAGTTAAATCCTTGCCAAAGGCCAGTCAGTTAGTCGGAAAGCATTGTGAGAGAGAGGCTGGGGGAGTCGGAGTGTGAGTGTCAGCTAGCAGTCTGTGGTGATGACAGCAGGGAAATCTAGGAGCTGAAACCATTTTAAAGGTCACTCTGTGGCAGAACAAAAGACCTCTGATTTAGAAAAGGAAACAGAACTCTGGGCCATCGAAGACCTGGGATGCCGCCCTCTGAGCACTCTGCAAATTCATCATTTGCTCCCTGATTGTGAAGACTGGGGAGTAACTGTTACTTTACAACCCAATACAGCTTCCGCCAGCAACTGTGTGGCTTAGCAGTGGTACGGAATAATCTGGTAAGATAGAAAAGCGAAATAATGTATCCATGGTCCAACTGCCTGTTGTTTTCAAAAATATTGAAATAAGTCACTGCCTTTTCTTTGGTATTCTTTCTCCCGACCCTTCATCCTTTAATTTTCAACCTTGAATTGCTAAATAATCTCAATGTAAAGTTCTTAGCTACATAGCATAACCTTTCTGTAAAAAGATATTACATATACTTGATGACTAAAAATTTATGAATATTCATATGTGGATGATAGAAAAGTTGATCTCATAGAAGCTGACAGTAGAATAATGGTTACTAGAGACTGGGAAAGGTAGTGAGAAGGGGAGAACAGTTAGAGGTGGGTTAAAGGGCTGAGTGTGGTAGCACACGCCTGTAATCCCAGCATTTTAGGAGGCCAAGGCAGATGGATCATTTGAGATCAGGAGTTTGAGACCAGCCTGGCCAACATAGTGAAATCCTGTCTCTACAAAAGATATAAAAAATTAGCCAGGTGTGGTGGCGGGCACCTGTAGTGCCAGCTACTCGGAAAGCTGAGGCAGGAGAATTGCTTGAAACGGGGTGGGGGTGGGGGCAGAGGTTGCAGTGAGGTGAGATTATGCCACTGCACTCCAGCCTGGGTGACAGAGCTTTTTAAATTTATTTTTATTTTTATTTTATTTCATTTTTTAACAAAGAGATGGGTTAATGGGCACAAAATTACAGCTAAGTGGGATGAAAAATTCTAGTATTCTATAGTACTGTAGGATGACTATAGCTAACAATAATATATTACATACTTTCAGATAGCTAGGAGAGATTTTTAATGTTTCTAATACAAGAAATGATAAATGTTTGAGGTGACAGACCTGTTAATTACTTTGATTTCATCACTATACATTGCATGTACTGAAATGTCACTCTATACCCCATAAATCTGTACAATTACGTCAATTTAAAAAATCAATTAAAATGTATGAGTATGATATACTAAAGTTAACAAACCATTTTAAAAGAAACACAGATTATTTAAGAATAATAGTAATATGTCCATGCCTGAATTAAGATAATCTCTTCTCACATTTTCTTTCCAAATCAGGAGAAGACTTGGAAGAAGAAAATGTCTTCAGCCTATGGAAGCCATATTCTAGACCTAGCTCCATCGCTTTTAAGACATGCCAGATAAATTTGCTATAGTTTATTTTCCAAATTCTAACCTATTCTATTATTTTTTTCTTGTACCCCAACCCCCAACCCCTTTTTTTTCTAACTAAAGAGGAAACTTGCTGTAGCATCATTCAAAAGCCCAGGCAGGCCATGGCTGAGTTCTGGCAGTGTGGGAGCAAGAGCAGCTGGGACTCTCTGCTTTCCTTGTCATCACCACATAAAAACAAGCGAGCACTCGAGGGAGGTCCAATGGGTACCAGGAAGGGCCTCTTTGCTAAAACAAAAAGAAGGGGAGTGAAGGCAGTCAAGGCACCACTCACGGAACTCATCACAGAAGTCACAGTGCACATTTGGTACCTACCATAAAAGGAACTCACTTGGGCAAACCAGGCTTACAAACTCAATCAACACCCAATAATCGACACAAAATGAATCCGCATGGCAGATTATCTGCTCAGGGGTCTGAGATGTAGACCCCATCTGAGTGAAGACTCAGCCAGCTGTGAACTGCATTGGATCTATAGTCTGATAAAAGCAACCAGCCCCAGGATCAGGAAACAGTGATGCCAGAACCATCCACTGCATTCCAGCTTGGCAGTGCTGGGTGGATGAGTTGGTCTCCGTTAGATGGTGCAGGAGAGTTGAGAGGGGAGAGAAAAAGCAGCGGCAACTACTGGACTTTATGAAGTTGGAATTTTGTAAGTTGGAAGTTTAGGAGGAGAATGCTGATTGGTCAAGTAATTAGATTCCCGGCTGTGGGCAGAGTCAACTCTTCCGTTGCTTTTTCAAACCAATACCCCCGCACCCACACTTCCACATGAGGGTGAAGGACGGTTTCCAGAGACTACTTTACTCAGGGGGGTTTTCTACAGGGACAGGTCTTTCTATTTTCAGACAGCCTATTTTCATGGCTTCAAAACCACCCAGTCATATTAGTTTAGGTAAACCACTTTTTAAAAAGTAGACCTACTAAGACATTGAATTGAGCCAAACACTTTGGTGTGAATCCACTGATAAGAAAATGTCCAAATCTTACTAAGTTGTAGAGCTGTGGGCATCCCACTTCCTTTGTCTGTGTCACAAGCCACTCATTCCCCTTCTTAATGAAAACAAGAGAGAGTGATTATACCTCCTGGGGCTGTGCCATTTGTGCCGTCTGAAAGGCACTTAAATGAGTGGCACATTATCTCACACATCTGGAGTTTACCAAATTAGCCAATTATGCTTGAGCTCATAAAACGAGGCCTTAAATGTCATTTAACTAGAAAATATTATAATCACCAAGTGGTCTGATTGTAAGATGATACTTGGGGCAGCATCAGTGGTTACAGAAAACAAATCGTGAAACAAAACACAGTTCAAATGCCCCCCAAATGCAACCACATATTTTCTACAGCAATTCTTTCTGAAGAATACCATATTTCTGAAGGCACCAGCAATCAACATGTTTCTCATTTGAAGCTAAGCTTAATCTGACCTAGTTGTTTCCTAGTTATTTGCCTTGAGCAAACCAATGCCCAAGAATTTTTCACATAAGAGAGCTAAGAAACAAACAGGATGAAAATTGACTGACTGAAAACCATGAACTTATCAGAAATACAGAGCTAATTACAAAGGATGGGGCAATGATTAGATTGAGTCTTGAGTTGCCAGAGCTTTGTAGTGCTGCCTCAGAATCATCAAGATTTGCTTGACTTAACATATACTGGTCTCAGAGCTTTCATACATTATTTGAAGGAAGACATAAAGCTGCTTTAAGTCGCTGTGTGATTTGAGGCTAGGAATATCAAAGACTTCAGAATAGCCATTTAAAGATTAGCCATTTACAGCCATTATTTCCATATTGTCTTCTTTCCAGCCAATAAATAACAAAATTTGATTATCAGTGAAAGATCAAATACAGTCTAACGGAAAAACCACGGTTATACCTGCGTGGCTTTGGGTAAGTTATTTAACTTCAGTTACCTTATACAAAACATGGGCATGAGGATTCTATGTTGTGTTAATAGTGCTGTGTTGATAAAAATGTATGAAAAAAAATCCTAGCATAGTTCATGGTACACTGAAGAAAATAAATATTAGTTTTAAGTCTTTCTCTACCTACATTACCAGAGTATCTTGAGTTCTGTTTAACTCCTATATTTGCCTTATTTCAGGAAGAACAGCCATTGAGCACTTTCAGAGGAGGCAGAGTGGGAGTAGAGATGGGAAGACTGTCCTGGGTTTACACTGACATAATGTATAGTCCCCTCACCCACCTGTGAACATTTCAATCACTCTTTTTAAAGGAATGACAAGTACAAAAGAGACTAGGCCAACTTTCATAAGATGCTCTGAGGTAAAGGGAAGTGAGGCATGATGCATGGACACATGGCAAATACCATGATACCAGCCACTGTTTGCTAGGTGAGTTTACAAAACCAACCCTATTGGTTTTAAAGGCAGCTAATTAACTAGGCTGTATCTTTATGTCTTCTGGGCTCACTCTACTACAGTAGATGGACCTATTAGTTTATTTCTGTCAAACCAGAGACAGATGAAAAGTTGTGGTGATGATGAAGGTACTCACAACAGTGATATTTCTTCACTGCCTTCATTTTCTGTGAGTTCTCTCTTCTATGTTATAGAAAACAGCCTCTTTTGTAAAAATTAGCTAAGTGTGAGGATTCCCTATAATAGAAATCCTTACTTGGAATTTGGAATGCCTCTCTTTTTAAGCTTTAACCTCACTTCTGTAAAGCTGTGTTGAAAAACCATGTCTTTCATAAGACATGGTTTTTATTAAAAAGTACAATGTATCTACACTTTTTTAGAAGAAAAAGAGTGTTAGAAACAGTAAAGGGATTTGGACTCATGTCTGTTGAAAGCAAGTGAATTCTGAGCAGAGAGGTGAGGAATTGCATCTCTAAGAATGGTGGAGAGAACTGTTTCATTTTCTTAACGTTGGGGAAATGGGAGATTTGTGAAGATTTTAAGTGTATTAACAGATTTTAATTAATTAATTAATTAATTTTGAGACGGAGTCTCGCTTTGTCGCCCAGACTGGAGTGCAGTGGTGCGATCTCGGCTCACTGCAAGCTCCGCCTCCTGGGTTCACGCCATTCTCCGGCCTCAGCCTCCCGAGTAGCTGGGACTACAGGCGCCCACCACCATGCCCGGCTAATTTTTTTGTATTTTTTTAGGCCGGGCACGGTGCTCACGCCTGTAATCCCAGCATTTTGGGAGGCCGAGGTGGGCGGATCACGAGGTCAGGAGATTGAGACCATCCTGGCTAACACAATGAAACCCCGTCTCTACTAAAAATACAAACTTTAATGTTTTTAAATAAAAGAAAAGGATGAGCTCTCAAAACCTTTAACTTGGAGGAGATAGGAAAAATCAGGAGAGGTGAATTCTCCTAATTATGTCAACAGTCAAAATTGACTAGTGCTATCTTCCCTGCAGGCCACAGGCCAAACTGGCCTCTATGCACCTGAGTAGGAATGACAACATCTTTGAAAACGGAGTGGCTCTCAAAGAAAGTCAAAAGGAACTTCTTTGACTAGGGAAAAAAAATTAACACAGCATGTGTTAAAAGGCTTTTGTCTTCTTTTCTTCTCTTTCATTTCTTTTTTGTTTTGCTCTTTTCTTTCGTTTAACCCAAGGCTATGAAATGCTCTTGCTCTGTGTAAAAATTAACAGGGAGCTTTTTATTTTGTATTTTTACAATATTTCCATCTCTAAGACTAGAGCTCTCTGGCTTTTGGCTAACAGCATGTCCAGATCCAAAGGCATCACAGGAAGAATGTCAATTTGCTCTAGAAGCAATTAGACATACAGGATAGAAAAAGCCCAATTCCACTATGTAAGGACCACACATACTGTATGTTTGTTATATTATTTGATATCAAAGCAGAAGCAGAATCATCAAATTCTTCCCAAAACACACATGAATTGAAGATCTTGGCTAAGGAATTGCCACATCCAATTCAGGAATATCTGTTACAGCTCACAGATCTCAGTAATGCTGACATTACTGTTTTGCAGGAAAGGGATACTTTCATTGGCTACATAATGCACTATGATTTTCTTAACTCTCTTTTCATAATATAAAGGTTTATATTATCAACGTAGGGCATTTAGATACCACATCACTAGAGTAATAGCTAGAAGTACTTGTCAACTTTTGTCACTAGGTGACCTCAAAATATTTAATCAAACATCAAGAATATTATCATAACTTCAGAGAGGTTAGTCTATCTTCTATAGACTTTTATAGACTAAGATAACTCTTCAGTTATCATCTCTGTTTCATTTTGCATCATTATGATGTTGGTGTGATGACTTCCATTCATTTGTTTAGCATACTTACTGAGTGTCTCTACTCAGTGCCAAACACAAGTGTAAGGAATACAGAGCTAATTGGGACATGACCCTTAGGAAATATATTCTTGGGGTGGGAAAAGGGAGGTAGAAAATGAGTTTCATAAACCAGGATGGTGTATGCTATATTTTATATAGCATATGTAAAGAAAGAAAAGAGTGGGGAAATAATTCAGCATATGATAGAGAAAAGAGGGTCAGGGAAGGTAAAATGTGAAGTCACTTTTAAATGAAGAGGGATAGTTTCTAGGGGAGGTTTGGGGATTGGGTCCTTCAGGAATAGGGAAGAGCATGGAAAAACCCTGAGAATGTGAGAGACCAGAGTGCTGCAAACTGTCTGCTATTCCTAGAGCAGATCTGAGTATGAAGAAGGACCATGCCACGAAAGCTCTGCATACTATGACAAGAAGTTTGAACTTCATACCATAAGGCATATTTTTATATATTTCCCAAATACTCTGAAGATAAAATAACTAAAACAGTATGATGCTGATATAGCTATAGATAGATGAATGAATGAAACAGAATAGGAAATGGAGAATCAAAATGGAAAATTAGAGGGTATATGTGTAGAAGTTTAATATGTGAAAAAGGCAGCATTGGCTAGGTGTGGTAGTTCACACCTGTAATCCTAGCACTTTGGGAGGCCGAGACAGGTGGATCACTTGAGGTCAGGAGTTTGAGATCAGCCTGGCCAACATGGTGAGGCCCTGTCTCTACTAAAAATACAATAATTAGCTGGGCGTGGTGGCGGGCACCTGTAATCCCAGCTACTTGGGAGGCTAACGCAGGAGAATTACTTGAACCCAGGAGGCGGAGGTTGCAGTGAGCCGAGATTGTGCCACTGCGCTTCAGCCTGCGCAACAGAGTGAGAGTCCGTCTCAAAAAAAAAAAACCACAAAAACAAAACAAAACAAAAAAAGGCAGCATTTCCAATTAGTGAGTATAGATTTTTTTTCAGCAAGTGGTGTTTGGACAATTGACTGACCATTTCAAAATGAAATTTAATTTCTGTATACCACACTGCACATTAAAAAATTATCAGCTGGATTAAAAATTGTAATGTAAAAAACTATCAGAAGAAAATATTTATAATCTTGGGGTTAGAGAATTTTTTTTAATGTGACATCATTAGATATCAGGATGGAAAAGATAGATAATATAAAATTACAATCTTTAAAAATCATAAACTTCTGAAAGGTATAAGACACTATAGGTAAGATAAATGACAAGTTGGAAAAATTGTTTACAGTCTACATAATAGTCAAATGATTAGTATCTATAATACATAATAAGCACCTACAAATCAATTTTTTTAAAAATCTAATCTAAAAGAAATGGATAAAGGACACAGGCAATTCGCAAAAGAAATGATGCCTAATGATATGAAAGTATGCTCAATCCCTACAACATTCAAAGGAATGCACTTAGGACAGTTCTATTTTTCATTGGTCAGATGGTAAACGGGAGATACATATCAGTGACAGATATACCAAATAATGATTTATAATGTGTTTGAGAGTGTGTGAAGAAATAAGAACTTTCAAATCTTAAGGGTATAAAATCAGTACATACTTTTTGGAAGGTAATTTGTCAACATCTCTCATATAAAACATGCATATTATTTGATCCTGTATGTCCACAGCTAACAATGTACTTTATTGTACTAATATATTAAAACTATAAAAATATACAAAAGTTATATAAATATGTAATGTCAATATATCAATATATACTATATATTAAAATATACAAATAGATACACACAAATGTGCAAAGATAGTATGAAAATATTTATTGCACTATTGTTTATAATAGCAAGAATTTGGAAGCAACCTAAAGGTCTACTGTAGAGATTAATAAATTGCAACATATAGATAAAATAAATTACTATGTTGTTAAAGAGAATATACTGGCATGGAAAGATATCCATAATACAAGTTTAACTGAAATAAATGATTAGCAGAATAGTATTTATAGTGTAACCTGGCAAGACAAGTAGTGATCTACAGCAGTTAAGAGCATGGGTTTTGGGGTCAAGCAGACCTAGATTTGATTCCCAGCTCCACTACTCACCAGAAATGTGAAACTTACTAACTTCTCTGAGTCTTCTTTATCTGTCCAATTGAAATGGAACCCAACAGAACCTACATAATACAGTTGTAAGAAGAATCCCTACTACATAATAGAAGCTAAATATATACTAGTTATTATTATTCCTGTTACATTTTTGAAAGATTATTATTTTCAACAATTTTCTTATAAAAACAACTTCCAAAAGCAAATACAATATTCTTTGAAAAATTATACTGGGGAGTTTAAAATTTTTTTTATTATACGTCAAATTCTGGGATACATGTGAGGAACGTGCAGGTTTGTTACATAGGTAGACACATGCCATGGTGGTTTGCTGCACCCATCAACCAGTCATCTACATTAGGTATTTCTCCTAATCCTTTCCCTCCCCTAGTCCCTCACTTCCAATAGACATGTGCACACATATGTTTATTGGATACAGTTTTTAACTGAATCTAACACATTGAAGATAACTTTAGCCTATATAAACAAATATTCTATTGATTTGATCATTTAATAGATGAGATAATTAATTGGATGCATCGTTTTTTTTTTTTTAAGACAGTCTTGCTGTCGTCCAGGCTATAGTGCAGTGGCGCAATCCTAACTCACTGCAACCTGCACCTCTCGGGCTCAAGCAATCCTCCCACCTAAGCCTCCCAAGTAGCTGGAACTACAGGTGTGAGCCACTGCTCCCAGCCTTGATGCATCAATTTTTGATACAGATCTGTTTTATTTGCATATTCATAAACTAGAGTGTGAATGGGGAATGAATTTGGACATTATATTACAGTACCAAAATAAAGAACTATTGAGTTTAGAGAGCCCCAGTTATAGAAACTTTAAACAACCCTAGTGGCGTAAATTAAAAATTGTCCTCTAGTCATTAAACTACTTATTAATATCTTTTTGTGGTAGTTTCCATTATATAAACATTCAGTTTTCAATCACATTATTAGGAAAAACATAACAAAGTAGAAAGTTACCCTTTTAAGTATTTTGCCCCTAGTAAGACTAGGAAAATAAACCATTCAAAATGAGAAAACATGTTAAGTAGAAACATATTAAAATGGCTATATGAAGAATATACATACCCTTCCGTTTGGAAAATCATTTGAAAGCTGTCTACCAAGCTTTTATAACTGTTTGGATCAGTTGCACATCTCTGAATCTGAAACCTAGAAGGAAAATCAAACCAAAAACTCTAAGTTAAAGATTTTGCCAAATGCCTTTTCTCATTTTTTAAAGTCTTAGAAACAGCTTTTCAGATTAATCTAGAATATTCTGCTTTGGTATGGATTTTATTCATTTATTAGCATTACATGATCTTCACCTTATTTTCATAGCCTTTAAAATTACATTTCTCTGTAATTTAATGAAATCTATAGAAAAAATGTATTAAAATTTTTTTATTATTATTATACTTTAAGTTCTAGGGTACATGTGCATAACGTGCAGGTTTGTTACATATGTATACTTGTGCCATGTTGCTGTGCTGCACCCATCAACTCGTCAGCACCCATCAACTTGTTATTTACATCAGGTATAACTCCCAATGCAATCCCTCCCCCCTCCCCTCTCCCCATGATAGGCCCCGGTGTGTGATGTTCCCCTTCCCAAGTCCAAGTGATCTCATTGTTCAGTTCCCACCTATGAGTGAGAACATGCAGTGTTTGGTTTTCTGTTCTTGTGATAGTTTGCTGAGAATGATGGTTTCCAGCTGTATCCATGTCCCTACAAAGGACACAAACTCATCCTTTTTTATGGCTGCATAGTATTCCATGGTGTATATGTGCCACATTTTCTTTATCCAGTCTGTCACTGATGGACATTTAGGTTGATTCCAAGTCTTTGCTATTGTGAATAGTGCCACAATAAACATACGTGTGCATGTGTCTTTATAGCAGCATGATTTATAATCCTTTGGGTATATACCCAGTAATGGGATGGCTGGGTCATATGGTACTTCTAGTTCTAGATCCTTGAAGAATCGCCACACTGCTTTCCACAATGGTTGGACTAGTTTACAGTCCCACCAACAGTGTAAAAGTGTTCCTATTTCTCCACATCCTCTCCAGTACCTGTTGTTTCCTGACTTTTTAATGATTGCCATTGTACCTGGTGTGAGATGGTATCTCATTGTGGTTTTGATTTGCATTTCTCTGATGGTGACTGATGACGAGCATTTTTTTCATGTGTCTGTTGGCTGTGTGCATGTCTTCTTTTGAGAAATGTCTGTTCATATCCTTTGCCCACTTTTTGATGGGGTTGTTTGTTTTTTTCTTGTAAATTTGTTTGAGTTCTTTGTAGGTTCTGGATATTAGCCCTTTGTCAGATGAGCAGATTGCAAAAATTTTCTCCCATTCTGTAGGTTGCCTGTTCACTCTGATGGTAGTTTCTTTTGCTGTGCAGAAGCTCTTTAGTTTAATTAGATCCCATTTGTCAATTTTGGCTTTTATTGCCATTGCTTTTGGTGTTTTAGACACGAAGTCCTTGCCCATGCCTATGTCCTGAATGGTATTACCTAGGTTTTCTTCTAGGGTTTTTATGGTATTAGGTCTAACATTTAAGTCTCTAATCCATCTTGAATTAATTTTCGTATAAGGAGTAAGGAAAGGATCCAGTTTCAGCTTTCTACTTATGGCTAGCCAATTTTCCCAGCACCATTTATTAAATAGGGAATCCTTTCCCCATTTTTTGTCTTTCTCAGATTTGTCAAAGATCAGATGGCTGTAGATGTGTGGTATTATTTCTGAGGACTCTGTTCCATTGGTCTATATCTCTGTTTTGGTACCAGTACCATGCTGTTTTGGTTACTGTCGCCTTGTAGCTACAAGTAGTTTGAAGTCAGGTAGCGTGATGCCTCCAGCTTTGTTCTTTTGACTTAGGATTATCTTGGCAATGTGGGCTCTTTTTTGGTCCAAATGAACTTTAAAGCAGTTTTTTCCAATTCTGTGAAGAAATTCATTGGTAGCTTGATGGGGATGGCATTGAATCTATAAATTACCTTGGGCAATACATTTTCACAATATTGATTCTTCCTATCCATGAGCATGGTATGTTCTTCCATTTGTTTGTGTCCTCTTTTATTTCACTGAGCAGTGGTTTGTAGTTCTCCTTGAAGAGCATTCTTATACACCAGTAACAGACAAACAGAGAGCCAAATCATGAATGAACTTCCATTCACAATTGCTTCAAAGACAATAAAATACCTAGGAATCCAACTTAGAAGGGATGTAAAGGAAAAAATGTATTTTCATCTATTTCTTAGCCAGGCAGATTTGCCCTGAGGCATTTATGCTTTTTCCTTTTGTGAAAAGCATACACATATATTGTAGATGTTTTAATGTAGAATTCAGAATTCTGAGTATACATATGAAACAATAGTGCTATTTCCTATCATAATAAGTGTTCCTTGATGGCAATTTAGCACAAAGGTTAAAAATACAGAGTAGCCAGTCTAATATTCAGAATCTACAAGGAACTAAAACAAATTTACAAGAAAATACCAAACAACCCCATCAAAAAGTAGGCAAAGGATATGAACAGATACTTCTCAAAAGAAGACACTTATGCGGCCAACATATGAAAAAATGCTCATCATCACTAGGCAATAGAGAAATGCAAATCAAAATCACAATGAGATACCATTTCACGTTAGTTAGAATGGCAACTATTAAAAAGTCAGGAAACAACAGATGCTGCGGAGGATGTGGAGAAACAGGAACACTTTTACACTGTTGGTGGGAGTGTAAATTAGTTCAACCATTGTGGAAGACAGTGTGGCAATTCCTGAAGGACCTAGAACCAGAAATACCATTTGACCTAGCAATCCCATTACCTGGTATATACCCAAAGGATTAGAAATCCTTCTACTATAAAGACACATGCACATGTATGTTTATTGCAACACTATTTACAATAGCAAAGACTTGGAACCAACCCAAATACCCATCAATGATAGACTGGATAAAGAAAATGTGGCACATATACACCATGGACTACTATGCAGCAACAAAAAAGAATAAGTTCATGTCCTTTGAAGGGACATGGATGAAGCTGGAAGCCATCATTCTCAGCAAACTAACACAGGAACAGAAAACCAAATACAGCATGTTCTCACTTATAAGTGGGAGTTGAACAGTGAGAACACATGGACACAGGGAGGAAAACATCACACACTGGGGCCTGTCGGGGGCCGTGTGGCAAGGGGAGGGAGAGCATTAGGACAATACCTAATGAATGTGGGGCTTAAAACCTGTAAGACGGGTTGATAGGTGTGGCAAACCAGCATGGTGCATGTATACCTATGCAACAAATCTGCACGTTCTGCACAGGTATCCCAGAACTTAATGTTAAAAAAAAAAAAAAAAAAAAAAAAATTACAGAGTAGCTAATAGGGCCTAACTTTGATCCTGATTGTAAATTTGGAATTCATTCTGGCAGGCAGGAGTCTGCATTTGAAGCAAGAGTTGGTGTTGTATATTGGGATTGTATTACTCTACTGTTTACTATCACTACTCCATGATGGAACACGATTGATCATTCTGGGTAGTTCAGGCTACCTGGATCTTCAGAGAAGCATAGTGCCCTGCATATAGAGCTCAATAAACATGTGCCCCATTTTTGAAAGTTAAATTCTTTTTTCTTCTTTTTGAATATGATCATGCATCTCTGAACTCTTAGCCCTCCAAATGTGGAAGTTTCCAGTACAAGGGTCTTATCTTTTTGTTTTGTATTTGCTCTGGAGTTTGTTTCTAAAGAGGTTTATAACAAGTACTCTCATTTCTCCCATACCTAAGTTCTCTATACTTTGGGTTCTTTAGCCTGCCTATTCCTTGTGCTTTACTTTATTGTTCCTGTTGTAAGTTAGGGCTCTTGTTCCTTCTGTGGGAGGGAATTCCCTCCACAATTTTACCTGCTTTTGAAAAAGAACTTTTCAAAAATACTTCTGATGTTATTTAGTTCAAAATGCTTTTCTTAGATTGTTGGCTTGATGATACGAATGCAACGTCTACTTCTAGGAATAATATATTTTATAGTTCTAGGCCTCACAGAATTATGCTGCAAACTGACACATATCAGACAGAAGAATGAATGTACTGCTTTGACTGAAGTAGTTGGGCATATGGCCAGAGTGAGTGTGGTATAATACTGAAAAGCAAAGCAAGGCTGGAATTACATTTGGTTTTGTAAAGTGAAAAGTTGCTACATGTGTTTGTGAAGAAGTACTGAACAGTACTGTGAAGAAGTTTGTGAACAGTACTGTTCAGGGACGTGGGAGTTCAGTCTTCCAGCAGAGTTCTTTGCAATACAACTCTCTAAATGAGTACCTATTGACCAATTGGATGGATTAGAATGGGAGTATGGCAGAGAGAACAATCAGGAAGGAGATATGATAGTCTGGGTGAGAAATAATGGTGCTAGAATATAAACAAAAGGCAACAGGAATATAATGAAAGGGGCAAGCTTGTTGGGTAGTCCTTTTTCTCCTTAATTTTTTAAAGTGACACATTTAACATATTCTCCTCTTTTTTTTTTTTTTTTTTTTTTGACAGGGTCTTGCTCTGTCCCCAGGGTGGAGTGCAGTGGTGCGATCACAGCTCATTGCATCTTCGAACTCCTAAGCTCAAGCCCAAGGGATCTTCCCACTTCAGCCTCCTGAGCTGGGACTATAGGCATGCACCATCATGACTAGCTAATTAAAATAAAAAAAAATTTTTTTTGTAGAGGTGGCGTCTTCCCTTCTTGTCCAAGCTGGTATGGAACTTCTGGGCTCAAGCAATCCTCCCGCCTCGGTCTCCCAAAGTGCTGGGATTGCACGCATGAGCCACTACCCCTAGACAACAAATCACTTTGAAACATACAGAGCAATTTCCAAAATATGACTTTTGTTCAGTTCAAATAAGAATCTTCATTTCTGTATTTGCCTATTTGTAACCTATATTCATTGTTGAGTATAAAATCCTTTCTTACATCTAGTGGGAAAAACCAAGACTCTTCTCTAACTGTTCTTTTAAAAAATTATTCAAAATAGTTTTATATATTATGAAAGTATTAGATAAGCATAGATGCTTTTCATAATATCTGTAATAAGCTTTAATTAAGTTCATTTATCACAGTAAATTCCTTTCTAGATGCATTTTCCCAAATTACGAATTATTTTCTTAATGTGTGCCATATGATTTAAGATGCTACAGGTTTTTAAAAAACCCAGGGTATTACCTTCGACCTCAAGATGCACAAGAAATAAATATGAAGAAAAAAATAACAATATAAGAGGAAATATGCAAAATGTGAAGTAGCATCCGCACCGGGTTGTCCAGGTGTTCACAAGGGGAGCAATTACCGCTTTCTGCAGAGGGTCAGCAAAGGTTTCAGGAAAAAGAAGGATTTGAGCTGACTCCTCATGGGAGTCAGAGAGTAAATCAGGAAGAAGCATTCCAGGTGGGGAGATGACAGGAACAATGGCCAGTAAGGGAAAGCTGTCCTTTCTAACAGGGAAGCGAACACCACAGCCACCTACCCCGTGTTTCCTTCGGGAAAATGTCACAGTACTCTGCTTGCTGCATGCCCTTGTTTGCTCAGGGTGCATGGAGACCTGAAGTGGTTTGGTAGAAGGTATATAGGAGCTAAAGTCAAAGCCCAGTATAAAGCACTTGACCTTTTCTGCTGCTCAGGTCAGCACTTCAGCTACCTCAGGGTGGCCATTGCACAATTGCGCGGCCCTGGTTCCAGATGGGTCGGTCTGTGAACAAGTCAGCAGATGGGCCAGGCAAGCATGTCCTATGTCTAGACATTCAACCTCAGCCTTTCCTTCCCTTCTATGGTTAGAGATCTCAGCTTTGCCTATGATGTCTGTATGCCCAGGTAATTCCCAGGTGGGTTTTCTGACAGCTTGTGCAAACGTGAATACAGAGTATGATGATTTCACAAGTCTAGGCACTTCACTCACTAGTTGCAATTTCTTTTTCTCTTTGCAGAACCAAATAGATCATATTTCCTATCTATTATTCATTCAGTTAATAAGAGTTCTTGAACACAGCTATTTATTATACACTCTTCTATTTGGCGGCTTATAAAGAAATAAGACAAAGCCTGCCTTGTAGAAGCTTTCAGTAAGGTGAAGGAGACGTGCAAATAGATGATCACCATAAACAAAACCTATTGTTTAGAAATAGCATTTCAGAGTATCAGATGTTTAGAAATAGTGTTTCAGAGCATCAGATGCTAGCACCACTCTCATTGGGGATGATCGGCTATTTATGGGTGGGAAATAGTACTTAGCAGAGACAATGGAAGGGAAAGGGAGAGGGGAAATAAAGAAAGACTAACTTTGGGCTACATATCTGCAATTAAACTTTACCCACAGATTTTCGAACAGGCAACAAGAAAGGGCAGTCCATGAAATCCTTGAGGAGTGCTTCATTTAGGAGCTGACTATCTGATGAGTGACGCTGAGTTAATTACAACCAGGAGCGGCAACATCAAAATAACATTACAGGAGCACAGTCCATAAACCATGTTGCATGAGCAATGCAAAAGGATGGGCAGGCATGGTAACTACTAATGCCCCAGTAAAGCCTCCCTTCCATTCTTAGCTATGCTAAAGCAGCGAGAGGCCCCATTACACAGGCTAAGGTAAGAACAGTTGTCTCTTCTACTGTGCCTCTCACATACATCATATCTACGCTTTGCAGAGAAAGCACTTGCAGTATTTGGTTGCAGTATTTTGTTCCATTACACATGACTTATTCTGATCACAGAGTTATCAGCTCTTCTCAGGAATCTGTTTCAAGTTGATATAATTACAGTGCATTTTGGTCAATCATGTAAAACAGCAATTTCCTTCTTCCTCTGCTCTACATTTCAGCAACTTAAAAGGTTTCTCTCTTGGATTGAAGCTTTACATCAGCATGTTCCAAGCTGCATTTTCTGCTAACAAATTCTCTCTATACTCAGGGAGACAATTTTCCAGTTACGTAATACAACCCCTTGTAAAATTACAAAGGCAAAGCCACACCACTCTTGATTGCATTTAGAAGAAAGGGTTGGACTTCTCCATTGTCCTAATAAAAGCAGCTTAAATACATATGGAATATCCATCTGAGTAACTTCTTTTATTAGAATGGAAACTTGCTGCCACACTGACAGAGTGGACAATGATGTAACACTTCGGACATAGTTGGTGCCTAACATCCGATCAGAATCGCACACAAGAGACAGGAGTGTGGCTCAAACCCTAGGCTACATTGCAAAGGAGCCAGATACCTATCTGTGGCTGTTCTCATAGCCAAAGGACTGCACACACTTAACCAATGGGAGGAAACAGGCCCTGCCATTTACCAGCCACAATACTGAGTGAGTTACTGTGGTAACCACCAGGGTAGGGAAGGGCTTCTCAATGTTCCCAAACAAATGTACGAGCATATTTTTTAAAGACAAAAAATGTTTGCACTCATTGAAGCATTTTTTTCTAAATTAGCTGAGAATCATGACTGCAGCATTTTGCACTGTCTTCATTGTGTGCTCAGTGATATTCTATTTTAAACTAGTCTGTGACTCAGTCTCAGCATAGATATACCACTTCCGCTTGTTTGAGTACTTCTGAAGATATGGCCAAAAGAAAGATATGTCTGTAAGAAATAAAAATGGCTTGGCTGCCTTAAAAGTCTCACGCCTGTAATCCCAGCACTCTGGGAGGCTGAGGTGGGCAGGTCATGAGGTCAGGAGATCGAGACTATCCTGGCTAACATGGCGAAACCTCATCTCTACTAAAAAATAATTAAAAAAAAAAATTAGCTGGGCATGATGGCGGGTGCCTGTAGTCCCAGCTACATGGGAGGCTGAGGCAGAAGAATGATGTGAAGCCAGGAGGCGGAGCTTGCAGTAAGCCAAAGTTCACGCCACTGCACTCCAGCCTGGGGGACAGAGCGAGACTCTGACTCAAAAAATAAAAATAAAAATAAATTAAAATAAAATGAAATGGCTTTGCTGCCTTAAAAGTCTCAAGACAAGGTGCTTGAAAATTCTAAAATCTCAAATTTATGCGGTGCCTTTATTTCCAAAGCAATTTTATATCTATCATCTTCTTAACGAATACTGAACATTCTGGTGAGTGGAGGCTTTAGAAATATATTTGTACACTATACAGTATATATGCATATATAGTATATGTACATATATATGCATATATACTGTATATATCCATATATAACTTATATATTATACATTTGGTGCAAAAGTCATTGTGGTTTTGGCCATTACTTTCAATGGTGCCTAACACTCAATCTTTTAATGGCCAAAACCACAACTACTTTTGCACCAACCTAATATAACTTATATAGTCCTATCTTTATATGAATATGCAGTAATTGAATTGCAAAGGGTTGTATTGGGGTAGATGATAGGATTTATCCTGAGGCTACATTTGCATAGCACACACTCTGCTGCTTTTTAGTTAGATCATATGATTATTTGGGGTGCTTTGGGAGAGGGAACTGATGGAGAATGGCAGTGGGAAGCCATTCCAAGCCACCCCTTTGGCACTGCCACCAATCCCTAAGCAAATCAGTGAGATAGGTAAAGAGCATTTCTGGTGTCACCCCTGACTCACTTCTTAGTTCAGTAGCATTCCTGTGCTCTCTTCTGCCTTCTCCCATTTAGCTCTGCTTTTGGAAACACATTCACATCCATCATTCATCCTTATTGTGACTTCTACTTTAATGTGCCATCCGTCAAAATGTGTCCTCTCTTATAAGGATTTCAGCAATCAAAAAGGAGATCAGAAGGTTTGTTTTTGTTTAGGATGAAAATGCAGCGGATCCTTACCACCAAAGCCAGCCTTAAGTGCCACTTTTCCCCCTTCACTGGCAATTTATGCCACAATACACTAGGCTACATAAAAATTCCACCTTTGTGTCAAAGGAGGTGAAGCACTTTGAGGAACCGAGACGCAGACTGGGAGCCACTGGTTGCAATTCCAGTGCTGCCGCTGACTCACAGTGTAAACTGGTGAGACTTGTAATTTAATCCCTCTGTCTTTTTCCTCAGCAATAAAATGGGACAATTTGATTTGAGGGAGAGCAGCACACAAACTTAATATTTGAGTTTGTTAGCCATAAGGGAGAATAGACCTTGCCTTTTGTATTCTAAAGGCCCCAAATTCCATCCTTTCTAGAGGTGGGAGACTGCTAGGAAAAGTTGTATACTGATGATAAGTGGTGATGAGCCTAATGAAACTCCCTGCAGAGATTTCTGTGAATGTGCCATGAACAAAGATTATTAGTAATTACCTGAATATTACACGTGTTCCTCAATAAACACTTAAGAAGCCCACTAATGAATCAGAGATTAACAGACTAAAGGTTTGCAATTACAGAACACATTAAAAGGATAACTGTAGGAAGATTAAATAAAGATTTTAATTCACTGTAATTAGCCTTTCTTACTGAAATTAGATGTTGCGCCTACAGAGTATGTTTGCTTTCTTATGAGTTGGTTGAGCATAGCCAAAGTCAGACCAAACATGCAAAGACATGTCTGAGGTTTTGAAATTTACGTGTACACACCGACCTCACCAACTCTGGGCAAAGACCCAAGAAAGCACATCTTCAGAAGAATTCCCACCATGTATGTTTGTTTTCCATTTTCTGAAAAATCACCATCCAAGAGAAGAAATAGCATCTTTCCACAGGAGATAAGCACTGGGGCCTGTGCCTTTCTCATCCCTCCGGAAAGAGCACATCAGATGGTGGAAAGATGACACTGCTGGTTTTGAACATAGTTTTTTTTTTTTTTTTTTTTTTTTTTCTTTTTTTTAGCAAGTACTGGGCAGGGATGGGTGGGGGATGGTTTCCTTCTAACATTGCTCTATGTCCATAGCTTTACTCTTCCAAGTTGAAGTATCTTGTAATGTGAATGGTAGTTTTTTAAAAAATTTAGCTGCGGCAATTTTGTTTTCACTTCAGATTAAATATAACAATAATCTACACTGGCTGGGTGTGGTGGCTTGCGCCTGTAATCCCAGCACTTTGGGAGGCCGAGACAGGTGGATTACTTAAAGTCAGGAGTTTGAGACTAGCCTGGCCAACATGGTGAAACTCTATCTCTACTAAAAATACAAAAATCAGCTGGACATGGTGGCAGACACCTGTGATTCCAGCTACTCAAGAAGCTGAGGTAGGAGAATCATTTGAACTCAGGATGTGGAGGTTGCAGTGAGCCGAGATCATGCCACTGCACTCCAGCCTGGACAACAGAGCAAGATTCTGTCTCGAAAACAAAACAAAACAAAACACCAAACCAAACCAAAACAAAAATAATAATAATAACTACATAACATTGCCTTAGCACTGACTGAGATCAACAGGGCCTCTAATCATGTTCAAAGGTGTGGTTTATAGTTCCAGACATGAATTTTTGTCTCAGTATTTACTGAGCTCCCCATCTGTACAAGGAACAAGGTTAAGGGTTTGGAGGCCCCAAAGATGAATAACACCCAGGTCCTGCCCTCTAGATGAGAACAAACCAAGGTGGGGGACAGGAGATGTTAGTAATTAACTATAAAACAAGGTAGAATATGCATGTTAAATAGAGATTCTAGGAACTTGGTTCACCTGCAATTTAAGCATTGCCTTTGCTTGTTGCTTTCACATTCTAGGCCTGGCATCAATTAACACTCCAGAATAAAGCTAACAAGTCCACCGAGGTCATGGAGTTTGGCTCTATCCAAGCAGTGATCACTGACTGAGGTTCAAAAGCAGTACTCAGACATATTTGGCTGCTTATCAAATTATTCTAAAAATCTAGGGAAAGATAGATACTTTTCCTGATTGTTGCTTAGTCATTTCTGCAAGACACAGAAACCTATACCCGGTTAAAATTAAGACGTTCTTTGCCTGTTTAGAATCTGTATGTCTTTATTAGGTGTAGGTGGGCAGGGGTATGCATTGGCTTAACATTTATATACTGTAAAGAAGACCAATAAATGTCTCTATGTTATTATAAAACAGTTTATAATTTGAAAAAATATGTATCCTGGAGTGCTCAGTCAGCCTAGATAATTACTACAGATAAAGTAACAACATCTTGGCAAGGCCACAAAGGCACAGAAAATCCTCTGTGCTATGTAATTTTGAACATGTTTTTTAACAGAGCCTCAAAAATACTATCTCTCTGAAATATCAGATCAACCCTGATAGCCTGAACATACTTTAAGTAATTTCCTGTGATCCTAGACACATCTAATTGCAGTTCCTTTCACAAGCCAAGGAGATTTAAAGACTGATATTTTGTGACTGTACACTTTACAATTCACAGTCTTACAGTACACTTAAATATCCTATAAATAGTTTGTCATTTTGTCAACCACAGATTTCATTACAATAAACATTTACTTCCACATCCTTCATGAGTAGGGTGAAATAGATCTAGTTTTGTACATCTTTCACAATTACAAGACATATGGTATTTCTAGTATTTAGAATCTATGAAAATTTGAGATTGCAAAATGAATTGTGATAAGAGAGCTTATTCCACCATCTGGCACAAGTTCTTCTACTTGTTTATATTACTTATGGGATAATAACTAACACACTGACAATATAATTCTAAAATTTATCTTAATGACAATATGCTAGTTAACAAGTCAGAGGCAAATGATCATTAGAGATTACAACCTAAATCTAATAATGTTAAACCACAAGTAATAAAATAGGCTAATTAACATAGCTGTATAATTAAAACGCTCCAAGCATAAACTGGTCTCCATGAAACAAAAGCTTGACTAGCATAACTTTCAATTATTTTGCTTTGTAAAATACATGTCACATCATAAAACTATGCTTAATATCAGATTATCGTGCGACCACTCTTTGAACATACATATGTATATATGTATACACATATTTAAACTTCATATTTAATGTGAACAAATGACTTCAAATCCACATGCTCTTACTACATTGTCCCACCTGCACTGACCTAGGCTGGCCATTACAGTGGTTAATTACCATGAGTCCAACTCATATTTGGGAAATGGGGGAAGGATGAATCAGACTGGAAATAGAACCCATTATCAAGGTAATAGAACAGAGAGGATCATACCAATCTCAGCAATCAACTATTAAAATTACTATATTCAAGACAAGTATCATAGTTTTCCTGCATTTTCCAAGAAATTACAGTTTTAAAAATTTGACCTCCCAACCCAAAAAAGTTACCTGTGCATCTTCTCTCTCCGATCCTCCCAAGCAACCCCCTTGAGTCCACAAGTTTTTCCTGTATTCACCAATAGCATCTACTGCCTAGTGAATAAGCACAAAACACCATCCTTACCTGTTGAACCTTAGCTCATTGTTCAGAATGAGACTGAAGTTCTTGGTTTCTAGCTTCCATAACAGATTTCCAGAACAGGGAATTTGAATGTAGTTAAAACTGCCAGAACCTTCTCACTGGCCCTGGGAACTGAGCCACTCTACAGAAACTATGCACTAGAGAACAGGAGCCAGGGGCCCAGTGAGGGAGTCTGTTGGAGAATATGGAGTCTCTGGAGACTTAATATACTATTCTATTTTATTTTAAGTGATCAAGTGTACCTACTGTATAGTTTATTTAGCACTGATAAGGATGCTTTTCAATAATATCAAAGAAAGAAAGACAAAAAGAATGTGGGTTGCTTGACATTCATAAGCATAATTGCTCATACTAGGAAAAAATTGGGGGAATGGAGATAATAAGCTTGGCTAATAAGGAAGAAAATATGCTTATTCTTATCATAGTGGTGGAAAATTTCAAGGGAGGTTTTTATTTTTATATCAAGACTGACCTCACATGTTACCAAGATTTGGATTGGTTGTTACCAGTTTTCAAATGAGGACACAATTTTCAAAAGCATATCATGGATGGATTGAACCCCAAACTGACAAACAAATGGTAGTCATACTGCTTACTTTTATATCATTTTCAACGTTGAGAGCATTCTTACATATATAATCTATCCCAGTGTGTCCTCTAGCTTCACAGTTTCCTTATGTTTGTAGGATTAAGATCACTTAGAAAAGAAAAATGCCAGTTTGGAGCTAAAAGGGCACCGGGCTAGAGTAAGCAGTTTTCTGTTTCCAGTGGTACTGTACTAAAAATTTCATCTCTAGTTCAGTGAGTGACCAGTAAAAGTGCTTCTCTGAAGTCAAGCTTTTTCATTAGTAAAAAGAGAATCACTTAAATATCATCCAGCTGACAATGAAGTTTACCTCTGGAATCCAAAAAAAAAAGCAGCCCTCAATGAACTGTGCCGGGGAGAGCGAGCCAGGCTTCCAAGAAGCTGTGTCCATTTAATTTGATTCCTCACTGCCAGGGGTATAGACTGTGAATGGAGAGAGATCTCCCCTTCGGGGAGAAGAGATGGACATCTTTGTAGGAGGTTTTAGATGCAGGTCTGTTTGGAGAGCAAAAGACATCATGTGATCTCATGTGATCGATCTCTTTTAGCCTTCTCCGCATAACTAACTGCATTGATACATTCTGGACAACAACAACAACAATAAAAGATCTGTCTATATTCATCTATTCCATGGGGCTTCCTTGTTTCCAAGTGTTTAAGTGCATACTGAATGCCTGAGGAATATCATCAAGGCCAGTATAAACTAATGAGCTCTGTAGCTCTCTTTCTCTCTCTTTCATGATCTCTTCCTCTTTCTCTTAACTAAATGCCTTTAATAATAAACATTCCATTATGTCATGAACTCACACTCAAAAGAGACCCAGTGGAAGAGTGTGGTTTCATCATTATCATCAAATTACATGTTAAAAACAGTCAAAAATCACTTAGAATACTGGCAACAGAAGAGATG
The DNA here is from genome assembly GCF_047675955.1 of Chlorocebus sabaeus. Taxonomy (NCBI): domain Eukaryota; kingdom Metazoa; phylum Chordata; class Mammalia; order Primates; family Cercopithecidae; genus Chlorocebus; species Chlorocebus sabaeus. The sequence goes on from NC_132927.1 coordinate 13,276,356, forward strand.
CATGAATTAATCCGACCTAGTACCAGGCCCAACTTGTCCACAGAACTCGAACAAGAAAACTATGCTTCACTAATTAACAAATGTTTAATGAAAGACAACTAACATGTTTGGCAGTATTATAGGCAGGTGCTTTGCTGGGTTGCAATAACACTATAAGACAGTCCAAGTCATTTAATTTTGTAAAATGCTGACTTTAGCTAGCAGCTTTTACACAAATGTAATTTTGCATTTTAAAACATAATTACCTTTGGAAAATAACTCTCTGTTCTACAAATTGAGATCTAGATAATTGGGTGTCATGGGAAACCTAGGTTTCCTAAAATATTAAAAATTAAACATAATGCATGCTTTTAAAATGGGACCCAAGTTAGAAATCTACATGAATATCTAAGAGTTAAATCTCCTCCTTTAAATTTCCGCTGGGGTGAATTGTCATATCTAATGAAACTCCCCTCACTCTCATTCAACGAATCCTCCTGAAATTTAAGTGGGCAGATTCGAGTTAAACATTTGGAATTTCAGTCACTCCCAAGTAACACATTATTATTGAATATAAAAGAGCAAAAAGTATTCTCAAATACTGGAATTTACAGATAATTCAAGCCAACAAACATTCATTGAGTGCCTACACTGTACTGGGCACCTACGTGTTAAACTCTGCTTTACTAAGACACCAAGCCTCTCACAGAAGTTTGTATTACAATAAGACAGACACGTAGCATTCAAACATTAATAACAGGCAAGTCTTCCCAGGTTTGTCTTATTCTTGCTTGCCTCCTTGAATAGTACACAAGGAGCCCAATGCAGCATTTTTGGGGTCAGTGGGGACCTCTTGAATGGGAATTACCCTCCTGTTCTGTTACGCAGTGTTTTCTTCTAGCTTGGCAAGGCTTGGGCAGGCGAGTCCCTACGCTAATTGCCTCATATTGCTTTTCTGATGGTTTTCTCTGTATAGTTTTGTGCTGTTTTCTCTCTTTTTGCTAGGCAGTGAGGTCTCATTTCTTGCACATCAGTGTGTTGGCCTCTAAGTCACTCCCTCTGCTCCAGGCGCCTCCTCCCACTCTTTCTCAGCCACATTCCTCCTATGTGCTTTAATTCACCACTCAAAATCAGCAGTGGACTAAGGACCAGAGAACCCAGCTTGGTTATGGCTCTTTGTGAGGGCCTGAGGGGCCACACCATGAGTGAAGTCCACGGACGTTAGTGTCTGGCCTTTGCAACATCAGTGTGGGCTGTTCACAGATCTTTTTTTTTATGTGTTCTGTTTCTCATTTCCACGTCAGAGAGTTGAGGTTCAAAGATAAGTGGCCTCTGGCTAAGTCTGAACATTCCCTGAGAATAGGCTGTCCTGGGGGGAGGAGGAGTCATACGGCCTCCATTTTCCTGTAGTGTTCTCTCCCATAGGCCCAGGTGGTCACTCTCAGGTATAGCCCCTCTTGCACCATCAATGGCCTGTGGCTATGTGTGCCTGTCCCTTCCAGATCCCTCTACTCTAAGGGCTTAATAGTGTCCCGTGGCTCCTGGAAGCCAAACAAGATCTAATCACAACTTTGGATGAGGATGGGGATGAGGACGAGGACAACGACACAAAGCACAGCTGACGCCAGCCTGAATGATTCCCTCTTCCTTTTGTTCCCCTGTTTGTTTTGTGGATTGCGTTTCTGTTTGCTTCTTCAAGTAAAATGCCCTTCTGTGCTTTTTATGTTTGTTTCTCACTTCTGCATTATGGACTATGTGGTATGTGTCTGTTATTTAGATTTTCATAGATGTATGTTTAGTTTGACAATTTGACAAAAGTATGAAAATGTCTGTTGAAAAACCTTTATATTTTCAGAATTCAGCCCGAATCACTGTGGTTTTTCTGTTGGCTGTGGTGGTACTGCACTATCCCTTTCGATGGAAGAAAAGAGAAAGAAAGAAAAAACCACCACAAAGTGTTCTGCTTCCCAGTACAAATGCTTTTGGGCCTACTAAGCCCACTCTTACTCATGTGCATTAGGTCAAATTCTGGCTGAAATCATGGGACAGCTGCAACTTCATGCTTTGAAATCTCAAAAAAATCTTGATATACTCTCTAGGGTAGTTGGCAGATCTTTCCTTTTTTGTGTTTTAATTTTCCTTAATATAGACAAATTTTGAAATAAGGCAAGGGAAGAAATGAGTACCTTCAGTGGCGAAATCAGTATATTCACAACTTTAAATATGTAATGCCAAGATAACTTTCTACAATGAAGATTGGTTCAAATAAATATTTGTCAGTGGTATTACTTGTGTCAGGTTAGGTTTCAGTTAACTATTAAGAGAGTTAAAAGGCTATGAAAATAACATGGTGTTTATAATTTTTGTTAAATTGATAATAAATGTAAAAAAAGCTATGCGGTTTCTGAAGATGTTTTTAAAATTTACCACAGATAAGCAAGTATACAGTTGAAGATACCACACTTTTACACTCTAGTGCAATACAGACAAAACAATTTCGAATCCCAAGTTTAAACTTTCTGGAAAGTTGAAGGCACAAGATGACTTTTTTGTTACATTGTTACATGTCATAGTTACATGACTATTTTGTTACCTCATCCTAAATGAGTGTGGCTTCATGCCTTCGTCAAGGGATTTGGTGGCTAGGACTGATATGTCTCAAGGTGACTCACATAAAGCGGGAGGTGGTTTATGACAGAGACCATGTGTGGCAATGTGAGGTCTTCTTCTGGAACTGGGACTGAGGTATGGATCCATGAGGAATTATGCAGATGGGATCAACTGTCCACTAAAACCTCCTGCTCCCTTTTTTGTCATATAAAGTTGATTCTAGAAGACATACACCCAGCTAGATATATCCAGGGATACTCCCAGTTCCCTGTACATCCATGGATAGCTCATGTGACTAGCTCCTATCAGTGAAATATAAGCAGAAGTGACATGTACCACTTCCAGACTGAGGCTTTTAAGAAGTGACACTTCTTCATTTTCTTTTTTGTTTCACCTGCACGATACACCTTATGAGACACATGTCACATCAAGACTGTATCACTCACAAGTTGGAAGCAGAGGGTTCCAAAGCACTAGTGGGTACAGAGCCACAGATAGGAGGAGCCTGGATCCCTAAATCACACACTGAGGAAAACCAGCTACCATCCAGGAAAACCTATTTTGTACTATTGAAGTGACTCTACTTCTACGAGTCAAATTGCTGAAACTTAGGGATTTTTTGTTACTGCACTGGGTGTGTCTTAACTGATACAAGAATTGGAATTGTACTGTGACTCTGTCTCTCTACAAGTCCTCTTTAAAGATGGTTCCTCCTGGTCCTCATGCTTCCTGCTCCCTCATCACACTGACTTTGATAGACCAGTGCCAAGTCTTGGTGTACTATGACGCAAACCTAGTGCCCACCACCTACTCCTTTCTGTACCACGTGTACCAAATATCTTTCATCAGCTCTTCCAGATCCTCTCTCTACCCCTTTCTCTGTTTGTTTGGTTTTGTTTGTCACTCTGTCCCCCAGGTTGGAATGGGGTAGTGAGATCTCACCTTACTGCAACCTCCACCTCATGGGTTCAAATGATTCTCATGCTTCATCTGCCTGAGTAGCTGGGACTACAGGCGTCCAGCACACCCGGCTAGTTTTTTTAGTTTAGTAGATGTGGGGTTTCACCACGCTGGCCAGGCTGGTCTTGAACTCCTGAGCTCAAGTGATCCACTCACCTTTCCCTCCCAAGGTGCTGGGATTACAGGTTTGAGCCACCACACCTGGTCACTCTCTAACCCTTTCTACTCTGTTCCTTCCCCTGAGAGGTGATTTGAATTGATTGCCTCAAAAGAGTCCTATGTTATCCTACTTCCAGCTGAATTTGGTTAATGAAGAACCCTGGCAGGTGACAAGGAGGCAGGAGAATGGGTTTGGAATATTTATTCATCTGGTTCCTTCCCACAAGGCTTCCTCAGGCTTGCTGGCTCTGTCAACAGGAGTTCACTGTTCCTATCAAGGAGACTTCTCAAAGATAAAAAGTTTTCATCTTTGAAGTTTTTCATCTTCTCCTTCACACATGCCTTGGAGTGACACCTCTACCTCCTGGTGCTGGTAGCCCCAGGATCCTGAGTTATTCCTTGTGGTTTTCTTTTACCCTGACCAAACCTTTGCATTTAACTCATGTATAAACCGTCTTCAATTTGTCCTACTTTTGGAGTGCCATCTGTTTCTCTCACTGCAAAACCATATCACAGTTACAATTCTCTAGGAGGTTATCCTTGGGTCAGCTGTCTAATGCTGGTTCCTTTAACCATGTCCAGGAGATAGAGACATCATGCAAACATGCTACCAAGCTCAACCCCTTCAGCAGAGGCTGAGTGGTGGCGGCTTGCCAAGGAGGGCATTTGCAGACACTTCAAAACAAGCGGTGTACAAATAGTACACCTTCATATTTTCTGGTAAAACTTTCCCTCTTTTCACTCCTCCTCAGCTATATGACTGATGTTGTCCGCTGTTGCATTTTTTTTTTTTTTTTCTGGTGGATTGCTTCGCCACTGAGAGAGCTGACACTTGCTTTCTACACGACTGTGTACTGTGACCAGTGCATATTTCTAGTACAACACCATGCAGAATCCAAGTCATTACATTGAAAAATGAAAATGTTCATAAAAACAGTAAGAGAGAAACCATAGAAATAACCACAGAATCCGATTTTCACCACATTACTTCTTAGGCAGAAAAAAATTCTTTGTACCAAACTAATTCATTAGCTATGCCATAGAGTATTGCATCCAAAGAACTAATCACAATTTTCTCTTTCACATTTTTTGAAGATCATTCACATTTGTTTTATTAGCATTAGTTCACAGCAAAAGATGCTACCTAAGCAACCATCTGGATGAGAAATTATTACTCCACACATCCCATCACTGTTATTCAGTGTGAAAAGTGCCTCATAGGTGGAAGTGGGGAGGGTTCAGTAAATTATCTAACCTTAGGTGTAACAAAGATTATGTGAATATCCAGGGACAGAATCCAAACATTTCATTTTAAGGGCTTTTTTCCCTCTAATTATTGTTTCCTATTACACTACTAAGTCTTTGGTGATAACATATGTATCCTTTTCTCTTTTTTCAGGGAAAGGGGTACTAGAAAGCAATCATATTCCTCTCTCTGGAAAAAGACAAAGTGGGAGAAAACATCTATTTTCACTCTACTTAGTTTTAAGTTTAAGTTGCATGTTTTATGTAAACTGTCATTAAGTTTGAGTAACAAAGTATTTATTTTTCAAAATTAATATATTCCTAAGGCCTACTACTGCTGCCCTTCACCACACATAGAAACCAACATCATCACCTCCTCAATATCCCATATTATCAATTTCATGGCTTGGGATATAGAAAAGCTTAGATTTACTAGGACTTCATCATGGGATTGAAAGTGGCAGAGGGTTATGTTTTTAAAAGTCACAGGTTGATCAAATGGTTCCAGTTTAGTTTCCCCTCTCTCTCAGCTCCCCGCCAAACCCAGCACACACACACTTGCATAGCTAAAATCAGGGAAATAAGTGTGCTTAGAAATTTACTCAGATTTCTAGCAGATCTGTAGACAGCAATTTATATTTGTTTCATCATGTTTTTCCTAAACAATGACTACATATAAAATATCATTAAAACAGCACTAGAGCTTTGAGTAAAATCCATAAAGATTTAAGACTGCACTGTCCAATATGGCAGTCACTAGCCACAGGTGGCTATCAAGCAGTTCCGTGGCAAGAGCAGCTGAGGAAATGGATTTATTTCATTTTATTTTAAATAATTTATATTTAAATTTAAGAACTAAAGAAGGATACAGTAGTTTTCCACTAAACATAACTTCATTGTTTTGCTAGGACTACATTTTACCCTACTTAATCATTGCATCCTGTAAGACATTGTATTGTAGGAAGCAATACTTTGTGCTTTTAAAAACATGGCTATTAGCAAATTCAGTTCTCCTCAGATAAACTTGGTGACTGACTGTACAGTCCCTCATTACTTCAGTTATTAATATAAGTTTAAAATAAAAAAGGCTCCACAGCAAGATAATTTTATTATGCCAGCTTGGAACTGAAAAGATCAAAATGCTTCCTTTGCTGTTTCTTCAAACATTCTTTTGTAAGATGCATCAAACCTTAGAATGAAGATGTCATGTCTATAAATCTAGCAAACTGTTCTAAGAAATCGAAAAATGGAGTCTACTGAATTAAATTTCAAACCAAATTAGGAACATGGAAAAGACTCTTAAATATACAACATTCTCTTCCTTCAAGCTATTTTAGTCACAGCTGAAAAGATCAGTGTAGTCTGTTCCAAGTATAAAATTTTAGAAAGATCAATACACAGATATGCTCAAGTCATTTCCATGCATGTGTCTTTGTTAGTTTGATAAAAGTGAAATAGAATCTTCCAAACATAAGGGACTGTCAGTATAGTCTTAAAGAAAACCAAATCCTTCAGTGGAAAACAGAAATGGCCGGTTTCTCAGGACAGTACCAGAGAGAAGCTGGAGCTGTTTATGGAAAAAGAGTGACTTGAAAATCACCACCAGAGTATAGTGGAAATCAAAAAGTACCGTTTTTTAAATTCCAAACCAACCTAATGATTCTATAAAATAATATACATATCTTCATTATAATGAGTTATGATTTATAACAATGATTTGAGATCTTCCCATATAAATTGTTTGCCTCTTTGTTTTTCCCTAGACAGGACAAGAGACAGAAACTGGAAAGTTTGGGTCATATGGATCATGGCAGCACTGCTATGTCTGGAATTTTCTTATAAATATCCTATTGCTTTGAGGCTCAGGGCATGACTAAAACAGCAGGGACAATCTCATTTGCACTTTTATAGTTGTAGAGGGATTTTCAAGAGTTAAAACAATTTTCCATAATATTCCATATTAACTTAATGAATCTGAAGTGTGGTTATTACACCTTTTCATGCTTTTCTGCAGGCTGATAATTCGGAAGTAACTAGAAAAACAAACAAGATTATAAACAAATGCCAACAGGAAGACATTCTTGGGTACTCAAAAGAATCTACTTTGCAACAAAATTTTATTGCCTGTTTGCAGCTTTATGCCTTTTTAAGATTATTTTTTAAACACTATAAATGACTGTTTCTACCCTTGTGAAAATTATCACTTCAAAGGGACATCTTTTAGCACTCTCTGTAATGACCCAAACAAATCTCAGAAAACAAAGTGGATTCCACCCTTTCTTGTGATTAAGCAATAAAGAATATTGTATCAGAATCTATTTGCACTTCATTAAAATAAATTCTCATTGTTTATCAGCATTTAAATAATTTCATTTTGCTAGAAATTAGAAAAAAAAAAAACCTTGGATTTCATTAAGAGGTAAAACTTCCACAGAAGTTCATTATGGTTAAATTTTCAGTCTATCTATAAAGTGCATAGCAAGCTATATCAGGCATTAAGGATACCAAAAAGAGGATACACAAGGAAGTTTAAAAATCAGAGGTAATGAGAAGGGAATTCAAAGTAAATACACAGTACTATTAAAATAAATTCTATATATATATACACACAGAGAGAAAATAAATAAACACTTAGAGGACATAGGATATACCAACTGAGTTGACAGACGATAGAATAGATGGGGTTAAATGGAGAAAACTAATTTGAAGCAGTTCCCTTGTGATGCCAGGAAGGGCAGCTTCTGGGGCAGTGAGCAAGGTGCTCCCTGGGTGGAGGGAAAGTTCAACCAGCACAGGAAAGGGCCTTGTTAGAGAGCTTTAAAAGGAGAGATGTGTACCTCAGTCAGGGCTGATTACCTTTTTCTAAGAACTAAACTTGAGATCTTTAAATGCTTAGGAATAATGTTCTAGAAGTTTAGAAAAAATGTACCTGTAGATTCAAACAGAAGTAAGTACCTAAATAACAGGCCAAAATAAGAGTAAATTATCAAATAGTTGACATGTATCTACTTAGGAAAGGGCACTGGCTTCTACTGAACTTGGCTCTGTGAGGAGAAAATTGTGCCAGACCAATTTAATTTCCTCTCCCAGTAGAGGGACAGGTTATGTCAACCAACAGGAAGCAATAGTAAAAAAGAATGTTACAATAGGTCAGCCATGAGAAAACCAAAATCTGGAATGCAAATTTGATAAGGGATTTGACAAGGTAAGGATATATGCAGGTACAGCCGTGCTTCTTCTAAAAGTCCAACTTCCCCTATGAAAAATTACTTAAACTTGGGTCAGGTAGACAGCAAAGCAGTAGGCAGACATCTAAGAAATGTGTATGTGCTGGATTAAAACAGAAAATCAGATATATTGCCTAAATTCAGGAGACTCTTGATTTCTTTCAAATATCTAGAAATAAAGAATTCTGTAAATTCTAGTGTACACCTATCCCCTACCTTTGGACCTTTTGGTCATTTGTCTCACAACCATCTTTTAAAGCACTATAAGTGAAGGCACGGATTAATTTTGTAATAGTGCAGCAAAGGGAAATAATAGCAACCTAAGAATATAGTAAAAATAAGTCATCATGATGCACTAAATAAAGCACGATTAGCAAGAAGATCACTAATATTCCAAACTGCAACTAGGTAAACTGCAAAGACCTCTTGTATATTGGGGGGAAAACTGACTTTCCATTAGTAAGGTTTTATTGCTTTTTCACATCTTTTTATCTTTTCTTAGGATTAAGTTCTGGAATATGGTAGAAATAAAAAGGCTTTGGAGTCAGACAGACCTGGGTTCAAATCCTGGCTATGCCACCTACCTACTGCATGAACTTGGGCAGGAAATTTAAGCCTTTCTGTTTCTTTATCTGAAAAAATGATACCTACTTTGCCATTTGCAATGAGGATTAAAAGAGACAATGTGTATAAAATACTTGGTACGTTGATTTCTCAGTAAATACTGGCTCCCTTCCACACCTTTCTCAATCCTGACCTCTCTCCCCTCTTCTCCCTCCCAACTGCCCTTACACTTTGGAAAGAAAGACACAAGAAAAGGCTAAGAATAAAGCTCTGTCTTGTGAAACAGGAAAAGGGACACAGCCTCACTTCCTTTTACTCCTGTTAAAGGTTTTCTGACTCTACAAGGAGCCATTCACACTGGTTTGACATTCTCATGGTGCTTCCCAGTTTTCCATGTCAAATGTCAATGAGATCAACGAAAGGGCCTTTTTGTCAAGTGACATTAAAAAAAAAAAATCTTTTCCTAGACATATTAGGTAAAGAATAGCACAAACACAAGTATGATCACCAACAAATGGCAACTCTATTAATGCCTAAAAAACAATCATCCTACCATGTCAGGTTTACAACTGCAAACGTGAACTGGGAAATCAGACTTTCTGTTCTTATAGATTTGTCCAGTTTTCTAAAGTAAACAAAAATCAATTTCCTAGCCTGGTCTATAACATCTCGATAACAATTTAGCACCCATGCATAAAGAAAGAGTCAGGGATTATAAAATCACTTAGAATGTATTATTTCTAGACTAAGCAGACATAAGTCTTTGAGGATTAATTTCATGCTGAGGGTTAAATTTCACTTTCACGATAGGCTAACCATTGCCTGAGGCTGCACAGATAATGAACCTGCCAAGGGATTAGCAAGGAAACACTTGTGTTATTATAAAGTGGGTGCACTTCCCTTTCTAACCAAGTTCATCCTACGTGACATTAACAAATTACTCCCTCTCTCTGCCCACATTTCAATATAATGTGAGCCAGCAAGTGACCCCAACCAATAGGACACGAGATAAGATCTTCTCAGTGCATGAATGGCTATTAAACTTGTCTGAGAGAGCTGGACCTCCTGCAGGGAAACACAAGGCATTTTATCTCCATAGGGCCCCTGCCTGGGCTGCAGAAACCTTTCATTGGTCATAAAGCCTCTAAATGGCCACAAAGCCAAGAGGTAAGGAAGTCTTAACACAAACATTTAGCCCACAGAAGAGGCACTCACCTGAAAACACAAAGGATACAATTCATTTTTTACAAACACACAAGGACCCTAATATCTTCTAAATAAGAACTTAATGACTTAGCATTTGTGAAAATAAAACATGTTCAGAGAGATTTCTGATATTTCAGATAAATATATCCTGTCCTCAACAGATTTTTCCGAAAATAATAGGTATGTTCAAGGATGGCAAATCTGCTGGCTTTTTTCCATCTTCCTTCTCAGAGGGCCAGCTTCTCCTACATGACCAAAAGTAGATCCTTTCCTGTGGGGTGGACCCTCTCTCCTGAGTGGCACTCACTATTGTCTTCCTTCAAATATGGTACCCAGGCACTTGCCTTATTTTCATTCTTCTTACCTTTGGCTCCCCTCCAGAGTTGGACCAAATATCTTTCACCAGGTGAACAGCCAGCTACTATTGTCAAAATTGAATCTACCTTGGTCTTTCCATTTGGCCATCTCCCTCCTGATTCCACCATACAATGTGTGGGGCAAAGATAATCTAACAGGTATGAAGAATATGTGGCCTGGAGAAGTTATAATTCAGAAGTGTTAAGTATAAATTGGGAGTGCTGTTGAGAAGCTGTCCTGCTATTGAGTGGCCGAACTGCTGCCCAAGTGGAGAAAATGTAGAACAGTCAGGAAATCATTGGCATTTGCTACAACCCAACTTGGTTCAAACCACGAATCTTATAGGAAAGCACAATATAGTTTTCTTATGATATATTAGTGCACTTCTGTTCAAAATACTGTCTTGTGATGAGTAAATAATGCTTTTATAAATTCAAGTTTTTACTTGTCAGCTTGAAGCCTTTAGAATTGAGCCCATGATGTCATTACATTTCAGGTATATTATCAGACTAATAAAGTCTATTGCTCTCTACACAGACGTGTTGATAGCTAACATGGAAGCATTATGTAATGAAGGCAGAGGGATGTGAGTGTTGATCTCCGGGCTCTGCAACCCGGAGGCACTCCATGAGCCCATGGTTGAGAAGGCAGCTTCAGTAGAATGGTGGAGGTGGGCATCAGGGTACCTAGGTGAGAAAATGAGCAGGTGGCAGAGAAAATGGATGTAGGCAGTAAATGTAGCATTCTTCATCAAAAAGTTTGTAGTTAAGAAAAGGGAAGATAGGCAACAACAAGATAACAAGGGGGAATTAACAGAAAGTTTTTCTTTTTGTTTTTGTTCTAAGAGATGCAGGAGATGAACATATTTGTAGTTAGAGGAGAAAATCAGATCAGAGGAAAAACTGAAGGGGAAGAAGAGATAAAGTAAATTATAGAGGAGTAGGATCAGGAGGGACTCGTCTTAGAAAAGAGACCAGATACACCCTCTTTAAAGGCAAGACTAAAGAAAAACAAGAGAAGGAACAGATTGTGAGCCAGAGTAGAAGAATTTTAGGAAAATGGTGTCATATATCCCCAGTTTCCTTAGTAGACAAGAAGGCATGCCACCTGCAGAGTGATGGGAAGGTGTGTGGCTGGAGGCTGTGGTGGGAAGGAAACCTAGGGAAGTCACAGTGGGGAGTGTGGTGGGGACTCACCAAGAAATTAATGACAGGTTTCGCCAAGTTGCAAGGAGACTGGAGAACACTGAGCTGGGGCTAAAAGTGGGTGTCCAGACTGAAACCCAAGTGCAGTGAGAAGGGAGTGGAACACTAGAAGGAGGAGGTGAAGGGCAAGCCTGCTGAGCAGTGCAGAGGAAGTGCGGTACACACACAAGAGGGGAGCAGGGCAAGACCAAGCAGAGGGGATTCCGAGAAGGGGCTGCATTTAGGGTTGCTTTGCCAGTGCAGAGCAGAGAGAGGAAGGCCAGGGGAGGAGCAACGACTGTGAAGACAAAAGGTTAGGTGATGGGTGACACTGGTGATGCTGCCAGGGAACAGGCCCTGAAGTCCTCGAGGGCTGTGGGGCCATGTCCAGTCAGTGATGCGGGCTTGGTGAGCAATGGCTACAGCTGGAGTAAGCAGGGCTGACCTAGCCTTGGATCAGAGAGCTCAAGGCAGCAATGACACCTTGGCTTTGCAGTTCCTTGACTCTCTCAACACCATACTACACCCCTACAACTCACTTGTATAGCTAAAGCTCAGACTCCTCACACTGGAAGACTTTCTACTCCCATGATCTCAAACTTTGCCTTGTTGCTGTCTTGCCCCTCTACTTTTACTGGTGAATGCGCTCTTCAGTCCTGTGACCCAATGTCCATTACTGTCTCTACCTCCCAGTCCCGGGGCAGCAGTGCCTGCAGATGGGCTCCACGCTTACATCCGCACCAGGAACCAAGTCATCACCGTAGAGCCCGTGGAAGTGATTACAGCTATAGGTTTGCTGCACCAACCCTGTGGAAGACTGATGTGGGCAAGTGCTTTCATGGTCATTGTCCTTGAATCTTGTACCAGAAACACCCAGGTCAATCATGAAGGGAACTGAATCAGAGTCAGGAGGTGAAACGTAAGGAAATGGGGCTGGCCAGAGGCAGGCATAGTGCACACAGCTGCCAGGGCCTCACTCGGCATTCTCCTCAGTATGAGGATATGGGCTTGCTGATATGGAGATCAACTAGAGAACAGAGGGGTCACATGTCTGTACAGATTTTCTGCCTTCTTCTGGAGGAGTGAAATAAGTACCCTTTATAAAAGAGCTGTAGCAGAGCACGACACCTTCTCAAACACCGGTGCCAGCAGCTGCCTAGTCCTATTGGGGTCTTTGTGAAGCACACTGGGACACACTGCACCTGCTTTTCCTGTGTGTGACCACCTAGCTTCTACTAAGATTGTGTGTTTTTTGCTAAATAAACTGGGACTGCAATATGGACTTACAGAATGTGACTTCATGGTCTGTTCCTGCCAAGCCATAGCCTACTTGAGCTAACATGCCTGGGGTATGCAGAACAGGACGCCAGAAAGATGGCCTGGGCTACAGAAAATCAATGTTAGAGACAGGAAAAAGTGAATTTCGTGGAGACAGGCAGTGAGGGAAATTTTGATTCTTACATTGCTGTGCCTGAAGTCTAGGCTACAGTATCACAGAGCTATTACTTGGTACATTCTCCAATATTTCTGTCCATGGTAATATGAAATGATGCTTCCCTTTACAGTTATTGAGTGGAAAGTCTTAATTATTTCTTAGTAGTCACCAGTAGAAACACACCTTTCTCCCTTAATAAGAATTTTAGTTGGTTAAGTACATGATGCCAGTACATCTACCAGCCTCTTAATGGAAATTTCAAGTTGTTACAAGGTTAGTGTCATTATCTTGTTCAACACCCCACTTAATGTGGAGTGTACATTCCACAACCTGCCAAAAAGCATTTAGCTGAATGAAGTTCTTTAATCTACATAATTACTATCTACTACATTTACTCTATTTTTATTTGATGTTTCTTTTAAAGGAGTCACTGGAAGTTTATCCAAGATCACTTACTTACAATTATTTACCATTTTCCATATGAAGGTTATTAAACTGTAATTAAAGTGCATTTACAGTCAATTATGACAGACTCTCATTCAAGTAATACTGACAAATTATATTAGAAATCCTCATAGGATTAACATACTTAACTCATCTCTGAAACCAAATTTCAGAAGCAAGTAACGTTTGTGTTTGTATATTCTAGGGGCGCAATTAAGAAACATTCATTCAATATCTACTACAAAGTGGGTATTGTTTCTAGTGAACACAGAACTGAGAACATACCAGTTTCATTTAAGTAATGGACTTTATTTTGACTGTTAAATCATCTCAGTAACTGAAATATTGGGCAAAAGGGACTAAACTTTCCGATAGTTCAATTTAGTAACACGCCACACTATAACATTAATTGACACTCTTTTGCTCTAAAAAATTATTTTGACATATCTGAAACTACTTTCTCAATCTGGCTTTGAATCCAGTCAAATGGAGACAAATACAATTTAGAGAAAAGGTTCCAACACAAAAGGAGATGTGTATCCTGGAGATCAAGGCATACCTGCAGTCGTGTTACTTAATGATGGGGACATGTTCTGAGAAATGCATCAACAGGCAATTTCTTCATTGCACACATATTTTAGAATGTAATTACAAAAACCATGATGGCAGAGCCTACTGCATGTGTACGCTATAGGGAATAGCCTATGGCCCCTAGGCTACAAACCTATTCAGCATGTTACTCTGCTGGATATTGTAGGCAATTGTAACACAATGGTAAGTATTTGTGTATCTAAATATATAAACATGGAAAGAAACAGTAAAAATATAGTATTATAATCTCATGGGACCACCTTTGTATAAGTGGTTGATCTTTGACCAAAACATTGCATGACTGTAGCTCACTTCTGGGAGGTGGTCAAATGATGGTGAGAAATGGATGGCAGCTTGAGGGGAAAGAGATGACTCAAGCCCTACATTCTCCCACAGCAGCAGCACACAGGTGGCCTTCCACAGGGAAACCGGGGCTACAGAACTAACTGCCTGAGAACATTCTTTGATAGGCTTCATTATCACATCTCAGAGTAAAACCGAACTATGGTTAAGAATAAAAGCAAGTTTTTTTTTTTTGAAACAGTATTATTTTTATCAAATAATTATCAAAGGTGTCACTGGGAAAAACCCACATGAGTCAAGCCTTCAGTGTGAGTAGGGGGAAGGGACTTTTCCAGTGGGAAACCAAAAGAAGAGTTTATTTCAACCACAAATACATTTGTCCTTATCTTTTGGAATGAATTGTTTCTGCAGCAAAATAACTATTACGTTATTCTTAGTCAGAATTATCGTTTATCTACCAAAGGTTTCAGTGTTCTCAACATCATTAAAACAAAAACAAAAACGTTTCCCTAAATGGGTAACCCGAACAAATTCCTTACTAGTCTCACTAATGAGAGCAGAAGAATCAGTTTGTTTTGGACAGACTTCACTCATATAAACTTTCTTAAAACGCATCATCCTTCAAATGGCTTGATAACATCGATTTCCTCAGACTAGGCTTTGAACAACCAAATGTTGCTATCTAAAAGTTTTCCCGTTTAATATAAAATGGAATCATGTAACACACAAGCTTCTTAGTCTTTCTAAATTTCAGTAAGTTGTGACTTCCAAAATTTGTAGATGAATAACTTTTTAATAGCTCTGATATCCGATGAGTCAGAAGGAAGGGAGAAAGAACTAAGAATGCATGGGATATCACGGAAAAGAGTGGCAGCTGTTATACTTGTTTTTCAGGGTTTGAATGCAGTTCTACCACTTAGCTCTGTAGCCAAGAACAGTGCTTACCCACTCTGAGTCTAAACTGAAGGACAGAATAAAAATATGTAGAAAAATATGTTTGTCATAAATCAGGCACTAAATAAATGTTAATTGTTTTCCTTTTTGAAATTTTGAGTAAATGAAATTTCCTTTTCTCCTTTTATGACAAATCAACCCAGATAGCCTTGAGTTTCTTGGAGTATAACTGAAGTAGCAACATGCCCTTAGTTTGTCGATTAAATGTAGTATGTAAGGATTTCAAAAACATCAGGTGTCTGTCTCATTAAGACATTATCCTCTTTTTAAAAAAAATCTGAGTATGATCCACTTGAAAAATACACAGAGCTAAACACAAAAGCATATAATTCAGGTCTCGACACAGTAGAAATAAATCTGGAGCTTCCAATTCTACAAGAATTGCTTACGACTTTTATTATATGTATCTCTTCTATCTGTTCTTTAGAGTTCTTCCTCAAATGTACACAGTCCTCCAGAATTCACAACTCTCACCTTGTGGCCAAGGCTCCACTTACTCTGCCAGGCTAGAAACCTCAGAATCCTCCTATATTTTTCCCCCCTTTCTTTTCATTGCTCGATTATCACCCATTGATCTTCCTTTCAAACATCTTTCATATTTGACATTTCCTCTCCATTTTCACTGATTTTCTAAAACAGGATCTGCATTAATTCACAGCTGTGCTCATTGGTTGACTCCAGCCTCTTGACTTACTCCTGTGTGCTATCAATAGTCTTCCTGGTGTGCCACTTCCGCCTATGCATACTTTGCCCAAGAACATACAGTGGTTCCCTATTGCCTAGTCCATCAAGGCCAAACATGTGTCGTGGGCTCAATAACCTCCAAAATCTATCCCCATTGCAACTATCATGTTAGCTCTCCTCCAAACCATACTCCCTGGGCAGGCAAGTGAGGCCAAGGCACACACCCACAGACTACCCTATTCATTTCTTCCTCTGTGCTTTATTTGTGCTGTTTCTGCCTCTTGGAAAATTCTTTTTACCAAAACTAAATCTAAATCTTATGCAAATCCAGAAAGCTTACCTGAAGATTTTGGTCCCCTTGCTTCTCTAAGTTCCATCTAGATTAGTGCTAAACTCTCTTCCCATCTTTCCACGTGGTTTGCCTCCTTAAATTAACGTAAGCTCGCAGTGGATGAGGCAGTGTGGGAGACGTGTCCTCTTTGTTTATGCATTCCCCCAGTCCAGCATCTAAACGCAATAAACATCTGATTTAATGATAATCTAACAGATGCTAGCATACAGATTCTTAGTTGCTTTCCAATTTTCTTTCTCCTCTTCTGCCTAACCAATTCCCTGATTTTACCTAGGGCAATGATATGCCCCAGGGAAAAATGCCACATTTCTCAACCTTCTTTGTAACTTCATGAGGTCCTGGCAGAAATAATTAGGTGAGGCTTCCAAGAGATGACTTTAGAGGGGCTGATTCAGCAGAGAGACATGTTCTTTTTGCCCTGCCTGCCTTCCTTGTACTTCCTGCCTGGAAGCTGAATGTGTAGGTGGAGTTCTGGCAGCTGTTTTGCACCATGAAGTGACTTTGCAAAAGGGTGGAAGTCACAAAGGCTAAAGAAGCCATAAGACAAGAGGAGCTTGGGTCTCAGATGATACTATAGAACTAAACTCCTGGTTTATTTGTGAAGGAGGTGAGTTTCCTACTACTTGCAGTTAAACAACAATTTCTAACTTAAAGAAGGAGACTTAAGTGTAAGGTGCCACAAAGAGAGGAGAAAATCACCACCTTTGATATAGGTAGGAAAAAGAGAGAGTAGGGAAGGTATGAAAACTGGGTAGAAAGACATGGTATTTCAAGGGGAACACCCACATGGTGCTCTCATCCTGGTCCCACAGAAGTGGAAACTCAGACTGGGGAGGCAGGAGGATGTGCCTAGGACAGCGGTCCCAAAACTTTTTGGCACCAGAGACTGGTTTCATGGAAGACAATTTTTCACATGGATCAGGTGGAGGGTGGGAAGGGGCAGGAGGGTTTCAGGATAAAACTGTTCCATCTAAGATCATCAGGCATTAGTTAGATTCTCATAAGGAGCATGCAACCTAGATCCCTCACAAGCACAGTTCACAATAGGGTTCATGCTCTATGAGAATATAATACCACTGCTGATCTGACAGGAGACAGCTCAGGTGGTAATGCTCATTTACCTGCTGCTCACCTCCTGCTGTACAGCCCAGTTCCTAACAGGCCACAGACCAGTACTGCTCCCTGGCCTGGGGTTTGGGGACCCCTGAGCAAGAGGACAGATGCATGAGAGTCAGTCTTCTCCATCTTGCCAGAGAGGGAAGAAATTGCATTGCCAGAAGATATATTTGGCAATGGGTTGGAGCCTGGCTAATATAATACAGAAATCCTTGGTTAAAAAAGTCCATTGTCAAGCAAGGACATGCACGAGAGCTGACAATTCAAGGGGAGGATCCTAATCAGGTAGGTAGCTAGTCAGTGTATTCACTTCACCTACCTTATTTCTTTGTTGTTATTAAAACAGTCCTACAAGGTGAATATTATAAATCTCATTTATAAAACTCATCTAGAGTCATCAATTTTTAACATTTGCCATGCATTTTTCTCTTCCTCTTTCTCACTCTGTATATGTATCAATACATACAGATATATAACATGAGAATATTTTGCTGAATCAGTTGATACTAAGTTGAAGACATCATGACACCTCATCCTAAATACTTCACCATATATCTCCTAAGAGTAAAGACATTCCCCAACATAACCAAATGTTGTCATTTCATTCGCGAAATTGATGAAACGCTATCATCTCATTCACGAAATTAGCATTGGTACACAGTAATTTACCTAATATTAAGTACACATCCAAATTTCCCCAATTGTCCCAATAAATGTGCGTTGTAGTTTGTTTTTTGCATCCAGGGCAACATGTTGCATTAAACTGTCATGTCTCTCTAGCATCTCTTCCTCTCAATCTGTTATCTTTCAAGACATTGATCTGTTTGAAGAATACAGATCAGTTATGTATAAAATCTCCCACATTTGAATTTGACCCCCTAAAATGCTTCCTTACCATTTTGTGTGTTTAAAGATAAAAAATTTTCATAGGTGATGTGTGCACTTTTCAGTGTGTCGCATTAGGAGGCACGAAGCCAGCCTGTCTCAGTTTAGGTGGGCATATATGCAGACTTTAATGCAGACTAAAGTCAGCTGTTTCAAAGGCATCTAATTTATGAGCATGCTAATCCAGCATTAATCAGGTTAGTAACAATTTACTCAGCATTCATTTTCTTGTCACACTGTAAGAACACATCCTACCTAATTTACAGCTCCCCTTCAATTAGAGAAGTAAGAGTGAAATTGTCTGACAATTTGCTCCCACTTCTGGTAACATGCTGGCACAGACTCACTGCTGTTCCCTTCCCCTGCCCTTGCTAGAAGCTGGGCACAAGTGAGTACCAGCAATGCTAGCAGCACACGAGGGGAGAACCCAGCAAAAGAGGTCACATAAAACTGGATTACCCAGAGAAGGTGAGGTATGAGGAAAGAAAAAAAGACAAATCTGAAACATGATTCCCTGGGCACTCAATCATTTCCATTTTATTTTACCTAATGAGGCAGGAGTTAAAATGTTGACCTGATCAGACACAGATGGAACCCTTAGAGGAGTGGGACCCCCCACTGCCCTCCTGTCCCAACACCCTTTGTTACCTCCAAGTGAGCTGAGACCAGGCTGTGAACCATGTAAATAGAAGGCTTCCAGGTTAATGAAAAGCTTCAGCACCATTCAAAAATCTGGACAGAGGGTCATGCCGGATCCTAATCCAAAGAAACTTCATGCAGCTCAGTAATAAAGTTTAATGAACGCTGGTCATTTTGAATCATGAGCCTGAGAGACTGGCCAAGGGCTAATAGTTTCCTTACAGAATCTCTCCTTTAGCTGGGACACAGCAAGAACTCTCAAGCTGCATGGGAAGCCAGAGGCGTACATGAAATGTAATATTCTATATGCCAAAATCCAAGGGGAAGTTTTTGAAAAGGGCAGTAAACATTTCTTGCAAACTGATGTTTTTATTAGGTGATGGCATGCTTTGTGCGCATTTCATTAATTATCTGCAAAAGGAACTTTCTTTCAACGCCATGTCAGAGTTGACCTACTGCAATCATGTAACATGGTATAAAGCCAGGCTGCAAAGTAGCTTCTCCATTCTTCTGGGGACATATACATGTAAGGCAGGCTAACAATTTAACTAAAACTCACCCTGGAAAAATTCACCTCTCCTGAAGAATTAAGCATGGATTTTTAAACATTAATTTTAAAATATGACTATTCTAATTGCATAGAATAACAACATAGAAATTGATGGATTTCTGACAAAAATGTATTTTCAGAGCACGTGAATAAACTGGATTGAAAGATACAAAGATCAAATGCTATTTACATGCACAATGCACCTTATATCCTTGAGATTCATTGTAAAGTACAGTAGAAGTGATATTCCAGTAACCTCATACACAGACTTAGATGCCATAAGTCAAGTCATACTCTAAAAAGTTCTTACACACAGCAGATGTGTAAAACGTGCCAAGTATTGCATGAGGCACTGGGATTTTCAGGAATGCAAAGAACATTTCCACATTTAAAAAAGTCTTAATTTGAACTGTTTCAAATACCACTTCTGTAGATGAATATGATCCGATCGATGGACAAACTATCATTTTTGTCTCAAATTCTTCTTTCAACAAATAGGACTTGCTATCAGCTTCCATCTATTCTTTTAAAACCATGGGATTTTAGACATCCTCTTGACAGGCAAGTCTGGGAATTCAATGTAAATATGGATTTGAAGATTTATGGCGCGGGATCTTGTGATCACACACCGGCGCTTCTCCAGTTTTCCAGAGATCATAATTCCTGCCTCTGTTTATTATTCAGTTTACGGTTGGAGTGTAACAGATGATTCATTTTTAATGCGATAAATGTTTGGGGGTTTGTTTGAGGGAAATAAAAGTTTATAGTTCAGCACTGGACATGGATAGTAAACCAGAGTGTAAGGCAATATATTTCTAAAACATGGTGATTAGGATATTTATTTGCTCCTTTATACCCAGGGCTCCAGTGAAGAGTGACTGATAGTGTTTACATTTAAATCCCCAAACTACATTACTTCGCCTTGCAACTTAGTGAACTTTCTAGAAGGAATATTAATTTTCTCAAAAAATTAAAACTGCTACTTTCTAGTTGAGAAAGAATTTTTAATTCCTTATATGAGACAGCCCTTACTAACTCTCTACAAAGCATGAGAGGATGAGATATGACCAGAACAACATATTAATATCCCTGATCCATAAGAATCTACAGTCTATGAAAAAAATAAATGCTTAGAAACCCATCATCATGTTCATTATTAAGATTATTTCTATAGCAAACCAGACTTTTTTTTTTCAGTTTCACTCTTGTAGCCCAGGCTAGAGTGCAATATCATGATCTCGGCTCACTGCAACCACTGACTCCCGTGTTCCAGTTATTCTCCTGCCTCAGCCTCCAAAGTAGATGGGATTACAGGTGCCTACCACCAGACCCAGCTAATTTTTGGATTTTTAGTAGAGACGGGGTTTCACTATGTTGGCCAGGCTGGTCTCGAACGCCCAACCTCAGGTGACACACCTGCCTCAGCCTCCCAAAGTACTGGAATTACAGGTGTGAGCTACTGTGCCCTGCCACAGCAAACCAGACTTTTAATTTACATATCCGTCCATCCATCCATTCAACAAAAATGTGTTGAATATATAGCAAATGTCAGACACAGGTCTGGTCCTGGTGACACAGGAGCGAAGAAGACAGTCTGTGGCCCACTCAGTTTGCATTCCATGGAAGGATATGAACAACAAACAAGCAGGGAAATAATGTACACAGGTCTTAATCTCTTTCCACAATTCCCAAATCCAAACACTCAAAAAACTTCCAAAACTACGATTTTCTCCTAAGTTTGTGGCAGACTCATTTGGTGGCAAAAGCTTACCTGAAAAGAAGCGTGGCCTATTTATAGTCTTTATTCTACTCAATGTGAACGGTTATACGTCCAGCTGCAGAATTACTGATTATGGGATGCTGCCCCAGACGCTGTTGGGGTCTTTTGTAATATACATGATGAGTGCACCGTATTACTTTTTTAAAATACAAAAGTTCTGAATTCTGAAACATATCTGTCTCCAAGAGTTTTGGTTAAGAAATTTAGGTCTATATACCATAAGATTAGGCAGTGAATGAATGCATGGTTGAATGGGTGAGTAAACAGATGTTTAGAATTATCTTTTTTCAGGTGAATCAGATAATTCCATTAAAATATTCAGCCATCTGAGATGTATACATTTTTCAATGTCTACAGCCTAAAACTAGGTTATTTGGTAGTTACTGGCCCTAACAGTCATTGGTTCATTTTTTAGAAGCAACTGTCTACTGAGGAGGCTGAAATGAATATGTCATAGTTCCTGCCTTTGCAAGCTACAGTCTAGTAGGGGAAATAGACATGAAAACAGAAGAATGTCAAACACTGTGATAAATGCCACAATCACCTTATTCTGCCTGGGAGAGCTGGGCAGAGGAGGTGATACCTGAGGAGCGTTGAAAGATGAGGAGGTGTTTGCCAGGCAGAGAAGGTGAGAGAGGACCCTCCAGGAGGTGGATTTCTATGTTCAAAGGCTCCTAGAATTTGAGAAGGGCGTGCCATGTTTGGGGAAAAGGTGAGAAGGTCACTGTGGCTGCAGCAGAGGGTGCATGGGGGTAAACAGCTATGAGGTGGGAAAGACTGGAGTTGTAAGAAGGGCTGCCTGCAGGCTTGCAAAGGAAGTTGGACGTTTGTACAGGATGTTTCTAGGCATGGGAGTAACTGAACAGTCAGCCTTTTATTTTGTTTCATTGATAATTTCAGGAAAGTAACTCTGGAAGTGGTATGAAGGCTGGGAGTGAATATAGACCAACAGTGGAAGGGGGGCCCTAAGGAAGAGGTGATACACATTGAACAGAGGCAAGGGCAGTGGGGATGAGAAGGCAGATTTGGGAAAGCCTGAATGGCATGGTGACCAACAGATGTGTGCAGTGAGTGGGAGGGAAGAGTCAGGGTGGAGAGAACCATGTGGAGAAAAACACCACAAATTGGGATATCATTAAGCTGCTGCTAAATATTACCCATCAGCTTCTAGATGTTCTCTTTTTAGGTTATCACCCTAAATCAAAAGTCAATGATATTCTGTTTTACACAACAGTGGAACCTATTCATAAGGCATAACAAGATTTTTTTTGAATTTGTACTTAGAAACTTTCAAATGGGACAAGCAAAAGAATTACATGTTATATATATTCTCCATACTGTCAAGGCTCAGATTTGTTTCCAGTGTCATAAATCATCATAATTAACAACCTTTCAACCAAATGGATCCCAAAGCACTTTCCAAATTATGCAACTTTGGAGGTGAATTGCCTCAGCTGTCCAACAGCTGTCAGCAGCACTCTGCAACAGGGACCGAGCAAGAGGGAGGATGCAGATTCTCCATGGAACTCTTCGCAGCATTTAGGTTTGTGGAATGCAATTCCCCAAAATGGAGTTTGGCCCAGAACAGGGTCTCATCTACTCTCAGTAGAAATGCAGTAAAGCCATTCTTATCCCAAAATGATCAGCAGATTTCTCTGCCTTATAAAATATATCCGTGAACGGAAATTAATACTAGTCTCGTGCCTAGAAAAATCCATTACTTACTTCAAATTACATTTGTTTGGCAATGACTTATTTAATAATTGATAAGGGGATGGTGGTTTCAAGCAGAACCTCATTTCTTGTTCACATATTAAGAGATTAATAAACTGTGGAATTAAGTTAAATCAGGCTGTCTGGAATCTCATGCACTAAAATCCACTCTGTTTTGGTCTAAGTTCAGGTTTTTTGAGGAGTTGTTTTTGCAACCTGATAAAATTCTGATTTTCCACCGCTCACCCTATTAGTGCAGGCCCAGATGATTCATGGTAAACTTTCCAGGATATTCTCTTAATTCTGTGTTGTCCAACTAAGGAGTAGAGGGGATCTGTGAAGTTGTAAAATCAAGGTGGTAAAGATTCTTGGAGCTTCTAATATATTCAAAAGTTTGAGATAAGTACAAAAATTGATATCTTATGGAGTGTCATTTAACATTAAAACACACTTTAAAAATAAAATGTGGGAGTTGGAGTTTGCTGTGGGCTGCTCGGAGTACATCTCTAGATAGCTCTCCTCTGATTTCTTCCTGTTCCATCTGCCCATCTGTATTTGTTCCTCTTTCGTTTGATATGAAGAGGACTTTGGGGAATGATTTTATGAAACACTTTCATATTGAGTACTTTTATTTCTAAAGCATAGCTTTTTTGGACAGCAGAGGAATGAATTACACGCTTGTGAAATGACACCTTGATTCAACAAATCTGATGTTAAGGAAATAATCGTGATGAAAAGGGCTTATATATTTACGTTTCATAATGAACAAAAACTATCACTACTAGTCTGAGAAAAATTCAAAACAATCTAACTCCAGTTGACATAAATTATTTTACCGAAACCATCCTTAAGGGAAAAGAAAGAACTTAGTTCCTTTCACAGTTCGATTCAATGAAATACAAATTTCTGAATTGTCTATCATACACAAAACACTCAGCTAATAACTCTTTACCAATACAAGGTGAAATTAGATAGGAATGCCATTTCTAAAACTTGAAGCTGTGCCAGTATTTGAGACAGTCTATCTAGATCTCTGGTGGCCCTTGAGAATCAGTTACCCAGAGCTCATTTCCTGCTAAAACTCATGTTAGAACTGTAATGAATTCATTAGGATCTCTCATCTTGCTCACTTAAGTTTTCAGAATCTAGAACTTAGACTTTTAAAAATGAATTTCTTACTTACTTAACAGTGAGTTACTTAACATTAACTCACTGTTAATTAATTAATTAATATGCCCATTCAAATCTTTATTGTTCTCCAGCTATGTGTCTTCCTTGGGGATCAAGTGAAGGAGGTACAGCTCCTTCAGTCACAGACTGTCTTGTCATGTGGATACCAGTAAGTGAACAGGTAATTGGCAATACTTTGTGTGTGAAGTGCTGTGATAAGAGAAAATTTAGGGATGGGGGAGCATATAGTAGCATCCCTTCCAGAGGAAGAGATGTACAAAGGGAGACCTGAAGGATGAAGAGTTGGCCATGGGAAGCGGAAAGGAGTGAAGTGGAGCACACAAGCTTTTCATATATGCTTCTAATCATATCAGTTCATATTTGCAAAGAAGTAATAATTGCAACCAGTAATTGACTCTTTGCCAGAAGTTGCAGGGCACTTTACATATATAATAGTATGTAATAAAACTATTCCATGAGGTAGATATGACTTCCATTTTACAGGTTAGAAAACTGGAGATCAGTCAAGTCACAGTGAGTCAGGATTCAAACCCAGGCTCGTTTTGCTCCAAAGCTAAATTTTTTTCATACATTATCTTGCCAGCTACAGAAAGCAGGGCAAAAAGGTAAAAGAAAGGTCCCATCCATGGTCTCTTAAGAAAAAGGCTTATGATCCCAGAAAGCTACTTAATCAGACCTCAGATTTGACTGTGTTTTCTTTCAATCTTTCAAAAATGATGTTCACCAGCATACCTTGTAACCATGCTATAAAAGTGGTTGATAATCCATTACATGTTATAACATATTATTTTCTCCATATTACCTACTCTACCAGCATCTAAGATCTACAGATCTCTTAATCTGTAGCACACGGCATGAAAGCCTGACTAAAGTCTCTGAATGGATTTTAACACTATCTAGCCAAGAAGAGCAGGGATTCAGCATCTATTTAGGAAGCAATATTTTGGTCTTGATTACGCTCCATCCAACTCCTTCATGCACTACTAGAAATTCAGATTTAATGCATAATACAGGGAGTGCACACAGGGACCACAGCTGGGGACAGAGAGTCCTTTCTTCTACCTATCCTTTTCCTCCACTGCAAATGTTAGTCCTGAAAATGGTCACTAAAGATTATGACATCCTATAGTCCTCTCTAAACAAGAGATACAATTCAAGATTTTAAAGTACACTGTATGCTCCGTGCAGGGAATTGCTTGGTATCTCTATTGAAAGGAAAATATTCTTACTATGAATAGGCTTCAGATGCTGGCATCACTAATAGTTTACTAAACTTGGTAATTTTTATGCCCAAAATAAAGTATGTAAGATAACCTGGGAGCCATATGTGTCACATGATTTGTTAGGGCCCAATCACACCTAATTTCAGTGACTGAAGAAAAAGAGGCAAGCAATTAAGGGAGAGTTTGGTGAGCTCCTGTTCAACCGAAGACGGAAACCTGCACAGCTGGAGACAATTCTGAGAAAATTGATCAGAATTCCTTTACCTTAACAAGAGCCTGGCTAACAAGTTGATACACATGAGTTTCGATAATCAGGCAGCAAGAATTTAAGAACCCAGAAACACAAATCACCTTGGAATATTCAATAGCGCTAACCTTTGTCATTTTAAGGAGCAGGGACACCTGTTAGCTTGGGATAAGGCAGACTATTTTTATGAATAACATAATATGCTTGGAAACCAAATGTTATATCCAGGTGTTGGGAGGATTAATCAATTGAATGTAGCTGCTTATAAAATAAACTGACAATAAGCTACACAAAAAACGGGGATTAGAAAAACTGCAAACTATTACTCTCAATGGCATAATGTCTGGGTATTCAAAATGTTGGGTCTCCTGGTTTGTTTTTTTTTAAAGACTTAGATTTTAATAAGTGTTCTCCAAATAAGTAGTTAAGCATTTTCTCTGAATTCCAATCCCCAGAACCCTATGAAGGGTTGCTTGATACACACTGATGTTTGCTTGCTTGCTCGCTTGACAGTATGATGAACACATTCAACAAAGTCTTTTGCTGGGACAGATCAGCTATTTTAAGGAGGTTTTTCTAATTTCTAAACAATGAACGTGGGACTCTGGAAGGATATCAGTAATATTAAACATCTGGAAGAGTTAATGAAAACACCATTACATTATTTTTTAAATAATATAGTTGATCTACATACCTCCATCCCCAACCTTATGATTATTTTTGTAGTTGCAGTCTTTAACTTCAAATCCAAAAAGTACTGGGAACATACTCTTTCTGACTCAAATGAGCATTCTTTGTATCCTTTTCTTTATTGCATGGAGCAGGAAAGACCTAACAAGAAAAAGGCATAGCCAAAATGCAAAACCACCTACCTACACAGAGAACAGCAACATAGTCCAATCTGTTTCCACCAGCCAGCAAAAGTGAACCTGGTAAGTTTGCTTTAGCCTCTAAACCTGCTTCCTGGATTCTACATCTTTTCTTAACTACACCATTGCTATTTGCTGGGTGAGGGGGAACAGAACAATTAGACACACCTGGTTAAAGTGTCCTGTGCCCTGTTCACACTTCATGTTGTATCTTAAAGTGACAGCATATTAAAATGTCAATGGAATTCCTGGGCTTTGTGTGGCTATCACAGCTGAAAGTATTAATTATAGTTCTTAGCATTATGGAACTGGATTCCACTCATTTCAAGGACCAAAAAATAATAAATAGTGTGAAATATGTAATTTTCACAAAATTATAAAAGGTTAGAAAACTGAAGTGTACCTTCACATAAACAAGAATTCTTACTGGGGTGTGTGTGTGTGTGTGTGTGTGTGTGTTTAGAGCATGGTCATGGTATTCTTTGGAGTCTACCGTCACATGTTAGGCACAATATTTAAAATTTTGGTCAAGAAAATTGTTACTCCAATATTTCCAAGACAAACACACAGCTGACCACATTTAGGTTTAAATATATACATTTAAAAGCCATACAGGAAATGCTACTAAAATTTTACACAGAAACTTAATATACTGAATTTGAATATAATAAATATCATAAACATGAAATGGAATCAAATTGCTTCCATGCACCGAAATAGGAACATTTAAAATCTGCCAGAACTTATGTCCCTGGTAATAAGTTGTGACATTCTTATTGTGAAAACCAGGAGTGCTTGCAAAACACTTGTACTATAAGCTTGTCTCAGTAGCCAAAATAAAACAGAATATTACTAAGGATTTTGGCACTAAGACCAAAACAACAATTGTTTAAGGGGGAAATGGGATAATTAAGTTGTTCATGTGAAGACTGTAATGATAAGATATGAATCACATATCCTAGATAAGTGTTCTGGCAGGGTCATGCTTCCATTAACATCTCCCAAGGACAATCCTAAAGTTGCAAAATCAGAGGAGCTGCCACAGTGAACGTTGTACTTAAGTAAAGCATTTTACAGCAGATTGTCTGAACGCTTCTCATCATAACAGTACACTACTCCAATTTATCAACCTCTTATAAACAAACGCTTAGTCCTCTCTCACGTAGGAGTATGGATGCTAAGACACACTCTCCTTTTTTAATCTGAGCATTTGTTTCTAACTTCTAGAAATCATTTCCTAAGCTGCTAGGCAGACCCAGAACCAGCTTGATTCCCTCACCTCCCAGGATTCCTGCTACCAGCGCAGGTATCAGTTCCCGGTTCCTGTGAGTGGCCTGGCTGCTCTCTCACACCCAAGAGGCCCTCTCCTCAGCCCATTCGAACACGCAAACATGCGCTTACTCTACTAAATAGTTGGTTATACAGAAAAACATGTTTTGACGGCTGCAACTGCTCCAACTTGGCTAGTCTTGGTTCTGCTGGACCAGCGACAAATGCCACAGCTTTTTAATGGTCTGACCCCTGGGACTTTCATCAGCCAACACCCTATTTATTTAGAGGCCTTTGTCCTCTGAGACCCTCCAACAAACACTGCTGCATTATGCATCCAGTGCTTTTGTTCCACTTGGATTGGAGAGCACAGTCCATCTAGTCTCTTATTTTTCCCCCTTTTATACAAAAGTAGGTAGGGTGAAATCTTTTAAACTATAGAAACCAGAAGTATATGTTTAAGTGTTAATTTCAATTCAGGTTTGACAACTAGTAGATCAATGTGACCTGTGTACATTTAAAGCGATATTTAAAGTTGGGATAGATCATTCCTTCACTCCCTCCCTCACTTATTCATTCAGTTAGCACCTACAGAACATCTATTTGATACCAGGCACAGTGCCAGATACTGGGAGTGCAAATATAAATGCGACATGATCTCACATTTTAACAGAGGGAACCATAAAAACCTAACATTAAAATGTAAAATATGCATATGATATATGAATACATTATAGACACATACACACAGAGTTTTAAACAACGTCAGAGAAAGGAATGGTTGATTCACTCTGAAGATATAGAAGAGGATTCACAGGAATAGTAAGAGTCGAGTTGGGCCTTGAAGGATGAGAGACTTTTCCCCAGACAGGGCTAGGTGAGAGTAATTGTAGCAAACGTAAGTAGTGTAATCAATGTGAACTGCTTGTATTTGAATTCCGGCTCTCTCCTTTCTCATTTCTTGAACTCTTTGAATTTCAGTTGCCTCATCAGTTCAATGGAGATAATACTAGTACTTCCTTCATGGGCTTGTTAGAAAGATTAAAGCAGACAACACGGTAAAGAACAATGCATACACACAGAAAATGCTCGAGAAGGTAGTTGCTAATGATTTTTATTACCATTATCACTATGATGTGTATTTATAAGTTGTGTTTGGGAAATAATAAATGGTAGTCTGGTGTAGATAGAATGAAAGTGCGTTAGACTTGACAGATATTGTGGATTCTGGAAAAGACTGATTTGGATCATATATGAAAGGTCTTGTATGTCATTCTAAAAAGTCTGGACTTGATATCATCAACAAAAGGAAACCAGGGATGGTCATACAGTTCAGATGACACCCGCTAAGAGACCGACAGTGTACAGAAACCTGCAGTGTAGGAGGGTAATTGGTGTCTTTTGTTCTTTTCTGGGGCATGAGGTTGTGGGGAAGCATTTTGCCATCCTTGGAACTGCAGTGGTGGCAGCAGTTTGCCCAAGGTGGAGGCAGTAAGGGGCTGTTGTAAAAAAAATTTTTTTTTTTTTTTTTTTGAGACGGAGTCTTGCTCTGTCGCCCAGGCTGAAGTGCAGTGGCCAGATCTCAGCTCACTGCAAGCTCCGCCTCCCGGGTCTACGCCATTCTCCTGCCTCAGCCTCCCGAGTAGCTGGGACTACAGGCACCCGCCACCTCGCCTGGCCAGTTTTTTGTATTTTTTTGGTAGAGACGGGGTTTCACCGTGTTAGCCAGGCTGGTCTCGATCTCCTGACCTCGTGATCCGCCTGTCTCGGCCTCCCAAAGTGCTGGGATTACAGGCTTGAGCCACCGCGCCCAGCCATAAAAATTTTTTAAAAAATAATAAGCATTGGTTTGCATTATATTATCACCACAATCTGATAATTCTGAACAATGTCAGTAAAATAATGTGCTCTTCCCTGTTGGACAAGCCACCCCTTGGCATGCCATGGCTTAGGTAGTTTGCTTTGAGAACTCCAAGGAGGATTAACAAGCACCCAGAAGCTGAGTACCCTGTAAGGACTTCCTGATGCTTAGGCATGGGTTAATTCAGAACTAGGAAATAGGCCTGAGGAGCAAACAGCCAAATATAAAGTTTGAGAGGGACCAAGTAGTGGGAAAATTTAGGGTCCCTCCCAAGGAGAAAAAAATCAAAGTGGGAGGCAGCCTCAGGGGTATCCTGAGAAGAGGAGGCAATGACACTGGATATTGGGTAGTGAAGAGGATAAGCACAGATGCAGAAAATTAAGGAGGGGAGGGAAAAGGCTTACAACAATACACCTTCCTCATCTGTGGCTACCTCACCATTGGTGGGGCAAGTACCAATCCAGAAAGATCCAGTCCAGTGGTTTTCAGTACCTCCAGCATCAGCATCATCATATCCCAAATGCAAATCACTGGTCTCCACCCCGGACTGAGCGTATGAGCAACTGTGGGGTGGAGCTCAGCAATCTGGGTTTTAACTAGCTCTCCTCATTATTCTGATACACGCTAAAGTGATGGGGAGACCTGTGATTCTCAAACTTTAGCGTGTATCAGAATAACCAGGAGGGCTAGTTAAAACCCAGATTGCTGAGCCCATATGACATTGGTCACATATCAATATGTATGCCTCGAATAGTTCCTTCCCTTAACCCAATGGTTCTCAACAGGGGTGAAGGGTAGTTTTGTTTCCCAGGCAGGTATTTGGCAACGTCTGGAGGCATTTTCAGTTGTCACACTGAAATGAAGGTATTATTGGCATCTAATGAGTAGAGGCCTGAGATCGTGCTAAAACATTCTACAATGCTACAGACGGGCCCTTGCAACAAAGAATTATCTGGGCCAAAGTGTCAATAGAGTCGAGGCTGAGAAAACCTGGTTAACCTTACCAAGAAAGAGGTCTTGTTTAGGAGGATCTCCATTACACTGGGGGAAGGGAAAAGCAGGGTGGGGAAGTCGGCATCCAATCTGGTGTCTTTGAACACAAATTCTCGCTCCTGAGGCGAGGAATGTTTACTGATTGGTGACTGACTCTGTTTATTGTTGGTCCGTAAAGGAAGTAGGCGCTTTATGACCCTAACCAGGAATTGCCGGCTTTGTTTGCTCTCCCTCTCTTGAGCTTGTCTTTCTGTATATTGTTTCTATCTTGACCTCATTCTTTGATTCCAAAGCGGTCAGGCCAGTCCTGATCTGGATCTCGAGCGTTAAGTCCTGGTAGCTCAGACATGGCTTGTAAGGGAGGAGGAGTAATGGTGATTCTGGAGACTGCTCACTCTGGGAGTGGGGACTGGGGAGGACAACCCTACTTGGGGTTGGCCAAAGCCAAGATCCCAGAGAGTGCTTGATGATCTCCCACTGACTGCTTTCTCCTTAGACTGAGAGAGGCCAGTGGAAAGGGGGCCACTGGCATCACCCTGGAGAGGAGCTAGTTAGGTCTGTGCCAGACACGTGTGTGAGTGATGAGTGGAAGTCCCGGGACCCCCACACCCTGGCACGTTGGTGGTACAGCAGAGGCTGGCACATAAGGGCGAGCCATTGAGCAATTCTGCTAGAATCTGAATGAGGCAGGAACTGGGCTTGATTGTGGGGTGGAGGGGCATGAAGGAGACAGATCTATGGAGCCTGGAATCACATCCCACATAGAAAATGTGCAGTCAGACAGAAAGAACGAATGAGAGCTATGGTTGACACGAATATCTGGCTTGCTTTCTTTTCATGTAATTTGGGAACACTGTCTGCTGTGTCATCCAAGGAAGCTCACTGATGGTGCAAAAGGACATTTAATTCCTGCAAACAATGCTTGGCATCTTTTTCTGCAACGATTTTTGCAGCCCTCATATTTCCATGGGCCTTTTCACATTTACCACTGTTTGACTCTAGAATACACCCTAGTAGCCAAATGGAATAAAGTCCAGTTTTTATTTTAATGGAAATTTGTTGTATTTAAAGCCTAAGACATGCTTTATCTTAGACCTGGGGTCTGGTCTGCCTGGGTTTGGGTCTCAAGCGTTTCTTAGCCTCAGCTGCAGTGGAGCTCTGCAATGGGAAGACCCCTCTGGAGGGCAGGCCCAACACTGGAAGCTCACTTCCTAAACACCAAGGGAGCCGGCGAGCAACCCTCCGATGGAAACACCTTTCAGGCAGCACTGCGGGAGTCTCTATTTAAACAGGTGACCTTGCAGAGAGAGGCTCCAGATCCCATTACTGACTGCCCGGCTGAGAGGCAGATTTGTTTTTATGAGCTCTCAAGACACACATTGGGGGCCGGGCGTAAATATGGAGAAAACTTGCTGAGACCTTGCCCCCTTTCCACAAAACATAAAGAAAAGAAAATCATGCCGAGGCTTTTGAGAATCATTACCTATCACTAAATGACCAGTGAGCAAAGTGGTCATCATTTCATTCAAGTTTTAAATTTACTTTATCGCTGGTGATGAAAAGGAGTATCAGATATTTCAGCCCTCCTGCGTCCTTCAGGGAATGGTGGAAAGAGGAAAACAGCTGCTTGTATGAAGCAGTTTAAGGGTCAAATATTACTCTGCCCAGAGGTGCTGACATCACTTAACTCTCCCCAGGAGAGGGGCATTGGCGTCATTTGCTGGGCTGAGGCCGCAGGCCTGAAGATGGGCGGGCCGCAGCCCCCATCTTGTTTCTCCTTGAGCACCTATAGGGTCAACAATTGTAAGTGAACATTGCAATTAAGACTCTAAAACTTTATTTTTATTGGCTTTGGGGGGGATTTTTTTTTTTCACGATTAATGAAAACACAATACAGACAGTAAGTTAAAATGTGAATGTGAGTTTCAAACATTGCATAGTCATTAGGCTAATCATTAGTCATTAGTCATTTGTGGTTGACAAGAAGGGTTATAATTTGACACCTGGCAAAAATCAAGTCGATTTCAGAGAACTTAGAGTTGGGAAATGAGATGGAAAAAACACCCTCTTTCCCTAGGAGGTCCCATGAAGTAACGTTTGCAAAACCTCTTTTCTCTCCCCAGAAGTGAATGAACCATGATTCAGGGCTGTGGTGTCTCCATCTCTGCCTGCTGGACCACCCCTACCCCCACCCTCCAGAGCCTTGTAAGCACTGGCCAAACAATTGCCTCAGAAGGTTCTCAGAAGTGAACCTCTGGGAGTTGAGAGAAAGAGATAAATAACTTCTCAACCTGATGTTTAAGCAACAAGAAACCACCAGAAAGTGTCGGCCTCAATTCTGAAAATATTTTTTGAAACATCATAGAGTCATGGGAGATTGACAGAATGACATTAGAATGACATGATTCTTAGTTCCTAACTTTTCTATAAAATTCCAGATTTTCTTCTGTCTACTGTCTATGACCCATTTTCTTTTGTGTGATGAGAGCAAAATATTGAACCCTGAGTTTGTATTTTCTGACCCCTGACCTCTCCCAGGTGTTCTGGCTCATTTCCTGAGAGTTATGTTTGATTTGGGAACGCTTCCCTCTTTTCTCCCATTCCCCTGTTACCGTTTGAAACCTGGAACACCCGCATACAAGACCCTGACTATCTCCCTGTGCTACCCAGAAACACTCTTAAGTGTTCTCTCACAACTTGGCAAGCATCTATACAGGGACAGTTTTCTCACACTCTGGGAAATCAAAATATAAAACAATAGCTCTTTTCCAATTCTTCAACCTGAAGATAAATTTTAGAGTCATTTCTTTTTCCTTTCTATTTAACATGAGTTTTAGTACTAAGAGGAAATCAAATAAATAATCGACTTCGGTTTTCAATGTAACAAGGAAATAGAAACTCTAATTTGATGCAAAAGTTATTCCAAGATTATCTCTTCAGAAGTTGTAGTTAACATTTTCTTAAAAAAATCTCTCCCTTTCCTTTTCTTTTTCAGATTTCAGAAGAAAAGGCTGGAAAATATAACTTTTGAAGTTATGCATTATTTTTGTTTTAAAGTGAAGCTGGAACCCTGCTTGACACCACTACTCTGCTAATCCTGATTGTCTTTTAAAAAGAAAATGCTTAAGATAACTAAAATTCTTGATAAAAAGATTTCTACATCTTTTAATTCAATGAGAGTCCAATCTACTAAAATAACAAAAAGAACTACATTCAGGAATGCAACAGACTCTGCCTACTCCATTTGGCATGATTCCTTAAAAATAAATAACTACTTCATGAGTTGTGCAAGTAAAAATAAGATATTGTGTGCACTAAAAACATTTCCTCAAGGAGCACCCAGGCCTGGGCTCATGAAGCCCACTTGTCACCAGTATCAAGCCACCCATCCAAGCACCGTCCAGGAGGGCGAGTCTTCTCTTCCTAATCTAGGGTAGAGGGTCATTCATGCACTAGACTTGAGTTAAGAAGCTTGAACCTTAGCTGACAATGAACAGGACTGGGAGAGGCTCAACTATCCTGGGTCCAGATGACAGTTTGTAGGTAGCAGAATAAGTACAGGGGCAGCTGGTGCACAGATCCTGGAAAATTCACTGACACACAGTAAATATATAAATATCATGTCTCATTCTCTGTGGTGTAAAACCACACAAATGCAACTTAGGCTTTATAAAATGCCCAGATTACTAAGTAGCCAAATAAATATAAAAAAAAAAAAAATCTGTGAATTGATCCTGTGTGAAACCTGGCTCATGATAGTAAAAACAGGCTTAGTGTGTTTGTGTTTTATTTTTCCAAATACATAATTTGAAAATACATATGCTTTGCCCATTTTAAATGACATTTATTCAATCATTCATTCACCAAGTGTTTATTGAGCACCTACTTTGTGCTCAACACTCTTGTAGACACTGCATATATATATATATATATATATATATGAACAAAAGAAGGAAGGCCCCTTGCCTTTAGGAAGCCTACACTCCAATGGAAGTGGGCAAAACAGTTAACGTGTACACAAATAAATAACTTTGATGAGATCAGAAGATTAAAACAAAGCCAAATAAGGTAATGAAAAAAATGAGAGACACACGGGAGGCCACTGGAGATGGAGCAGTCAGAGAAGTTTCTCTGAGGAGATGACAGCTGAGCTGAGGTATGAAGGTCGAGAAGAAGCCAGTCACTCCAGGAAGAAGGGATTCCAAGAACACAGGTCCTGAGACAGGAGAGAGCTCAGGCATTAAAGGAGAAGAGACACCCCACTGCCAGATACATACTTGCAATCACTTTATTTTTAAACAATGAAAACACTGCCTTGGAAACAGAATATCAGATTAGAAGAAGCCTCTAAGTCCATGTAGGGAAATGCCCTCAGTTTCCAGGTTGGGGAGTGAAGTCCCAGAGCAGCTCCATTGACTCGCATGGTGGGGCCAACAGCGCTGAACTAGAACTCTGGTCTCCAGTCTTCAGTGTATGTGTTTTCCCACAAGATCCATCGCCTTAGAAGATCTGTGTTAACTACACTCCCCCTGGACACTGACAGCCTGTTCTCAAAGGAATCATGTCTGCTCCCTGACCTTTCTAAATGAAACTGGGTCAGAATTCTAACCAGTTCTCACTTTAGGAGAGCATCTTAGGAAAAAGTCAAACTTTTTTCTAATGTGTACTGTTTACTTTTCAAAATTTAAAAGAACACAAATACAGAGATAAGAAATTCTAAAGTGTATATTTTTCTGAGAGTATTTGGAAGTACTGAGTTGGATCATATAGTGAGAAATTCATCACAATGTTGTATTATTTCATAAAAAACAGAAATGCATATCCCAGATAGATTTTGATTACCAAAAATGGATGATATCCACAATAATTTTGTGTGGTTTTTGCTATAATAGGGAAGTATGTAACCTATTAAGCTCTCACAAAAGTTTCACTGAAGAAAATATTATTCAATAACCCCCAAATGGGAAAAATTTATCCTGTAAGAACTTGGCCCAGAGTATGCAGACTTGCATCCAGCTCTATTTATCATCTTGCAAACTTCTTCATTATGTCAAAACTAAATCTCAGCTGTGCCCTGACTGCAAGGCAAAAGCATAAAGCTATTTTAGCCACCTCAACAAGAATATTCTGAGAACTAATCGATTTTCCAAGAATGCTAAGCACTTTTTATCAATTTTTGGTCAAGGTTCACAGTTATGATATTACATTATCAGCCTCAAATTTGTTTGTCTAAAGAAACTTATGATTTTACTCTTGATTCACAGAAAGGAAAAACAATCTTCTAGAATATTCATGATAGCCATAGCCTTCTGCTGTGCTAGAATTTCAACAATTTAGATTTCATTCAGCTTGATTCCCATATGCTCAACTCAAAAGCAGCTTTCCCATGGGCCTGGCCTGAGGTTCTAAGGTTCAGCTCACAGTTAGAGTTTTCCCCTCTCCAGCAGCCTCTTTCTCAACACTTTCAGGCCTTCTCACACTGCAGGGAGAGCCCAAGTAAGAATCCTAAAGTGCACATGGCACATGACTTTTCAGGACTATTTCGGCCCTTTTGAGACAGGTACCTGCTCTTTATGGAGGCAGCTAAGGAGCAAACACTCTCGATGAAGATAATTTTACTTTCACTGATGACAGATTTCTTAGAGCTTAACTAGAAAATGTTTTTAAAGCTGTTACAATAGCAAAATAAACAACAAACATTTTGAACTTTTGCTTTACTTCTTGAATTTTGAGCTAGAGCTAATCTCAGATAGACCTTGAATAAGCATTGAAAATAGGCATGGTATTAGTTCCAAATTCTCCCTCCAAAAACGTGTCCTTAAAATAGGAGATTATCCATCTGAACAAGGGCTAACACATAGAATCTACAAGGAACTTAAACAAAAAAACAAACAACCCCATCAAAAAGTGTGTGAAGGATATGAACAGAGAGTTCTCAAAAGAAGACATTTATGTGGCCAACAAACACATGAAAAAAAGCTCATCATCACTGGTCATTAGAGAAATGCAAATCAAAACCACAATGAGATACCATCTCACACCAGTTAGAATGGTGATCATTAAAAAGTTGGGAAACAACAGATGCTGGAGAGGATGTGGAGAAATAGGAACACTTTTACATTGTTGGTGGGTACAGTTGGTTGACTGTAAACTAGTTCAGCCATTGTGGAAGACGGTGTGGCAACTCCTCAAGGATCTAGAACCAGAAATATCATTTGACCCAGCCATCCCATTACTGGGTATATAGCCAAAGGATTAGAAATCATTCTACTATAAAGACACATGTACACATGTGTTTATTGCAGCACTGTTCACAATAGCAAAGACTTGGAACCAACCCAAATGCCCATCAGTGACAGACTGGACTAAGAAAATGTTGCACCTATATATCATGGAACACTATGCAGTCATAAAAATAGAATGAGTTCATGTCCTTTGCAGGGACATGGATGAAGCTGGAAACCATCCTTCTCAGCAAACTAACACAGGAACAGAAAACCAAACACTGCATGTTCTCACTCATATGTGGGAGTTGAACAATGAGAACACACGGACACGGGGAGGGGAACATCACACACTGGGGCCTGTCAGGGGCTGTGGAGCTAGCGGAGGAATAGCATTAGGAGAAATACCTAATGTAGATGATGGGTCGATGGGTGCAGCAAACCACCATGGCATGTGTATACCTATGTAACAAACCTGCATGTTCTGCACTTGTATTCCAGAACTTAAAGTATAATTTTTTAAAAAAGGAGATTATCTGAGAAAAGTTTATGATGGCATAACAAACACTGAAAAATATCCCATTTGTTTTTAATTCAAAATAATTCCATATCAATTTATTTTATTTGCATATTATATAGTCATATTAAATTATAGTAACCCCAAATTGGAATCTAAGCTATAGCTTATGCAAACTATCTCATAGGGAAACTTGTGATAGGCATTGGCTAAATAAGTAGATTAATGAAATTGCTGGAAATTTAAAAGCAGTTGAGGTAAAACCCTGAACGGGGACTAGGGGGAGGAACGAAGGAAATAGTCATCATGCTGATGCTCATTTTAGAAATAATTCACTTTCCCATGACGAAGATAAGAAGGCCATTTAAGAATTATTTACCTCTCAGCTTAAAAAAGAGAAAAAAAGAAGTCTGGAGAACCCCACTGACAGGCATGAAGAATGCACTGTTGCTCTTCCTTCTCATCCTCAGGCTGGGGTAGGCACAGGAGAAGCCTTTGCAGTTAAGCAGGGAAAAGAAGCAAGAAGTATCCAAACAGAACACACCTTTCCTTATTAGCTAAGGGAGAATCCTCTAAGACCATTTAATTAGTCGAGGAATAATAGCTACTGTACTCTATACAAACACTAAATCTTTATTTTTAAAATTTAGACAAAACACAAATTAAAGAGAGATTACACACTTTACAAAGGTTCTGCAATGTGAGTCATAAAAATAGCTTGTTCCTCTAGGGAGTGATTTTAAAAAGAATTCCATTTACAAAAAAATAAATAAATAAATTTAGAAACAGCCTTTCCAGATTATAAAGTGAGTTACAGTTGATTTAACATAATAGAATTTTGTTATTTTATGTGGGGAGAACTGACTGGATTTTTTTAAAGGAGGATTTTCTCTTATTAATAAGATTAAAAAATAATTTCAGTCTATGGCAGCAAGATTCTTCTGCACATAATCTTGGGGACCAATTGTTTTCCCCAATGCCTCAGGCAATGAATCCTTCAGCTCCTCCTTTTTACTGGGTCGCCGTAGCAGCAGAAGTGGGCGTGCGTGGAGCACTCCCCATGGATAAGGCGGTTATTGCAGCCAACCCGGCCTAGGGCCTGGGCCTGTGTTCAGTGGGAGGACCTCCAACATGTGAGAAAGATGCAGGGCCAAGACCTTCTACTGTGGACTCTTCTAAGCTTTCCAGAGTTTGGCTACAACCCTTGCTATTCCAAAGAGAGGCGGAACATTATCAAAGTAAAAATCTCAGAAGTAATATCAATGAAATCTCTTCACAGGGCCATGGTCTATCATCCCCAAACCCTCTGCCATTCTCCAGAGGGTCCCATACATCTAGAGTGTAGACATGCAGCTTTCTGTAATAGTGCAAAAAATAAGATTATTTTCTCTTCGTTTTAGGGTCATTCCTAGGTTATATTAGTCATTATACAAATGTGAGACCTTTCAAAGTTTGCTATGAACTCATAGGCAATGATGAATTTAATTTGTATTAAAGTACTTAGGTTGGAGCAAGTGGCATTTTAAAGCACATATTAATTCATTTAAAACCACATAATTCACTGCAGCTCTACAATGTGCCAAGCAGAGCCTGGCCAACTGGCACCTCTATTCCTTCCAAATATGTTACCCATCTTGTGCCCTGTTTTTATTTGATTATGTTATTAAACAAAATCTTTACTAATGACTGCAATGAAAAGAATGACTTAATCAATACAGTGTTGTGGTCCACCCACTATGCAGTACTTTCTTGCTTGGGCTCAGAAATTACAAAAAGACATTTCAGTTAAGTAAAACAAATCCCAGAGAAACCCTATTATGGTCATGCAACTTCAAAAGCAAAGTTGAAGTTGCACTCACAATGTATTTGGGGATCCTGTAACCATTCCACACCATTATATGTTGCCATGGATTGATTTAGCTACATGACAAAATCCCAATAAAAATATAGTTTATAAAACTGTGGTTCTACTCCGTGTTTGTTTTACTTCAGACACATTCTATCCATGGTTAGAAACAAGCCATGACAGTGGTCTAGCCCTGAATTTCTATCCATGGTGAGAAATCAGGCATAACCATGTTCTAACCCTGAATGAGATCTTAATGTTTTATACCACGGGCAAATCATTAACATATGGAAATAACCTTCCCAGCTGCTCTGTTATTTATTTATTTTTGAATCCTATAGGTTCTACTGCCTTTTGTCTATACCCCATCCTAACTTTTCCTTGTATTCTCTCCCCATTTTAAAAAGATTCCTTTCTATTCCTTCCTTCTTTCTTTCTTTCCCTTCCTTCTTTCTTTCTTTCCCTTCCCCCCTCCCCTCCCCTCTCGGGAAAAGAGACTTCACTCCGTGTTTCCACCCACTGTTCTGATGGCCCAACGTCCCCTCTCCAACCTCTAAATTAAGCATTCACTTTAAAGCTCATGACTGTTTCCCCTCCTCCCTGCTAGAGGAGGCAGTGGATGCTTCCCAGACCCTGGCTTCACTCTCTGCTGGGCTCCCCACAAAGCAGCCTCTCACCATACCCCATCCTCAGGTTTCTCTTTTTAATAAAGTTTGTGGTGGGCTTATGCCTCTAAATCATTTTCACCCATCAGAGTCATTTACCTTCCCTCTGTAACAACCAATATACTCGCTCCTCTCCCATCTCCTGGTGATGATTCCTGCCCCCGTACCCCACTCAGTAGGACAGAATGTGTTGTTTCTGGCTGTGGATAATATATTTCCATATTGCTCTCAAAAACCACGGAACAAGTTCTGCAATGCAACCATTTTGTCCTTCCACTTCTACTCACGGCGAGCAAAGCAGCAGTTTACATAAATAAAACCAATGAGAATCATAGGTTAAGGAACGGTTCAACACTTAAGAAAAAAAAAGGAATTCTTTATGTGACTTTTTGCAAAACTGCCTACAGGGTATTCAGCAGTGGTTCCCAAAGGCTGACCCAGTGACCAGTCTGGGTACGCTGCATAAGAACCACCCGGGAGGTTGTTAAACATAAATATTGGTAGGACCCACCCCTAGAGTTTCTGATTCAGAAGTCTGGGGTTTGGGAGCCACCAATAGAGAGTATAAATCAATCTCCACAGATGGAGTAAAAGCCCCATAAGTGCATATATAACAACACGTGGATGCCAAATTTTCAACCCATGTGAGTCTTCAGACTTCACCTAGTGATTAATATGTTTTGAGAGAAGTATGAAAATATTTCTTAGTGTAAGTTAAGTCCTGATGGGGGGTGAGAAGGATGACAGCCAAAGTATGCACTGGCCTGTCCACTCACCACTAGTCTTTAACTGTATGTCTATAAGCAGATGTGAAAATGCCCCCCACTCCTCTTTCTCCCATTCCCCAGCACCACCAGAAAACATGCTCTCCAGTTCTTTGAGGTATTTGACAGGGGGTACTTCAAAAATGTTTCTTTTCATTTTTAGAGATAGGGGTGTTGCGATGTTGCCCTCGGTTGCTCTAGAACTCCTGGCCTCAAGCAATCCTGCCTCAGCCCTCTGACAAGCTGGAACTACAGGCCCACTGCTGTGCCTTTGGGGCATTTTTAAAAAGATCAGTCCTTGTAGGGTTGACAGTTTATGTAGTATGCACCTGAGTTATGCTCTGTTCAAAGCTGAAAACAAAAATGATTAAAAAATGATACAGGGTAAAACAGAAGAAACACCTCAGTAATTCTTTCTTCCTGAAGCACAATGGGCCATTTCCTTTCCTGGGATTAAAAATATGAAAGGGATATAAGCTACAACTCTCTCAGATTGTGACTTCCATAAATCCTTGGGGCTTTCGAATGCTACTTTCTCCACACAGGTACAAACCTTGAAAGGCCATGTAGCAAAATTACCCCCACCTAGGAGCTTGCTTATTTGCAACTATCAACTCATTCCAAGCAAGAGTATTCTTAGGAAAGAACCACTGGACTCTGTCCTTCTTCTCTGTAAAGACTCTCCTCTTCACATTGCATTCTAGGCTTGTGCTGTCTAACCCAGGGACCTCTAGCCCCATGTGGCTATGGAGCATTTGAAATGTGGCTTATTAGTCAATATTGAGATGTGCTCTACGTGTAAAATAGGCACCAGATTTCAAAGACTTTGTATGAAAAACAAAAGAATGGAAAATATTCATAGTTTTTATGTTGATTAACATGTTGCTATGGTAATATTTTGAATCTATGAGGTTAAATAGGATTTATTATTAGAATTAATTTTGCCTATTTCATTTTTACTTCCTTAAATGTGGTCCTTAGAAACCTTAAGATTACATGAGTGTGGTACATTTTGTTTCAATTAGCCAGCGCTGTTATAGACAGAGTCTGGGCTTTCACTTCCCATCTCAAAGCTTGTTCCACACGCTCCCTCAGCACCCTCGATCCCTCTCCCCACTTAGTCCACCCATCTCTGCTGCAGGCACAGCTAATGGGAAACTTCTTACATTACCTAGTTATTTCCCAATCCAGTCCTTGAAACTCCACCATAGGCTTGTAATCTTTTGCGCACCATCCTGTCAAGTAATATCTCCCTTTTTATCTTAACAGATTCTAAATTTCCACTTTTTCATGAAATCTTCCCTTTTTCAATGAAGACGACACAATGAAGACTACCTATTATGCACTTTATAGACATTTCAGTTTGGCTATAGAACTATTGAGGTTATTATTTTGATTATTACCAAATACTCATTTCTTCAACAGCATTCACTGGGCACCTCCTGAAGGCGAGGCACGGTGCTAGCTCTAGAGGATACTGAATAATGTCAGCACACAGCCCCAACACGATGTGTGGCATGAGGCCAGCAGGAACACAGACACTAAACCAAGGCTCTTCTGCCCAGAAGGATGCTCTACTTGCAAACACCTTGCTGAGGAAGGATTTGAATGTAGTGCTTACATAACACATAAGTCTTGTGGCTTAGAAACTTGAAACTGCTTGACTGCATAGTAAACACTTCCTCCTCCCACACTTGTATCCTCTCTCAGGTTTCTTCATTACCCTGTAGACTCCATTTGTCTTTGTATTCCCCCCATTTTTGCTAACCCAGGATTAAACACCATGCTTTCGTGTGTGTGTGTGTGTGTGTGTGTGTATGCTCATTTATTTTTCATAATAATGTGGATACCATTATTGTTCCTATTTAAATATGAGGAAACTAAGGCACAGGGGAGTTATGTAACTTGGTCACATAGGTAATGTGGTCACATAGGTAATGAGTGGAGGAGTCAGGATTTGAACCTAGGCAGCCTAACTTTAGCGCCAAAACTATTAACCACACACACACAAACCCCAAGGACCATGCAAGCTTGAAGTTGCCAAGGCTATCTAG
Organism: Chlorocebus sabaeus; assembly: GCF_047675955.1. NCBI lineage: Eukaryota > Metazoa > Chordata > Mammalia > Primates > Cercopithecidae > Chlorocebus > Chlorocebus sabaeus. Next base: position 13,319,016 of record NC_132927.1, read on the forward strand.
CGCCAAATGAGAGAAGCTACCCCAAAATGAAGCCTATATAAGAAAAGGATAGCTGAAGAAAAGGAGGGAGAGAGGGAGAAAGAGAGTATATCAGAGAAGTATAATTAAAGATTATTTTATTTGAACCACTAGAAAGTATGAAGCCAGAAACTACCCTTTGGCCTTCCTAGCTATACAAGTGAATGGGGTCTTTTGTCATTTGTAGCCATAGGTTCTTAATGAGGGGTCCACTCACAATTGTACACACAGCTCTGTTTGTGTATAAACAGAACTATAAAACAATATATATATACATGTCTCTGGGGAGGTTCTCAAAGGAGACCTTGATTCTACATAACTGCCATATGTACAGCTTCTTAGTCAAATATCCTCTGCTAAAATGAGCTGGGGACCCTTAGAACACATCACTTGTCATGCGGCTGGCCTCTGCTAACAGTAGGTCTATCCCTGGTGCCATATTTGCATGGAGCAGAATAAACTTTTTTCCTGTATTAAGTGCCACAGTGCCTGGAATCTTGCCATAAAATATGTATCCATGATAATTTCTAACCATCTTTTAAAATACAAAGTGTGTTTGAAGAAAGACTCTTGGCAATTCAATATGCTGAACTGAAAATGCATGTTTCTCTTAGTGCTTTCTCCAAACTCTTCAAAAACGACAGTAGGTCAGTCCCCATTCTGCTTATCTTCAAATCAGTTTCTCACTCCTGCCTTGTCCTGCTCTGCTCTGTAAAGTGAAGGGGCTGACCTCCGCAAGGCTGGTTTCCCAGACTTCCCTGGGTTCAGCAAATAGGAGCACTGGTGAGTGGGATTCTGAAGGTAGGGAGAGAAGGGAGAAAGCAGAGGACTTCTCCCATCCCTCTCTACCTCAGGCAGGCAGTGGCTCCGTCCTGAGGCTCCATCTTCCACTAGACAGACCTACCATGATTCTAGCTTCCGGCAGTGTTGCCAGGTCCTGGGCTCTGACAACACCACCTCCTCCTTTGGTCCCTTCAGCCTGGGGTGGTGGTGCTATTGCTAATCTCTAGGTTGCCTCACAGTCCTTTGCTGGCTACTCAGCATTTCTACAATCTGGACAGAATTGGGGCAGGGACACCATTCAACTCAATACAAAGCAGTATAAGTATAATATTTAGAAATATCAAAGTGAATTACACAGAATCAGCTAAAAGTCAAAGGCCCTTACCTCTGGAATTCCTTGCATTGACTTTGCATAGTTTCAAATACTCAGAGTGGGTGTATTCTCCTGGTTGGGCCATGACTAACACAGGCAACCAAATAATAGTAATTATAAATAAGTATAAACCCATAGGGACAAAGAGGATGGAGCAGGAAGTAACAGTGAATATGCAATGTCAACTCATTTTTGCAAGATGGAAATGGATGGAGGAACGGTCGCTGCCTTAGCAGGGCAGAGAAGGCTGCACCCTAAGTACCTAAAGAAGGGATTGCCAGGAAAGACCCTGGGATATCCCTGGGATGCCTCAGGCCTCGGAGGTACCAGATAACTTGAAAAGTGGGAATATGTGACCAGAAGCAAGAACACTGCTTGAAAGTCCAGGTATGTTTTCTCTCCCACTTCACCCTAAAGACTTGAGGCTTACTCTTTGGAGACTGTGTAAGAGCAGCTTCAGACTGGAGGGCAGTGGAGGGCAGGAAAGCGGCCCCATACCGGAAACAAGAGGATGACAAGAATATTTTCATCCTTAACAGTGGGACCCTCAAACACACACAATCTTGATTGAAAGATTCTTCATTGGAGAAACAGTATCCCCAGAAAAGACATTTAAATCTTGATATTGGAAGAGAGATGAGAGAGGACCTAACAAAAAAGCCAAGTAATTGCCAAAACCCCACCTTCAACAAGCCCCACCACATTATCTGCTAAGAGTTTGACAATGTGGAAATAGTAGGGAAAAGGAACCTGAAGAAACATTTAGGAACACATTGCAATTAACAATAGCCTTATAGAGAACTAAATAATGAAAATATGAGGCAATAATTAATTCCAGAAAAATAAATCCTTGAGCACTACTTGGTTCAGCAGTGAAGTAAAAATAATGCAAACAATTGATTATGGATCAATAACGGGACAGATGTAAGAAGGGGAAATGGGGATAGCATGTAATTCTAGATGTCATAAATAACATTTAAAGCTGACAAATTAAGAAAGAGTGGTGTATTAGTTTCCTAGGGCTGCATCACAAATTACCCCAAACCCTGTGGCTTAAAACAACAAAAAATTATTCTTTCACAGTTCATTAGTCCAGAAGTCCAAAATCAAGGTGTCATCAGTGTTGGCTCCTCCTAAAAGCTCTGAAGGAGAATCTGGTCCATACCTCTCTCTCTGAGCTTCTGGGGATTGTGAGCAGTCTTTGGTATTCACAGTCTTGTAGCTGCAGAATTCTAATCTCTGCTATCGAAGAAGATGGCATTTGGCCATCTTTACAGCATGTCTTTTTCTGTGAGTCTCTTTCCTTGTTCTTAGAATACCAGTCATAGTGGACTTAGGGCACACTCTATTCCATATGACCACCTCTTAAGTTGAATAATTACATCTGCAAAGACCCTGTTTCCAAATAAAGTCACCTTCTGAGGTTCTGGGAAGGATGCGAATTGGGGCAGGGACACTGCTCAACTTAATACAACCAGTATAAGTATAATATTTAGAAATGTTGAAGTGAATTACAATGGAATCAGCTAAAAGTCAAAGGTCCTTACCTCTGGAATGGGAAGTGGTGGGTGGAGAGGGCATAGTAGGGGAACGATGTTCATGCTTACAAGGCTTGGAAAAGACATGCCTATGGCACACTGACACCATGTCCTTTCCTTCAGGCCAGTAGGAGTATCATATTTCTTCTCCTTCTGGTTAAGTGTGGTCAAGTGGCTAGTTCCTAATGATAGGTTGGGTGAAAACGACACATGTGGTCAGAGTTCTAACCACCAGGGTGAAACTGTTCAGCGGTATTCTTCCTCCCACAGGGATGGGGAGAGCACGTGTTCAAACAGAGCTTCTTTCAGTCTGAGCAGAGTGTCCCCTGGCTATGGTCTGAATGTTTATGCCCCACCCCCACCCCCGCCACAAATCCATATGGTGAAATCCAACCCCCCCAAGGTGATGGCATCAGGAGTGGGACCTTTAGGAGGTCATGAGGGTACAGCCCTCAGGAACGGGATTAGTGTCCTTATAAGAGAGACCCTAGAGTGATGCCTTGCTCTTTCACCATGTGAGGACACAGCAAGAAGGCACCCTCTATGAACCAGGAAACAGGCCCTTACCAGACATCAAACCTGCCAGCACCTTGAGCTTAGACGTCTCAGCCTCCAGTACAGTGAGAAATAAATTTCTGTTGTCTATAAGTTACCCAGTTTATGATATTTTGTTAATGCAGCCTGGACAGATGAAGATACCCAGTTGTATCAGACACAAAATCTTTGTTTTTGTAATCTGCTGAGATTTAAAGTTTGTTGTTGATGTTACAGCCACGTAACCTAGCCTGTCTTAATTGACACAAGGCTTGGAGTATTATTTGAATTTGATACAACATACATGTACTATTTTGATAAATATTAAAATAAATAACATAAATGATAAACTGTAAGAGATAATACATGAAACCACTTAGCATTGGTGATTTTAGCAGATCACTTTTTAAATGACACAGTATTCCGAGAGTACTGTATTCTAAGTTGTGGCAGGCATTGTCAAAGTGGGGCATGGGATACATGAAGCCAAACCTTATGTCACAGTTTTTTTTTACTGGATTTTATTAATTAAGGAGAAGTATACTGAATTAATCCAAATATGGAAATGGCTCATTTTCCACAATATCTCACGTGCTGGAGTATGGCAAAATAAATGTATCTACTTTTTGGAGTCAAGGCTTGTTTTGGGGTTCTATTTGTACCTAATCTTTTTCTTGCTGAATGAATAACAACAGGTTCTAAAAATTTACTTCCAAACTCCTCTTTCAAGTGGATTTTTTAAACTCTGTAAACAATCAACACTCTTACCTGGGTATGAATTTATTTCTATTTAGAAACACAGTCATCTACTGTGTAATGTGATGGTGAAGAGGTTCCCACATGTGGTCTGCTCCTGCCCACTTGATGTCACCTTTCTGTTAGTGCCTGGGTGATAAATCCTTCCAATCTTGCATATTCTACTTCTGTTGCAATGTCAGTTGCCCATATTTGTGCCTTTCAGTTTACTCTATGATTGTGAGTCTTCATTCAACATACTTTTCATTATGCAAGTCAAATACCACCCTGTATCCAATCCCCCTCTCCTTCAGAGCACCTGGAAGGACTGTATCTTCCTCCCTGCTGAAGTTAGGCAAAGTTATGTGACTAACTCTAATGAATGAATGCCATTTTAATGAAAATATTTATGTAACAAAGAAGATATAAAGCCCCAGTAACTTGTTATATCCACTTCAAGAAATTTTCAATTCAATTCCAGTACAACAAAATGATACAGCTTTTGAAGTTCATTGGGATGAGATCTCAATTAGCTAATCAGACTGTGAGCTCTCTGAGGGCAGAGCTATCCTGAAACCCACACACACTAGACGCTCAATACACATCTGTTGAGTGGATGAATAAAGCATTGAGTGAATGAGTGACCATATTCTAATATTGTGTCTGGATTAAATCACTCTTATTTCTCCTCTATGTTCATTGGAACAGTTTACTAATTTAGGAAATTACCCTCAAATGAAAAAGATTATTTTCTCAGTGAGATTAGCAATAATAATCTGGCTTCTCAAAGAAGGTTAACACAGAATCTAAGAGGGAAATCCCAGGGAGTTTTGCTTTCTATTTTGGAACCTTGTAATAAAGATGGCCCAGGGGTGTACATATCTTGCATTTGAATATAATTTGTGGTTTTCTTTTTTTTTTTGAGACGGAGTTTTGCTCTGTCGCCCAAGCTGAAGTGCAGTGGAGCAATCTCGGCTCACTGCAACCTCCACCTCCCGGGTTCAAGTGATTCTTCTGCCTCAGCCTCCTGAGTAGCTGGGATTACAGGGGTGTGCCACCATGCCCGGCTAATTTTTGTATTTTTAGTAGAGACGGGGTTTCATCATGTTGGCCAGGCTGGTCTCGAACTCCTGACCCCAGATGATCCACCTGCCTCAGCCTCCCGAAGTGCTGGGATTACAGGCGTGAGCCACCATGCAGGGCCCCTTGTTTCTTCTTTCTCTTTGAGTTTAGTGATTTGAGGCTGTTACAAACTGAATGCTTGTGTCCCTCCAAAATGTGTATGTGGAAGCCCTAACCCACAATGCAATGGTATTTGGAGGTGAGGTCTTTGGGTGGTGATTAGATTTAAATGAGGTCATGAGGATCTTGTCCCCATGATGGGATTAATGGCTTTATAAGAAGAGGAAGTGACACCGGAACTTTCTGTCTCTGCCATGTAAGGATACAGCAAGAAGGAGGCCCTCTACAGTTAGGAAGAGGGCCCTCACCAAGAACTGAATCAACCAAGACCTTAATCTTGGAATTCCTATCCGCCAAAACTGTAAATATGAACGTCTGTTGTTTAAGTCACCCAGTCTATAATATTTTGTTACAGCAGCTCCAGCTAAGACAGAAGCCAAATTCCCATCTTCTCTACCTCTATTAGAATAGTAATACTATTTTTGCATGCCACAGTCACCTTCTCTTGCTTTCAGCAACCAGCCTAAGATTCCACTGCCTCTTTAGGTAGAGTAAGTAACACGTCCATCCAGTGACCAGCCTGAATTATCAAGTATTTCCTAATTGAGGCAGTAATCGTTTCTTTAACCACCATTATTGCATAGCATTGTTGGCTGTTAGGCTCCAACCTAGGCATGGTGCTCTTGGGTTTCATATAGTGCAAATAAACGGAAATTTTCACTAGACTCCAAGAGCTTCCAATTTGAAAAAATAGAAAGTTCAGTAATTCAGTCACAGGTTTAACTTTTTAAAAATGCTCTAGATCATATTATCCCCACAAAGTTTTGTTATTTTTCTTTTTTTCCTTCTTGGTAAATAGATTTAATACATTGCCCTGGCTTGCATTGACCATATTATGCCCTTGCAGTTTCCTGAAAATATGGCATTTTGCATTGGCAAACAGCAATAGGAATAAATTATTTAAGCACTATGTAAAAAACTTACTTAAAATTTTGAAGTCTCATACCAAAATACTGACTATTAAATAGAGATTTGTTATGCAATGCCAAATGAAAATGCGCTGTCATAATCCACTGGATAAAGTTTAGTTTTTACATCATTTTGATAAATTCACCTCATTTACCAGTATAGCTACAAATCATGCCTTATGGTTGTCATGTAAAGGCAGTAAAATATTATATACTTCAGATGACATTTATCCAGAAATGCTTTTCACTGTTCACATTTTATCTGTCAAATAGTACTTTCTTTAGAAGCAAATATAACTGCCATTATAGAGAGAAGCTACCGACCTGGGACAAGTCCTAGCATTTAGTGCTCTGACAGATCTTAATTTGGATATTAGCCAAAGTCAATAAAACTTGTTCATGCAGAACCTTACCTGGTTTTCACCACATCTAGGGGGTGCATCAGGCAAATTTCTACAAGACCTGAAAGATGATAAAGAAAAGTCCAATAAACACTTATGTAAACGCTGGTTCTTATTTCCTTGATCCTGTCGATTTCTCGAGTATGCAGGTTCAGATAAAGAACTTGGGACTTCGAATATGACAGCTAATAGTAATAGGCTAGTGGCAAAAGACAGAAGCATAATATGATTTTATTTCGATGGGAATAAGATATGTGAGTGAGTACTTTCTTACAAGTGCTCTGGCAGGGAGGTAGGGCTGGTGCGGAAAGAACATTTAAAAAAGAATCAGACGTGCTAATTGCAATCAACTGGGTGGGAGTTATGGCTTCCCATTCCAGCCCAATAATAAGGATATACGGAAGGAAGGGAGGAAAGAAAAGAAGGAAGGAAGAGCAGGGGGCTCTTTGAATCTCTCCCAGCTTTGGTATGTTAGTAAACATAGCAAATCAGAAACCTCAGTTTCACTACCCATGAAACAAAGACAATGATTCTTCTCTCCCAAGGTAGTTATGAAAATACAATACATATCAATATATTAATAGCTTAACAGAGAAAATTTCTTGCGAGATCATTGTGTGCTAGGCATTGTTCTAAGCAGTACTTAGATTACCTCATTTAATCTTCACAAGAACTTTATGTGATAGGATGTATTACCCCCATTTTACAAATGAGATAATTGAAGCATACAAGTTAAATAACTTGTCTAAGATGTTACATCTAGGAAGTAGCTTTAATTCCCACAAAGCCCTGATCTTAACCATTGCACAGTGAAAGAACTATAGCTTCTTGCGAATAAATTGTAAAACGCTCTCTCTCCTATTGTCTAACTGAGCAGACTACTCAATTATAATACAAACTACTGGCATGTAACAATAGGAGTAGTACAGTAGTGTTAGGTACTAGTAGTTGCAAAAATAATCATAGTAGTCATTCTTATGGTATTACAGAGGTAATAACAGTAATAGTTACCTACATATGGATGATCATTTAACATACATGGTCCTGATATGCACAACGAGTGGACAAGGTAAGTACCATTATTATCTTTCCTTTAAGATAAGAAAACTGAGGTTGATAATGTTCAACTGATTTGCCCAAAGGCCACACAATAGTATTTGTGAGTAGTTTCTTATAGGCAAAGCATTTACCTCCATTTATAAACTAACTCAGCTTGAATTTAGCTATGATGTAGTTTATCTTCCCCATCCCATATTTATCCACACAAATGTCTTTTCCTCCCCATACTGACCAGGTCCAGAAAGCTCAAAGGGCCTGCACCTACCTGAAGGCCCCCTTTGCTTCTATAGAAGCTTTGGGAAGTTTTCCCTGCAGATGCGTGCTCTAGGTTGCAAAGTCCTATATAATGACCAAAACTGTCTTACTTTGGCTACAACTAATAAGATCCAACATGGATGTTTGTGCCAAAGGCTTCGCAAGTCAAGGACCCAATTGGAGTCTCATTGCCTAGAGACAGGAAGAGACGGGCTCAGGTGAGCAGAGGCCACAGGATTGCTGGACACAACAGCAAAGCCTCTAGGTACCGTTTTAGCTTTATTATTAAGCCCTGTTTCTCAAGGTAGCATGAGTAGAAATCTTCCTTGCCAACTGTAAAGTCTCCACATACTTCTCCTTGCTTGAGAATTCACATTTACCCCCAAAGTAAGAATCAGGTGACCAGAATTTTTGTCCTGCTACCTTCAGGGAATCATCATTTACCCATGATGACATCAGTTCCTTATCTGTAAAGCAAAAGATTAAATGGCCTAGAATAACTTTGAGGTCTAATATTCTATGTTTGTTGCTGTTTTTGAATCTGACTCACATATATTCATATATATATATGTATATATGTATATATGTATATATGTGTGTATATATATATATGAAATGAGGTCATGAGGGTCTTGCCCACATGATGGGATTATATATATATACACAAACATAAACATATATATACATATATTATTTATAATTCTAATTTAAGCTTTATTATATTAGTTATGAGATAAAACCCTAATCCTATTTAAAAAGTTTACTCTGGGAACTCAGACTTTAAAAATAGCATCCTTACCACACACTGTAGCAGAAATCCATTAAGTACACTTCCGTGCACCTCATGCACAGAAGGAAATAAGATACTCAGAATCAGTTTACCAAAGCAAGTACACAAAACTCCTCTCACTGACTTGACATTAGAGTAGAAGCAAAAAACACATACCAAATAGCACTAGTTGGTACATTTCTCAAAAAGTTTACCAAAAGAACCCACAATAGCAACAACTTATTAAAGCTTACAGCAAGACTTGGAGAATAAGACCACATTATGTAAATTTATAATATAAATTTACAACATAATTTATATTATATTATAATTATAATATATATAATATATAATATAGTATATATTATAATTACAATTATATAATTATATTATAAATTTATAATATAATTTATAATATAAATTTATTATACAAATCTGTTTATTTGCAAAATTGTTTCAGTTTTCTATGTGCTAATGCACATTTCTGGTAGTAAACAGATAATCGATAAGATGATTATACTTTTGTGATTATTTAAAATTATTTTCAATCCCCTAGTATGCAACACGACACTCATTTATTCACTTGACGAACTTGCACCGGTTACCCTCTATGTGTCTGGTATTGAGGATACAGTCTACTGAGGGGAACAGACACATAAGAACAAATAGTAATGTATGGAAGGAAGTGCAATGCTCAGTTTATGGGAGCACATCAGAGAGAGGCCCCTGACCTAGCATGGGATCAGGTGAGGGATGGGAAAGGGATTCAAGGCAGAGAGAGGACAGCATGAGCATGAGGCATAGAGGAAAGATATTGCACACAAGAAAGAAGAAAAGAGGCAAGAAGCACTTGAACATTACAGCAGCCTAGGGTTGAAGGCAGGGTATCGCAACAGATGAGGCTGCAAGTGTGCAGGTGAGGCTCAAGTTCACATTTAGGCACTTCGGCTTTATCCCATAGACCACGAGGAGCCCCTGAAGGATTTTCTTTTTTTAATAGCTCTTGGTTGTTTTTTTCTTACTACCAATGTACTCCATGTTTATTGAAGACATTTCAAGGCGTTGTAAGCAGAGGAGTGTTATTGACCTCTGCTAATGTGTTCTCCCAATAATCTAATCATCCCCTCCCTTTAATCCCCCCAGTCCTCCCAATCACAGTATTCACATGCAAGCACAACAGTACTGATGTCCCAGCCCTCTCTCCATTGGTAAACAGTTTACCAGTAAAAGCACTGCCTCTTATCATAGCATAGATGTCTTGGTGTCCCATGTACCTCTAAATCTGAGAGTCAATGGTCATCTATGAAACTACCTGCAAAACTGTGAACTGACCAAAAGGAAAATGGGACCTAAATGGTCAAATATAACATATTTGGTCCAGGATCTCTGTGTGATTATTTATTCACTGTTGTTTTTAATCAAAACAAATAATTTGTAGAATTTAAGTTAGTGATAAAATGCATTACAGGCAGAGAGAACACAAATGTTGGAAATTATATGGAAGTTTTGACTTTCATCAGAGTTCAGAGTTAAATCTGGATTCACTCAGAGTGGGAACGGATGCTTGCTGTCCTCCACAGACAGCTAAAGACTGTGAGATCCTGATTATTATTTATGAAGATAACCATATAAATAGAATCAGATTAATCATGTTACATAGGCCTAGAAGTGACCTCAAAAAACTGAATGGTACCATGTGTCTACTGACAATTCAATAACCTAGTATGAAGGCACGAACTAAATAATGAGCTAGTGAGCACAAATTTTAATACTTTCTCTATTCTCATAAAATTAAAGTCTAACATAGAAAAGAAGATGACTGTGAAATATCAGCTTCCATTTAATAATCCATCCTAATTGCAATTTTAAGACACACTGATCTCAAGACAAATACAACCTAGAAGTGTTGCTTTTACCAACCTGGCATTTATTAAACTCACCAGCCACAGTGGAATTAAATGGTTCAATCTCCCCTACTCATGCATGATATAAAAATTGTATTGCCAACCACCAACCATAGAAATACTTTCTCCGGGGAAAAAAGTTATAACTTCATAGTATTTGAGAAGGAATACGAAAAAAAATACACAAGATCCTAAATACAAATTTAGATCAGTGCTTTTCTTAGACTCTTTAGCTGATTTTAGATTTAAATTTGGTGTTTGATCTTAAAAACAGAAAAAAGTCATTTTAGAGATAAAATGTCTTCAAGTCATGCTTAACTTTAAATGAGCTGGACTATTTGTAACTTCCATTCATTTTGAGAATAAAAAGCAGAATCAAAATGTAACCAAATGACAGTATGAAAATAATTAGAAAAGCAAAAAAAGTATATTTTCTCAAATAACATACTACATTTCAGAAAGTTAAAAATGTTCCATATGTTACTTTTATTTCAGGCAACTGCTGATTTATCACAATAACAAGTAAATAAGAATTACTATTAGATTTGTTTAAGCTAGACCAAATACTGATTTTATAAGGCTGAACATTATAAAAATTAGAAAAGTCCCAAAGCAGACTGATACTGTAAATTTAATATATTGTAAATGATTTCATTGTTTCTGCAGATTCATGCATATTAGTGAGCATGACTATATCTCTAAGATTTGAATGAAACTGGTAATTTGACCCTACCACGGGCACAAAAATCCATGAGTTATCCCCCTGAACTTTACCTTGGGATAGCCCCTGAATGCCCTGGCCTTTGAACTGCCTCAAGTACATGCCTGAGCCTGAGCCAATATTGAGAAAAGATTAACACCACCCTGTCATAAACCCTTCTCCCAGACTTCATCTTTTCTGAGAAGATCTCCTGCCTGTTCAACCACAAAACTTCACTGATCATTAACACTACCCCCACTTTCCTCTGAAATAACCTGCACTGTACTCTTTTCCAAAAAAAAGAAAAAGTACAAACATTGTCACACAATGATTAATCATGATTGGTGAGAGAACAGTTTCTTCTCAGTGTTCAATTCCTAGAATTTTCTCTTTCCTCAGGAATGTTTTTCTTCTATAAGGACACATGTACATATACTTCTGAGAATCCTACTAACCCTCAGATCTCAATTTAAGCAACCATTTTCCCAGAAATCCTGGGGCAAAGATGGTTAATTGTCCTCTTGGTAGGCACCCCCTCTTCTTCCTGGCCACCCAGAATAAATATTGCATTTTTCAGTTTCTTTTGCTGCTCAGCATCACCATGCGACTAAGTTCTGGCCAAAGGGATGTAAGGGAAAGTGGTTTGAGCAACATCTGGGAAGTTTTTTAAAGAGCAGGAGACTGCTCTTCTCTTTCTCCCTTCTTACTGGTGGAATATGGACACAGGCTGCCATGTTAGACGACAAGGTAACTTTGGGCATAGAGGCCACACACAGCACAGCAACAACATAGACATAGTGGAGTTCTGGGTTATCTACCTCCAGACACTCATGTTGGAGAAAAATTTCTATTTTCCTTACACTACTGTGATTTGGGTTTTCTACCACATATGCTAATCTAATTCTGATACAGGAGCTCCCTGAACTTGTATCATTGTGTGACACTACCACTGTTTCTTTTCTTATCTAGAAGCTCCATGAAGACAGAAACTCCATCTGCCCTCTCCATGTTTGTATCCCCACCACTTTGCACAACGGCTGGTACTCAGTATGCTCGATAAGTATTTGATGAATAAATAAATTAATGCTGATTAGGGTTTCTGCCGATGCCATTATGTCAGCTAATTCTCAAGATAAATTGAACTGGCAGCTATTTATTCTGGATTTAATTCATTAGTTTGAACCTTATATAAATAAGCAGATAAGGACAGAGAAACATTCATAAAATGACAATAAACAAAGCACAGTAAGTACCTGAAGAGAGAAGTATGATATTGTTAATCACATATCCTGCTATGTAAATGTTAGAAAACAACTAATCGGTTGGCACCTAATAGATTGATAGATGATTGTTGAGAACTGTGTGCATGCAGAATGACGTGCTAGGTGCTGGAGAACACAGCCTGATGCTGCAACAAGGATGCTCGAAAGGATTTCAAAGCTCAGCACAGAAGGGACACATTGAGAAAGGCCTTACATGTAAAGGGAAGACATTGAGCAGAAAATAGCAATACGCATAAAAATATGGTTCAGGCCTAGTAATTTAGTGTTGCTGTTGACAGTGTGAAATGTTACTTACGTTCTGCATCAATTCTAGTCTTACATAACTGCTTACATTTATCTCAAATCGTCTACCTTCTTTGAGGAACTATGTTATAATTCTGATTAAAAACTAATGACAGAAAACACAATCATTTAAAATTTTAAAATTAAAATGTTATATCATCTGTGGCCTGTGTATTCTTTATATTTGAGATGACTTGCCCTAAGTCACAAGGCTGATTTCTGGCAAGTAAAGACCATTTAAAATGTAAATATGTGTGTCTGTGTGTGTGTGTGTGTGTGTGTACACATGAGGAAGTAGTTCTTAAAATTGTCACCAACTTTGCCTATGACCACTGATAGATATCTCATAACTCAACAATATCCTTTTTCCTATGAGCTAGGAGTAGAAAAACCACATCAAAAGTATCACTTCCCAGAAAACATCAGGTTGTTCTTTTTCATTTCAGAGATTTAAAATGCTTACAACGTAAAGCAGAAGATCTTATCTCCACCCCGCCCCTTTTTTCTACCCATTACTTTACAACCTAGGTCACAGAAGAGAGACAAAAGTGAGTGTGTAACTACATACACGGACTGATTGTGGAACATACCTCATCCCTGCCAACTCCTAATGGAATCCATAGGTACAGAAATGTAGAATGCTGATGTCATTCCTGTGCTTTCCTTCCCACTCTACCTCAGCCTTTACCCAGGAACAGTGTTGCAACGGGCTTTAGTAACCTTTTCAGCAATAGGAAGAAGGGATGTAGAAGACAAGCTGGGTAACCCAAAGTAGTAGCCATAAACATAATTAAAGGACAATGTTGAATGATCCTTTAGCATGGTTTATTTTACTATATACAATGTTATTATATACTGTTCTGTTCTGATACATTATTTGAGAACAGCGTATTCTAAATTTACTCTGCTTTATTATTACTAAGTCAATTCACTGCTCCTTTCTCTACAGTTCCATTGCATGCACTAATTGTTTTACATTGTATCACATATATCAAGAATAGCATTTATCTGGCTGGGCATGGTGGCTCACACCTGTAATCCCGGCATTTTGGCAAGCCAAGGCGGGTAGAGCACTTGAGACCAGGAGTTTCAGACCAGTTTGGCCAACACGGTGAAACCCCATCTCTACAAAAAATACAAAAATTAGTCGGGTGTGGTGATGTGCATCTGTAGTCCCAGCTACTTGGGAGGTTAAGGTAAGAGAATCGCTTGAACCTGGGAGGCAGAGGTTGCAGTTAGTTGAGATCATGTCACTGCACTCTAGCCTGGGTGACAGAGTGAGACCCTATCTCAAAAAAAAAAAAAAAAAAAAGAATAACATTTATCATATGATACTCTGTCTCTCCACACTGCTCCCCAATTCCCCAGCCATTGCAGTATTCAACACCAGACACTGTAGTCTATGTGAATGGTATCTCTAGGTTGTGAAAAACCTGTGTAGCCAAAACAAATGATGAAATCTTTGAGAAGAGGGAGCATTTATCTTTATATACCCACTGAATAAATTACAGCAAATACCTGAAACCCACTGAAGAAGTTCTCTACCTACACTCACTCTCTTGGTGATCTCATCCAAATCCATGGTTTCAATTATGCCAAAAAACAATTCACCAATTTCCATTTCTAGTCCAGACTTCCTTTTCAAAGTCTAGATTTAAATATCCGATTGCCTGTTTGACATCTCTGCTTGGATATCTAGTAGCCTAGATATTCAGTCTAAAACTGGATTCCTGACCCTGCACACCTCTATCCCCTTCGGAAACAACATGCTCAACCTTAGAATCATGCTGGATGCTTCTGTCTCTCTCACAATCTTCTTTGAATCTATCTGGAAATCTCTTTGACTCTACTTCAAAATATATCCAGATTTCTACCATCCCTCACAACCTCTACTTCTCCCGTTCTGGTCCAGGTCATGATTATCATTTATCAGCAGATCAACTGTAGCAGGCCCTTAACACGTATCCCTCCATCTACCTTTGACCCCGCCCGTCTGTTCTCACCCCACAGCCTGAGTGATCTTTTGAAATTAGAAGTTATTTCATGTCATTCTTCTGGTCAAAAATGGTTCTCCATTATACTCAGAGGAAAGCTACCTGTAACCCCAGCTTCATTACTCCTCTCACCTGCTGTCTTACTACTCTCCCCTCCACTGGCTCTACTCCAGTCACACTGGCCTCTCTGCCGTTTCCCAACTTTGCCAGGTCTTCAGTAATAGGCCTTTGGTCTAGCTGTTCCTGCTGCCTAGAATGCTCTTCCCCTAGATTCCACTTGGTCAACACCCTTCACGTGGACCAAGAGTAACCCCAACCACTCTAACAGAGACCTGCTCCTCCTTAGCCCAGTACTGATAAATGTCTTCATGCTGCTTTGTTTTTTCATTTCTCTCTAGTGCGTACCAACTTCTAAACTTACTATATCATTTATCTATTAATTTTGTTTATTGTTTCCTATATGTCTCTTCTGATAGAAATAAACTTCATGAGAACAGAGACTTTCATATTATCCATCAATACGCACTAAGTACCCAGAACATGCCTGGCACCTAGTAGTGCTCAATAAATCTTTGTTGAAAAAGAAACTAAATTATACAAAAGAATAAAATTGCTACAATTATGGAATTCCATTTCAGTGGTATGTAGAGGATAAGGTTTTAAAAATTTATTGTACAGACAAGGAACTCTTCCAGTCCAAAGAATCCGTGATGATAATTTTTTAAATTGATCTTATTTATTTTTTAAAAAAATTATTTGAGTTTTAATTGACAAATAATGATTTTATATGTTTATGGGGTACAATGTGATGTTTGATACACATATACATTGTGGAATGATTGAATCAAGCTAATGAACATATCCATCACTTCATATACTTACGAACTTTTTGTAGTGAGAACATTTAAAATCTAATCTTTATGCAACTTTGAAATATGCAATGCATTATTATTATTAATATTTATTATTATACTTTAAGTTCTAGGGTACATATGCATAACGTGCAGGTTTGTTACATATGTATAATTGTGCCATGTTGGTGTGTGGCACCCATCAACTCGTCATTTACATCAGGTATAACTCCCAATGCAATCCCTCTCCCCTCCCCCCTCCCCCCTCCCCACAATAGGCCCCGGTGTGTGATGTTCCCCTTCCCGAGTCCAAGTGATCTCATTGTTCAGTTCCCACCTATGAGTGAGAACATGCGGTGTTTGGTTTTCTGTTCTTGCAATAGTTTGCTGAGAATGATCGTTTCCAGCTGCATCCATGTCCCTACAAAGGACACAAACTCATCCTTTTTATGGCTGCATAGTATTCCATGGTGTATATGTGCCACATTTTCTTAATCCAGTCCGTCACTGATGGACATTTGGGTTGATTCCAAGTCTTTGCTATTGTGAATAGTGCCGCAATAAACATACGTGTTCATGTGTCTTTATAGCAGCATGATTTATAATCCTTTGGGTATATACCCAGTAATGGGATGGCTGGGTCATATGGTACTTCTAGTTCTAGATCCTTGAGGAATCGCCATACTGTTTTCCATAATGGTTGAACTAGTTTACAATCCCACCAACAGTGTAAAAGTGTTCCTATTTCTCCACATCCTCTCCAGCACCTGTTGTTTCCTGACTTTTTAATGATCACCATTCTAACTGGTGTGAGATGGTATCTCATTGTGGGTTTGATTTGTATTTCTCTGATGGCCAGTGATGATGAGCATTTTTTCATGTGTCTGTTGGCTGTATGAATGTCTTCTTTTGAGAACTGTCTGTTCATATCCTTTGCCCACTTTTTGATGGGGTTGTTTGTTTTTTTCTGTAAATTTGTTTGAGTTATTTGTAGGTTCTGGATATTAGCCCTTTGTCAGATGAGTAGATTGCAAAAATTTTCTCCCATTCTGTAGGTTGCCTGTTCACTCTGATGGTAGTTTCTTTTGCTGTGCAGAAGCTCTTTAGTTTAATGAGATCCCATTTGTCAATTTTGGCTTTTGTTGCCATTGCTTTTGGTGTTTTAGACATGAAGTCCTTGCCCATGCCTATGTCCTGAATAGTATTACCTAGGTTTTCTTCTAGGGTTTTTATGGTATTAGGTCTAACATTTAAGTCTCTAATCCATCTTGAATTAATTTTCGTATAAGGAGTAAGGAAAGGATCCAGTTTCAGCTTTCTACTTATGGCTAGCCAATATTCCCAGCACCATTTATTAAATAGGGAATCCTTTCCCCATTTCTTGTTTCTCTCAGGTTTGTCAAAGATCAGATGGCTGCAGATGTGTGGAATTATTTCTGAGGACTCTGTTCTGTTCCATTGGTCTATATCTCTGTTTTGGTACCAGTACCATGCTGTTTTGGTTACTGTAGCCTTGTAGTATAGTTTGAAGTCAGGTAGCGTGATGCCTCCAGCTTTGTTCTTTTGACTTAGGATTGTCTTAGCAATGCAGGCTCTTTTTTGGTGCCATATGAACTTTAAAGCAGTTTTTTCCAATTCTGTGAGGAAAGTCATTGGTAGCTTGATGTGGATGGCATTGAATCTATAAATTACCTTGGGCAGTATGGCCATTTTCACGATATTGATTCTTCCTATCCATGAGCATGGTATGTTCTTCCATTTGTTTGTGTCCTCTTTTATTTCACTGAGCAGTGGTTTGTAGTTCTCCTTGAAGAGGTCCTTTACATCCCTTGTAAGTTGGATTCCTAGGTATTTTATTCCCTTTGAAGCAATTGTGAATGGAAGTTCATTCATGATTTGGCTCTCTGTTTATCTGTTACTGGTGTATAAGAATGCTTGTGGTTTTTGCCCATTAATTTTGTATCCTGAGACTTTACTGAAGTTTCTTATCAGCTTAAGGAGATTTTGGGCTGAGACAATGGGGTTTTCTAAATATACAATCATGTCATCTGCAAACAGGGACAATTTGACTTCTTCTTTTCCTTACTGAATACCCTTTATTTCTTTCTCTTGCCTGATTGTCCTAGCCAGAACTTCCAACACTATGTTGAATAGGAGTGGTGAGAGAGGGCATCCCTGTCTTGTGCCAGTTTTCAAAGGGAATTTTTCCAGTTTTTGCCCATGATATTGGCTGTGGGTTTCTCATAAATAGCTCTTATTATTTTGAGACATGTTCCATCAATACCGAATTTATTGAGAGTTTTTAGCATGAAGGGCTGTTGAATTTTGTCAAAGGCCTTTTCTCCATCTATTGAGATAATCATGTGGTTTTTGTCTTTGGTTCTGTTTATATGCTGGATTACATTTATTGATTTGCAAATGTTGAACCAGCCTTGCATCCCAGGGATGAAGCCCACTTGATCATGGTGGATAAGCTTTTTGATGTGCTGCTGGATCCGGTTTGCCAGTATTTCATTGAGGATTTTTGCATCAATGTTCAACAGGGATATTGGTCTAAAATTCTCTTTTTTTGTTGTGTCTATGCCAGGCTTTGGTATCAGGATGATGTTGGCTTCATAAAATGAGTTAGGGAGGATTCCCTCTTTTTCTTTTGATTGGAATAGTCTCAGAAGGAATGGTACCAGCTCCTCCTTGTACCTGTGGTAGAATTCAGCTGTGAATCCATCTGGTCCTGGACTTTTTTTGGTTGGTAGGCTATTAATTATTGCCTCAGTTTCAGAGCCTGCTATTGGTCTATTCAGGGATTCAGCGTCTTCCTAGTTTAGTCTTGGGAGAGTGTAAGTGTCCAGGAAATTATCCATTTCTTCTAGATTTTCTAGTTTATTTGCACAGAGGTGTTTATAGTATTCTTTGATGGTAGTTTGTATTTTTGTGGGGTCAGTGGTGATATCCCCTTTATCATTTTTTATTGCATCTATTTGATTCTTCTCTCTTTTCTTCTTCATTAGTCTTGCTAGTGGACTATCAATTTTGTTGATCTTTTCAAAAAACCAACTCCTGGATTCATTGATTTTTTTGTGTCTCTATCTCCTTCAGTTCTGCTCTGATCTTAGTTATTTCTTGCCTTCTGCTAGCTTTTGAATGTGTTTGTTCTTGCTTCTCTAGTTCTTTTAATTGTGATGTTAGAGTGTCAATTTTAGATCTTTCCAGCTTTCTCTTGTGGGCATTTAGTGCTATAAATTTCCCTCTATACACTGCTTTAAATGTGTCCCAGAGATTTTGGTATGTTGTATCTTTGTTCTCATTGGTTTCAAAGAACATCTTTATTTCTGCCTTCATTTCGTTATGTACCCAGCAGTCATTCAGGAGCAGGTTATTCAGTTTCCATGTAGTTGAGCGGTTTTGATTGAGTTTCTTAGTCCTGAGTTCTAGTTTGATTGCATTGTGGTCTGAGAGACAGTTTGTTATAATTTCTGTTCTTGTACATTTGCTGAGGAGTGCTTTACTTCCAATTATGTGGTCAATTTTGGAATAAGTGTGATGTGGTGCTGAGAAGAATGTATAGTCTGTTGATTTAGGGTGGAGAGTTCTATAGATGTCTATTAGGTCTGCTTGCTGCAGAGATGAGTTCAATTCCTGGATATCCTTGTTAACTCTCTGTCTCGTTGATCTGTCTAATGTTGACAGTGGGGTGTTAAAGTCTCCCATTATTATTGTATGGGAGTCAAAGTCTCTTTGTAAGTCTCTAAGGACTTGCTTTATGAATCTGGGTGCTCCTGTATTGGGTACATATATATTTAGGATAATTAGCTCTTCCTGTTGAATTGATCCCTTTACCATTATGTAATGGCCTTCTTTGTCTCTTTTGATCTTTGATGGTTTAAAGTCTGTTTTATCAGAGACTAGTATTGCAACCCCTGGTTTTTTTTTTTTTCTATTTGTTTGGTAGATCTTCCTCCATCCCTTTATTTTGAGCCTATGTATCTCTCTGCATGTGAGATGGGTCTCCTGAATACAGCAAACTGATGGGTCTTGACTCTTTACCCAGTTTGCCAGTCTGTGTCTTTTAATTGGAGCATTTAGTCCATTTACATTTACGGTTAATATTGTTATGTGTGAACTTGATCCTGCCATTATGATATTAACTGGTTATTTTGCTCGTTAGTTGACGCAGTTTCTTCCTAGCATCAATGGTCTTTACATTTTGGCATAGTTTTGCAATGGCTGGTACCGGTTGTTCCTTTCCATGTTTAGTGCTTCCTTCAGGGTCTCTTGTAAGGCAGGCCTGGTGGTGACAAAATCTCTAAGCATTTGCTTATCTGTAAAGGATTTTATTTCTCCTTCACTTATGAAACTTAGTTTGGCTGGATATGAAATTCTGGATTGAAAATTCTTTTCTTTAAGAACGTTGAATATTGGCCCCCACTCTCTTCTGGCTTGTAGAGTTTCTGCCGAGAGATCTGCTGTTAGTCTGATGGGCTTCCCCTTGTGGGTAACCCGACCTTTCTCTCTGGCTGCCCTTAAGATTTTTTCCTTCATTTCAACTTTGGTGAATCTGGCAATTATTTGTCTTGGAGTTGCTCAAGGAATATCTTTGTGGCGTTCTCTGTATTTCCTGAATTTGAATGTTGGCCTGCCCTACTAGGTTGGGGAAGTTCTCCTGGACGATATCCTGAAGAGTGTTTTCCAACTTGGTTCCATTTTCCCTCTCACTTTCAGGCACCCCAATCAGACGTAGATTTGGTCTTTTTACATAATCCCATACTTCTTGCAGGCTTTGTTCATTTCTTTTTCTTCTTTTTTCTTTAGATTTCTCTTCTCGCTGCATTTCATTCATTTGATCCTCAATCACTGATACTCTTTCTTCCAGTTGATCGAGTCGGTTACTGAAGTACTGAAGCTTGTGCATTTGTCACATATTTCTCGTGTCATGGTTTTCATCTCTGTCAGTTCATTTATGGCCTTCTCTGCATTAATAATTCTAGTTATCAATTCTTCCACTCTTTTTCAAGATTTTTAGTTTCTTTGCGCTGGGTACGTAATTCCTCCTTTAGCTCTGAGAAGTTTGATGGACTGAAGCCTTCTTCTCCCATCTCGTCAAAGTCATTCTCCGTCCAGCTTTGATCCGTTGCTGGTGATGAGCTGCGTTCCTTTGCAGGGGGAGATGCGCTCTTATTTTTTGAATTTCCAGCTTTTCTGCCCTGCTTTTTCTCCATCTTTGTGGTTTTATCTGCCTCTGGTCTTTGATGATGGTGACGTACTGACGGGGTTTTGGTGTGGGTATCCTTCGTGTTTGTTAGTTTTCCTTCTAACAGTCAGGACCCTCAGCTGTAGGTCTCTTGGAGATTGCTTGAGGTCCACTCCAGACCCTGTTTGCCTGGGTATCAGTGGCAGAGGCTGCAGAAGATAGAATATTGCTGAACAGCGAGTGTACCTGTCTCATTCTTGCTTTGGAATCTTCCTCTCAGGGGTGTACTCCACCGTGTGAGGTGTGGGGTGTTGGTCTGCCCCTAGTGGGGGATGTCTCCCAGTTAGGCTACTCAGGGGTCAGGGACCCACTTGAGCAGGCAGTCTGTCCCTTCTCAGATCTCAACCTCTGTGTTGGGAGATCCACTGCTCTCTTCAAAGCTGTCAGACAGAGTCGTTTGTGTCTGCAGAGGTTTCTACTGCTTTGTTGTTGTTGTTGTTGTTGTTGTTGTTGTTTAGCTGTGCCCTGTCCCAAGAAGTGGAGTCTACAGAGACAGGCAGGCCTCCTTGAGCTGCTGTGAGCTTCACCCAGTTCGAGCTTCCCAGTGGCTTTGTTTACCTACTTAAGCCTCAGCAATGGTGGGCGCCCCTCCCCAGCCTCGCTGCTGCCTTGCCGTTAGATCTCAGACTGCTGTGCTAGCAATGAGGGAGGCTCTGTGGGCATGGGACCCTCCCAGCCAGGTGTGGGATATAATCTCCTGGTGTGCCCGTTTGCTAAGACCCTTGGTAAAACGCAGTATTGGGGTGGGAGTTATCCGATTTTCCAGGTGTTGTGTGTCTCAGTTCCCCCGGCTAGGAAAAGGGATTTCCTTTCCCCTTGCGCTTCCCAGTTGAGGCGATGCCTCACCCTGCTTCTGCTTGGGCTGCAGCAGCTGACCAGCACCGATTGTCCGGCACTCCCTAGTGAGATGAACCCAGTACCTCTGTTGATAATGCAGAAATCACCTGTCTTCTGTGTTGCCCACGCTGGGAGCTGGGGACTGGAGCTGTTCCTATTCGGCCATCTTGCTCTGCCCCCCGCCCCCCCGCAATGCATTATTATTAATT
The DNA here is from genome assembly GCF_047675955.1 of Chlorocebus sabaeus. Classification (NCBI taxonomy): domain Eukaryota; kingdom Metazoa; phylum Chordata; class Mammalia; order Primates; family Cercopithecidae; genus Chlorocebus; species Chlorocebus sabaeus. The sequence continues at coordinate 13,340,939 of NC_132927.1, forward strand.
ATAGTCACCATTCTGTGCAATAGGTCATGAAAACTTATTTCTACTGCCTTGCTGGAACTTTGTACCCTTTGATCAACATCTCCCCTTTCCTCATTCACTCTTCTCTCCCAGCCTCTGGCAACCACCATTCTAGTCTCTATTCTATGGGTTCGACTTTTTAAGATACCGCATGTAAGTGAGATCAGGTAGTATTTGTCTATTCATGCCTGGCTTATTTCACTTAGTATGATGTCCTCTGGGTTCATCCATGGTATCACAAATGACAGGATTTCCTTCTTTTTCAGGGCTGAAGAGTATTCCATTGTATACATTTTCTTATCATTCATTCATTGATGGACATTTAGGTTGGTTTCGTATCTTGACTACTGTGAATAATGCTATGATTAACATGGAAGTGCATTTATCTCTTCAATATACTTATTTCATTTCCTTTGGATATACACCCATAAGTGGGATTGCTGGATCATATATGGTAATTTTATTTTTAGTTTTTTGAGGTACCCCATTACTGTGTTCCATAATGGCTATACTAATATGCATTCCCACCTACAGTGTATGAGGGTTCTCTTTTCTCCACAATCTTGCCAACATTTTTTATCTTTCATCTTTTTAATAACAGTGATTCTCACAGGTGTAAGATGATATCTCACTGTGGTTTTGATTTGCATTTCTCTGATGATTACTGATGATGAGCATTTTTCTATATGTCTGGTGGCTGCCTGTATGTCTTTTTTTGAGAACTATCTCTTCAAGTCCTTTGCTCATTTTTAATAGGGTATCTGTTTTCTTCCTATTATTTGAGTTCCTTATATATTTTGGATATTAGTCCCTTGTCAGATGTGGTTTGCAAATATTTTCTCTGAACCCATGGATTGTCTATTCACTCTCTTAATAATGTCCTTTGCTGTGCAGGAGGAGCCTTTTAGTTTGATGCAATTCCATTTGTCTATTTTTGCTTTTGCTGCCTGAGCTTTTGGGGACATACCCAAGAAATCGCTGCCCAGACAAATGTCATATCTATGTTTTCTTCTAGTAATTTTACAGTTTCAGGTCTTACATTTAAATCTTTAATCCACTTTGAGTTGATTTTTGTACAAGATATGAGATAAGGATCAAATTTTATTGTTCTGCATGTGGATATCCAGTTTTCCCAACACCATTTATTGAAGAGACTGTGCGTTTTCCATTGTATGTTCCTGGCACCTTTGTGGAAAATCAATTGACCATAAATGCATGGGTTTATTTCCAGGTTCTCTATTCTGTTCCATTGATCAATGTGTCTGTTTTTATGCCAATATCATGCTGTTTTGATTACTCTAACTTTGTAATAGATTTGGAAGTCAGGTAATGCGATGCCTTCAGTGTTATGTTTGCTCAAGATTTGCTCTGGATATTCAGGGTCTTCTGTGGTTCCATACAAAGTTTAGAACTGTTTTTTCTATTTCTGTAGAAATTGAACTGGAATTTTGATAGAGAGTGCATTGAATCTGCATATCATTTTGAGTAGTAGGGACATTTTAACAATATTAATTCTTCCAACCTATGAACACAGGATATCTTTCCATTTACTTGTATTGTCTTTATGATACTGTTTAAAAGAGGAAGTAAGTCTATTGATACGTTTTGAGTCTGTATGTATCCTCTAAGTAAAATAGAGGAATTATATGTCCAAAATAATTTTGGTAAGTAGTATTTTATGAAGCACAAAACATCTCAACATCTCAGTAAACTGCAAAGCAGTGCAGACCAACAATTGAAGCATTCAGGATTCCCCGAGATGCCAGTTACAAGTAAAACCTGTTTTCTTTCTATCAGGCCCAAATCTTTGCATTGTACTACTGCCACTTCCTTAATAGTTTCGAATTAAATCCAAGACCTCTCTTATGTTCTCTGAAGTTCACACTGTTTTAACCATTTACTTAACTGATTTTGTGTAATATGTTTAAGTCTTTAAAATATAAAAGAATACTTTCATATTTTTATATATTTTATATAAAAGAATATTTTTTATTTTTATATATTTATATATTTTATATAAAAGAATACTTTTATATTTTAAAGAGAACCATAGAGGAATGAATGGTTTCAAACTGTGCAAATTTCAAATGCAAAAACAGAACAACTACAGACAGAACTTATATATTTTCATCTGCTCTACTAGTCAAGCAAATCATTACAACATCCTATTTGATAGCCTGCCCAGAAAATGTGGTAGCCCTACTCAATTATAAGCAATGTGAGACTCATAAAGGGAAATCAAATATATTATACTCTCCCCTAATAATAGTTAAGGTGCACTACCTTTGTGGCACAGTAAATTAATATTATACACACTGAATTGGCCAAATAAGCAATGTGATTTCGCAGGTTTGAAAGATGTTGTTAAAAGTTATGTGCTTGAGCAAGCCACAGCCTCTTTTGAAAAACTTAAAGCAAATACTTTCACATAAGTTTACAATGTGCATATATTTTTTAAACATAACTAACACTAAGCAATAGCTGTTAGCATGTGTCTACAGGGAATGCAGATTTCCTCATTGTATACTCCCTATTCTCATAGAGTTTACTTTTAACTCACTGAAGAATTTAGGGAAATATATTTCAGAGGTATAAACCATATGCACATATTATGGTCTAGAAATCATGGTAAATGGAGCATGTCTAAAGGAGGAAGAAAAGTTGAGGAAGAGTTTTAAAATGAGTGAGTTTTTTTTAAACTCACACTTTGAATGCAAAGGATAGGCTGAAAATTATTAAACTAATGAAAATCTCACTTGTAAACAAAGTTTTTATGTAAGTCAATTTCAGCTCAGTATAATGTCTTTAAAAATTATTGTTTGGTATCTTACCTCAATAGAAGTTATTCTTTTTTCGTCTTTGTTATTTAACTCTATTTTAGACCCCAAGCAAGCTCCACATACACTTGGGTTAGTGAACCAATTTTCAGACGTGTTGGTCTTTTATGGAATCTAACAGCTATATGTGAGTTTTTACCACAATCAGCAATGCAAGGAGAAACACACCAGGGGAAAATAAGGTGTGGATTAGTTGGCAGATGGAAAAATTCTTTTGAGTATATAAAATGTCTTTAAAGAGAAGGAAATATGAAGAAAAGAGAGAGAAATAGAGGGCCACTTGTTTTATAGATCTATATATGTTCTATAATGTATATATATTCATATATATGATACATATAAATATGTATGAATATGTGAGATATGTAATGCATGCACTTGTGTGTCTACATATATATATTTCATTCAGAAATAGTTTGTATTGTATTTTGCTTATCTAAAGTGAAAAAAAGGCCAGGCAAGGTGGTTCACACCTGTAATCCCAGCACTTGGGAGGCCGAGATGGGCAGATCACCTGAGCTCAGGAGTTTGAGACAACCCTGGCCAACAGGGTGAAATCCTGTCTCTGCTAAAAATACAAAACTTATCTGGGTGTGATGGTGCACACCTGTAATCCCAGCTACTTGAGTGGCTGAAGCAGGAGAATTGCTTGAACCCAGGAAGTGGATGTTGCAGTGAGCAGAGATCACGCCACTGCACTCCAGCCTGGGCAACAAAGCGAGACTTCATCTCAAAAAAATAAAAAGGAAAAAAATTTTTCATGATGACCAGCATTTCAACATTGGAAGGTCATTAAAATCCAGAAAGGCAGCCGAAGGAGGGGTTTAAGCTCTATGGCTTGGGGAATAGGGCAGTTTATACAGTACCAGGACCTCTATTTCAACTCCACAGAAGACTTGCCCATTTCTGGGGACTCTGCTTGCTTTCCACCTCTCTATCAACCAGAAAGATAAATGTATTTTTCTTTTCTCAGGATTTCTTCTTTGTTTCTCACAGCTTCTATAGAATTAGTTTTCCTTTCTTCTTTGATTTAATTGCCTAAAAAGAAGCCCTCGATTTGACACAAGAGTCAGGAACAGATTGTGTTCCACCCTGCCCACCCCTCCAGAGATGTGCTGAAGCTGACTCTCACAGGCCAGGGTGTACGCCACAGTCTCTCACTTTGCATTCAGTGGCATCATGTTAGTAGCTCAAAATTGGCTATGGTGGGAGTATTTACACTAAGGAAGCTGGCAAATGCTACAAATCACAGTTTTTGTTTGTTTTCGAGGGAGGCAATTGTTAAACACCAGTATGCTACTGCCCAAATCTGACCATAAATTCTGTTGTTTAGCCTACTAGGTTCAAATAGCTTTACAATTATAGTATATGGAGGGTCGTTTTTTAAAATCTCCAGTAGTTCTTTAACTTTGCTAACTGCAAATTTCCAAAGGTGCCATAAAGTTAATATTTAGCTTATATTCTCTGTTCATCACAATTTAATAATAAAAATTATGATACTACATCAGAATTTTTAAAAAAATCCTTAGAAAGTGATATTCAAGAAAACCAACCGACCTGCCAACCCACCCACCATGCCTGTGATTTGCCACTGTATTGTGCAGATGTTTCTATTATGTTGACCACATAGAGATTAAGCAATGAGAGTAAATTATACAGATTATAACTATATATGTTCTGTAATGTCTATATATTCATATATATGTTATATATAAAAATATGTATGAATATGTGAGATACGTAATGTGTCCACATGTGTGCACAGGAAAATAGCTTCCTCCCTCTGTGCTCTTCCTAGGGCGTATCTTATAAGAAGAAAGAGGAAGTGTTGCTACAAAGTCTGTTCAACCTTTAGTCATTCATTAGATGTACAGAAACAGGTAGAAGACATCAAGCAAATACACATCATCTTACTAAATGAAGAATTCAGATTTGTAGGTCACAAGTAGCCAGGTCTTTTCTTCCCATTACTCACTGACACCTGTTACCACTAAAGAAAAAGAAAATGAAATTGTAATGCTTTTTCCTCACTCTAACTAGCATTACTTCTTGCAATCATATTCATCTTGATGGAGTAAATGACTTTGACCATTGGCTTTCTTTAATATGTAGCCATGATTGTCTGCATTTAATTAATCACACTGCTACAATACTTGTCTTTAGGTGTCAGATTTTAATTTTATATTTGCTGATGACCTGGAACCATAGCTACATAAATTCTTTTTGAACTGTTATTCTACACTGGCTTCTTTGCCATGCTCCCACGAATTCCAACTTACTGAGCCAAGTATTCCAGGTAAATTTCATACACACATTCTTTATCATGGTCTGGCTTGTAGGGGAAAAGAGGGAGAAGAGTGATTCCATTTCACAGATTCCTTTTATAGGCAGCCATATAGTTTAATCACACAAGATTTCTACTAGGTGTGGATTAATTAGGCTAATCTTTATTTCCACATGAAAAACTTACCAAAACGAAACTGACTACACTTCATGTAAAATAAATGCCAGCTGAAGAACAATATTTGGATACCAAATTATAAGAAATTACAGAAATACAAAGGCAGATGCATTTCATAACATACATATTTCATTGTAATAACATTGAATACATTAGTACTGACGGGAAACATTATCTTAATTAATTAGTTAATTTGACCGATGTTAGAGACAGGGTCTTATTTTGTTGAGCAGGCTGGGGTGCAGTGGTGCAATCATAGCTCACTGCAGCCTCGAACTCCTGGGCTTAGGCAATCCTCCCACCTCAGCCTCCTACATAGCTAGGATTATAGGCATGTACCACCATGCCCAGCAATTTTTTAATTTTATTCTTTTGTAGAGACAGGGTCTCCATATGTTGCCCAGGTTGGTCTCAAACTCCTCCTCAAGCAATCCTCCCACCTCAGCCCCCCAAAGTGCTGGAATTACAGGTGTGAGCCACAACACTCAGTCTTTAATAAAAATTAGTGTTTGATTTCAGGTAATATTCTTAAAATACTAGCTCACTAAACAATATTTGCCTCTATGGCCTTCATCCCAACAAGCACCTTGGGATGCTTCTTTGCCATATTAAATTCTTTTTCAACATTAAATATGCTTTATCTCTGTTTTCTAGGTGTTGGACAAGCTCTTGTCCAGGACAGTTTTCATTCAACACATATTTTTTGAGTGCCTACTGTGTACATAGTTCTTCCAGCATAGTTCTGGATGCTAGTTTTCTTCTTGCTTATAATTTCACATGGCAATAGGAAGCAAGGTTGTCAACCCAGAGTGAGGATATGGAAGGGGATTTGGTGACAACAGGCAGAGGTATTAAATAGTTTTTTGCAGGAGAAAGGAAGGGATTGGCCAGGAAAACACCATAAAATTACTGGGTAGCACTGAGAGTCCATTTGAGGCCAATGGTCATGCATGTAAAGTGTCATTTTTGTCTATTGACATTCAGCTGTGTGGGTTCAGGAAGAGTGACATTTAATCAGGTTGAGCTTTTGCCAAACGAATATGAAGAAATGACAGAGGGCAAAGGAATGAGTGCATGGCAGCGAGTAATTATAATGATTGTCTAAGGAACTTAGGCTCGCAAGGATAGAATTGAGGATATGACGGGGATGAGAACATGGTGTTAAGAGTAGAGGCTTGTTGGTCCTGCTGGAATCAGGATACTAGAGGGAGAGAGGCAGAAAGTAAGAGATGAAGTTAACACTAAGATAACTAAGTTCCACTTGTATTCATCTACAATAACTACTAACATTTGGATTTTTTCACTGTATCCTCAATGTCCAGCATAAGGTACACCACAACATCCATGAAGTAAATGAAAATGTCAAATAAATAAAAATTTGAATCTATAATTGAGTAATATCAAGTACATGAAGAGCAAACACGTGGTGGAGTAACACATTCACCATTCCCTGAACTAGATTCAGATGTTCTCTTTGTTTTGATTGGATCTCCAAGGTCCACTTGAGTTTATGATTTAACAACTATTTAAGTAATATCCTATAATGACCACAATATGTACACCTTAAGAAGTCAATATACCTAATAATCAATGTATGTCATAAAGAAATGCAAAAAATTTGAAACACTGAATAAAACAAGTATACAAATGTAGGCCTCCAAAGATGGATTAGTTTTCTAAGAACCAAAATAAAACTGCCCTGAAAGACGTGTAATCAACAGTATTAAGTCCTCAAAAGTAATTTCATACTCATATTCCAAGACAAGGTTAAAGAGCAATTAATGAAAAACCTATTTTAAAGGACTTAATCATCTTTTCTAGGAAAGGCGGCCCTAACTTTCTGTCAATCAATACAAAACGTATCAGCACTAAAAGAATCTCTTGATGGATGAAAATTATAACTCTGACAATCTCCCTAGAAATCCTGTAGGGTGACTACAAAGTCTGAAAACATAGATGAATAAACATAATGTCACCAAGGGCATTGTCAATCCTTAAAAAAGTAAATTAACATTTTTCTATTTTCCAGACTTCACAATCTGTTGATGACTTCAGAGGACAGGCATGAATTCTGTATTCACTCAGTGACTAGATTTAGTTACCAGGTAATTTTTGAATAAATAGAGCAAAATGTGAAGAGCAACATTTCTATTATAACTCTGATTTCTTCATGTGCTGCTTTGATGTTACAAGGATCAGTTTCTTCATTTATTCTCTTATACACTAAAGTATATATAGGCAACATGCAACACAATGGCAGAAACTAAAAGGAGTATCTATACTCCTGGGAACAATACTGTAGCACCACCAAAATCTATTCCCTCTTTTTTCTCATGTTTCATGACGTCACAGCAAGGTGGTGTTTCCCAGCATCTCTTGAGTGTAGCCACGTAACTAGCTTTTCACCTATGGATAGGAGAGGCAGAGCGCCTAAGACTATGAATATGTCTCTTCAATACCCAATTTCCCCTTCCCACTAACTGGAACTTCAACGAGGCCGTGATTCAAGTTATACCTTACAAAAGACAAAGAAATAGTCTAGGGGATGGTGGAGCAACTAGTGGCAGGAGCCTGTGTCCCATAGTGACCATGAGGAATAGAGATTCTGTGCTGACCTGAAAATTACAATCAGGGCTGATACATGAAAGAGAAATAAGCTTGTTGTTCCTTAAGCCACTATATTGTTAGGTCTCTGATGTAGTAGTTAAGCTTTACCCTGATAAAATAGTGCCATCACAGAGTTGCTAACCACATTATGTGTCCCAATATAGTTTGTCAGACAAAAGACCACAAGTGTTGGTAAGGATGTGGAGAAAAGGGAACCCTCACACACTCACTGGGAATGTAAATTAGTACAGTCATTATGAAAAATAGTATGGAGGTTCCTCACAAAATCAAATAAAGGACTATCATCTGATTCAGCAATCCTAATACTGAGTACATAGATCCAAAAAACATAAAATCAGTATGTTGAAGAGATATCTGCACTCCAATGTTTATTGCAGTTCATTCTGAGAGAGATATATCTAATGCTCCGACAATGCCAAAATGTGCCCATTAGTAGATAAATGGATACAGAAAATGTGATATATATAAATAATGAAATGCTATTAAGCCATAAAAAGAAGGAAATCCTATGATTTGCAACATGGATGGTCCTAGAAGGTATAGTTAAATAAGGCCAGGCATAGAAAGACCAACACTGCATAATCTCACTTACATGAGAAATCTAAAACAGTTGATCTCATGGAAGTGGAGAGTACAATGGTGGCTACCAGAGCTGCCAGTGGGTGTGGGGTGGTGCGGTGGCCAGGGAGATGTTGGTTAAAGGATACACCATCTCCCCAGCCTGTCCTTGGATAGGATGAATACATTTTGAAAGGTTTGCTGGACAACAATATGACTATAATTAACAAAATATTGTATTCTTGAAAATGCTGAGAGACTAGATGTAAAGTGATTTTAACACAAAAATGGTAACTACGTGAAGTAATGTATGTGTCAATTGGCTTGATTTAGTCAGTCCACAAAGTATCTAATATAAATTAGTACATTTGTACTAATTTACAAAACATCATGTTGTACACAATAAACACAGACAATTTTATCTGTGAATTAAAAAATTAATTTAAGGTTGGGTATGGTGGCTCATGCCTGTAATCCCAGCACTACAGGAGGCCAAGGTAGGAGAACTGCTTCAGGCCAGGCACTCAAGACCATCCTGGCAAACATAGCAAGACCCTGTCTCTATTTGAAAAAAAAACTAAAACTGAAATAAAATAAAATGAAAATGAAAAGAAAAAAACATTTTTAAAGCAGAGTTCAACATCAAAACACAACATTCTGGAAACAGGATCCCAAAGCACATCATAATGTCTAATAAAGGAAGACAAATTATAAATAACCAAATCTGCATACAAAATGGGGTTTCAACCTACTCTTGAATGCAAATTGACAAAATGGCACTGTCTCTGAACTAAATTCAACTTACACCAAGGAAGAAATGGGATTGGCCCTTCTTGCCTACAGGGAGAAGGGAAGCATCATGAAGTGTGCAGAGACCAGGGCCAGGAGGCTTCACTGGGTTCATTCAAGCTGCATCTGAGGTTTCTCTTGCCTTGTAATGGGTTTGGGAGCATCAGTAACTGAAAACTGAGTCCAAGTATGTGCATTTAAACTCACTGTGGAAGATACAGTTCAAGTTAGACTATCATACAGTTATTAAAATGAGCAGAATCTAAAATGCCATTGTCTACAAAAACTGAAACAATACTGTTTCTTCCACTGCGGGGTTTAATTTATTCAGCATTTATTTCACACAACTTGAAAGATACTCTTAAAAGGGGATAATTGTGTTTTAAAATGGTGTTTTCTGGGGTGAACACATATTTTATGTTTTCTGTTTTACCTTACTAGTGAAAAGCTGAGGAATTTGTATGAGAGAAACAATGCTTTCTTATTCATCCAGGTAGTCAATTCCAACAAAAATAATTTGTCAGGACTCTTTTGGTTGTTTGAGAGAAAATTCAACACCAACTGGCCTAAACACAAAAGAGGAATTTGTCGGCTCATAAATGAAATGACGGAAATGGCAGGGATGCTTGGCTCCAAGACTCTTTTTCACATGCCCTCATCTGCTTGTCCCTGCTTGCTTTATTCACTCCTGCTTCAGAGAAGCACACTGCCTCTGAAAGCCTCCACCTCCTGTCCTGTCATCTTTATGATGCAAGGGGCAAGCTTGCTCCAGAAGATAAATCCCTACAAGGGCTTCAGTTGGCCTCACTTTAGTCACGTGTGAATCCGTGGCCAATTGCTGTGGCCAGGAGGATAGGGACATCTGATTGGTAGAGTTTTGGGCACATGTGTACTCCTATATGGAGGACTATTGAGAAGGTCAGAGCTTTAAATCTCTGTGCAACATCTCTTTCTTTGTAATTTAAAAAATGATAAGACTGGGTTTGGAATATTCAAACGACACGTTTGCTGCTTCCTACCCTATCTAACTTTTAATCTTAATTAACTGACTCCTTTCCACACTACTAATAACCCAATGACAATGGTACTGGGATTAATTAATTGCACTTCATCTCAAAAAACACTTTTCCTATTAGGAATTCTAATTTATAGTTTGGTTATTCTATGTTCCTGTGAGATTAGCAAACTTGGAAAGGAAATGAAATGGTTTGAGTTTTAAATATACATTTAGTTCATAAGATGTTAGGTTAACTTGTGGGTAAGGCCCTGGCTCACCTAAACTTGTCATTTGTAAAGTATTTATCGTGTCAGGAAAGGTGTGCATAAATAGGGAAGACATAATCTCTGCTTGAAAGATTTACATAATAACTCTGGAAGCCATTGCAATAGGGCATTATGATTATTAAAACTGTGAACTGCTTCCTGGAGGGGCAAATAGAGGTAACTTTGGCTGCATGTTACAATCCACAATTCAATTTGGCATAGCATCTTGCATAAAAGTGTGTCCCAAACCACTTTATAGAAGTGAAATCTCCATTCTCAAGCCAATATATGCTATACATTACAGAACAGCTGTGTGCAAACATTGCCTTATGGAAAAAAAAATCTAAGACATTAGGTCATGAGATGAAAACCCAAAGGAGAACTTAGGAGTAAGGACCAGTAGAGCTGGTAGAAGGGAGAAGAGGAGAGACCGATAAGAAAGGAAACACATTAATTTGCAAGATTTAGGAATGGATCTTTGATGAGTTGAAGACATATCAGACACTTTTTCCTTAGAAAAGGTTGTGAGACAGTCTTTTTATATAATCCAAAGGAGTAGAAGAGGTTAAATAATGAGATAAAGACTGATAAACCTTCCAAATAGTGGCACCATTAGATGGATTAGTAATCTCATAGTCATATGAAATAAAGGCGGTAATATTCTGTATTTTAAGTTAATCTGAACTGTGGTAAACTATTATCTATAAAGATTAAAGGGCAAGATGTACTCTTAAAGCTAACTTCATAAGCATAAACTCTATACATCAACTGCATTTAAAAATAAATAGAATTTTATAAAACATATTTAATACTAACACAAATCAATTAGAATATATACTTTTAGAATCATGCTTGGATTCAAGAAACCATAAAAATATTATTTTTTAATTTTGTTTTTAGTTGTAAAAGTACCAGTTAGTGGAAAATTGTACCTAACAAATAACAGAGCATTTGCAGTACTTAAACTGAATTCATAATATAGAATTCTGCTTTAAAACCTAATCAATTTAAGTAAAAATTACTCCTAAGAATATAGAAAGGCAAAATAAAGGCTATTTAGATTTTCTATAGTTTAAATAATAGTAAACTATTTTTTAAAGCTTCCTGTTCTTCATTTTGAATGTTCACTTAAAGCTTAAGTTTCTGCATCAAATGTCATCTCCATAGCCAATTACTCTTCTATGCACTGTGTATGACAAACATTCAAGTCCTATGAACTCCAAGGTCATTCATTTAACAAGAGGTTTACATGACTCATTAAAAATTATGCATTCTTTTAAGGGGATATACTTTTGAGTATTGGAATTTTCCACATAAAAATATGATTAACTCTGTACCTTGTGTAAGTCACTTATGTTTAGCATCTACCCATTTAAATTTGGCAGATATCTCATTACACATGACACATGTAACACTATGTAGGAAGAATGAAGAGAGTAAATCCATATTGTATTATTTCCCCAAATGTGTGGAAATACTGGATTCCACAGACAACCTTGAGAAGCTTTCCAGAGACTATTCTGATAAGGGTTGTAGCTGTACTGTTTAGGTTGTCCTTGCCGGTCACAGTCTTATCTCAGAGTCCAGCCATCCCAGTGATTATACAGGTAGGGTCAGAGATGACTATTCAGCCTGCGCTAGCTCTATTCTGGTGGCTAGTGTCTCAACTGTGACATTCTCTAAGGAGGGAAGCATCGTATAGTAAAACACACACACACACACACACACACACACGAGCTCTGAAAATCTGGGTTTAAGTTTTGTATCAAGTTTCACAAATCACATATTCCAGGGGTTCGCAACCTGTAGTTGGATTTTGGAAAAAGGAAGGTGTTCATAAACTACTAGAAATTATATGATAAATGTGCTTTTAAGCTTATTTTGGTTTGTGCTAGTGTTAATTTTTACGGCAGAGGAGGCCATGACTTTTGACAATTTCTTCAAAATTTCTATATTCCCAAAATGTTCAAAAATTACTTATTGTGGCAGAGCACAGTGGCTCATGCCTGTAATTCCAGTTTATTTAGCGGCCAAGATGGGAGAATTACTTGAGACCAGGAGTTCTAGACCAGCTTGGGCAACAGAGCAAGACCCCATCTCTACAAAAAGTTAGAGAAGAAATTAGCTGGGCATAGAGGCTCATGCCTGTAGTCCCAGATACTCAAGAGACTGAGGCAGGAGGATTGCTTGAGGCCAGGTGGTTGAGGCTACAGTGAGCCATGATTACACCACTGTAGTCCAGCTTGGGGAAAACAAAGAAAAAAACCCAAAACAACAACAACAGCAACAACAACAGCAACAACAAACCTGACTCATTGAGCTTCAGTTTTCTTCTTTATAAATGGGAATAAAAATAATAGTGGTCCTACTGGTCTCACACAGTTGCCTTGAGAACCAATTTAAACAGAGTGTAGAAGTACACTATAAATCATCACTATATAAACATTTACTATAACTAGCCTTGCTGCCATTATTTTTTTTATCAATGTATGTGAACATTTCTGCTTACACAATGTCATGCACAAGGAACTCAAAATCTCTTTCTTTCAAGAGCCATTTCATAGCCCGCCCAAGCATTCAGCAATGAAGACTGAGGCCCTGTACCCAGAATATGGCCCACAGATGTGTTTTGTTCAGTTCACATAGTGTTCTTTTAAAAATAAATTGCTTTGGGAGGCTGAGGTGGGTGGATCACTTGAGGTCAGGAGTTCGAGACCAGCCTGGCCAACGTGGTGAAACCCCATCTCTACTAAAAATACAAAAAATTAGCCAGGCCTGGTGGTGTGTGCCTGTAATCCCAGCTACTTGGGAGGCTGAGGCAGGAGAATCGCTCGAACCCAGGAGGTGGAGGTTGCAGTGAGCCAAGATTGTGCCACTACACTCCAGCCTGGGTGACAGAGTGAGACTCTGTCTCCGGAAAAAAAAAAAAAAAAAAAAAAAAAAAAAAATTGGTTGTCAAAATTTTAAAATCAGGAGTTTTCACATAAAAAAAAAAAAATCAGAGTTCTAGATTGCTTGATAAACTAAAATAAATATCTGGCTTCCTTGAGTCACCCTCCCACCATTCAACAACCAGCTGGAGCTGAGTTTAGGAACATGTGCTCCTCAGAGTTGAAGCTGACTCCCTTGCTTCCCTCCTCTGACTTTTGGATTAGCCATGTAAGTGTCCAAGCTGAAAGCTGATTCTAAATCTGAGCTGAGCGCAATCACTTTGCTTTGAAAATATATACGAGAAAGTGTCACGCCTGCCTTTTTTTGTTCTTAGAAAGTTCTTTCAAACTTCAAATACAGAATAGTTAGAATAAACATTCAGGCAATTGAGGACAAACCGTCAATATTTTCCATGAATACTGCTTTTCCTATGACTGAATTCTTGTCCTTTGAAACAGCATTCTCTAACAAGAATAGTGAATAACAAGACCCATGACATAATTATAAGATCCAAGAAAGAGGCAGGTGATGTGATTGAGGGGGAAGCTATAGGCTTAGCCAATGGGAAATTCCCACCCAGATTCAAAAATTGACCATGCGTAAGTCAATAGACATGGAGAAATAAATGGGTTGCTCACATATCATTTGGGAAAATCTGAAATAAATCAGCAACTCAAAGGGCCATCTAGTTTTGTCTTGAGCAAAAATGTCACTTTTAAGGGTAAGAAAATTGTAAAATACAGAATGGTTTTTCCCTTAAATTTCGAAGGTTACAAGAGATTTTTGCAAGCCTAATTTCTCTGGATCATAACAGGAGAAAGAGCCACTAGGAAAATTGAAAATGTATGGAAAATATAACTAGGGAAGTTCTTGATTTTTCTCCCTTTTCAATCAAATGTTCTCTCATTGTATTAGTCTGTTCTCACACTTCTGTAAAGATACTACAGGAAACTGGGTAATTTACAAACGAAGGAGGTTTAATTGACTCACAGTTCCACATGGCTGGGGAAGCCTTAGAAAACTTACAATCATGGCAAAAGGAAAAGCAGGCACCTTCTTCACAATGTGGCAGAAGAGAGTGTGATTGTATGGAGGAGGAACTGTCAAACACTTATAAAACCATCAGATCTCTTGGGAACTCACTCACTATCAGGAGAACACCATGGGGGAAACCACTCCCATAATCCAATCATCTCCCACCAGGTCCCTCCCTGGACACATGAAGATTATGGGGATTACAATTCAAGATGAGATTTGGGTGCGGACACAGCCAAATTATATCACTTGTGTTATGAAGGGCCCCCAAATCATGAGGAGGCTGCTATGGATTACAATGAAGTAGCAAAACTGGCCCAGGTAAACCTATTTAGATGTGATTAGAATGAATCCTACTTCCAAAACAATTGTTAAATTCTAGGCCAAAACTATTTGTTCTAAGGTACACTCTATTTTTCTAAAACTGATGCTACTGGCATTAGAATTTTGATTCCAAAGAAGACTATAACAATTACCTTGACCTATGAAAGATTTCAAGATTTATACAGTCATTACCAAACTAAAATTTATGCTGGATCATGCACTATAGTAAACGCTTCAGCAAAAACTATGTGGTGTAACAGAGGCCATCCATTTCAGCAAGATAGGCTGTAGGAAGTTTTTCTAAACCTAATTGCAGGGGCCATTTGGGTTAGAGTGAGGTTGCACTGTAAATCTGCCATTCTTAGAGGGCCAACTTTCTCAATGCATATTGAATCAATATTCTTGCTACGAAACTGTGTAAGCTAGATTCTGTGCCACTGTAGTAAAATGCTCCTCAATAAACTTGTTTTCACAAGAAGCTTGCCCACTCATGCGTCCCAAAGCTGTTGTAATCTTCATTGTTGAGGCTGATCTAACAGCAGGAACATTATTCTATTTCTTGACATGTTTAAAGTTCTCTAATGAATAAAGCTAACAGCTTATGGCTGCTTCGACTGTCACTTGATTACCCCGAAGGGATTTTTTTTTTTTTTTGTCTTTAAAATTGGCCTCCTAGTTTGTTTTTAACTACTTTGTGCACAGAGGTCTGAAGTGGAAAGCAGATCAAAGATCAGCTCGCAACATAAAAAGCAGCTGTAGTTAATTAAAGGCAAATGAAGGACATCTGACCAGATTCTTTATGAGCCGCCTTGTCACACATTCAACAGTCTATAATCTCTGCGACCTTGTCCCTTGGTCCTGAACTGTCGCCAAACCTGAGAAATGGATACGGCTCAAGTTATATACAAATGGAAAAAAGGAAGGAATGTTCAGGGTGTGGCTTAAGAAAGAGGACGTAATGTGGCAGAAGAACACAATGATGGTGAAGTGACCTGCAATATTCAGAAGTCACTCAGAGTTTCTGTTATAAAGCAGTGAGTCTTTCTCATATCCAAAATAATTTGTCATAAAGAGGTAAATGTAGATAATCAGATCATAAAAGGTAACATTTGAGAGGTGAAACTAACACTTATTCTGCTATGATTTGAAAGAAAATGAATTAAAAATACCTTTACAGTATGCATTATTTGAGTTTTTCAAGCATTATAATTGTTCCTATTTTTTAAAAGTGATTCAAATCTAAAGCACTTAAGTAAAACAATGACTTTTTCTAAGTTTAAAAGGAATATATGTTCATTCAAAAAATAAAAAAATTTCAGAAACATGTAAGAAAATAAAATTCCCCCCAAATGAGAGAGAATTCTGTCAAGATTTATATTTAAATCAAAAGAAAAATATTTGGGATACAAATGGTAGGGAAAAAAGCAGTAAAGCAGCACAGTGCCTGTGGTTGTAGATGGCCAAGATGACTGTAATGCATGGATGATGAAGCAACAAGTCTAGGTTCTGGGAAGTTGTTTAATTTCCTTCCTTCCTTCCTTCCTTCCTTCCTTCCTTCCTTCCTTCCTTCCTTCCTTCCTTCCTTCCTTCCCTCCCTCCCTCCCTCCCTCCCTCCCTCCCTCCCTCCTTCCTTCCTTTTTTCCTTTCTTCTTTTTTTTTTTTTAGGTGGAGTCTCGCTCTGTCGCCAGGCTACAGTGCAGTGGCGTGATCTCGGCTCACTGCAACCTCCGACTGCCTAGTTCAAGTTATTCTCCTGCCTCAGCTTCCCAAGTAGCTGGGATTACAGACACACGCCACCACACCCAGCTAAATTTTGTATTTTTAGTAGAGACGGGGTTTCACCATGCTGGCCAGGATGGTTTTGATCTCCTGACCTCGTGATCTGCCCCCCTGAGCTCCCAAAGTGCTGGGATTACAGGTATGAACCACCATGCCCGACTGGGAAGTCATTTAATTTCTATCAGCATCAGGAAAATGGCTGTGAGGGTCTGCATTGGCCCTTAAAAATGCATCTCCAGCATAGACAAAAGAAAAGCCATTGCAGTTTGTATGATCTCCAAAGCAACTGGACAGCTCTTGTCTCTGCCTATTAACTTACTTTCTAGAGGCCCAGAAGAACACATACCATGCCCTCTATGGAGACTGGGGATCACTGGAAAAATGCCAGCTTCATTGCATTGTGTAAGAAAATAGGGGGATCGTGTCTCTAGGAAGGCTTCGAAAACTGCAGAGTAATACTTATTATCTGTTATTAGCAATACTTGAGATGCTGGGGGGGGACACCAAAATCAATAAGGACTTACCTTTGAGAGTTTTTTATCATGTACTTGGAGGATCAATATATATATAAATAAAATGTCATTAAAAAATTGAAAATAAGTCCAACTTTACAGTGCAGGATGTGTGCAAGGTAATCATCAAATTACCTGCAAAAATCTGAGAAGAGACTATGAAGTAAAGAGTATACATTTTTGGCTTGTTTGTTTTGTTGTTTGGTTGGTTGGTTTTGTTTGACAGATAAAATTGTGTGTATTTACCATGTACAACATATTTTTTGAAGTACGTATACATTGTGGATGCTTTTTTATTTTTTAACAAACCTATCAGAACTAACCAACACAAACGAGTGCTATCCTTTCAAAGTTGTCACCTTTTTGGCTATCATCTACAAACATATTACAAATACACTGCCACCATCTAAAACATTTTTGGTCTTTATAAGATTCCCTTGAGCTTGTGGTATGTAATCTTAAATAACCAATAGGCATTTTTGAAGATGGATTAGGTTTTTGGAAAGAACCAAGCACCAGATGGAACTAAGAGTGGTAAATACAGAGGCTTATCAGACTGGACGATACCACCTTAGATGCCAAAAGAGATATGGCCACAGAGTAATGAAACTGATCACTGTGTGTAGGGTAAGTTATTTCTAAAAAATGTTCCAAGGGTGGGTGTCCAAAAATATTTGTATTATGGCAGCACCTTAGAATAATAAATAGTTTATTTAGAATAATAAATAAACAGTTCAAGGAATAATATTGAATTGAGTGAATAAGTTCTGATTTCTTCTTTATTTAAAAGGTACTGTTTACTTTATATTTGCACTTTGTAATTGCACAGGACTTCAGAGAAGGGAATTATGGAAAAGCTTTACAATTTAATTCGGATTTGTTATTAAAGGACAGAGAAGATATGGTTGGGAGAACAGACAAAGAGTGAATTTCAGGGAGGTGGAAGGATATGTAAAAAATGATGATGGGGCACAGAGGATTTTTAGGCCAGTGAAAACTCTGTATGATACTATAATGATGAATACATGTTATTATACATTTGTCCAAACCCATAGAATATACTACACCAAAAGTGAACCCTAATGTAAACTATGGCCTTTGATATAATGATGTGTCAACGCAGGTTCATGGTAACAAATGCACTACTCCTGTATGGAATGTAGATAATGGGGGTGTCTCTGCATGGGTCTCTGTACTTTCTGCTCAATTTTGCTATGAAGATAAAACTTCCCTAAAAATTCAAGTCTATTTGAAAAATGATGGTGGGAAAGCATGCAGCATTGATGAGGAATGAGATGAAAGAAGAATTAGAAAGCATTCCCAACAAAGAATAAAACACTAAATGAGAGAGATGGCCAAGTCCCAAGAAATGAGAGTATTTTATTATGCATAGCACTATCCAGTAGAAGTTTCTGCCATAATGGAAATCTTTTATGATTTCCATCCTATCCAGTATGGTAGCCACTAGCCTCATGTGGCTATTTAGCACATAAAATGTGGCTAGTATGAATGAAGAAATAATATTTTATTTTTATTGACTTTTAATAAATTTAAATCTAAATAGCCACATGGCTGTGGTTGTGGATACTATATTGGATAGCTCAGGGCAGAGCACAGAGTGATATGGTGGTTGTCATGAGAAATACAGATGGAGGGTTAAGTAGGTGGTAGCCAGATACTGGAAGATCTTCCAGTTATGTTACAAAGCATTAAATTTACCCCCAAGGAAGATGAGAAACTAAGAAAAAAAATGAAGAAGGTGAGTAACTAGTATAACTAATTTACTATGCTTTGAGTCTCAGGCTTCAGTGAAAAGAATGGTGTAGGTTTGGGGTGATAGTTTACTTGGAGGCAGAGGTGCCAAGGAAGAGGCTCTTGAATAATCCAGCCAAGAGTGTCCATAACTAGGATAGGAGGTGGCAGGGGAAGTAGAGGGACTTGAGGGACATTTTAGAGGTAAAGAGAAGGATGCATTGGAAGAATGAGGGAGGTAGAAGAAATAGATACGTGAGACTTGAGAACGGTAGATGGTGGTGCCATGCACTGAAAAACAGGTTTGAGGTGACAATCATGAAATCAGTAGGGACACTTTGAGTACGAGGGGCCTGGTAGGCAACCAAACGGGATGATACACATTTGGAAGCTTTGCACATACGATGGCCGCTGCAGCCTTGCAAGGGGATGTGCCCCTCCAGAGTAAGTCTGAAAGTGAGAAGATAAGATGACAAAGGGCAAAACCCCAAGGAACACCAATTCCCTGATATGATATGTTTGCTTTTAAGTCAGTTTCATTTTCACTTCTGTGCAGGACAAATAGTAAAGCGTATTCAACTGCACTGGATATGAGCCTTTTAAATAAAATCCCCAAACTCACAGTCTCAGAACCTCACAGTTCTTTCTAAATAGGCAAGTCCTTGGGATTCTCTCCTCACCCTCAACCACATTTTTAGGACACATTGACATATTCCAAATTCATGGGTTTTTCTTCTCATTCAGGACATAACGTCAGATAAAGCAGAATAGACTTGAAGGCAAAAGAGAAACATCTACCGGTAACAGAACCTATATTAACTAAATATGCTTTAAAAGAAATTAATAAGAAAACAGTTGTCAAGAAAAAAATCCACCAATGGTTCTCGCTCCTGTAAATTTTTATCAAACAAATGTCCAGTGCCCCTCCTACATCAGTAAACCACCACCAAGTAATCACAACATGAAACAAGGGAATATGTAGATTTTTTTAAAAGTGGAAGCATAATACAAACTCTCCTACCTAAATACGAACATTGGTGATACCACTCCAAAGAACTGTAGTTTATCAGCGTTTTTACTACACAAATCAGAGCATTAAAGGAGGGTGCCAGTGCTTCTACATGACACTTGTAATCATGAAATGTAACGGGATATAAGTGCTACTCTCAATTATTCAGGTGTATCAGACTGTCAAATGCTCTTATTTGGGGAAGCAGACCTAATAAATTCACTGAGATGTTACTTGCTATACTTTACATATTTATAAAAACTAGGAGCCTATGCAAATCTAAGTACAGGGATCATCATGGATCACTCTTATTTCAGGAATTCAACAGACACTTCTCCACAAATAGATTACAACAGATCCTGCATTGGGTCATTCTTTCATTGAATGACCTCTATTACTTAGCATCTATAAAGTGTCAAAGCCTAGCGGGTTTTGAGTGTCAAGGTGAGCAGTTTGGACTTAACAAGTATGAAAAAGAAAGGTGTTAAAGCGATGGGAGATGAGATACAGTATGGTAGCAACAGGACCTCATCATGTTTCTAAAGGGAGAACTCTCACAGCAGAATTGGGGTGCAAAAAGTTGTGATTATTTGGGAAGGTTTTGTAAGATTAGTATGGATGAGAAAAAAAAAATAGTGCCAGGAATTGGAAGTGGTGCTGGGGATGGAGAGAAAGGAATTAATCAGAAATATATTTAGAAGTTGATGTGAAATGGAGAAATAACTTTGAGGTTATTACCTCGGGGAATTTGATAGATGTTTTTGATCATATGAGGTATCTCTAAAGATATTAATCATTTCGTAGCCTCTATTTGTGGTCCTCTCCTAGAAGTATCATGAAAATGCTAAGCATTCATTGGTGGCTTGTTTTGGAATTACAGTCATTTCATCACTGAACAGCCCTGTCAAGTAGTTAATGAACTGTAAAATTCTTAACTGAACCAGGAAGAGTTCTTTACATTAATTCTCTAAATCAAAGATCTTTTTATTGTATTCTGTAAATTCTGATTTTCTTATCTAAATGAATTGTTACTTATCCTTCAGTGTGCTTTCTATTCCTGTGTATTGTGATAAAAAAAAGTTTATTAGGTTTTAATATGATCAAAAGGAAATTAAACCCAGCCTATTAGTTTTCTCATATGAATCATCATACCACAGATTTCTTAAAGTTCAGCAGTGACCATGAAGCACGGACCTTCTATTCTTATGATGCCATTTCTTGTATCACTCCTACTACTGCTGATACTACTACTAATTCTATTACTACTACTATAACTACTACTGTCACCACTACAACTGCTGAAACTGGCTTACTTTATTACATGCCTTCATGAACCAGAAACCGTTACCTGTATTTTACACGTATTAATTCATTAACTCACTGCTGGCAACAGTAATCACAAAAGCACTCTGAAGAGAATACCAATGAGTATCATATTTTATTAGAGCACAAGGAAGAAAGGTAACTGCCTAAGATCACAGAGCGATTAAAGGGGAGTGTTTGGATCCCATCCTGGGGCAGACTGTTATTTTGGAGGTCCCCAGCCAACCGATACCTCCTGCATTCATATTCCTGCCCTGATGGGGTGCCCTCCTGCACTGACTCCAGGCTTGGCCACGTGGCTTGCTATGGACAACAGGACATTAGTGTGTGTTATATAAGCAGACACTTGATAAGCCACTTGCACACTGGTGTTTACCTAGTCCATTTCTTTTAGGGACCCAGGACAAATCACATGCAGAGGCCTCAGCGGGGAGGACTGAGGCTCTCTAGTCCCAGCCAACAGCTGGCACCAACTGCCAGCTGTGCAAGGGAGACTTGGCCACTGAAACCCCAGCCTCTACCTGATTGTAACTGCATGAAACACCCCGATCAAGACCAGTAGGAAGATAACCCACATGAGCCCAGGCAACCCACAGAATCGTGAGAGATGATAAGCTCCTAGGTTTTGGAATGATTTGTTCATAGCAGTAGAAAACAAAACAAAACCCAATCAGCTTGGCTATAAAGTGCATGCCATTAACCACTTTCTAGCCTAAACTGAAGTTACTTTCCTAATCATCAAAATATACATAATTTTTGAGCATTTACTTGCTGTGTGCTAATTACAACTACTTACTTTTTAAAATCTATATTTATAAAATGTTTTCTCTGTGTAGTATGCTATATATACTTATTATTATACATTTCCATCTTAAATCCAAAATGTATTTTGGGGATTAAAAACTAACAGACTGCCTATCCATTGCCAAGAAAAGTAGAAAGGACCTATTTCATTAACTTTGCTAAGAATTTATGGCAATAATGTTCACTCAGTTATTCAATCAATCAACAAATAGCAGTTATTGCACAAATACTATGTTACAGTAACCATGCTAAGCAGTCTACATACTTTTGTTCCTCACGGCCACCGGATATGAGAATGGGATATACCAGGAACTGTGCCTGAGGTCATGTGACAGAGCAGATAAGTGGTAGAGCCTGAATCCATGCCCAAGTCAGTCTAACTTCAGGGTCCCTGTCTGTCTCCGCCCCCATTCTGCTACAATTGGTGCTGCTATACAAGGAGCAGGCACTAAACAAATCTGATTGGATTAAAACAATTACGGTCTTAGAACCTGACTGAAGGCATTATTGAAGAGCTAGTCTCATTAGAAAGGTATCCAAAAGTGCCTATTCCTAGTTTCAATGTCAACTGATAGAGTCTACAATTTTAGATAAATCTATAAATCAGTTAAGAATTTATACACAAACATAAATTAATGTTCAATGCATAAAGTTCTTTTACATGGGTAAAAGGTTGTCCAAGTGTTCGACTTGCCAAGAATTTAAGTCTCTGCCTGGGTAAGTCTGTCTATAAATTCTTAGCTCAATCCTCTCCTTAGGCAACTGACCTAACCTGGACTAACCCAGTCAAGTTAGGTGTCCATCTTATCTTGCATACAGTGAATCACATTCAATTCTTATTTTCCACCTACCTGTCTACCCTTCCAGGCTCTCCCACCCATTCTGAACTGTGAGTACCTTGAGAATAAGAAATATTTTATCTATGCTGTCATACCATCTTTGGTGAAAAAAAATGAGTTCCTCCCTCCAACCTTTGTCCTTTTTTTTCCCCAGCAACCACCCACTAGAGCTGTCCTTCCACCTGCCATTGGCTGAGAGAATTTGTTCTTTTGAAAGACAACAGCAGGAAACTAAGTTTTCGTTATTTTGAAATTACTTTTTTCTTTTTCATTTCAAAAGATGTTTAACTTATACAGTATGGGCTTAAGAATCAGAAAATGATGTAAAAAAAGAAAATTCGTAATACAAAGGCCAAAGTATAAGCCTATATATTACTTAGATAATTAAAATCCAAAATCTATCCGGGGAGGAAAAAAATTCCTTAAAGTAGAGGTAGAAGTAGTCATGTGTGAACTGAGAATTTTTTTGTTTGTTTGAGACAGGACTTTGTGTCACCCAGCCTGGAGTGCAGTGGAGTGATCACAGCTCACTGCAACCTCCGCCTCCTGGGCTCAAGTCATCCTCCCGAGTAGTTGGGATCACAGGCTCAGGCCAACACATCCAGTTGATTTTTAACTTTTCTGTAAAGACAGGTTCTCATTATGTTGTCCAGGCTGGCCTTGAATTCCTGAGCTCAAGTGACCTTCCTGCCTTAGCCTCCCAAAATGCTAGGATTACAGGTGTAAGCCACCACACCAGGCATGTCTGGAAGGATAAGAACGAGTTGTTTGAATAGATGTTTACAATCTTTTCCACTGTTAATTGGAGTAAAACAAGGGTTAAGTTTGAGTGAAAAGATTTCCAAGCCTATGACAAATGATATGTTATTAAAAGAACCTTTTATAAATCATTTAATTGTCAGAGTAAGTTAATCATATAAAATATTAAGTATTAATTATCTTATCATCAAGTTAAATATTTAAACATGAATGGTAAGCACCACATCAGTATGTCTTTCATAGATGTAGAAATTCAGAATAAGTTAGGAAATTGTGAATTATCAAAATAAAGCTTGAGGAATATTCTAGTAAGCATGAATAGACTAAGAAATATTGGGCTGTTACAATATGTGATTGATTACATAGCATATTGCTAAGTTGTGTGATCATTAGTTACATAACACTGAACAATTGCAATTATATAAGAATTTCCCTTAACAAGTAACTTTTCCAACTCAAATCTACCTGACAGCTAAATGCTAAATACATTGAAATCAGCAGAGGTTGAACAAGAACAAATAAATATAAACTTTCTAAAAATCAGAAAGACTTCAAGAAAATCTTCCAGCTTAGAATAAATATGTGTTTAATTTGCTTCCAGATTCCCTTCTACCTAACTGGTTTTAATCACCATAATGAAAATTAATAAATGATTTGTCAGTGCTTTAGGAGACAGGGTAGTCTCCATCTGGTATATTTGGAGTTTGTGAAACATTTTCCAGCACTACCCAGTGACAGAAAACATTGGTAAGGTAAACTCTGACAGCTGAAATGCAGCAGTTGATTGCCAATGGAAGCTACAGAAAAGGATGATTAATATAAACAGGCTTTTGCCCCTGCTGTACAGCAACATTACATAAAGCAGTGCTGTTTCAGGAGACTTTTGTATTTTAATTTCCAAGAGTCCATAGGGTAATAAATTTTTTTCCTTCATCTTGTTTGATCTTTGATATTTAAGACCAACTTCTGTGCTTTGTTTATTTTTTCTTTGCATTGGAAAAAGAACATAAAGTGAGTGACAACACATAATCAGGGCTAATTGGTATTTTTCAGAGAAAAAAAAGGAAACACCTTTTATGATGAGCCAAGTGCAAACATTTGCAAATAGGGCATCTTGCACCAAATAGTCATGTCAGTAAAAAAAAGTAGTTATGTTGCAGGCATGGAAGTATTTGTTAGTTTCAGATTTAATCACAGCAAGTGGTTTTAATTTATATTTCCCTAAAATTTGGCTATTACACAAAGCAAGTACTTTAAAGGACTAAATGATTGTCTTTTCCCTGAAGGAAAGAAACTGAAAGTTGATTTCAAACTGCAAGGAATAATAGAGACAAGGCATTTAAAATAAAAATAAATAAAAGAGGTAGGTAAACCATTGGTGGCCAACTTGTTTAATATAAGAAGATTTAGTTTCCTTTAAAAAAAAACTTAGTTTTTTTTTTTTAACCCTAAAAGTGATCAAAACGACGCAAGCTAATTATTCCTCCTTAAAATACTATCAGACATGTAGGGGTCTTCTTATTGCACATTTGGTAAGGTCTGTGTTGTCAAAACAGGTGATGACAGCAGTACTATTTTGTGTTATTTTAGCCATCACTAGCCTTCCTAGTATTTTTCACCACTCCCACTTGCTGGCAGTATATCATGGCACAGTTTCAACAGAATTCTACTATGAGCTGTGAGCTAACTGGGAAATGTCAACATGTAAAGCCATGTCTAGAATTAACCTGTCTTTAACAAGGGCAAACTCCCACACTCTCTCTTCTCTTTCAAAACTTAATTGTAGCAGAAGCACAGCAAAAGGGGTGGAGGGGATGCGGAGAGGCTAGAGACAATTCTATAGCCAAAAGATAAGATAATCACGCAAAATCTATCATGAACATTTCACCATGGAACCAGAAAATAATACTGTCCATCTCGTTAGAGCACAAACTCCTCTAAGTAAGAACCATATGGTCATCTGAGTAAGGCTCTCTATCCCTCCGAAGTGAAAGGATCATGCCCTTTGGCTCGCTGTGATACATGTGCCTTCCCCGCGTGGAACATCTGACTTTAATTGAACAGTTATTGAGGTTCCTGCTGTGACATCCTAGAGGTATCATCACACTTTCAGGCAATAGCTTTGCTGTGATCCACCCCATCTCCCCTTTAGTAATGAGAGGTCAACGTTCTGTCTCAAGCCAAATTACATGCTATACGATGGCTTCTCTTAGCACTGCTCCCTGCCTGGTACCTTGAAAAATGACCAGTAACCATATGACAAATCAGAAAAGGCCCTGAAGGCCATGGCCCTCATGTAACCTAATCAGCATCTCTAAATAAGTTGTCAGAGTCAAAATGACCACAAGTTACACACTGGAAGGACACAGCTGCTGCATAGCTGAAATCTTTCTCAGATCAGAGTGGATCCATAAGGATTTCTGTGGAACAACCATGGAATTACAAAAGAGATGTTCAAAACTTTTGGTAAGATTTGAGAAAACAAAGAAGTAAAATGTGGTTTTCAGATTGAAAATAACAACAGCAACAACTGATTAAAGCATTTCCTAGATTCTCAGCAACTTAAGAAAATTTCATGGAGAAAAGAACAGAGATCTAAAGATTTGGACTGTCGTCAATACAAGTGACCTCTGACAGTGCTAATAGCATCCTGGGGATAATAAAATGACATGGAAAGGAGCTCAGATGTTGTCTCTTGAGGAGGTCACATCTCATTTGGGCTGTTTATCCTTTGTCTTCTCAAAACTAATTTATTTTATACCTGACTATCAGGGAGAATAAATATATTCTATCTCCTCATTTTTTCTTATGCATATATAGTTCAAAGCAATCCATACTGTTTTAGCACAAAACAAACAAATGCAATGCATTTCCAACAAGTTTTGATTGAGGCTTCATTTAAATCCACTATTTAACAACTGTAGATAATGCAAATATGCCGGTGGAGTCTACTGAAACACATGAAAAGATGCTATCTAATTGTGTGTCATAACAGCATAAATTGTTGCTTTTGTTTAAATAACATAAATTTAAAAGTTCAATTGATTTTGAAAGAATGGGTACAGACCCTGACAGAAATATAGCAACCATTAAGGTAATTACTGTATAACTACTGCCTCCACACTGTTGACTTCCAAATCTATATATCTAGACCTGATCTCTCTAAGCCCTAGACTCAGCATTTACATTTCCCCCCGGACAGCTCCACCTGGGAGTTACATGGGCACCTGGATCCCCATCTGACCAGAATAGAGTCTCTCCTCTCTCTTCCTACCCCACCCTAAATCTGCTCCTCTGGGTGCTCGGCCTGTACATTCCATATGCAATCATTCAAATCAGAAACCTGCATTTCACTAGATGTTCTTGACCTTACATTCAAGCAGTCTTTAGAGCCTAGGATTTCTAACTCTTGGGTTTCTCCCAAACTCTTTCCTTCTCTCCATTTCCACTGTTACTGTCAAATGTTATGCTTTCATTGTTTCTTGCCTGGATTTTAGCAATATTCTCTACTATGGCTC
The DNA here is from genome assembly GCF_047675955.1 of Chlorocebus sabaeus. Lineage (NCBI taxonomy): Eukaryota > Metazoa > Chordata > Mammalia > Primates > Cercopithecidae > Chlorocebus > Chlorocebus sabaeus. Next base: position 13,368,078 of record NC_132927.1, read on the forward strand.
TTTCTGCTTCCAGTTTCTTTTTATTTTTCATACATACCTGACATTACTGTTCCATTACATATAGTCCTTCAGTGGTTGCCAAGCACTTATCCATAGAAGAAAGAGTTATCAAACCCCATTTTCCTCATCCAGGCCTTCACCTCTACCCTGGCCTCTTTCTTCTAAGTGAGCCTCATGCCTTCCAGTCTAGAAAAGTAACTGTAGGCCCTATCTGACCCTGGCCCTCTCGACAACAAGGGTTGAAATGCCCATGTTTCTTATCTGCCTCCCGAATTCCATCTGGGTGCTTCCCATCAGAATTAAGCCCCTTCCCCACATCCTTGTTTATGTCTTTTTCTTATAATAATTTTGTATATATCTGTGCCCTTTCCCACCAAATTGGGAGCTCCTCAAAAACAGAATACATGTGCTGTTCATATTTTTTTCTTCAGCAACTACCACATGCATGGTGCCTAGGAGGCAATTTAATAATGCTGAAAGATAAGTAAACAGAATAATTGAGCCACGAAAGATGCTTCAGTTCTTGGATTCAAAGCTACAACAATAGGACAAAAAATATAAAGTCAATTGCCAGCATCTGTGGTTTGAATAGTTCCTGAACAAACATTAATAAAATATTATTTGTAAAACAGAAAATCAAATCATAATGCAAATCATACAAAAAACCAGGAGGCACCTTACATTTACATTTTATCATCAGTAGAAAAGATTAAAAACATTTACAGAGAAAGCTGAAGATTTGGAAAATGCAGATTTTATTTTCAATCAATTACAACTGAAGGGGATGTTAAATATTCTCATCTGAAAAACTGAAACTGGCATTATAATCCTATTACTTTTTGTCATGTCATGATTATAAGAGTTTTCAGGGTATAGGTATGTGATTTAGCATCACTCTTTGTATATGTATATCTACAGCGTTCAAAGCACTAGGCCTCAGGAAAGAGATAAAGACACTTTATGTGACTGCAATGCAGATGAATGCTCTCTAAAAAGAATATAAAATGGAAAGCTCCTTAAGTTCCTTCCCTCAGGCAGGCTTTCTTATACATAAGATTTATTGTAGAGATTGAGCTGAAAAAGTTGCAAAAAACCTGAAACATCGGTATAGCAGATGGTAGACATACTTTGTGTTCCAGACATCCACAAACAGCCCTGCTATAGTGTCAGACTCATGGATCACCCATCCCAGAATCACATGTTCTTACAGTGATCAAGGGCTGGTGTATGGGATGCCATGATTTTCCCTTATAATGCTAAACTTAAAATGATAAGCAAGTATTTCTCAAACATCCCAGTTTCCTAAATAACTTATTGAAAAGCTATCATTCTTAAGTTAATTTAAATCCTTTCTAAAAATCAAAATTTACTACAGACTCCCTACCTGAATCTAGGGAATTGGCTGGACTTGACTCAGAATTGTTTTCAGAATTGCAGGATGAGAAAACCCAACACAGAGGGATTTAAAGGGATTTCACCAAAGGCAAGGAAATACTATCCACAATAATTGTGTGAATCTAGAGCCACTTTAAGAAATCACCTTCAATTTAATACAAATAAATTTCATACTTTCTCATTGTAAATGATCAGAAACCAACCCAACTATAAAAATAGAAAAAAAATGCAGAAGCTATAACTTTGTCACACATCTTTATTACCTTTAAAAATAACTAATGAAAAACATTCACAAAAAAAACCCAAATGGGGAGAAAAAGAGAGAAGCTGTAAAAGGAAAAGCCCAAAAGATCCTTTTAAGTGTAAGACACATAAATTTTTCTTTCTCTCTCTCTTTTTTAACAACCCTCGTCTGTGAAAAAAGGTTTTATGTGATCAGTCAGAACTTCTAGATAGTCACTAAAACAGAGGGAAGTAGACAGTAAATAGAGATAGAGTCCAGCCACAGAGACCGAAACTGAGATTTCATGCTCTTCCCACTGGTCTTAGGAACATTAATATAAAATAAATGAATGGATGAATGAATGAATGAATGGTGTATTCTTATAACCTCAAATACTACACTCCTCTCTAAATCCTTTGAAACCCAAATTTCTTTACCATATCTACTACAGCATTAGATACTTTATTTTAAATTGCTTCACAATAAAATTTAAACAACTATTTTCACATTAGAAATTATGAAATTGTATTTTAGGTTATGTCTTTGTTAGATTTCTTTGCCTATATTTGAACATGATTTGTTGATGGAGCCATCTTTTTGGGTAAAAATTCCTGAGCTACCTTTAGGAGCAATGAGTGAATTCTAAGCCATTTTAACTTTTGTGTGAACACCTGCTAAATAAGAAGTATGGCAAACTGACATTTGGATAAAATATTGTTCCAGTGTCAGAATTCCATAATGGCACTTCCTACTTTTAAAGCAATTTCTCTATCTCCTGAAATTTTTAATTTTCTTCTTGATATTCTATAGCTACATAAACACAGATATAGACATATATACATCAATCTAAGATTTGAAAAATCCATGATTATCTATCTATCTCTCTATCTATCTCTCTATCTATCTATCTATCTATCTATCTATCTATCTATCTATCTGTATTTATCTACCCAAAACCCTAAAATATCCACAGGCTGAAGTTTTGTAATTATTCAAGAGGCTAAAGAACAGACAGTAGGAATTTTGATTGAATCAAAGTTATACACTCACTTGATTTGCAATCAAAATGTTTCCTTACTAAAGACCACAGACCACATTATTATATCACTTACTTAAAGACAAAAAGACAAATAATGGTGATGAATGAAAGTAAAGATCTTGCCAATAAATTTCATTCTCTGTCAGTGAAATTACACTACCATGAAAGCTCTTGTTTTGTATATAGATGTGTCCTGAAGATATTTTGTCAATTCTCCAAACTTTTCTTTTGATTGCTAATTTTAACTCTGGAAATCAGTCAAATAAACACAAACACAAAATGTAGCTGAAGAAGCAAGTTTTGAAGTTTTTCTGTATCAGGGACGTAGTCCAGTAACATTTCTTCCAGATGCTGTGTTAATTTTAAGATTTTTTTTCTATTTTTTCACTTATGGCAGGACAAAATGTTCTCTTAAACAATCTCTATCCTATTAAAGAGACATATATATGGAAAAACTAAGGATTCAGGTAAAATAATTGTTGGCTTAGTTTATACTTTCTGTTACAATTATAGTTTTATTTCCACAGAAAAATTAGAATGATCAAACAGGCTCCTTATGAAATTTTATATTCACACATAGGAGACAAGAATGTCGTTATATTTTTAAGCATATAGATTTGAGTCAGTTTAACTATGTTTACTTTTACATCATTTTTAAATCATGGCAAGTTAAATAGTCTTAGTAATCAGGAGAGTCACTCTTATAGAACCTCTAAACAAACTCCTGTAAATATTATTTGAGGGGATTCCACATATTGAGAAGATGCTGTGTATCTTAAAAATATTAGGCCATTCCTAAGCAGAGACTTCCCACTACATCTCCTTTAAATGTCCCTAGAAGTGTCCCAAGAGAAACAAGACAAAAGTATTTTATATAGTGATGCTACACCAAATGAACATTTTTATTATTTTTACCTCCATTCTTATAATTTGGGTTTCAGACATAATGACAGTAGACAAAAGCCACAAGACTTTTGTACCTTAACTGCCTGCAAAACAAACTAAAAACTCTTTAAAGGAAGACAGTGAAATCCAGACACTCAACAAGTAACATTTACAATGCCCAGAAGAAGAGGAGCACTAGCAATTTCACATAACTTATGGGCGCAGTTATAGCACTAATGCTATAACTAGTTGTATAAAAAGGCACTATATCCAAAAGAAATTCTAAAATTAACTACAGTTAATTCACTCATCATTTATTTCTTCAAGAAATATTTTTTATATATTAACCATATGCTAGGAAAACAAATTACACTGACAACTATTGATTCATGATTTACAATCAATCTTATGGGAGGGTGGATCTCTTTGCTTTGAACCATCCCATAAAACAACTTACGGATTTTTTAGACCTGGTTCTTAAAAACTGAATCCTCCTTTAAGGTTGTTTAGTGGTTGCTTCTCCTAATAGAAATTGTGGCCCAATGAACTTTGCCCTACACTGATAGTGAATTGATCCTGTTTCTATATGAACTTCAGCAAGTCATATTCTGTACAATACTCAAAGGAGATAATATTAGTACCTGTGATTTTACACTGAAGAGTGCCATAGTTCATTTGTTCATACAGAGTGCATATATTGAGCACTTTGTATATAAAAGGCACATCCTGGGCCCTGGAGATGCAAAAATAATAGAGTCCTTTATCCTCAATGAGTAAGAACATTCATAACTGTACCATTTGTAATATCCTCAAATGAGGCCACTAGAAATGGAATGAATAATTTACATTGTAATACAGTGAAAATAAACTATATTATATGAAACAAATGGATGAGCCTCATAAATATAATACTGAATTTAAAATGACAGACCCAAAAGAGTCCACACAGTATGATTCCATTTCAATAAAATTCAAAAGAAAGCAAAACTAATCAAGGGTGGCAGCTTTTGGAATAGTGGCTATCCTTGCTGAGGAGAAAGTTATGACTCGAAAGGGACAAGAGCAGGCTTCCAACGTGCTGATTATGTTCTGGGATGTTAGTTTATACAAGTGTGCTCATTTTGTGAAACTTTCTCAGGCTGAACATTTATGACTTGTGTGTACCACTCTGAATGTGTGCCATACTTTGATCAAAAGTTGCTTTAAAAATTATGGCATAGGCCAGGCATGTGACTCACACCTGTAAACCCAGCACTTTGGGAAGCCAAGGTGAGTAAATCACCTGAGGTCAGGAGTTCGAGACCAGCCTGGCCAACATAGTGAAACCCCATCTCTACTAAAAATACAAAAATTAGCCAGGCATGATGGCACATGCCTGTAATCTCAGCTACTTGGGAGGCAGGAGAATCACTTGAACTCAGGAAGTAGAGGTTGTAGTGAGCCAAGATTGTGTCACTGCACACCAGCCTGGGCAACAGACTGAGACTCTCTCTAAAAAAAAATTGTAGTATAGAAACTTCCAATTCTGGCCATGATTTGGCATTCCACTATAAACAAACAACTGAACTTGCCCTCCTTCCACCATAAACGACTAGAAAACTGGACAAAATATGGAGCAACTATTTTCAGAAAATGGATAAGCAGCAGTTCAGAGCTGTTTTCCCTAAGTTATCTCTATGATTGCTCCTGCATTTCAATTAGAAATGGAAAGCAATTTCTAAACTGACGAGCAGGAAGGGACAACTCAACCAAAGTACTATGGTGTCACTGAATTGAGACAAAGATTAGAGCTCAGGAAGGCCAAGGCAGCTCTAATCTGCAGGACAGAACAATAGAGAGGAGGAATCAGCTATGCAGAGGAGCTTCAGAAATCCTCATAAAGGCCCTCTTGTTTTTTTTGTTAAATTGTTGGCTGCACACTTGTAGAATAAAATTCTACAAGGTCAGGAAAAGAACTATGAGGGAGTTGGAGCTAAAATATCCTCAGAGCTCACTCAATGCTGGGAGATGTTCATGTGCTGTAAATAGCCAGGGTAGGGAGACCTCATGGAAAACATGGAACATTCAGTACAGACTCCAGAGGGGTCACATTTGTAGCAGGTTCAAACTCATACCAGAATAAGAGCTGCTTCAGACACATCCTTAAAAACTTAAGAACTAGCTTTGAAAGAATCCAAGATGACCCACAAGTACCTTAACTGCCTGCAAAACAAACTAAAAACTCTTTAAAGGAGGACAGTGAAATCCAGACCCTCAACAAGTAAAATTTACAATGCCCAGCATTCAGGTGAAAATTATACAGACACTGGAAAGCACAACACAGACCCAGGAGTAAAATCAATCCCACAAAAACAGACCCAGAAATGACAGAGGTGGGGAAATTAGTAGACAAGGCCTTTAGAGCAGCTATAATAAACACAGTCAAAGATTTAAGGGGAAACTATAAATCATGTATTTAAAAAGCTGAAAAAAAATTCCCAAGAGAATAAAGAAAAAGAAGACCAATACAAGAAAAATTACACTCAAATTGCTGTAAAGCAATGATAAAGAGAAAATCTTAATGTAGCTATCCACACATTATGCACAGAACAAAGATAAAAGTGACAGCAGAATTCTTATCAGAAATTTTAAGCCAAAAGCAATAGACAAACATGTTTCAAATACTGATAAAAAAAATATGCCAGAGAAAAATATATTTTAAAAACAAGGGTAAAATAAAGACTTTTTCAGACAAAATCTGAGAGCATTCGTTGCCAGTACTTGTACACTATAAGAAATATTAAAAGAAGTCCTACAACCAGAAGAAAAATGATACCAGATAGAAATTTCTACACACGGTAATGAAGAACAATAGAAATGACAAATGTGAGAGTAAATGTAAAATCATTTTTCTTACTTTTAAATTCATTTAAACAACAATAGACTTTTTAAAGCAAAGATAATAATCACATGTTGTGGGGTTTATAATATATGTAGAAGCAAGGTGCTTGACAGCAATAGCACAAAGGATGGGATGTGAAAAACGGAAATACAGTAGGCCTTCCATATTCATGGGTTCTGCATCCTTAGATTCAACCAACTGCAGAGCAAAAATATTTTTTAAAAATAACAATACAACAATAAAAAGATATGAGTTAAAATTAATATAGTATAACTACTTACATAGTATTTACACTATTTTCATAGTATTTACACTATGTATATAGCATTTATACTGTTTTTGGTATTATAAGTAATCTAGGGATGGTTTGAAGTATAGCACAGGGGGTGTATAGGTTATATGCAAATATTATGCTATTTTATATAAGGGACTTGAGCATCTGCAGACTTCAGTATCCATGTGGTGGTCCTGGAACTAACTCCCCACAGTTGCTGAGGGACAATTGTATTCCGTGGTGAGATTCTTACATAATATGGAATGTGGTACCATGTTAGCTGAAGGTAGACTCACTTAAGGTTAAAAAAATATATATCGTAAACCCCAAGACAAGTGCTTTAAAAATAAAGCAAGGAAATGGGGTAATAAAAGATGTTAAAATGCAATAGTAAAAAATAATTCAAAAGAATGCAAGGATAGGGGGGAAAGGTAATAAGTAAAGGTGGAAGAACCAGAAAACAACCTACAAAATAGTAATCCTTAACCCAAACATATCGATAATTACATTAAATGTAAAAGGTTTAAAGATTGCAATTACATGGCAGTGGTTGTCCAATTAAATTAAGAAGTAAACCCCAATTATATGCTGTCTAGGAGAACCCCACTTTAAGTATAAAAACACGGATAGGCTAAAAGAACAAAAAAGATATATTGTGTAAACACTAATTATAAAAAACCATAAATGGCCCTGTTAATCACACAATGTCAACTTCAGAATAAAGAACATTATCAGAAATTAAAAGAGATATTTTATGATAAAAGGGACAATTCATCAAAAAGGTACAAGAACCCTAAATGTGTATTCACCTAATAACAAAGCTTCTGGCCAGCCATGGTGGCTCACGTCTGTAATTCCAGCAGTTTGGGAGGCTGAGGCAGGTGGATCACTTGAGGCCAGGAGTTCGAGACCAGCCTGGCCAATATAAAGAAACCTCGTCCCTACTAAAAATACAAAAATTAGCCAGGCATGGTGGCACACGTCTAAAATTCCAGCTACTAGGGAGGCTGAGGCAGGAGAATTGCTTGAACCCAGGGGGTGGAGGTTGTGGTGGGCCGAGATCACGCCACTGCATTCCAGTCTGGGTGACAGAGCAAGACTCTGTCTCAAAATAAAACCAAAAACAAAACCAGAGCTTCAAAATATATGAAGCAATAATGAAGAGAACTGAAAGAAGTAGAAATAGACAAACTCACAAATATAGTTGTCAGCTGAAGACAGAAACTCAGTAGGTCTACAGAAGACCTAACCATCATCAACTAACTTGACCATATTGGCATGTATAAAACCTTCCACTCAACAATTGCAGAATACACATTCTTTTCAAGTCTGTATATGAAGCATTTACCAAAATAGAACATAGGCTGGGTCATAAAATTAATCTTAAAAAAAAAATCGATGGCATTTAAATCAGACAGAATATGATTTCTGACCATAACAGAATTAAATTAAAAATCAATAGTAGACAAAAAAGATCTGCAAAATCCCTAATATTTGGAAATCACAGAACACAGTTTAAAATTAGTCATGCCCAAATAAGAAATCATAGTGGAAATTAGAAAATATTTTTAGCTGGATGACAATGAAATCACAACATTATCAAAATTTGACCTTGGAGTAGGCAACAATTCTTTAGATAGGACACAAGAAACATTAAGAATAAAAGAAAAAAATGATACATTTAAACAAAGACATTTGAGAGAGAACAGAGGAAGAAGACCTTAGGAAGAAGAAGAAGAAAGATAAATCAGAGAGGTGGGTGGGACACTAAAAAGGAACTTCTTAAGATGGAGTGACATTTTAAGATGCCAAATAGCAAAGCCAAGAGTGTAGGTAAAAGAAAGCAGAGAGAACAACAATGGTGATGAAACTCACTAAAATTAGTATGTGAAAGAGTGTTTGGATGAGGACACTCAGTACATTTGGAAGAAATTACTTATAACTCAGAATCCCACAGTAGTTTGGGTATTTAACTATATTGACACTTGCAGATTAAATACAGTGAAACACATTCTTAAACTTCGTATGCTCCCCCTACTCTCGCCACCAAAACAATTCATTGTGAAAGTTATCTGCTGTGTTTCCAACTAAATCTAAAGAGGGCATTTCTGTAGTAATTCTGTATCACTTAAAAGTTATAGTAACCAGGTCAGGTATTGGTAGCTTATGCTTGGGAGGCATAAGGCACTTTGGGAGGCTGAGACGGGCAGATCACTTGAGGTCAGGAATTTGAGACTAGCCTGGGCAACATGGTGAACCCCAACTCTACTAGAAATGCAAACATCAGCCAGGCGTAGTGGTGTGTGCCTGTAGTCCCAGCTACTCAGGAGGTTGAGACATGAGAGTCGCTCGAACCCAGGAGGCGGAGGTTGCAGTGAGCAGAGATCATGTCACTGGACTCCAGCCTGGGCAACAGGGCAAGACTTGGTCTTAAAACAAAACAAAACAAAAATTATAGTAACCAAGCCCTTGTAAAATATGTCTCATTTGTTCATTTTGGCAAAGGTACAAGAACCCTAAATGTATATTCCCAGGTGGCAACGCTACTGACAATGAAAACCAATTCAAATTACTGAATTCATAAAACCATATTTTAGACATATGAACAAATCTGAACACTTTCAATGAAACTTTAACTGTTTCAACTGAGCGATCACCTGAATCTATTCTTTATCACTTATTCTCACTTCTAAGAGTCATCTCTAACACTAAGAGTTAGTGTTCTTTAGATTTGAAGATGAAGGGACAAAATGGTGTCTCTCTTATTTTGTTTTCCTCAGAAACACGAAGGCATTTCCCATGGGAGTCTGTGGCCATAGGATGCATTTGAAAATGGTGACCATGCCTTCGTTTTATTCAGTATAATGTTATCTCTATCTGGATGATCAGGAAATAGGCAACTCTACTAATGTGGAGAGTCAATCCAGTATGTGGTTTCTGTGAAAAAAATCTAATCTTTTAAAGTAGACTCATATCCACAGGGCCCTCATCTAATTCAAGCATGGAAATCGCAACCAGCTGACTTAAATCCAATTTTGCACATGTCCCTAAAAATAAGAATAATGAAATATCTGCTCTGTGGATTCTGGATTCTGAAATAACAACTCCAACAGCTAATAGCCTCAATAACAGAGCATGAGCAACTACTTAGGAGAGGAAAAAACCTCCCTATTCCATTTGCTGTATATCAACTGGCCTTCATTAGGAATTCCTGGTGCCTAGCATACAATTGAGGCAGTGGTAGCTAGGGCCCCCAATGTTATAATGTTAAATATGGCTATAATACTAAATAGAACAAGCAGTGATTTCTTAATGTTACCTTGGAGGCACAGTAGAAGTCATGCTGACTTCCTACAGCATCTGGCCTTGACCGCGAAGAGGTCCCCCCTCCTTCATATAGTCTGGCTCATTATAACATCGAGTTGATACCATTATCTTTAAAACAACTCAAAATTATTAATTTGTCTTGCAAGAGTCACAGAATAAGAATTTATAATCAGCACACAAGAAAAATAAACAGGTACTCCAAAGCGGACTGATTTACTTAAGGAATAATGCCAGAAGCATTAAACATGATTGTTTTGCTTTTAAATAAAATGTGGTTAATTTGATTACTATTTATTTTGTTTTTTGCCAAATTTCAATCAATTTTTATGGCAGGATTAAGCTTCTAAGTAGTGATTTTGTTTTGTTTTGTTTTAAATAATGGAAGCACTTTTCTAAACTTTACCACAGCTAACTAATGGGAGGTTAAAGTTGTACATTATGGATCTACCCTTATCCTCAAATGTATTTATCCACAATGCATGCACATTTAGGTCTGGGTTAGAATGAGTGCATATGTGTATTGTAGACTCTCATTAATTCATAACAGCTTAAATTGTGATTTTTATTTGGCATCCTACTGTGGAACCCAGTAGAGACTGCCGAATTGCTCAGCTAAACGTTTTCAAATCCGTGACCCTCTATTTGGTTATTCAGTCAGAACAAAATCCCTGCAAAGAAAATCCTCTTCCTAAAATGTACCCCACTTTCCTGGCTAAAAAATCATTCTCAAGAAATGTGAACAGTTTGCCTACTTGTTTAAAGAGTTTATTTGCAAGAAAAACTAACACTATAAGCATCAATAGTACTTAAAGGGAACTGAAGAAAGAATTTCCTCATTCTACATAATAGCAGGCTTGTTATAAAAAACTACACACAGAAAATAGAAATGTTGTATTTATTATTTTGGAACACTTTTTGAAAATTTCAAGTCACCAGAAAACAGTCTCATATGAATCCATTGTGATACAAGGACTAGCTACATTAATATCATTATGTTTCATAGGAAATTCAAAGAACTAGTAATTTCATAACTAATACCATGTAAGACTTCCATAAAAATAAATTTTAAAAAGTCATCTGCTCTGAACAACAAAGCAGATACTGAGGTCCCTGGAAAAGAGTAAAATTATTCCACTTAGCATGATGCCTAGAACACAGTGGTCTGTAATAAATATTTGTTGAATGAATACGGGAGGGTCCTACTAACAGTCCATGGGACTTCTGTTTCTAACAAAAAGATAGAAAACTTGATTCCCACCTTAACTCGTTTTTAACAGAGCCTTTTATAGAGATCCTCTATTAGGTTTAATAATGTTTTTAATGTGTTTTTATTGCTTTAGTTCATTGGCTATCCCTGACTTGGAGAAAAATGGGAAAAGTAAACATTGCAATTTTTTTTTTTTTTTACTTAAAAGGTAAGTCTGTTTCCAATTAGAGAAAAGAAGATTTTGTGTGTGTGACTATGGAAAAGTGATAAGAATCGCATGGGTTCGAAGTAGCAGGCTTGGCGATAATGTTAAATAGAGTAAGCATCATTGAAATAAATATTCCCAAGAGCTAAAAAACATTCTTGTGTTTTAAATAAAAAGTGGTCCTATAATTATTAAGTCACATTGATTTCCTTAAAAAGAACAGTGGCAAAAGGTGGTACTACAGCTCGTTTCCAAGAAGGCTACCATCAATTCTTTCTTTCCCTGGATAAGCAACCATTCCCGCTTTGACAGTCAGTCTATCCTTTCACCCTGATGAATACAGGCTGGGTGGTAACTGTTTTGATGAATAGAATATGACACCATATTACCTCCAATAATGGGTTATAAGAAGCCGTGTAGCTTCCACCTCGTCTCCTGGAACACTCACTTCTGGGGGAAGCCAATCAGCATGTAAGAAGTCTGACTTCTCTAAGAATGCTGACTCCTCTGAGAAACCCAAGATAGTCATGTGAAGAGGCCAAGCCAAGAGAGAGCTGTCCAGCCAGTCACTGCAGCCTGGCACCAGACCTAGGAGTTAGGAAGCCTTCAGATGCTCTAGCCTCAGTTCCATTTAGGTGCACTGGCTGAGGAATTCCAAGTGAGAATTGTCTTGCTGAGCCTATCAACCCCAGAACCAGACATACTAATAAATTGTTGTCTTAAGCCACTAACTTTTGGCTAGCTAAAGAATACCACACAAAAATAAACATTAGTCAGGTTTTCAGATTGATGTTTGATATCATTCTATTGCTAAAGCCAGTAAGATGTTAAAACAATGTAAGGCAGGAACCTAATTAATGTTCAGTATTCCACAAGTTGCTAAAATCAGTAACCTGGGAGTCATGGTAAACTCCTCTTTCACTCAGTCCCCTCATCCACTCAGTAACCAAGTTCTCCACAGTCTACCTCCTTAACCTCTCTTAATTCTAGTCATTCCTCTTCATCCACATTGCCATTGCCTTATATTGATTTGTAACTTCTTGTTTTGATTACACTAGTGTTCCTTTCTTTAGATCATCTAACCCTACCCCCAACCCCTGCTGTATCATCTACAACCCAAACTCACATCTATAGTGTACACCACTACCATAATAATCTTTTCACAGCACATTCAAGCTTCTTACCTTTGTACATAAAATCCTTCAATGGCTCTCACTAACTGTAACGATGAAGTTCAAATTCCTCTGTCCGGCACATGAGGGCCTTCACGGTCTGGCATCCACGTACCTCTCAAGTGTCATCCCCTACCTCACTCCTCCCCACATATCCACCTAACCACAGCAACCTTCTTGTAACTGGCTGAGAGAGTTAAGTACTTCCAGTATTTGCTTCCCCAAATGCTCTTTATTTTGTTTACAACACCCATCCCCCTGCTTCTTCACCTATCTAACTCCTATTCATGCTTCAAAATTCAGCTTAGAAATGGCCTCTTCTGAGACGCTTCCCTGAACTGGCCCATCTGACCCCTCTCCTCTGGGCTCCCATGGACTCAGGTTCTTTTCCACTTGTGAGTTCAGTGCACTCGAGTTAATTTTCTTCCTCCTCTCTGTTTAAAGTAAGGGAGGCTGGGATGCCTGACATTTCTTAGGCCTTCAATAAATATTCCTTAAAGAAATAAATGACTTATTGAAAGCTGTAATATTTGCATTGACGTGATGAAAAATCATAAATATCACTCCCAACAGCGAGTAGGAAATAGTTTCTCTGAGGAAGATCACACAATTCAAGTTAAAAGTGAGTGAGAGGCTTCTCAGAGGCACTCACTCTAACTGAGCCTTGGGAAGGATGCAGATAGCGCGCCAGGTGGTATGAAGGGTTGGAGTGTCCTAGCAGAAGGAGAAGCCTTTGCCAAGGTGTCGAAGTGAGAGAGAAATGGAGAGCATTTGGGAAGCCTGGATAAATGTGGCTATTGCTTAAGAGTGTAAAGAGAAGAGCAAAATGTGAGGGTGGTATGGAAGGCAGAAGCCTGAAAAGAGGGCTCTGCATGCTCTCAGAAGGACATTATACTTTCTTGTGTAGACAACGGGGAGCCATTCAAAGATTTTAGATGGAAGGGGAACATTAGTGAGGTTACATGTTAGAGAACTTAAATGGAGAACTGATGAAAGGAGAGACAGAAAGCAGAGAAGAGCACTCAAGAATCTAATGCAGCAAAGCAGGCAAATTCAAAAGACATGGAGTTAGAATAGATGGGATTTGGTAACTGACAGGATATAAGGGACAGCCAATTAGGAGGCATCTCAGAATTCTGCTCTGAGTACTTATGTGAATGGAGATGGCAAATTAAAATAAAATTAAATTAATTTCCAAGAATTTCTGAGAATTAAATAATGAACTTTGAGCTAGAGACATTTTGCAAATCAAGGGGTATACTGCTTAAAAGAGATGATTACAACATTAGTGTTCATTTGCTATGAAAAAGTCATGAAATATGATCCTTTTGGATTATACCATGGATTCTCTGTGTGATACCAAAGAGTCATTTAATCTTTCTGTGCTTCAGTCTTATAAATTCTTCCATATACGTAAGAAAAAAATATATGCTTCTCAGGTAAGTCAATAAAGCAACTCAAAAGTAAATTTGACTATGTGATTATTTCTGTTTCCTAAAGGCAATATGAAATACAATCTCAATTTCCTCCTCTATTAAAAAAGAATTAAAAGGGGAGAAGGCTTAAATAATTTCAAATGGCCCCTTCAGCTCCAAAACTCAATGGCTCCATAAGTCAGAGCACTCAGTTGGAACCCACGTTCTGCTCAGGTCAGTGGTTGATACTCAACAAGAACCAAGGGATTTACGGTGGAGGTAGGTTGTCCTATTTAAGCACTTCCTGCTGAGTGAAGTAGTACTTCCTTTTACTTGTCTTAATGGTTTTCTGTTCTTTATCATGTTATCTTTTAATGAGGTATTTTCATTTGTTTAATAAATATTTATTGAGTACCTACTATGTGCTGGGTACCACATTAGGTGCTGATGAAACAAAATTAAATGAGACATGCTCCAATTTGTTGCATTTGTTAACTGTAAGCCATATTCAAGCCAAAATACATCATCTCATAAAGTAATATTTATCATATACATGATCCTGCTCTAGGAACCATGCCAGGCTACCCCATTAAACTTGATGGACCTGAGAATAGTAAAACTATACACTGTATAATGTATTTATAGTATATAGCAAGGCAACAAAGTCCCCCGAGAAGGGAAGGCAGGAAAACTGAAAAATCATCATGTGTGTACTTGGAACTCACAGACCATTGGCAAGCTCCTTGACTATTTTGTGACTCTATTTCTTTATAAAATGGGAATAATAAGGCCTACTTCTGGTATTCCTCATAGGATATTATAAGGATTAAATAAGTAAAAGCACATTAATTACTTTGAGCCTTAAAAAAAAGAACTAAATAAATGTTAGGCATTGTTGTTTGGTAGCATTACATAAAATCACATTAAAGTCAAAAGCCTACTGTAGTTATTTTAATGGAAGGTTAAATCCCAAGATGAAAGCAGGGTAAGATGAATAACTAAAATAAGGGCACACCCTTAGTCAGATCTAGGTAGCAACTAAAATTAAAACTGGAATTAGTTGCATGACTGACAGACAGTTCCTCACACAGGACAGAACTTACAAGATACACAGTATGTGTCTATAAAGCTGGATTAAGTGCAAAGGGAAGGTGAACATGAGCCTCATCTGAGCTGACTCTTCTTGGATTTTAAAAATGAATCTTCCTTTGATTGCAGTTTTCAGAGGGGAACTCCTATTTGGTGGGGATCATGCATCCCCTGAAGGCTGTGCTACCAGGTCTACAGTACCAGACAGAGACATTTCCACCACCAGGATGTCAGATGCACGCCGGCTTCAACAACAGAGTCATTTGTTAACCTTGAGAGGTCAACTGTGATGAAATTTGTTCATTTGTGATCGTTTGTGATCAAAAGCTTTATTTAGATTGTGTTCAAAATGTTGTTATTTTAAAAGATCCAAAACCTTGAAGATACTTTCTCAAGAAAATTGTTTGGCTAAGTTACTCAAGCTAAAGCAGACACTAACACCAAACAGAGGAACTAAACTAATAAAACCTTCACCAGCTTCCACATCAGAACTCTCTCTAAACTGAGCAAGAGGAATAGGAAACTGTCCAGCCCCCTCCTCCAGCCCCAGGATAGAAGCTTCCTGATCAGGGAAATAACCAACTCTCTGCTAGATCACAGTATTTCTTTCTCTTTCTGGTTCTGCACTATAGATAGCCGGATACAAGAGAGCAGAGTAGAGTTTCCTTTCTCTTTTTACCTCACAACAATTCTTCTTTCAGTTACTATAAGGGAATACACAGTAGAGACAGATGAGAGGATTTTTGACTCCCAAGACTTCAGAACCATAAGGTTCTCTGATGCTAAGCATGGCTGAAAGTTGAGTGCAAATCTCTAGGAATAGTTTTGACTACAGACTAGCTTTCAGTCACAGTGGATAAAAGGAAATGATTAGTTAGAAGAAATATCAAAATTTAAGTAGTTTTTTTTAAGTTCCAAAACAGCGTTTTTATAATCTGTATTTGGCTAAGCCCAAATTGTTTTAAAAAGAAGTGTATTTGGATAACAAGTAGAAATTACACTATTATTAACCTTTTAGGACTTGAGTAAAGAACAGCTGTCTGAATCTCAGGCAAAGTACATGCCTTTTACTGTTAACTATAATCCAGGGGACCTCATAGGCTTTTCTTGAAAGGTGAAAAAATCTTAGAAGGAGAATCTCTATAATTGAAGTGCTGAAGCAAAAGGAAACCCACAGATTGTAGTAACACAACTTTCCAAGCAACATAACTCCAGGGCCTTAAAATTCCTGGAATCAAATTCTTCCTTATACTTAATCTGTGTCTATTTTATCTTGGGAGATTAAAAAAAATAAAAAGCATGCCATCCCTTGGGAATTAACTCTTCATTTATATTAAAGCTATAAATCACCAGCCACCAAGCACTGACTGAAATTAATATCCTAGTTCCTATGCCATTTCCACTTAACTTCCAATTCACCAGTACTTATGGGGTAAAAAGAAAGTGGTAGGACTCTGCTTCTAGTTTATAAAATATAATTGTTAAAATTCTCACTTTTGCTCCTTAAGAGTTATACATACACAGAGAGAAACGAGAGAGAGAAAAGAAGAAGGGCTGAGATTTTTAAAACTTTTTATATGTTGGTGTCTTCTATTCCCAAAACTTTATTCAAGAAACATTAATATTTATTAAGCATTTAGTATGTTTCCCAGGTACTATTTCCATCTTAATTGCCTTGCTTTTTCATTTTCATGAGTTGCATTCCACAAGATACCTCAAACAATCTCCCTAAGTACTACCTTTCCCACAGAAAGAAAAGAAAGAAGAAAAAAATCCAACAGCTAAAACCTGTGGTTCCTTATCGTTTGTTTTTTTTTTGTTTTTGTTTTTTTGTTTTTTTGCTTTTTTTGTTTTGTTTTGTTTTGAGGGCTGTTACCAGGCAACTGAAACTCCACTCTTTCAAATGGAGAAGATAACTCAAAAGATCCCAGAACTGTTTTTATCCACTCTAAATTTCATATTTTGCCACTGCTACCTCCAAACCACTATTTAGGATCCTAAAACCCTGGCTGGTATAGAGTTTCTAACTGCCCACACAAAATGCAGAATGCTGCTCTGTCTAAACCCCTTAATGTTCCACAGGAATCTCCCAACAGGATAATCTTGAATCATCATTGAATTTTTTCATCACCCATATCTTTCCATCTCAACTTATCCTGGCATGGAACAAGCTGCAACCAGGTATGGGATTGATCTAGAGCTTGACCTGAGATGTTCCTCTGTCCCTAAGCCCGAGTCTAATATGGCAACTCTTTGAAGGGATTCTCTCCCAAGGACTATGCAAGTTGAGTCTGTGGTTTTCTTTTTAGTTTAGCAATGGGAACTCAATTATTTTTTAGGAACAAACAGGTTTCTGTGGAAGCCACCTAATGTCTATACCTATCATGACTATTTTTAGTGGAGCAGATCCATATCATCTCCTGACTGGCACTGTTCAACATCTGACCAATTCGATAGTTTAAGATGTCCTCACTGTCATCTCCTTGAATGTATCAGGCTACAACGTATTTGAAGCAGAATAAAACATTCTTGGAAATCTAGCAAAGGAGCCTAGGGGATAGGATGGGCATCTTTCAAGTACTATCATGACTAATTCTGAGATTCTGCTCCCAAAAAATGTATATATATGGTCCCACATTCCTTTCAGTCATCCTCTCCATTTTTAATTACAGGTTGTCAATAAAATAACATATTTTTAAAACTTTCCTTTGCATACATATGGATTCTCTATTAAAGAGGGGAACCTTATGGAGTACTGCAGGTTTAGAGTACAATTCTATGTGGTTTGAATGTCAAGGAAGAAACAAGTTTGTTTCTAAATGATAGAATAGTTACTCCAGGTTAAGTTATTCCACACTTCCTTTTTTTTTAATCTGGGTTTTTATCTATCGGTACTATCAGCTTTGCAAACCTCAGGCCAACAATCACAGAAGTTGAGACAGCCCTGTGAAGGGAAATCAACCTAGTCAAGCTAAAGAAACTCGCATCTGCATTTCTCCCAAGCTGAATCACAAACAGTCCACACCCATCCTGATCCCTCTTCAAATAATTTCTTCATTTACTTGTGTGGCACTTCCTGACAGTAAGGAATGGGCTTGACTGGATGAGCTATTATCTCATTAGGATTTGTGAAGGAACCAAACAGACTGGAATGCTTTCCACCAGCCCCCCTTCCACCGCCCCTCTCCATTTCCCAGCCGGGCCACCGTTTGTACTGTTTGCCTTTTCTCAGTTTCTGTGTTGCCCAAGACAGATAGATAAGCTCCATAAATGATTACTACCACCATGCATTAGCTTACAAAGCCACTAACAACTTTTCCATGTTTGGTAACTAATGTGTGATAAAAATGTTGACAATGTAAAGCGAGAACTAAACCACAGACCAGAACCTCTCAGAATAAATGGAAATCACCCAAAGGTTCTCTGGGAGCCCCTTCCACAGTTCTGTTCAAAACACGTGTGACTTTTAAGGTAAGATTGAATTTCATTGGGTTTTAATCAGCAGGAACGCCAAGAACAGTAATATAAGTAAACGTATTGGGGTTTTCTGTTTCAACATGATAGTTTTAAAATGAATTTTATTTTTTCCACTTTGTCCTTGTAGATCCAGAAGAAAATCATATAGTCTCTAAATCTGATATCCTAGAAGAACTACAAAATTTGATATTCATTGAGAAACATGGAAAATCCCCACACAGGAGGAGATCAAAGCACAATGCTGCCCCTTCACTTTGCTGTGTGTGTATTCCTGCTGCTGGAGGCTCATTTATAACAGGGTACCTGGAGCCATAAGGTCATGGCCAAGGTCTCTTTCTATGGTACAAGGACAGATGGATATTATAATTCAGCTTGAGAGACTAAAAGAGAAAATAAGGCAGATGGCTTGCTAAATATTTGCTTCATTTCAGAGCCATGCTAAGTTTCCTTTGGCTGTTGATTGAAAGCTTGTTACTGAAAAAACCCTGAGGTTGCATTGCAGCAACTGCTGTGTCTAACCAAGCTGGGCGATGCTGAAGGCACGTTGCCCCACATTGCTCCACATTGTCTTGGGCTCCTAGAAATAATTCAGCCAATGAGGAGCTCTTAGCAGCGTTGCTCTCACTTGGGTTGATAAGGAGTGAACAAGTGTTCCCTAGCCGACCTTTTCTTCCCAAAAGACATCAGACTGAATTAGGAATGCCTTCACAAACAAAGGAAGGAAGAAAATAAAAATGCTTACACTTAACCATATTCAAACGTCAGTGACTGGAACAGCCTTTTTTGAAGCAATGTAGTAGAGAGTGACATTGGTTTTGATAGCGGCCTGTTGGCGATAAAAATGTGATGTGTACATTTAAAAGGGTAGCACTCACTTCATCTGACTCTTTTTTCAAAACCTACTGTGTGCTTGGCATTGCTCAAGATGATGGAACTACAGTGGTTGAGAGGTAGGAGACAATGACGTAAACTATGCCAACATAATTTTGGATTGTGAAGGAAACAAACAAAGATCAGACAGAGTTAATAGGGCAGCAAGGAGATGGACAGTCCATGTGGGAATAGAGGAAGAATCAGCCACGCAGGGAGCCAGAGGAGCCATCCCCACAGAGGACACAGCAAATGCAAAGGCCATGAGGCAAGAAAGAATAGAAAATGCTCAGAAACTCATGGCAGAGAGGAAAGAGTTTTTTTTTTGTTTGTTTGTTTCCATTATTGTTGTTTTGATGATTCAGTCTCTATTGGAAAGTTGAGAAATAAAGGACAAAAGTATACAATAAACAAGTGTAGGTTAATTAAATGTGTTTGCTTTTTAAATCCATCTATTATTTCAGACATTTTCTGGAGAGAAGAGCACCTTTAAAAAAAATTTTTTTTAATGGCAACTCGATATAATGTTTGGCTTGTTTTTATCTTTTGGGTGCTCAGCCAACTGCTGCAAAAATGGTCTGCATTTTAACTCTTGATTTAGATTGTTTTCTCAAACATACTCCCTGAACACATGCTGTTAAGCTACATATAGAGCCCTAGTGTTGAATCCTTTCTTACTTCACCTTTCTTCGAGAAGCCTTCTCCGGGCAACACCTAGATTTCAATTTAAACAGACTCACATATGGTAAGAAATCAACTCCCCTAGGCACAGAGTGGACTGTGCCGGCCTTTAACGAAGATTTCACAGGGGTCTACTGATCTAGGACTCTGATTAGGTGCAGTTCACTCATTGTAGGATGACACAGCTCTTCATAAGGCAAAGACCACTTTGTGCATTAATTAGGACAAAGTTCTGTTTGAGACTCAGTCTCTGGACAGCCTTAGCAGAGCAGCAGGTTTGGTGTCCTTGTCATCTCTGTGTTACGGCCTTCTAAGAATGCATCCCGCTAAGCCTTAGTCTATGTGCAGAATCAAATATGCTTTCTTCTACTTGGTTGATTTTAATATTTCAATACACAATAAATGATTGCCAATCAATCAGCTGGATCATTGCACAGACAATCCAATCTGACCATCATGTTCACATCTGGTTATTTTATTCATTTAATGAACAAACAGGACCAACCACAAAGAATTTTGGTTCCTGAACAATCACTTAGACTCATAAACCTCCAAACAGAAACCTGATGAAAACCAATCAATTTAAGACGCATGTATACAAACATGGCATATATAATGAGTAAAACATAAGTTTGTAAAAAAGCAAAACAAAAAAACACTTCAGAAATCTATATTTCTTATTGCATCACTGGAATAAATCAGTCTCTAATATATTCAGATTTAACTCTCTTATGCTCACTCTTGTTCACTACTCTCAGCTTGTGTTTCTGAAAAGTTTTTATGTAAACCAAAGTTCTGTAAATTGAATTGTATTTCAGATACATTAATTTATTGCTGAAATTATAAATCTGTTTGGAATCAATGAAGTCTTCTCAAACATGTCTCTGGTGCAGAGTTGGAATCTCATATAACAGCTTTACTTAAAAGGCAGGTTTTGTTGCAAAACTTTGTGTTTCCCAGCTAATTTGTAACAATCGTTAGTAAACCTAAATTTGTGGTCAGACTCATCCATGGAAAAACAGAAGAAAGTCTTATTTCTGTATTCTAAAAACGTCAGGTTCGGGGAGCAGTTTGTGTTTCCAAATCATGTAAGTTGGAGCTGGGGATGGGGAGGGATGTAAATATGAATTCTCTATCATGCATATTTTCTTTTGTGAGGGGTTTGACTGCAATACGATTAAATAAAATATACTCACATGCACTGCTTCTTAAGACACCATTTTTTTGTTAAATTGACATGTCAAATAAACATGATTTCTGTCCCCTTTCTGTTACCCATAATCTTCTTGTTGTCCATCTAAATCTTTGTGACATACTATCTCCAGGTTACCTGGAGCTTTGTCAAATCTCCCAGAACCCAACTTCTCTCCTTTCTCCCAACTTCATGAAAATCTGTCTCTTGTTGTCCTAAGTGAGAGAAACCTTTTTTTTTTCAATGCTTTTTATATCAGAAAGACCAATGGTTTCTTTGAGGGAAATGTATTTGGTATTTACATACATATAAAAATAAATGGCATACAAACCATTCTACTTATGCTTTATTAAGCTCATTAAAAGGGGAAAAAATGGATTCAGAAGACACAAGAAGCTTAAAAATCAGCACCATTAGAACCACTTGCGCAAAATGAAAACGGAATGAATGGAAAACATGCACAATTTTAGTCACTGCGAATGTGAACTCACAGAAATGAGAAGATCTGGTTTCTACTTGTTTTACGTATCTGTTTTACATTCAGGGTTCTCCTCCACCTCGTATTTGCTCAAGAGATCTTCGTTGTAAATAGCAGTCTGCAGTATACCAGAGCAGAGTTTAAAAATCACCTTAGTTATGTACAAGCTTCCTTTCTCATGTAAGTATTATAGAATGAGAATCTAATAAACAATGTTAAGTGTATATTCTAAACTGCTTATTGCAAAGCTTCATTATTAGACTTGAACGTAGTCAACTTTAACAACGACTACCAGCAGCCCCTTTCAATTAATCTGTTCAAACATTATTTTTCCGTACTAGTTTGGAGTTGAAAAGGAAGAAAAATGTGTTTGAAACCACTGATTCTTTTTCATTCATTTTCTTCCAAATTAAAAGAAATGACACCATGTTTATTTCAAGTTTTTAGTAAAATTTTCTCTAAGATTAAAAAAATAAATGTACTACTCTGAATGTAGGTTGGGATTTTTTTTAAAGGTTGCATTATAAATCAAAACTCCTAAAAATAGGAGTTTATGGCGGAATTGACAGTATTTTAACTTTAAGGGCATGAGTGGTGTCCTTTTACAGAGACCTAAAACAAACACAGAAAAAAAGTGATGTGTTGCCAGGATGTTCAATGCACTTTCCTTTAATTGCCATATATAGTTAATAGCCTGGTAATTTTTTTTTTTAAATAAAATAAGTCGCAAAGTTGCAAGCAACTTGATTACACAATATCTTACCATGCAACATATCAAAAACAATGAATTTAATCGTTCTGTGGTCTGGGTTGAATTCAACACTCAAATCTTTTCATTGAACTTCACAGCAACAAAGAATTTCAAACTTACAGATGACCATCTTTGAAGTTGGATAGAACTCTGACCATATTATGATTGTCTGATACTGAAAAAGGACAAAGTACAGAATCCAGTATTCCAACCAAGATTTGGGCTGATCTGAGAAACTGGAGAAAAGTACTGTGAAGAAACTGCAGATATAGAATGACTGGATAGGTCATTTGATCTTGCTTCTGAGACTGAACTTAAAAACCTGTTTCAGATTAAACAGCATTTCATTGCTTTCTTTTTTCTTTTTTTCACAGAAAAATACTCCTACAGATTAAAAGAAACCATCAGAATGGAAGTAAAAGAATTATGCAGTATATGTTATATCTACACAGGTCCGGAAAGTTCCTGAAATTTACTCAAGCTTTACTCAAAACATTGACACTATTTAGTATCAAACCAAACTCTGGGATCACACAGAGGGCTTTCCTACAATGCATGTGATCAGGGACAGCAATGATCTTATCCCATAATATATCACAAACAGAGGAAAAAATCGTCTCACATTTTTAGAAATCATGTTATTAGCTCAAATATACAGGTTAGGCAGTCAACATTTTGTGGCTTCCATCATTTTCAAAGATTATGCTGCACAAAATTGTACAGAGAATATTTTGACTTACATATTGACTTTTTAAAATATAGGAGTGATTGTAGCAATAGCATTGATTGTAACTTTAACTTACATTATCAAGAAAACTACACCAAATAAATTTAAATTATATTTATATAATTTTGATATAAATCTTGAATCAGATAAGGCTCAACATTTAATAAATGTTTTTACCACATTAATTTGCATTTAACAGTATTTTCCACATAGAAAATCTCTGATGCATATTTAATTAAGGCATGGAATGTTTTTATTGTACTTTCTTATGTAGTTTAGAATATACAAAATTAAATATAATTATACTTTTGTTCACAGAACAATTTTACGTGCTATTCTTCATTAATGGTCAAAGTATTAACTGCTAATTTTGAAAAATTCAAATTTTTATTTCAAGAAATAAATTAAAAATATAGAAACTTAAAAGTGTACAATAAAGTACTTAAATACATAATTTTAGAGGTTGTGTGAAAATAATGTCTTTATTTGAAATGTTCTGAAAAAACATTTTTTCAAATGTTTAAATAATTTTTTTCAAATAAACTTAGAACATGTAATCAGATGAAGCAAAATCAATGATACATCAAATTACATACACATCATCAGAGGAGAAATAATTGTGTCAATGTAAAAAACTAACCCTAAAACAACAAAACTGGTAAAATTTTTTTCTTATGACTGGAAATATGCCATCACCACTTTAGATTTATTTTTATTACACATGTGTTTAATTTTCAATTAGTTAGACTATTATTCATTCTCTTACAATTAACACCGAACTTAAGAGTTTGAACTAAAAAAAAAAAAAAAAAAGTCTAGCTGTTTCTAATGACTTAAATTCATTATACCTTGAATTCTTTTTGAAACTGAAATTCTTAGCGAATAGAAAGCCAGTGTCATGAGACTGTTTTTGCTTAAATCTAGTCCAAAAATTTCTAAAACAATATAAACAAAAATATGCCATACATGCAAGGTACACATTCTTAAAAGAAGCTGGAAGCTTCGCTTAACTATCTTGAGACAAGAACTAAGCAGGGAGCAGAGCCGTGCTGGCACCTAGTGGCGGACGGCGGTAGGACAAGTGTCTACCTTGGCTCTTAGGCACGCTGGGAGAACACATTTTAATTATTTTAATCTATGCTTTCTATCACACATATTTGAAAGAAAGATAAATGAAAAGTATCTGGAGTAATTAATCTTAACTATGCAACCAAATGTTATGATTTTAATTTTATGCAAGGACAGAAAGAAAATTTGGAGGGGTGGAAGTGGTGGAGAGGAACAAGATCAGCTGTGGTGAAAAATATAACATGGTGAAAAGAATTGTGCAATTTTCTTTTCCCTTGATATGTTCTGCCAAACCTGGTCACACTAGTCTGTTCTCCATTAAGCAAAGAATTTTGATGAAATCAAGTGACCGGCTGTTTGTGAAGTTCGGTCTGTATTTGGGACATAAGTAACCAAATACTACTTATACTATTTGTATACTAAATTTGGAGTTTTCAAACTAAAATATTACATGCAGAGGTATAGTTATTTTTCTTTCATGGCATTTTTTAGTAGGAGGGTAAATTTAGATTTGAGTCCCTCCCTCAGTCCACCCCATCTTTTGGGACTGGAGAAGGTATGGTTCCGGTAGAGAGCTGCTTCTGCCTTAGAAGGCAATGAGTTAGAAACGCAATCTGAGCAAAGGCAGAATTACTACTACACGCCAGAGAGAGTCACACATCAGTCAAGTCCACCAAGTGAACTCTATAGTCTTCCCAATTGTGAGACTCTATGATTTGCTGAAGAAAGGATTCTATTATATTTTCCTACATAGGGAGATAGATTTTAGTCACTGTCCCTGTGTTTCTTTAAGACTGAGTCTCACTCTGTCACCCAGGCTGGAGTGCAGTAGCGCAATCTCAGCTCACTGCAGCCTCTGCCTCCTGGGTTCAAGTGATTCTCCTGCCTCAGCCTCCCGAGTAGCTAGAATTATAGGCACACTGCATCACATCTGGCTAATTTTTGTATTTTCAGTAAAGACACCATTTCACCATGTTGGCCAGGCTGGTCTTGAGCTCCTGGCCTCATGTGATCCACCCCCTTTGGCCTCCCAAAAGTGCTGGGATTACAGGTGTGAGTCACCGTGCCCGGCCCTAGGCTTGTTTTATATCATGTCTCAGACATGTAGGGGCTTATTTCAGAGCACACAAATGAACTATTCTAAGTATTCACACTATTAGAGGGCTGCTTCTACCCCTCTGAGTCTCTGCCCTACTGTGATATGTGAGACCAAGATGAACTGCCCCTGGTAAATTGGTCCTCTTGGCAGTTTGGGGAAATGCCAGGTAACCCAGTGGGAGTCCCGCCTGGCTTTTTGTAGCTTACACAGTATCAAACCTGAGAGAGCAATGCAAAGTCAGGTCAGAAAGGTTTCTCAAGGCTTGGAAATAAGAACAGGGCATGAGTCTTGTACCACCTGACTGGGCCTTCCAGTTAGCAAGAAGCCTTTGTTTAAAAAGGCAGCTAAGAAATCTCCTAGTAATATATTTCCCTGTAACAAGTTTGATTAATTAATTGAAAAAATATATAGTAAAAGATGTTTATATTAAATATAAAATTATCACCACTAAGTTTATAAGAGGAGATAAGAGGCAACAGATTGGGCCTAATTCATTCCAAGAAAAGGTTTCCATCAAAGGATACCCAACTCCCTCTGAAATCCCAAATTCATACACATGAATATTCTGCTCTAATCTTTCTCCATTTACATCACAGAGCCATGGTCCTGTGTTGACCTCTGTACTGAAGAGCGACCAGAGGTAAATGTAGGTGCCTCTGGCCAGTTGTCAAGGTCATATCCTGAATCCTGTCCACACCTGTCCACACCCAGCATACTGCGGGGGAAGGGCAAACCCAGAGCCTGCCATTAGTAGGGGAGGAAAGACATGTGGACAAGTAGCAGACAAAAGTGATTGTCCCAGCGGGCTTTGAGAAATTGTTATGGGGGTCCAGAGGAAGAAAACTGCCTTCAGCTTGCGGTAGGAGTTGTCAGGTTGGGGGTGGAGGGCATAGGGTATCAAGGAAGGCTTTCTGAAGGAGGCAGCTGGGCCTTGAGAGATGGCTAACACTTAGCAAACCATGCTGGGGGAGCAAACATTTCAGGTAGTGAGAGGATCTCCTTTCTTCCTCATCCACAGGGCCTGTGGAGAGAGACATCTGTTCCACAGTCTTCTCCCTGAAGGGTGGGGCTCCGAGGGCTGGCTCCAATGTTAAGCATAAACAAGTGACTACAAATGCCCTATTCAATACACAAGAAAACCCATGAACATTTGTAAAGCATTTCTAAGCCACAGAATTCATATGTGGCCTCCTTAGCAAAGATAAATTTCACGTTTTTCCCTTTCTCGCAGTTTGTCCCATCTTCTCTCATTTTATTGAGTAGAATGAGCCTTAGCTCAGAAGCCAAACACCGACCCAAGATGAGATGCCCTAAAACTAGGCCCACTGCCTGAAGCTGACTCATCCCACCACAGTTTATTTTTGTTGTGTGAATCAATTCTAATTTTCAAACCGAAATATATGATGGTTTATCGTCATTTTGACCTTTTCATACCACCCCTGGTACAGTTGCTGAGAACATGCCAAATCATGTTGATTTCTTCATTTTTCTAGGAGTGTCCATCCTAGTCAGTCTTCTCAGGACAACCAAAAGCCAAAACTGAAACAAAACAAAAACCTCTTTCCCCTAACTCAGATTATTATTATTTTTAGTTCTTCAGGACCACCTGTGAGGATAAGAAGAGGTGGTTGCCCAGTCCCCCGGGAAAATGTCCCAATGATCCTTTAAAAACTACTGAGAAATAAGGTATGCTACCTTCACTTAATGGAGAAACTGAGACATAAAAGTAAAGAATATTGCTACAAACAGAGGCAGAAATACAAGTTGATACCATGTGCCCAAGTGAGACATCTCATTTTTAGCCTGTGTAAAACAAACTTTAACTGTATGATCCAGAAAATCCACTTCTGGACACATACCCCAAAGGACTGAAAGCAGACACGTGAAGAGATATGTGTACCCCCACGTTCATAGCAGCGCTATTTATGAGAGGCAAGACGTAGAAGCAACCCAAGTGTTCATCGACAGACGAATGGAAAAACGAAATAAAGTATATCCACACAGATGGAATATTATTTAGCCTTAAAAAGGAAGGACATTCTGACACATGCTACAACAGGAATAAACGTTGAGGACATCATGCTACATGAAACAAGCCAGTCCTAACAGGGCAGATACTGCGCAATTCCACTTATATATGGTATATACCTAGAATAATTAAATTCATAGAAACAGCAAATAGAATGGGGGCATCAGGGGCTGGGGGAGAAGAGAATGGGGAGCTAACGCTTAATGGGTACAGAACTTCAATTTTGCAACCGGAAAAGAGTTCTGGAGCTGAATAGTGGAGATGGCAGTGCAATAATGTGAATGTACTTAATGCCACTGAACTATACACTTAAAAATGGTTAAGATGGTAAATTTTATGTTATGTGTATTTTGCCACAATAAAAAACTAGCATTATTTAATGAAGAAAAAAAGTTGAAAAAATTTCACCATTCAAAGTCCAAAATAAGAGTTTGAAAACATAAATATAAGCAAGCTAGCAACATAACCTCTAGCCCTAT
This sequence comes from Chlorocebus sabaeus, assembly GCF_047675955.1. Taxonomy (NCBI): domain Eukaryota; kingdom Metazoa; phylum Chordata; class Mammalia; order Primates; family Cercopithecidae; genus Chlorocebus; species Chlorocebus sabaeus. Next base: position 13,396,041 of record NC_132927.1, read on the forward strand.
GATGTACCTATTATGTGAATGCTTCTGTTAGCACAAGAAAAAGGGATCAGATAAATTAGTGAATACCTCAAGGATGTAAGTAGAAACATTTTAGATTTATAGCAAGAAGCAAGTAGAATGATGTTATCAACTACGTATAAATATTAAACACATAGGAGACAAGTTTGCAAATGCAAATTTACTTCTTGTCAAACTGTACTAGTATAGTACGAATTATATCATTAAAATACAATGTTAAAAGCTTTAGAGTGTCAGGGATCTCACTATCCATAGGTATGTTCAAGAATTAAGTCCTCTTGTTTCTAAATAATTTCTGTATTTAGTATCCAGTAGCCATCATTTGTACAGGAGACAGAAAGTGAGGGTAGTTAGTTTAAATGTGATTAATTAAGTTTACCATGAGTAAACTTATATTTGATCGACTATTAATACCAGTAAATAAATATTTCCATACGTAAATAACAGCAATAGTAATTCCAATGAAAGTTTAGTGTTCATGTCTTTAAATCTTTCAATGGCATTAACATGTGCCCTTGAACTTCTATTTTGCCTGCCTAGCATAAACAAAATTAAGAAAAATATCTTAATATTAAATACCAGGTAGGTGAAACTTTTCTTCCCTAAATAATTTCTTCAGGTGTGTCATCACAATTCTCAGCTGACCAATTAATTAAAATCTAGGTAACAGTTGGTTTTGCTCAACGAATGTCCAGCCTAGCAGTTCAGTGAACGATGGCCACTCCCTAATCTCAATAATTCCTCCAGGATGTCAGCACGTCATGGCCTGACCATGAAACATAACTCAACAGATAATGGAAGTGAGTTACTATTACAGACCAACCTGTGCTCAGACTATGTTTTAATATTTTATATGTGTTTATCTGGCATAATATTATAGTATTTTTTCAGTCTGTCTTGTAGCAGTTCATTCTGGAGACTATCTTTAGTAATAATTGTTTTTAATGCCAAGAAATTACTTTATTCTATATCCTCTAACCCTCCTAGGCCCACCTCATGTACTCAGCAAAAGTTTCTAAAAGTCATCAACTACTTTACTCTTTGGCAGTTTCAACTCTAGCCTTTTGAAACAGCCCATAAGTGATAATGAAATGCATAAAGGAATAAGAAACAGAATCCAATTACATCTACCTGCATAGTTCAGCTGCACACCAAGTAACAATAAACAGGCATTCTTAAGTCACAGCATTTCACTGGAAATGGGGCAGAACTTGTGTATTTTAATAACTTTTAACAACAAGTAACTACTACAGCATTTATTTTACTTTCTGAAAGAAAACCAGAGAAGGTTCATAATTTAAACCAAAGAGTCTTTCAGTCTTGAAGACAGAAAGCACTTCTGCTTAGCACCTGAGTAATAATGTGGGATGTGTACAGGTGAATTAAGAAGACTGGGCTCAAAGATAGTTTGTCTTCAGCTGGTCTGAAATGTCTGACTCCTTTCCAGCCCTGGGGTCATTTATTATCCAGCAAAGAAAGGCTGGGTTTTTGCTCCACAAACACAGAGCTGGTCCTCAGCTTAGGATGATTTACCATGTCTGCTCTGAAATGCATGACACACACTGCTTCAGAATGGTTTCTCCCATATACAGACACACACATCTGATGATATTTTAGGTCTGATTTACTTTTGTGCCATTGAAACCAGAGTGTTCTGGTCACCTGAATACATTTTCTCTCTCTAATGGGATATCCAAAACACATTTTAGGGGGTATTTTATATTAAACCATATGTATCTGAACATATACAGCAAAAGCCTCTCAGGTTTTATTAGGTTAGTAATCCGATATTCATTTTTCCTCTTAGAAGGAACTGTCTTTAAGACCTAGAAGTATTGCACCCAAAACACATTTCAGGCATTACTCAATTCTAAATGATATGTATGTGGAAATAAATAGTGAAAGCTTCTCAAGGAATGTTGAGTTAGTAACCAGATATTTCTTTTTCTTTGAAGAAGGGACCATCATTATTCCAAAGTATGAATATTTTATAACAGCACAGAAAAATATATGGCATTATAAGGGGCTTTAGCTCTGATAGAAGTGTGCACACATCAGTTTAGAAACCCTAGTTCTTAAGTATGCAATTCTGACTTCAAATCCACACCATGTACACATTCCTTTACAAATACAACTAGAAGAACTGCCTTATTTATGACATACCTAGATGCGCAGACTATATGTATAAAGTCAATGGCTTCAATTTTTTTTATTTACCACTCTAATTAACTGGGATAATACAAGTCAGAAAACAATAAATTCTTAGTTAGTATATAATTTTGTTTACTTTCCCTAGATATAATGGTAGCATGAGTTCCAATACTAAATTAGCATACAAGTGGATTCAGTTATGCTTGTCATTCTCTGCAGGCACAAGTTATAAATCTGTCACAGATAGCTTGGCGTAGCTAACAAGTTTGCACTCAAAGAAAACTGTTCTGTAGTGATAAGCAGAGAACACATAAAAATAATAATAAAGAATCATTGAATAAGACCCTGCTTGAAGATAATGAAAATAAATAGACATCTAGTAGAAGAATATCATAAAATGATCAACATTGAAACGCAGAGTAAAGTTACTCCACAGTATCAAATTGTGATGAAAAGTTTGACTTTCTAATTCTCTATGTCTAAACTTATGCTGCCAAATATGTCAGCCACTAGCCACAAGTGGCAATTGTGCACTTGAAATATGGCTAGGTTGAACTGAAATGTGTTCTAGATATAAAATGCACACCAATTCCAAAGATGCAATACTAAAAACAGAATGTAAAAGACTTCATTAATATTTTTAATTAAATATTATGTTAATATTTTAAATTATGTTAAATAAAATGTATTACTAAAATAAATTCCACCTGTTTCTACTTACAATGTGCCTATTCAAAAGTTTGGATTTGTCATATGTGGTTTGCATTATATCCCTATAAGACAACACTTGGTCTAAAAGATAAAGTCACAGAATGTGAAAACCAGTTGAGAACTTACAAATCATTTTGCCCAACCTGCTGCATTCGACAAACAAGGAAAGCGAGGCTTAGAGAGATCGAGTGATGGGCTCTGGTTAAGCCAAAATTAGAATTGGATTCTCTCAGAGGCCAGTGTCTGAATATCAGTCCAGTTTTATTTGAGGAAGAAAAAGAGAGATAATGACTTGTCTCAGTTACCACAATCAAAAGTACATTCCTTTCAAAACCCTCCTCTCATCCTTGGAAATATAATACATGTAAGAAGCTTTAATCTTGACTTATAGTCATCTATGTAATCATCTTCATTCTCCTCTTGACCTTGGTGATGGACACACCCCAAGGCATGCCTTTTATATAATGTGAAAATTGTTTGTATGTATCCCAAGGAAGATTTTTAATTCACATTATAAGGTAAGTTACTTAGAAAGTGAACACATTTGTAAACCAAACCAATTTAAAATAAACTTTGAACTTGTCTTTAAAGCACAATAAAAATTAAGTCATTTTTCCCATGAGCTCTAGTTTTCTTTCTCAGGAATTCTCCACCTTGTCTCCGGCCTCCTCTACACTTCCTCCCCACTGCCTGGCCCCATGCCCACACAAAGGGCTTCTCCTTTCTACAGTCAGTTCCCTATTTTTTTTTTTTTTTTGGCTTCGTAGAACAACTTTTACTTTTTATTTTTACTGTTATTGCCATGATATCAAGTTTAAGTTTATACATTAATGCCCATTTCTAGATTCCTATTTTCTGTAAGTCTAGAGTTGAATTGGGACAGTAAATGGAAAACAGAAGAAACGGGAGATGTCCTTCCCTCAACTCTGAGACTTTTAGCTTTCGGTATGGGTTGAAGCATTTTTCAAAGCAGGCAAATAGACAACAATGGGTTTCTTCAAAAAGGTGGCGGAAGGGACTCTGGACACATTCTGCATCCAACATGTACAAGAAAACTCGGTTAAATACAATTAAACAGTTTTCTTTTCCAAAGTACATATCAGAGACTTTATAATGATAATGTACAGTCCGACTCTCCAAGAAGGGGACACAGTATGTAGAGTTCTCTGAATCTATTTAAACTGTAAATCATGTTCTCACAGAGCATCTTAGGAGACTAGTATTTCATAGAATGTATTTTGGGAAATCTGGAACCATGTAATTTGTTGCAAGTTACCTTTATAAAACCACACGTCGCCTTTCACATTTATATTATTGCTGAATAACATCAATGATTTTGTTCATTATTTATCCAATAAACTTTGATTAACTTGTTATGGATTGAACTGTGCCCCTCCCATTCATATGTTAAAGCCCTAATCCTAATGTGACTACATTTGGAGATAAGGTGGTAATTAAAATTAAATGGGGTCATAAGAAGGACCTTCATCCAATAGGACTAATATCCTTATAAGAAGAGGAAGAAATACCGAAGATATATTTCTTTCTGAAGGCCATATGAGAACATAGCAAGAAAGTTGCCATCTGCAAGCCAGGAAGAAAGGTCCCACCAGCAACCAACCTGCTGGCACCTTGATCCTGGACTTCTGACCTCTAGAACTATGAGAAAATACATTTCTGTTATTTAAGCCACCCAGTCTGTGGTATATTATTATGGCAGCCCTAGCAAATGAATTCACAATACCTATTATGTTTAGGAGATGCAAACGGTGAACAGACACAGCCCCTGGCTACTGGGAATTTGCATTCTAGTTCAAGGGCAGTATGGGAAACACTGAGTAAGTTTCTTGTATCAAGCTAATCCCTACTTGATGTAGAGTCAGCAGCTTGTTGCCCCACAGCCTAACATCCAACTGACATTCTTATTGCAGGGAAATACTCAAATTATTTGTTTTGTAAATTCCTACTTGAAGAAATGAGCCAGTTGGACCTCTTACCTCTCTCTCATTTTCTGGAAAAACCTGGAATTGCAGCAAGGAATGCATATTCTAGGCTCTCCCCTACAACTGCTCTCCAGGAGCTCAAGGCTCCACACCCTCCATTTCCTCAGCTATAGCTGCAGGAACCACACTGTGAGCCCTCTCTGCCCTCTAAATCTCCAGAAGAAAAAGGAAGCAATCTGAAGTCAACCCATCTGTCATACATCCTGGAGGCAGTCTTCTCTATCTGCCTCAGAGACAATGTTTTGGTGACCAAACCACCCACCAAAAACTACTCACTACTTCTTTAAAAGTACCCCAAAATAGCAATAGTTTAACAATAGTTACCTTCCCTACTGCCATTACAAAAAAAAAGCTATCACCAAATCGCCTATTTTAAAACAATCAATTCTGTTCAGAAAGAGGATTTAAGCAACATAATATCTTAAAATAGAATGAGAATGTTAAAAAAACAATAATAAACAGGAAATGTAGGGATTGCTGACTAGTTATATTATTTCCACTATTTTCTCCACATCACTGTCTCTAAATTATTGAACTCTCTGCATCTCAAAGTCAAACCCCTTACAAACCAATGAACAGAACATGATTGCTCTAGCCATGTTGCTGGAGCAAATAAAAGAAATAGGGCCTCTCTTATCCACAGACCTGTCCATTCAAAAAGCCATTATGTCTAAATATTTGTGCAAGGTATGGACTTTTTTTTTTTGGCAAATAATTGTTTTGCAAGAGTATCAACAAATAATTTAAAATAATAATACTAAAGCAATTCAATAACTATTAGAAGGATCCAGTCTAGGCCTGGCTGGTGGAAATATAGCACAATTCTATACACAAACAACACAGAATCAATTCAGAGCTTCTAATACAGGCTTCTAGGTTATCCAGAGATCACAACTGCTAAGATCCTGCATTCTGAAAGCCCACAAAATGATTCGCTGGTTACATATACTACAAGTAGAGGACTTCTAAAATGACTTCATTTTTGCCCATGCTTCAGGTAGTCTTGCTTCAGGTACAATGAAAGCAGAGTAAACTTGGGCCAATAAAAGAGAATCGGGCAGGGCACAGTGGCTCATGCCTATAATCCCAGCACTTTGGGAGGCCAAGACAGGAGGATCACTTAGGTCAGAAGTTCAAGACCAGCCTGGCCAACATGGTGAAACCCTGTCTCTACTAAATATAAAACTAACTGGCCGTGGTGGTGCGTGCCTGTAATCCTGGCTACTCAGAGACTGAGGCAGGAGAATCACTTGAGCCTAGGAGGAGGAGCTTGCAGTGAGCCGAGATTGTGCCACTGCACTCCAGCCTGGGCGATAGAGCAAGACTCCATCTCAAAAAACAAACACACACATAAAAAAACAAGAGAGAATCAGAGTAGAATAAATAAATGGTTATCTTCTTTCCTTTGGTTCTTGGTAATGTAGATATTTAAGCAGGAAATAGAAATAGAAATTTATATGTAAATTCTATTTCCTGCTTAAATATCTACATTGTCAATTTCAGTTTGTGGGGAGGAAGTCATTTATTATTTCTTGTTCTTAAAGATTCTTATATTTACATGTCTATTGTTCCTGTGGATAAGTTTCTTAAAAGGTAGAATTATTTTCTTAATTTTATTACTATATTATCACATGTAAATGGTCACTAAATGTAGGAGTCTCATCCTGAGCAAGCACAAATGACACCGTATTAGAAACAAATTGCAGACTGAAGTAGTCTAGACTTAAAAAAAAGTACCACCATTTTCCAGATCCTTAGGGTTCAAACTGACAATTCTTAGGAATGCCATGATAAAATAACTAAGGGTAAAAACAAAACAAAACAAAAACCGTGATTCGTTAGCATTGTGACAATAAATCCCCAGATACAAGGGTCCCATGTTTATCCAGTCAGCAAGGGTGTGGCCTTGGGCAAAAAGACTACACCTTCTGTAGCTTGAGTTTGGTTCCCAAGTTGTCATGTTTCAGGAATGAAGAACGGGATATTCAAGAAGACTTCTCTCAAATGACAGGGTATTTACAGAGCGTTTAGATCTGGTTACTCATCTATCATCAAGCTGTGGCTATCCAGTGTTCTTTGGATCCTTCAGTGGTGTTGTGGAATTTGATTTTTATCATTTTGCTATTCTACTTCTGCCTCTATCTATTTAGTTTTGAGGTATCAATTGCCTGTATTATGGTCCATGTCTAAACACTGCTTTTGGTTATCAAGGGTTGAATATCAGAAAATATTTAGTTAATGATAACAAGATGTACTATAAGCTATTACTAATCAGCAATGTGCTTGAACTTTAAAATGTTTCTTAATCACCAACTTTTGAATTTCATATAAATATAGCAAGATACTTTTGAGCTGCTTTGTGTAAATGGCAGGCTGAGCTAAATAACAAAGATCATATTAATATTTTTCTTGTGTAGCCCAAAAGATTCATATTGTTTATAACATAAAGATGGCATAAACAGATGATATTAATAAAATTGAGTCATACATCTCACTATATAGTCATATAGGTAGCATATATAGTCAGAAATACAAAATGCAATGAAAAAGTCAAAACAGAACAAAACACGATTGTGAAGTTTGTAAGTGGTTAGCTCAAAACTGAAAAAATATGAATCCCTGCATAACGCAGGTTAACATTCAGTAGATGACAAAACAAACAGAGGTAAAAATTCTTAGATAATTTTCTTAATTTCATATTGCAAACAAATGCCTAAAAGTTGGTGTTCTTTACTGGCAGAAACTCATTTTGGCACAAAGGTTTTCAACATAAAAATTTTTTCAGCATAAGACCGTAAATAGTATTTCAAATACTACATTTGCTATTAATTGGAAAGACAGAGTATAAATCCGTCACTTTGGAAATTATCATCACAATAGAGGAATTTCTTCAAAAATACTTACCAGATATGCATTTTAGACACTCTTGTGGTTAAGAAATAATAAATTTATTAGATATTTAATACATGCTTAAGTGTATATTATGTGCCAGACACTCTGAAGGGAAAAGAATTGTCAATTGCTTGGTTTTCCAACTGCCTACTGGACACCTTCACATGGAATAATTAGTTTTTTCAATAACATTCTGACTTTATTTGACATCTACAATGTATCAGAAACTGGAGACTCAAAGATGAATAGAACATGATTCTGTAGAACCAGACTATCATACTAGTGGCCACAACCAAACTGATCCTCCCATCTCTTCTAAACCTGCTCTCATTTTTATTAATTATCCTAGTCATCCAGTTGAAACCTGAAAGTCAATCTTGATGCATCATCCCCAATAAAAAAATGTCTCTGGTTGTCCTTCGTAACTTCTGCCTCATCATGTTCTTCTCCATGCCCTTTTACAGGAATTCTCTCCCTCTCATCAGGACCTCCCAACTGGCCTCTCCAGCTTTGTTGTCTTTATCTTCTCCCTCATCCTAGAGAAGTGTTTCTTAGCACTATCCTCATCTGCTAAAGACTTTCCATTTCTCCTTACTAACTACAGAAGAAGGCCTGAAATCTCTAGCTTGACCTCCCAAGGTCCTTGCTGATCTGGCCCCAACTTAGGTTTCCATTATTTTCTTTATAAAGAAAATACATACATACATATATATAAGAAATAATATATATTTAATTGGAATTATGTTTTTAATTGACACATAAAATTTGTATACATGTATCATGTACAATATGATGTTCTGAAATAATCCAGATCCATTGTTCAGCATGGTAACTATAGTAAATAACAATGTATCGTATTTTGAAAATCACTAAGAGAGTAGATTTTAAGTGTTGTCACCACACAAAAAATGATAAATATATGGGCTAATGCAAATGTTAATTAGCTTGATTGAGCCATTCCATTATTTTCTGATTCCTCCACTTGTCCTTTCCTTTCCTTCCTCTACCTTTTTTCATTTTCTTTGTACCTGCAATGGCTTCCCTCTACTTCTACCTATTCATGGGAGGCACAAATTCTTGGCATCCTTTAAGGACCAGCTCAAGTATTGCCACTCCTAGGATATTTTGCCAGAGCCATCCAGCTAGAACCAATGATTACTTCTGCATATGTACCTCCCAACCCTATATGTAACTTTCTAAGGACATGAGTCACTTTCTACTTCATATTTGGGGAGTTTTTGCATGTTTTTTCTACACTCTACTTTTGAAGCCATCTGAAAGTTATCTGCCTGATGCATCTTTGTACCTTCCTCAAAACCTGGCCGAGTGTAGACATTCAATAAATGCTTGTTAAGTGGGTGAGTAAATGAAACAATGAATGAAAAAACAAACTAAAAGTAACTAAAGACGGATGTGGTAAAATTCACTTGAATGGTATAATCATCAAGGAAGAAGAATGTACTCCATTGCTCAAGAGGTTATAATAACTAGGTATAATGGCTGACATTATGAAAGAAGTAATTTATGCTAAGTACTTGGAAAATTTTCCCAAAGGATTACTTTTGTACAGTGATAATTTCCCACTTAGTAATGAAAGAAAATTATCACTTGGATTGATACCAAAAGTTTTTCCTATTTTTTGTTGTAACTCTTTTCATTCATACTGGAAAGGACACTTGGGGACAAGTCTATCCTGTCATTTAGATGGCCTGGGTGACTTGTTGGTCTCTTATATTTCTGGATTTTCTGATTTTTTTTAGCCACAGGCACTGCCAGTAGCAACTCACCATTAGTTATGAAGATTTTAACTGCAGGCAAATTAGAGAAGACAAACCAAGATTAAAGATACATGATAAATGTGGTAAAAACCCCCCTCTCTTGATTTTTCACATCTACACGTCAAGACTTCCATCTCTGGTAAGGAATACATAGGTCTAAGGTTTTCTGTTTGTTTGTTTTTTTTTTCGTTGAAGAGATTAATTCATCTTGTGGAATGATATCTGTGAAACAACTTAAGAACTGTTGCCTGTGAGGAGGTGGGACATAGAAAACAATTTCCACACATACACACACAAAAAGTAGAGACTGTTCAAATTCCAGCTTGGTCCTACCCGTTGGTGCTGGTCAATAAACTTGGTACCAGATATAAACAAAACATTCCATTCAACATTATGTCAACGTTCAACAAGAAGGTCATCCATCACTGTACATTAATGTTCTGAGCACCTGTAAAATCTGATGTGCATTCTTTCAAGCCATTTTTTTCAGCTTTGTGTCTGTCAGAGATACCCCCCACTATATACGTATTATTTATGTTGGGAGTAGCTTTCTAAATGTCACCCAAATGAATTAGCATCACGCTGAGCCTCAGAGTTAAGAGAGTCGCCATGTGCATTTATGTGTTTTCTCTCCCCGAATACTGACACATTTATATCCTTTCTCCGTCTGCTCTGGCTTTGGCAGAGATGCATAGTACACGCAGTTTATTTTACTATGACATGGTGACAAAATAGAACTTTATTTATGTGAAGCTGGTTAAAAATGCCCTGACCAAAAAATATGACACCAGTTAAGGAAATCTAATAAAACCTCTCGTAGAAATGGTGTAAAGTATAGAGTTTTATTTGGAACTTAATGAGGTTAGTAACTCATACTGCACCTTACTGTGTATACCAAATAACATCAGGCCAACGTGGTGGAATGTTTTTTCTAAAAAGCAGCCCAATCTCTGTTAATTTACTCAGCCATTCTTAACTCCCTAGCATTTGCTCATTCATTCATCTGTTTATTTATTTATTTTTTTGACAAAGAGAGTATTTGTCACATATCTACTTAAAATAGCTGGAGAGAGATTAGGTTCATTTTTAGATACATGGAACTTCAAACCACTTTTATCAATATTTATCAGTTCCTCCAAGAGTCTCTGCAGAATTAACTCATGAATAATGGGGATATCCATCAAAGCTGAAGGAAAAAAAAACAGAACTGAAATTTGGTTTTATGAAATATTTGTGCTAAATGTTTTATCGTCTAGCAATTATGTTTCAGCATGACAAAAAGAGACACCTTCATTTATACATCATGTCATGTGGATTGGCTATTGGTGATAAAAGAAGTACATACAAATAATTCAGACAAGGCCAAAATTCCTAGGCACTTCAAATTCATTTATTTATATGCATAGAAATGAATACAACCAGAGTTTTTTGTCCAAATTCATATTGTTTTTCAATGGTGCCACACTGAAAAGCTGATTGCAGATTCTAATGATGCTGTTTGTTGCCAGAGTGTATTTGGCTCTTGTCTTTGAAATGACCATCAGAGAAATGTTGTGGGTCACAAAAGAAAGCCCACCTCATTACTTTAGAGACACAGGTTACTCTTCCATGGTCATTTTCCCCCTGCCCTGCTTTCCTCCACTTCCAATTTCTCTTTCATTCCTGGGACTGGTGCAGCTGCTAGCAAAGATCTAGAGACTCAAGGAAGGGGCACTGCAAACCCAGGAAGACTCTAGGGAGGAAGAGTGGCCTTAATCACCATTCACTGGGATGCCTGGGGAAAGCGTTCAGAGCTGATGCTAGGGTGAAACAGGCTGACTACAGCTGGAACCCTGAGTTCCAGTCCTGGCTTGCCCATTAAAGTGCTGTGTGACCTTGGGTAAGGAAATTCACCTCTCTGGGTTTCAGTGTCCTCATCTATAACATAAGTGGGTTGGGAGTAGGACAGGGTACCTCAGCTGATCCCTATAGATCCTTTCTGCTCCACAGTTCTATGACCTTACAGTCCTCTCCCCAGACAAGCACCAAGTTAGAAAGCATCTTTCATCGACTGCAATAAAAATAACATAAAATCCCCACATTTGAGAAATCAATCACATTACCTAAACAAAATTTGACTGATTAGGGCTTCAAATGCAGCTGCTGATGTAAAGAGTGCATTGAAACAGCAATATTTCTCATGAGAAAAAAGTGGATGCTACATGGTTTCCCTTTCAACATAACTCACTATGTCCACTTAACAATTAGCATTAGAATAGGCTTCTGGCCAGGTCGTGAAAATGGTTTTATTTATACAGAACTTGTTCTTATAATGATATTAATTTATATATGGTTTTGTTTAGTGTCATTGTTCTATATATCTTTCTCTCCTGGGTAACTCTAGGCAAAACCTAGTCTTTCCAATGGAAATGATAAAATATAGCGATTAACTTGAACATATATAACATAGGACATGGCTGGGTTCATGTTGGCGGAAAATAAAGGAAGAATATTTCAGAAATTACTTTTGAGGTTCTTTTTTTTTTTTTTTTTTTTGCTCAGCCATTAGGCCTTTATCATACACATGAACAGCTACTGAGGATACTTTAAGCCATTTCTAGGTGTTTGCCTAGACAACCAAACTGCCAGCAAGCCTGCCACTGCCTCCATCATCCCATGATACCTAACTGCCTATGTGCCAAAGAGCACAAATAGCTAACCATACTCAACACCCTGGGCCCTCCTAAGACAGACAAGATTCACACAGAAACATGGACAACTACAGCTCCAGCAACATTCAATTCCAAGTTTTGTCCCATGTAATTGGCATTTATTTCACATTATAAAAAGTAAAGTGAGTCTGAACAAGCTGTTTAGAAAATTGTCCTTTTAAGAATCTCAAAGATTAAACTCCTTTGAAGTCATCCTGCAGGTATGTGTTTCATCATGGTTCTTTACATAATGAACACCAAGCACTAGTCAGAGACAAGCTTCCCTACATCACGGAGATATTAAAAGTTATTAACTGTTCCTTGTGGAAAGTAGCCTTGTCCCCAGGTGTTGAGGCCTTACCCTGATATGGGAGACTGGCAATATCCTCCCACACAACACTGGCTCACACATGTGTGTGTACAGTTGTACATATAAGCACACGCGCACACACACAGACGCACACACGCAACAGAGTCAGAAGGGAGGGGGACACTGAGCAAGGCCACTTGGCTGTTAAAAACTTACATGAGGCAGCCAAAAGATGAATCAAAACAGAGTGGACAGAGCCAGACCTGCCTGAAGGGAGCCTCCAGAAACAAGACCATACTCCAAAACTGTATTCTACAACCAGCTTCCTGGAAGAGTAACACATTTCTGCAGGCCTGTTTGTTTAAGCTATCTGGTGAGACTGTGCATACTGATCTCATAAGCTCCTAGCCTTTTAGTTGCCCAGTAAATAAATGGTTCCACCATATTCAAGCATGGAAGGAGGAAAATACTGGTGTGTGCTTCTCGTGTTGCCTTCACTATCAGTTGAAAGTGTCTTATGGGAGAGTACAGAGTATGTGGCATGAATTCAAGGCTCATTTTGCTTTCAGTGGGTGTCGCTGCCATAACGGATTTGTCTCACGCTTCCATGACACACTGACACACTGTTCCCTTCTCTGCCTGCCCACAGCTCTCCTCCCTTCATCCACTCTACTAGGATCCCTATGATGCAGTGAAGCAAAGTGGGGTTGCCTGCTTTGACCGTTAGAGCCCCATCAATTTTTATCTGATCCTACTCACTCAAATCAGGACAGTCTCCTCTCTACTGTTTCTAAAAACAAACCCCAGGAAATGTCTTTAAACATTCTAATCTCCAATAATCTCCCACTGACTGCAGGTGGAGGAGGTGCTGCTTCACCTGCTTTTACAACCTGAGAAATAAAATCTGCAAACCTGAGCATGCCCAGTCCTTGCCCACATTTTCCAGGGCCTGAGGGCTCTTAGAGAGGGTAGGCTTTTCACAAAGCCAAAGAAATGGGGAAGAAAGGGCATTGGTCTCACGTCACTAAGGGGTCTGAGACACCAAAAGGAAAAAATGAAAGGAAGAAAAGGCAACCCAGTTTTTTGCTCATTTTATTTTCGTATCTCTGAATTTCCTGAATCCAGATTCCACAATGCAGACCACAATTTCTCTGCCAGTTCCCAGTAAACAGACCAACACACGATGGCTCTTCCCGTGCTTTCTTGTAATAATATTATCAGCAACCAAAAAGTGGCTCAAACATCTATCTTCTCCTGGCATATTAAGAAAAGAGTTAAGACAGAATATTGAAATAAGGATCACTGGACTCGCAGCCAGAAGAAACAAGCTGGAGTCCTCCTTCTGCCACTTGCTGATCATATAATGTCCAGCATATAGTGATCATATAATGTCTGCCTGTTAGATCCCCCATCTGTCCAATTAGGACAAGAATACACTTCCTGCTTCTCTGTAGGACTGTTCCCCATAAAATGAGATGAGGTGGGCTTGAAACCCACAAAAGCCTACAGTGCAAAGGTCCATGGATGTACCTTTTTGTTTTTTAGTTTACAAGGGAAAACTGGAATCTAATCATTTAGTACAAAACATGATTGTCTATTCATCTATTTTCACTGCCAATTTATGTTGTTCCTATTTTTAGTCATAGAAATCCTCTTCCTATCCAATTATACTTTTTTTCATTAGCTTGACCTCTAAACCACACATAGACATGTGTTTGTGGCTGAGAAAATTATCGGGAGTTCTTAAGATAACAATGGCAAATATCTCCGGACTGAGAAAATTTGCTTTCATAAAACTGAGAACTAGGATTTCTAAATTTGGGGTTAGTGGTGAGGGGTGGCAAGAACTGAGGGAGGTAGGTAGAGATAATACTAGATAGATGCCTATGTTTTTCAAATCATAGTAAGATTTTCAGGTAATAATTCTTTATATTTCTCAAGGATGCCTTTTGCATATAAAATTCCTATCTAATACAAACGCTGTGCTAACGCCATTCTCTTGCCATCCCTTTTATTTTGTAATTTATCCTCCTTGCCCCAACCTACCACCTCAGTCCTTTCCTCCCCTCCCTTCTGCCTAAAGGTGACCTCATTGTTATTCTCTGGCCGGTACCTTTATGGCACATCCCTCTAAAGCAAGAAATGTAAGGCTGTGGCCTGTGGTTCTATGCACAGCCGTGCTCAGCAGCACCAAGCACAGTTATAGCCAAAACAAAATAGAAAGTCCATGGGAACACCGATCTAAACAGCAGTGGTGAGTCCACTCTCCAAGTCACCCAAGGATGGTGCCACTCTCATTATATGGAACTCCTGCTTTTTGCCAATAGTCAGAAAAAGGAAACTGCACACAGTATGCACAATGACCTAACTGCTCATATGGAATTCAACAGCAGTCACGCTGTCACCACTGTAAAAAATCTAGTTCTCCAACTAATCACAATCTGTTACAATGAGTGAGGAGGTTTGAGGTACCAAGCATGGTGCCACTCTCATTATATGGAACTCTCGCTTTTCGCCAATAATCAGAAAAAGGAAAGTGCGCAAAGTATGCACAATGACCTAATTGCTCATCTGGAACTCAACAGCAGTAATGCTGTCGCCACTGTGAAAGATCTAGTTCTCCAAATAATCACAATCTGTTACAATGAGCGAGGAGGTTTGAGGTGTTGGTTCTCAAACTTTCATCTACAAAATGACGTGAGTGAGCTGGCAAAAACCCACCCCTGGATACCACAATCAATTAAAAAAGCCCACCCCCAGAGCATCTGATTCTGAAAGTCTGTGGTAAAACCCAGGCATCTATAGCTTTAGCAAGCCTTCCGCACGTGTTTTTAATGAAGGACATCCAAGGCCCACGCTTTCAAAAACAGTGCTCTGAGGCTTTGCGAGAAAGTGACCACTATTATACAGGACCTGGAAGATGCTTTAAAAAGTCATGGTCCCAAGAGTGACTTGTCACTTTGGCTCCAGGCCTGGTGCTGGCTCCCTTACTGTCCTTAGCCTCAGTCTTGTCCATTCCTCTTCCCACCACCCACGCTCCATTGCTGGTGAGGGGTAGATGGCAACTGGGCTCCCCAGATGACACCCAAGACTATGGTCTATGTTGGGGAAGAGCAAGGGAAATATAGGTCTCTTTCAGAGTTATGAAACTCCTCAAGTGTCTTGCAAATGCCTTTTGCACATGAAAGTAGAGAGGCATACCCCTCCCTAACCCTGAGGAGGTAAGTATTCTCTGATTCCTAGAATCCTCCAGGAGCTAGAATAGTTGTGACAGCTATCTCCAGGACAGACACGTCCCTCCTGTCTGTTTGTCTTAAAACATAATTTCCCATAAAAACAATGATAAAAGAAGAATTAGAGCCTCGGACAGACAATTAGGGGTGCCATTTCCTGGAAGTATTTCAGCTGCATTGCCACAGCCCCAGTCTGAGTTCTGCTCACCTTCTGTCTGGACAACTGCAGCGACTTCCAAGGTGGTTCTTTCTGACCACTCATCCTTTCTCTAGCCTGCTATTAAATTATTTTCCTCACATTTAAATTATTTTCATTAATATCCTTGTTTCTGTCTACTAGGTCCCATGCTATTCCTTAGCATATTGTTTTTAAAATCTTTTAAAAATTAGAATATTTGAGGTTTACAACATGATGTTATGGGACACATACTAATGGTGGTAAAATAGTTACTACAGTGAAGCAGATTAACATATCTATCATCGCACAGTTGCCTTTTGTGTGTGACAAGAGCAGCTACTTCTTTAACAAAAATCTCTGATGCAATATAATTTTATGAACTTTATTCCTCATGCCGTACATCTGATCTCTAGATTTGTCCATCTTACATATCTGCTGTTTTATATCCTTTGACCTGCATCTCCCCAGTCTCCTCATTTCCTCTCCCTGCCACCACATAGCCCCACCGCGGTAGCCACTGTTCCATTCTCTATCTCTCTTTTTTATTTTTCCAATATTCCACTTATGCAATACTCTTCTTTCTGTGTCTGGCTTAGTTTGCTTAGCATAATGTCCTGTAGATTCATCCATAAAAATTGTTTTTAAAAACACAATCAAACAGCATCAAATTTAAACATGTTTCTAGAGTATCTGGAAAAATAGCCAGAAAGGGTAATAGTTTATGTTTTATTCAGAAAGTAATCTAGAAATTATTCCCCAGTTTGATTCAAGATAATAAAATACTAGGTAACCAGTCATTTTTTTCTTGCCTTTAAGGATAACAGTCTCTTTTAGGGGTTAGATATACTAAACACAGTGAAATTCACTTTTAGTAATTTATAATTTTACTTCTTTCCTTGACTCTAGAATTTGAGGTAGAGATACTAGGTATGTTGTTTTGACTAAGCCAGAAATTTTCTTTTTGGTAGTGGGGTAGAACTCTTTGTATGACAAGCAGTAATTTTAGTTTTTGGCAGAAAAGTTATTGTGAGACCTAAGTTGGCAGCCTTTGAGTTTTTATTTTACTATTCCATATCTTTTTGAGTCATTAAAGAGGTTGAAAGAAAGTCAAAATGTTCCAGAAATATTTTCCACTTTCCTTTGGTTACAAAATAGGATACCCTTTCCACAAAAGCTTAGTACATATCCCCCCATAGTATATTAAAGAGGTTAAAGAAACGATAAGTGAAAAAGCCATTAAGCTTATTCTATTTTTAAAATTTCCCCCCTTTTCCTGCTTTATTCCCCAAAGTCATGCAAAAATGCTGCTTAGATCATGTGAACAGAGAATATAAAATGGCCCTCCCCAGATTATGGTGATTCTGAACAGCATGTTAGCAAAGAAGGTATTTATGGCTGACAGAGTAATGGGAAAATTTATATTTTAAAATAATAGATTGTTCATGTAGGGACCATAATAGTGCTATCTGCCATTAGCACGAAGAGAAGCAAGACCACGCATGGGTTTATGATCAAAACAGACAGTTCAACCAACCTACATGGCCACAGAGGTTATTCCACCTGGTATTCTGAACCCTCTTGGTAGAAGGCATGTTTTGATGCTTTGCTAGTGGAATATGGAGCCGCTACAACCTTTAACCCTATCTGCAACATGAGCTGCCAAAGATTCATGCAGAGAAGTGCGTCTATCCTTACTTAGAGCCAGGCCAGGCTTGCTCCGACTTCGCAAGCCCGCTCAAGGAGTACCAGGAGCACCCAGTGACCGCTTGTTATCCTACACAACCCAGAGGGATCATGGCTAGAACATCATTGTTTTTGTTTGTGAAGAAAGTTGCTAACTGAAGTGGAAGGATGCTCAAAGTGCTCGGTAAAGAATGGTTCTTCCTGTCTACTAAAATTGTTGCCTTCACAGTTCCACAATATTCTTCTCCATCTCTCCCTTGAAACCTTTTTTTTTTGAAATTGTATGTTTGCTATATTTTCAAAGGCTATCTAGTGCCTTCATTTTCCAAGATTTCTTATGCACATATAAAATTTCCTAGTCTGAATCCATGAAAAATCAAAATGGGTAAATATATTTTTAAATGAATATAGTTTTATTACTTTCTCATAAATACTAATTATCATGGATTCAAACCAAATACTAATAAAATGTTTCTAAGTATAGGCATCCTGATTTATGAATCAGTAGCATATTTGTAATCGGCACACTGATTGTAAGCCAACACAGATAAAAAGTTTGGCAAACTTTCTACCCAGAGAGTTAATAATTTTTCTCTATATTTGTGTTATTTCATTTGTTCAGCAAACCCTTTCTGTACAGACTCAACAAACTGGATCCCTCACATATGCTAACAAATTCTTAATTTAATATGGGTCTACATGACCATTCTCTGGGCCACAGCCATTGCAGAATGCCTGCTTCAAGTGTTAATCTCCAGGGTGGAACAGTCAAGCTATGGAATAAGGAGAGGCTTTGTAGCAACATTAGAAACTTGGTTTGCAGCCTTTTGAACAAGTTACTTTTATCCATGAGAAGCAGTTTCCTCGGTTATAAAACAGGAAGAATAATCCTGGGAATAACACACTAATGTGAGTAAAGCTCTTAAAGATCCTCTTGTAAGAGTGCAGTAAAAGGACAAAGTAATGTTACTGGTACCTTGTCAACACTCAAACAATACATTTAGGTATTAAGCAGTGACTATAAATATAAGTAGAATCAGGGCCTGCAGTATAATCACATAATCCCAGTCCGTGTACTCACCCAGAACTATAATTTAGTTACACATTCCAAGAAGACAAATGATTCAACATGAACGCATATATTCAACTTTATTATATCAGAATTACAAACTCGCTTGTGATGGGGAGGGTAGCAATCTTCCTGTATCTGTCTCACCAATTCAGACCTGACTTGTTTTATTAATTTAGTTTTTTCCCTCTATGTGGATTTTTATATAAATAGATAATAGACTTTTCTAAGTTAACTGAAGGAATGGTTCTGGTTGGACTCTGACTTTGTCTTTAAATTTTCTACTCCATGTTCAATTTTAAAGGTTTGTGGTTACTTTTAAAGAATCTGGACCCATTGTGTAACTGACATGTTAATTTCATTCTTTTTGTAAATATCTGTTAACTTACCTTCCCTTTTAGAATCCCCAGAATTGATCAAATTGAAGGCAAACTAAAAATGCTCCCTTTTGATCCTAACCTACAGAGTAGACTTATGCTTTAATCAAACAGCATCATATTTCATATCATCATCACCATGACTTTCATAAACATAATAAATATGCAATTCCACAGGTATGTCCATCTTTCACACTCCACTAAATTTAAAGCCTTGGTTTGTGTTTTTTAATAAATCTATCAATCATATCAGTGAATCTTAGTTATAATTTTTTATAAAATTAAGATTCAGATTTTTATTACTTTAAAGAATTGCCAAAAGAAACTGAAATTTCTTCATGTTTAACAAAACAGATCTCATGAGATTGTGGTATTTCCAGACAATGTTATAGTTTCTAACATTCCAGTGCTTGAAGAATCTCATTTTGCTTTTGGCATATAAATACACACAAACCATACAGACATACCTTCCAAATAAGAACTAGAGCATTCTTATTAATTCCTATTAGAAATAAAAGTAGAATATTCCAGAGTGAGTTCAATATTTCTTGGAGAATACTAGGCCAGAAATATTTTATTTCCAGACTTATTCTCTACTCTCTTATCCTAATAGATTCGCATTAAGTTATGAAAAAGAGATTACAAAATAAATCACAGTCCATAAGAGAGCCCTAATCATCTGAGAACAGTTTGTGAATATACTTTGGTTCGAGATAAGAGTTTCACGGTTAATTTTACATTTTAAAATAACTAAGAGAGTATAATTTGATTGCTTGTAACACAAAGAATAAATGCTTGAGGGGATGACTACCCAATTCTCCATGATGTGATTATTGCATATTACATGCATGTACCAAAATATCTCATGTACCCCATAAATTTATACAACTACTATGTACCTACAAAATTAAAAGTTTTTAAAAATTAAGGAATTAAACTCTTAAACAAAAAAAGCTACATGGAACATAAGAAACACACAGTGGAAATTCACTAGCACTGTCCACCTGAGGTATCCCAGTCACAGCCATGACCAATAGCAAAATTTCCATTTCCAAGGTAGCCTCTCTCTTCCCTCTGCTCTTCTGATACGTGTGCTATCCACAAAGAAGTAGTTCAAGAAAGTGTCCCCTAAAAAGGTGTGTTGTGGGGAGTTGCCACCAACACAGTGGTCTGTTACTCCATAGCCATCCCACTAGATGGTCCCCACTAGATGATCCATAGAGAAAGAGCCTCCATGCAATGTGAAGGCAAATTAGAGGAAATTATTGAGGTGATCAGTGGAATTGTTTAGAGTCTTTTTTATCTACTCAACTCAGACACTTCCGAGAAGAGCCCTTGTGTGTCCTGCAGTGGACTCAGCACATCCTGATCTAAAGTCCCATTTGATCAGGAAATCAGCCTCATGACCTTATCATTTCCCAAAGACCATCCTTGATTTTCTAATAGGAAATGTCACTGCTTCCTTCCCTATCTGCACACTGTACCCACACTTCCCAGGTCACTAAGTCTGCTCCTCTGTGACATTCCCATCAAATAACAACTGTTACCTGCCCTGTGCAAGAGTTTCTTGAACTCCACAGTTTAGAGAAAAGTTAGCAAATTGTGGCAGTAGAATTCTTTCTTTTATTGAAATTAAAGCATTCTAAAACAAATGTTTCTACATGGAGCCCTTCTGGCTGGGGAACTTGGGGAACCAGAGCTTTATCCCTTGAGTTCCTTCTTTCTTGACACCTCATTTAGAAGCCCCTGAAGGGATTTTACAGGGAATGAAAAACCTCTGAATTAGGCAGCAAAAGGAAAACCTCCATGTGAACTTTTATTTCTCTATATAGAAATATAGGTATATTTTATTTCTCTATAAAGAAATATGTGTGTGTGTATATATATCCCCATAGCTCCATTTAACTATGACAGTCAACAAAATGTACCTTCCACCACCACCAAATCTTGTATGAGAACTTGATTTTTCCTCCATTTGAATAGTGAATTAATTTTACAATGAAATCACAAGATTTATGGGTAGTAGGTCTACATACATCACTACTAACTGAAAATCAACAGTATTTCTGTCTTTCATGATGCCACAGACCTGATCCTTTAGAAGTGGGGAGAAACAGACTTTCCTCTCCTTCATATCTGTGGTTCTCCCACATTCCCACAAGTGAGTACCTTCTTCTCTGGTCTTTACCTGATATCCCCTACTTATATGATAAGCCTCAGGAGGCCAGGGATCTTGCCTGTGTTAGTCATCTCTACCAAACACCAACAGACTCTACTAACCATACATGAGCACTTAGTAACCAGTGCTTTGTGGGGTCAATAGAGAAGAACTTTATTAGAAGCATGTATAGTCATTTGATCTGAAAATGCTGAGCTTTTGTGCACCTGTTAATTATGAACAACTTTTCCCAACACACAAATTAAGGGCTTGCTAAGCAGATGATGCTTGGTACTAAGCAAGCAACTCAGCCTTGCTCCTTAAAGGTGCCTCAATTAGCCTTGTATCTCTATGCCTGTGAAAAGCATATAGTAACAAGCTTCTACTTTCCTAAGGATATACAAATCAAATGTCAACTGAATCCAACAGTAACGAATGTGCACTGGGTAGTGGGTACGGGAGGTACAATGATGAAGATTGACAGCCACTATTCCTGCCTGTGTGGAGACTGCAGCTGAGGCAGGGAGGATGGACATTGCACATGGTGCCACATGCACGTGTGTGTGTGTGTGTGTGTCTGTGTGCATGCATGTGGGTGCAATACAATCCTCAATAATGCAGAATGTGAAAAAGACATCCATCAAATGGTCACCCAAACGAGTGCCACAAAGGAAGGACACCATCCTATAAGCACCTCAACTTAAGAGCTCTAACCTAAGCAAGAAGGTTGGGTTACAGGCTGAGACTAGAAAGAGAGCAGCAGTTAAGAAGGCAAAGCAAGCAGGGAAGAGCACGCTTAGTGGAGGGAAAAACATGTACAAAAGTGCTAGTAGAAGAGAGCTTGGCATATACCAGGAGCTGAGAGAGGGCCAGCGAGGAATAGTTTCTTAACGTGAGGTAAAGTGAAAACGTTTCTGAAGGCAAAAAAGATCAAGCAAACTCTAAAGCCACTCCTGTTATTGGTCCACATGCAACCTGATTCTTTTCCCTCACAGCTTCTTCCCCTGGAACGACAGCACAGCTAAGCCCCTCTACTGAGAGTGGGAGGTCCTGCTGATTGACAAGCAGTCACTAGTGAGTCAGTCAGTCATTCTTGACAAGCCCGGCTTATTATTAAATGTAGTGGAGCAGTGAATTCAATGGTTAGAAACGGAATGGAGAGAGCCTGAGAAAGGCAGTGGGGCAGCCGAGAGGAAAGCCACCTCCATGGAACAGGAAGTCTTTTCTCTTTTCAGAGCATCATCCATCATGCCGGGGAAACGGCAGGAACGTAACCTACTACTTCTTAATAGGCTTCTGCACAGAGAGTGGCTTTGAAGCAGCAGCTGCCCACAGTAAATTTCACTGACCCTTAGAGCCTTTCTCCACGTTTTCCAACTGTTTTGTCTCCTGAGCTGCAGCTCAGCGTTGGGTCCAAGTTACAGCACCTGACTAAACTAAGGAGCCTCCCCGGTATGAGAATAGAAAGCGTTCAGCGATGTTGTCTTTTCTGTGCTACCCCAACAGTGAGACATGATGCCATTCCATCTGGCCATAAAGTGTATTCTTTCCCAGGGAGAAGAGGCTCAGCAAGGGACTTTTATTTTAAGGTCTGGTATTTTACTGTACACATATCAAAGAAAATACTGTGAAATACAGTACAATCCCAAGATAATGCAGCCAAGGGGTGAACTCTTCTCAATAAAGCAGATTTAATAAGTCTAATAAGATCAAAGGCCTTTTGAGTTCATTCAGGCTTTAATTTTTTTAATTATGAAGTTGCACAGATATAAAAATCCAAGGATGATGTCAGAAATAAGCACTTTGGAAATTAAGAAAATATATCTGAAAATTCAGCTTTTTCCTCTTCTGAATAATTTTCATAACAATCTCAATTTGAGGAAATATAATTCTTATGTATAAAACAGACACAAATTAATGAAATAAATAAATATGTTGTCTTTGATGCCCACCAAAGTTGATGTTCCAGACCCCCTATTAATAGAGCTTGTGTGCTGAGCTGCTTTTCCAAGAGCGGGAACAGATGTGCTTAGCTCTTAGATCCTGTCTTCGAGCCTGGTCCTCCCATGGACTGTGGAAGACCTTCATGAAATGAGGGGCTGTGATTACAGGCCACAGTAAATCTACCTGACACATGAAGGCCTGAAATCACCCTCTGACTTTCGCTGTCGACTGAGTTGAGTATTAGGGCTCAAGGAACTCCTAGAAACTTGCTTTTCAAAAAACACTTTTTTTTTTAGAGACAGGGTCTTACCCTGTGGCCCAGGCTGGAGTGCAATGGCACAATCATAGAGCGCTATAACTTCCAACTTCTAGGCTTAAATGATCCTCCTGCCTCAGCCTCCTTGGGAGCTAGGATGACAGGCATGCACCACCACACCTGGCTAATTTTTTAAAAAATTTTATGGAGATGGGGTCTCGCTATGTTATCTATGCTGGTCCCAAATTCTTGTGCTCAGCTTCCCAAAGTGTTGGGATTAAAGGCGTGAGCCACTGCACCCAGCCAGACACTTACTTTTATACTTCAATTCTTCCAGCCCAAGCAGGGGATTGAGGCAGATGCAAGCAGGAGGGTTCTGGTGGCACAGGTTTTGAGTCCTGCTCCCCCAGGTGAAATGCTTCTCAGATGCCTTAGAGCCTCAGGACAGGGGAAAACCAGAAAGGGCAGCAAGGTTCCAGATTCCATTGTCTCTGACTATCTTAAACAAAGACCCAAATAAACTCCTACAAAGATGTTACAATTGAGCATTTTCTTAATGAAACCACACTTTCCTTAAACACAAAAGTCTCAGAAGAAAAAAACAAACAATGTATCAGTGATTTTTTAATTATGAAGAGAAAATTTAAAAATATAGCTAGCTATCAGTTAGGATTGTGATCACTGCCATAATAGCGATTATCTGTGACCATCAGTTGAACAAAGATAATAGGCTGGGCACTTTTCATCCCTTCTCTCCTTGAGGTCTAGAACCCTGTGGTTGTCTGGGATGATATACTCAGAATAGGTGCTCAGGAAACACTTGCTGATGGAATCATGAATGAATAGATGCGCCTAAGAGCAAAATTCACTAACATACATGAAAGTTACTGAGTCAGGGTCATGTCATGCATGTATATGACAACTTTAGGCCAACTTCAAAGTAAAGGAAATACCCAATTAATTTCATATTTTAATTACTAGTATAATAAACTCAACTAATTATGAACTAATATGAACCAATAACTAGAGGGAATTAAGTCAATAATTACCAGCAACGATGAAAGAATGGCATTACTAATTACCTCTCTATCTCCATGGGCTGGGTCAAAAGTAAAATAACAAGTCAGGTTAGGGTGAAGAAAAATCCAGCTGAACACTGATCCCGAGCACTAGCGTTAAGTTCTAAGATTCAAGACTGTTCCCATTCCATGCCTGCATAGCTCGAGCCATGTGAAATTGCTGTTTGTGTTAAAATACTCAAACATCTTCAGTTTTATATGGCTCAATCTAATATTTTCATGTAGGTGTCCTTCTCCTGAACTACAAGTAAATGTAAGAAATTACTACAGGTTAGGAATATTGCTAATATTTCATTCTTTGAAGAGCTCTTAGAAATTTTGTTGAAATTTCTAGCCTCTTTACATTTATAGAGTCTATATTTATATATTCATTTGTACAAAATATTCACACCTTGAATATACTGAATCAATCCCTGCCCATAGGGACTCAAAGACTTCTTAGCAGAGGAGATAAATAAGCAAATAAAGCTCTTCAAAATGTTTATAGTTCAGGTAAATATGTGAGGTCATTAGGTGAGGCAAACTGAAATGAACTTTCCGAGTTCCTTCAGTATTTGTGATACAGGAGTTAAAACGAAATTATTTAGGCAGATACTGAGTGATAAGGAAGTCCTTGGCAAGGTTTTATTTTTAATGAAAAGCAGCCCGCACATAATTTTCTTTTCTAACAAAGAGCAGCCTGTAGAATCGAGCTGCAGACATAGACAAACAAGCTAGAAGCTTGCACAGGTGAATGCCAGCAGTTGTGCCAATAGGAAAAAGCTACCTGGAAACAGGCATGTTCAAACTGGCGGCTCCATCTTCTCTTCTCTTTGCCAGCCATGTGTACAGTAAGGAGCAGACAAGATGGCGCTGGCTAAGTAGAAAGCCCATTTGCATAATAAGATAAGGGTGGGGTAACCAGCCTTCCCTGTGTCCTGTGTAAATATCACACCAGGTCAAACCAATCTGCGGACCCTGCATAAATCAGACACCACCTCCTCAACCTCCCTATAAAATCTGCTATGGTCTGCTGCTCCCTTTCGGGCACCTTTCTCTCAAAAAGGAGAGAGAGAGAGAGCTGCTCTCCTCTTTCCTTTCTTCTGCCTATGAAACTTTCCACTCCTTAACCCACCCACATGTGTCCATGTCCTTAATCTTCTTGGCGCCAGACACGAACCCCGGGTATTTACCCCAGACAATGACACCGCTTCATTTGCCCATTAATGTAGAAGCAGT
This sequence comes from Chlorocebus sabaeus, assembly GCF_047675955.1. NCBI lineage: Eukaryota > Metazoa > Chordata > Mammalia > Primates > Cercopithecidae > Chlorocebus > Chlorocebus sabaeus. Next base: position 13,421,789 of record NC_132927.1, read on the forward strand.
AATAGGCTTCTGAGAGATTACTTCCTACTTTCTTCTTCAAAGTACAAGTACTGTTGGGAAAGGCAAATCCTGAGTCTTGAACTATTATAGTAAAAGTAAAGAAATACTGGCTGTAAATATTGTGTTAAGAAGAGGACACAAATAATATTGGAGATTACTTTTTAATTGTGTGTATACATACACACACATATATACAGTTATGTGCTACATAAGGACGTTTTGATCAATGGCAGATTATATGTATGATAGTGACCCCATAAGATTATAACGTATTTTTATTGTACCTTTACTAGGTTTAGATATGTTTTGGATACACGCATATGTACCATTGTGTTACAGTTGCCTACAGTATTCAATGCAGTAACATGCTGTACAGGTTCGTAGCCTAGGAGCATTAGGTTATAGCATTATAGTCTAGGTGTGTAGTAAACTATCCCATCTAGGTGTGTGTAAGTACACTCTATGATGTGTGCATAAGGACAAAAGCACCTAACGAAGCACTTCTCAGAATGTATTCACATCATTAAGTGAGGCATGACTATATTTCAATACATGTATATTTACCAAGCATCAAGGATGTATAAATATGCTGGATACTAAGGAAAATATAATAATAATTAAGGCCGTGATCATCACTTCCATAGATCTTAAATTCTAGACACAAAAAGGGAAGTAAATGTAACAAACTTTAGGGAGAGGCAAAGGTTAATAGGCCAGAAAAGAAAATCAAGCAAAGTGAACACTGGCCAGCAGGCTTAGGGGGAAAGGCAGCAGAATCAATGATGGCCTTATAGAGAAATGGTATCTGAGCAGGCCATGACCAGTACCCTGGCAGGTAGTAATTGGCAAGGGAGGTTTAGAGAATTCAAAGCAAAGGAACATGAGAAAGTGCAATAGAGACCATAAAGGTAAAGCAAGATCAGAGAAATCCAAAAGCCTGCAGTATATGGGGTATAGAGAGTGGCGTGGAGGGAAGAATAGAAGAATAAATTAGAGCTAGAATGTGGAATTTTTTTGTTTGTTTGGGTTTTTTGTTTGTTTATTTTTTGAGACAAAGACAAGGTCTCTCTCTGTTACCCAGGTTGGAGTATACTGGCACAATCATGGCTCACTGTAGCCTCAAACTCCTGGGCTCAAGTGATCCTCCCATCTTAGCCTCCCAAGTAGCTGGGACTACAGGAACACACCACTATGTCTGGCTAATTTTTATCTTATTTTATTTTATTTTATTTTTATTTTATTTTAGTAGAAATAGGGTCTTGCTATGTTTTCCAGGCTTGCAAGATCTTCATCATGAAGGAAAGAGTCAAATTTATTCAGTAGACAGTAGAGAGGCACTAAAGGATTTAGGGCAGAAATAAACAACTGTTAGAGCCACATTTTAGAAAAAGCAGTGTATGTAAGACAGATTGGAATGGCAGGAAGCAGGGAAGCTGGAGGTGGCAACTGTAGTAGGGGGATAGCAATGGTGGGGAGACAAGTGATACAGGAACAGAGGAGGAGGAAAGGGGCAAACAACTGTAGTGACGTGAACACGGAACTGAGCAAAGGCATGTGAGAAACATAGCGGAGGCTGCCTCTGTGGGGTGTGGTGGCCAGTTACATATGGAGCAAGGAGAAGCCCTAAGGTAAAGAAAACAGAAAAGTTGCAGCTAGGATGACTGGCTGGTTCCATTACCAGAAAGAGAGACGTGATGAATTTATTGCATTAGAGGGACACCGGTGGAAAGGTGTTCAGCAGGGAATGAAGAAGACAGATTTGAGCTCAGGAGAGAGGCTGGGGCCTATTTTGGAGCCAATCTCCTAGAGTTGAAAAGCAAACACCTTACAGATTTAGAAAACATTATATAAGATTAAGATAAAACGTTTTTCACTAGGACAATTAAAGTACAACAAATTCTCATATGTGGTTAACTCAATCCAATTAGGTTATAAAATGAGTTTTAAAGATCTAAGGACTAAAAAGGAATGCAGAAATGAACTGAAAGCTCACAGAAAAAGGGGGGAATAAAACAGCAAGATAATTCATTTAAAGGATGAAGATTGGGAGCCTAACTGAGACAGAACGAGAAGTAAGTGGGGCAAATTCAATTTTCAAATAAAAAAAATGTGCAAGGACAAAGTCAAATGTGTTGCTATATTAAGAAGGAAGTCAGCTAAGAATGGCTAAGACTCTGTTTAGGACAGCTCTATTTATTTTAGTGACTAAGGCTACATATTAGAGGGAAAAAAAGAGCAACATTTTAATAAAAGGATTTGACAAACTCCAAAAGAATTGAGTAGAAGTGAAATAAAAGGACACTGGGATGGGCTCACCAAAAATATTTGTTTGAAAGATGGAAGGAGATTTGTTTTTCCAGTGTTACATAAACTAATCACCAGTATTTAAAGTTTACTGACTCTCAGTAATCCCAACTTCTAGAATGACTTAGATGTTAACAGACGTGCTCCAGCATTGTTTCCACACAAAGTCAGTGACTGCCTTTTCTTGTTAGAAATATGACTCACGCTTTCTCTTAAATATCCTCTCTACTCCTTCATTTCTATTTGCTGATGTAATTCTGAAAGGGTGGTGTGTACAAATACATTCCTTTTGGCAACTCCTCTACATTCAAGAACTTGCCATAAGAAACAGTAGGCACATGTATTATATCTTTTTTTCCTAATCACTTTAGGTAGCTATCAAATATTCTGAAAACTCATATTTTCTGAGGTGCCAAATATTCTGCTATGAAACTTACTTGCCCTAGAAAATTGGGCCATTTTGAAACCCAATTTGGCAAGAATATAAACAGACATCAGTAGTTGCATGAAATTCAAATGAAATAGAGATTCTGCACCTTGGGCATCTTTGATAATTACTATATTATGTTAAAGTTACAAGTATGAACCTGGAAATTTTTGAGCCAAAGAGCTATAATATATATATCAAGTAAAATACAAGAAAACAAAAAGTTCAAGAACACTATCTGAGTTTAGTTTTCTAGGAATATAAAGATTTCATGCAAGGCTTGAATATATAAAACAAGAAACCAAGTGGTACAATAAAAGGCAATATACTTGGACCTCGGATGACAAAGAAGAGATGGTAACCGTGCCTGACATTTCAGCTAGGAAATGCTCAATCTGGGTCCTCTGACTCCTTGACTTATGAATGATGTGATGGTAATGATGATGGTGATGAGCAAGATGATGACAACTGCCATTTTTAAAGTACTCACTAGGCACACATTATCTCATTTAATCCTCACAACAATCACATGAGGAAACTATTATTCTCATTTCACACTTAAAGAATGAAGCTTCCTGGAACTCTTGATTGACAGGATATATAAGACTAAGTAGAATAAGTAAAGACATATATAAAGAACTCAACTGATGATGTCAAAAAAGAAACACCTACAGAAGGAAGATGCTAGAGGGTGTGGAAGCACAGATGACCAAAGGTTACATATAATGAAACAGTCATTGATGGGCAATTGAGCTGGTTTCACCAGGATCTCACAAATCACCACTAAAGAACTTACTCATGTAACCAAATACCTCCTGTACCCCAATAACTTATGGAAAAATAAAATAATAATTATTAAAACAGTCATTGGAATTCAATATAAACCAAGGAAAAACGTAAGAAAGATTTTTTTTCTTCCAACAGGCTACCACTTCGTCTAGAAAATAACACTGAAATGGAAATTTCATTTGCATATTTGCACTGTTTGTAAAGATAACAGTTGTTCAATGAGTACAAATCTTACAGAATACATACATTAAAGTTTTACAGATCCAACTGTTAAAATGTAATTTTAAGATGGTCTTGTTTGGCTGAGGAAACACCTAGAAAAAGGTTGGTGGTTCAGCTATTTCTGAGATAATCTTGCATAGTCCATCACACACACATAGCCAGTGTCTACTTCCTGAGGTGAGGCAGGTTACTGTCTCCTCCTTGGCTACTTTCATGGTGATCCCAACAAGTAACAAATGGGAGAAACCTGAGGACCACAGTTGACATCAGTGAGGTGATGGAGCGACAGTCACAGGAGGAGGAATCAAAGTTTAAGACACCCTGCAGAAGTAGAGTCACAGGAAGAAACAAACTAAAAAATGAGCATTGCAGAGAAAACATCTGTAAGCAGTGCTACTGTTGCGGCAGGCCAACTCTCAGGGAGTCCCTTGCCAGGCAGTGTCAGTGTAAACCAACACCTCAGACATGGGAATTTTTGCTTCAGATCAAAAGGACAGCAGCAATGCCATCTGCTGTTTGCTTGGAAAAATGGTAAGAGCAGATGTTTCCATGTGCTGACCTGCCATCCCTTGACTAAGAGGCCACTTGAAAAATAATCATGAAATCGCACAGGAGAAACATCTGCACAGTGTACAGCAGACCACCAATCATGCAGCATAGGAGAGAAGGAACCTGTAGCATACCCATGAAATAATGATAGGCAGGTCCCCAACGAGTAGTGGGGGCCCCTCATGTACACATGTTATATGAGAACAAATAAGGCAAGATCAATACTAGGCAAGGGGCAGTCAGAATGTTGTCTGTGGACCTGAGTAATTTCAGTGGACAAACCCTAACTTCTTTCAAATATCTTCAAAGGCTCAGAGCTTCACATTTACTTCTCAGACTTCTCTCTGTTGTTGCCTATGATATAATTTGATTTTGTTTAGCCTACATTTTAGGCATCACTGAAATTAAATGATTAGCAGTTCCTTAAGAACAAGCCATGGCCTGTAGATAAAAAAACAAAACAAAACGAATGCAAAGTGCCTGTGCAATGTGAGTTCAGGACATGGTGAGAGGATTTGTGTCTCACCTCTCTTACTACCAGGAGCTCCAAGAGGACCTCACCCCCGCGGCAAGGTTGATGCAAGCCAGAGCTCATGGAAACTGCTGAGTCACTTGCCAACCACTGGCTGGGACAGCAGAAGCTCGACCTCAGAAGGAATCAAGTGTCATTTAGGATTTGCACCTCAAGCATGCTCCTCTTGCTTTGTGGCCACACCTGCCACCCTATCCAAGTTTATCTTCTTGCTTTGAGAGCCTTGCTTGAAAAGTGCTAGTCATCTTGTCTCGCCACTTGGCTGGACAAAAGTCCTTGGACCCCATTTCCCAGCAGCTAATCATCAGTTCATCTACTCAAGTAATTTTCTCAGCCCAAACACAGGTGTACTCAGGAGCAAATGTTATTGAGGAAGTGCAGAATTTTTCAAAACCGTAAGTTTTCCCTCTGTGGACATGCAGAACAAAACATTCACATGCCCTGTATTTCCTCTTAAACATGTTACATTTTTCTACTGAGGAGTTTGCTTTCAAGGCACTAATTTTTTTCTAACTTGATTCAATTATTTGTTCCGTCCTCTTTAATTTATTTTTCTGATCTGGGGATCTATTGCCTAATCTAACCTCAATAGTTTTGGTTTTGTAATTATCAGGGGAAGGAGAGAGATTTGACGCATTTTTCTATGAACACTTCCTTCCCCTTCCTGCTGTGAAGGAAGCTTATTGCATTGACCAGAGAGGAGGACTCTGTCTTATATTCTTTGCTTAGCAGACCCGCCTGTACATAGTAAATGCTTGTGTTTGAATAAATTTAAAAGGAATTTCAGGAGAGGTCTGATTGAAAATGTCTGCTATAACATAAAACCACTAGAAATAATACAGAATCTCTCTAAAAACGAAACACCAATGCTGGTGGAGGCCTAGCTCTGGAATCACTGCCATGGCCTCCTACCAAACTCTTGGGGAAGCAGAATGGTTGGTTATACTTCTCTGTTACAGCAGGACAGCCTCAGGAGGAAGATGTCACCACATCATAATTTTCTATATGTTCTAATGCAAGTGGGGTCTTGTAATAAAGTGTGTTTTCTTTGATCCTAGCAATTATATAACAGTATATGATACTATTATTTATATCACACATTACTGTCAAAAAGTTATAGAAAGAACTAATGCATTACTTAATTTTCAAAGCTGAAAAAGATTTTATATCCTTCAAAGTTGTGTTCTTACTAGGACAAACACATATCATCAGCACTCTCTTTGCAGGTAGAGCTTTATGAATTCCTCTTTGGGATATGTGCTCGGAGATTTTTCTTTCTCTCTTTTTTTCCCACACACTACTCAGTGATTACAAAGCTTTTGTTCAAAAAATTAATTTGAATTTTTTAAATACTGAACTGACATTTGGAGGCAACCACTGACAATAACATGATCAGGCTGGATACCACTTGGATAAAATCAAGATGTGATTATAAAGTGCTATTAATATATAAGTGATTAGTGATTTTCTTCTGTGACTCAAACTGGCTCTAAGGTATAACAATATTCTGAGAAGTGGCAGAACTTCTACAATAATTCTGAGACAGCAATTTTGATGGATAATTCTTATCTATATACAGGCATACTTTGGAGATATGATGGGTTTGGTTCCAGACTACTACAATAAAGCGATTACTACAATCAGGTGAGTCACATGAATTTGTTGGTTTCCCGGTGCACATAAAAGTTATGTTTACACTATTAGTCTATTAAATGTGTGGTAGTATCATGTCTAAAAAATGATATGCATATCTCAATTAAAAATATTTTATTGATAATAAATGCTAACAAAGTAGGTACATGTTGCTAGGAAAATGGCACTGATAGACATGCTGGACACAGGGCTACCACAAATCTTCAATTTGTTAAAAACTCAGTATCTGCAAAGCATGGCAAAGCAAAGTGCAATAAAACAAGGTATGCCTGTACTTAATTCTATTTTATGATGATACTCCTGCCTCAAAATAGAGTATAAAATCTAATATAATGCAAAACTTTACAATAATTTAATACTCACATAGTTTTAGTATGTTCTAAAATACTACAATGACTTAACTTGGAGGATTTTGTTTTGCATATTGTATACCATTTAGAGCTGGTTACTCTCAAGTAGATTAGAAGTTAATGCCCTTTGAAGAGTCAGATGATTTCAGCACCTAAGCCATTCATTGACTCCAAATCAGGCATATGGCTAAGAGCACTAATATCAAGCCGCTGTTCTAAGTCTTCAAAAAAAGTGTACTGAGCTGGCAACATAGCAAGACCCTGTCTCTATTAAAAATACAAAAATTAGCCAGACATGCTGCCATGTGCCTGCAATCCCAGCTACTCAGGAGGCTGAAGTGGGAGGATTACCTGGGCCTGGAAGGTTGAGGCTGCAGTAAGCCGATAGGGCACCACTGCACTCCAGCCTGGAAGACAGAGCGAGACCCTGTCTCAAAAAAAACCAGTTTACTGTAAGACAAAAGTATGCTTTCACAGGTTAGACAGCATGATACTGTTCCTTGTCAAACCTAAGAATTTTCCTGGTCCTCTGAGGTACTCAAACAAAGTAGAAAATGGGGTCTTTGCCCTGATAGCTTATATTCCTATATTGAAAAACAAGTCAGTCAAAAATCAGTGAAAAAATTAATACAGAAGACTGTGAGATAATCAAAATAACCAACTTAGGTAGTAATTTTTTTTTTTTTTTTTTTTTTTGAGATGAAGTCTTGCTCTGTCGCCCAGGCTGGAGTGCAGTGACATGACAGCAGCTCACTGCAGCCTCTGCCTCCTGGGTTCAAGCAATTCTCCTGCATCAGCCTCCCAAGTAACTGAGACTACAAGTGTGTGCTGCCACACCCGGCTAATTTTTGTATTTTTAGTAGAGACGGGGTTTCACCATATTGGCCAGGCTGGTCTCGAACTACCGAACTTCAGTGATCCACCTGTCTTGGCCTCTCAAAGCACTGGGATTACAGGTGCAAGCCACCACGCCCTGCCAAAGGTAATATTTTTTAAACTTTGCTTACACTGTCTAAATATAAACAACTTTTTAATTGGTTACATAAATAGCAGATCATGAAGAAAAACCCAGACCCTGAAAACCCAACTTTAAAAAATCTGTGTATAAATTAAGCATGGTGCTTTCATCTTTGTTTCTGACTTTCTAAAGAAAGAGAAGTACCCTCTGCAGGGCAAAGGATCTGCAGATCTATAATCCAGCAATTTGTAAGACCACAGAGACTCAAGTTAAATAAAACATATTTCTTAACCCACTGCCCACATAAAATCCTGAAGGGCAGGGACAGTGTATCCTCTGAATATATCCTCAGACCTAGTCCACGGCTTCAATGATAGTAGTAGTCACCTATAGGGAAGCCTTAAGGTCACTGACATTTTTTTTCTATGGCTTGTAGGATGAGCGCATCATCGAAGAATGACATTGTTATTTATCCTCTGTTTACTTACTAAAGTACAGGCTTGGTGTACACAATGACAATTTAAAAATTGTTGATGGGCATCCCTTTGTGTGTAACTCGACCTTTCTTTCTGGCTGCCCTTAACACTTTTTCCTTCATTTCAACTTTGGTGAATCTGACAATTATGTGTCTTGCAGTTGCTCTTCTCGAGGAGTATCTTTGTGGCATTCTCTGTATTTCCTGAATTTGAATGTTGGCCTGCCTTGCTAGGTTGGGGAAGTTCTCCTAGATAATATTTTGAAGAGTGTTTTCCAACTTGGTTCCATTCTCCTCGTCACTTTCAGGTATACCAATCAGACGTAGATTTGGTCTTTTCACCTAGTCCCATATTTCTTGGAGGCTTTTTTGTTTGTTTGTTTTTGTTTTTGTTTGAGACGGAGTCTCGCTCTGTCGCTGGGGCTGGAGTGCAGTGGCTGGATCTCAGCTCACTGCAAGCTCCGCCTCCCGGGTTTATGCCATTCTCCTGCCTCAGCCTCCCGAGTAGCTGGGACTACAGGCGCCCGCCAGCTCGCCCGGCTAGCTTTTTTGTATTTTTTAGTAGAGACAGGGTTTCACCGTGTTAGCCAGGATGGTCTCAATCTCCTGACCTCGTGATCTGCCCGTCTCGGCCTCCCAAAGTGCTGGGATTACAGGCTTGAGCCACCACGCCCGGCCTGTTTGTTTCTTTTTACTCTTTTTTCTCTAAACTTCTCTTCTTGATTCATTTCATTCATTTGATCTTCAATCACTGATACCCTTTCTTCCACTTGATCGAATTGGCTACTGAAGCTTGTGCATGCGTCACAAAGTTCTCATGCCATGGTTTTCAGCTCCATCAGGTCACTTAAGGTCTTCTCTAGGCTGTTTATTCTAGTTAGCCATTTGTCTAATCTTTTTTCAAGGTTTTTAGCTTCTTTGCGATGGATTCAAACATCCTCCTTTAGCTCGGAGAAGTTTGTTATTATCGATCGTCTGAAGCCTTCTTCTCTCAACTCATCAAAGTCATTCTCCGTCCAGCTTTGTTCCATTGCTGGTGAGGAGCTGTGTTCCTTTGGAGGAGAAGAGGAGCTCTGATTTAAGAAAATCTAGGCAATGCCACTCTGGACATAGGCATGTGCAAGGACTTCATGACTAAAATACCAGAAGCAATGACAACAAAAGCCGAAATTGACAAATGGGATCCAATTAAACTAAAGAGCTTCTGCACAGCAAAAGAAACTACCTTCACATTGAACAGGCAACCTACAGAATGGGAGAAAATTTTTACAATCTACCCATCTGACAAAGGGCTAATATCCAGAATCTACAAAGAACTTAAACAAATTTATAAGAAAAAAATCAAACAACCCCATCAAAAAGTGGGTGAACAGACACTTCTCAAAAGAAGACATTTAGGCAGCCAACAGACACATGAAAAAATGCTCATTATCACTGGCCATCAGAGAAATGCAAATCAAAAACACAATGAGATACTATCTCACACCAGTTGAGAATGGTGATCACTAAAAAATCAGGAAATAACAGGTGCTGGAGAGGATGTGGAGAAATAGGAACACTTTTACACTGTTGGTGGGACTGTAAACTGGTTCAACCATTGCGGAAGACAGTGTGGCGATTCCTCAAGGATCTAGAACTAGAAATACCATTTGACCCAGCTGTCCCATGACTGGGTATATACCCAAAGGATTATAAATCATGCTGTTATAAAGACACATGAACACATATGTTTATTGTGGCACTATTCACAATAGCAAAGACGTGGAACCAACCCAAATGTCCCTTAATGACAGACTGGATTAAGAAAATGTGGCACATATACACCATGGAATACTATGCAGCCACAAAAAAAGATGAGCTCATGTCCTTTGTAGGGACATGGATGAAGCTGGAAACCATCACTCTGAGCAAACTATCACAAGGACAGAAAACCAAACACCGTATGTTCTCACTCACAGGTGGGAATTGAACAATGAGAACACTTGGACACAGGGTGGGGAACATCACACACCAGGGCCTGTCATGGGGTGGGGGGAGGAGGGAGGGATAGCATTAGGAGGTATACCTAATGTAAATGATGAGTTAATGGGTGCAGCAAACCAATATATATGTATATATATACATATATATAGCACATGTATATATATGTAACAAACCTGCACATTGTGCACATGTACCCTAGAACTTAAAGTATAATAATAAAAATAAAATAAAATAAAAAATAAAAATAAATAAATTTTTGTATAGATAAGGATTCTAATAAATAAAGAATTATTTGATCCATTCAATACCTAACAGGTGATTTGATATATTTACTGATTTTAATACTCACAATTATACTGAAGTGAATGATTGTTTTGGTGTCATGCACACAACACACTTAAGTTTTCTATTGGCAATGCCTATGATTTTGTGTCCTTTAAGGTATGACTATAGTGATCCCATATAGTCAAATATCTGGGAAGTTCTTGCATAACATGGAGAATCTCTATTACTGTTAACATGATGTGATCTCATTATTTACAGGTAAAAGTTCAGCACCAAATTATAGAACAGATTTCAGAATATCATCAAACTATAGAACAGATTTTAAACTCATTTTCAAATAAGTTTTATGCTATGAGGAAGTTATTTCAAAATATTCCATCACAAAAAGTGTGGCTCATTGAGAATCCAAATTATTCATTGTGTATTATGAATAACACTCTTAATGTGAACATTTCTTAATGAGTAAACCTGCAGTGTACAAAAATAGTAAAATATTATTCACATATCATCACATAGTAATCTCCTTTTCATCCTGTTGGGGCTTGTACACATGGAACAAAGAACAAAATTTTTAAAATAAGCACAGGGCCATCTAAGAAGTAGAATTTTTAACATGAAAGGTTTTGGTATTTATTAAGGGGACTAATTTTTTTTTAATTGGCTGTACTGGGTGTGGTAATCCCACCACTTTGGGAGGCCAAGGCAGATGGATTGCTTTAGCTCAGGAGTTCAAGACCAGCCTGACCAACATGGTGAAACCCTGTCTCTATCAAAAATACAAAAATTAGCTGGGCGTGGTGGCACACTCCTGTAGTACCAACTGCTCCGGGGGTGAGGCTTGAGCCTGGGAGCCAGAGGTTGCAGTGAGCCAAAATCACGCCAATGCACTCCAGCCTGGGCCACAGAGCGAGGCTCCATCTCAACAAAAAACAACAACAACAACAAAACAAAAGACTAATGCAGATATATCTTACTAAATAATATTCCTCTTCAAGTCTGTTTCAAGAGGAACACACTTGTTTGTCCTACTTTACTTTCCCGAGCCTAAATTAAAGATTAAAAATAATTACCTTTGAGTTTTTTCAAAATAGGCCAAAGGAATGGCTAATAATTATAAAATATGATAGAATAATGCTACAAAATTAACAGTTGACCTTTCATTTGCTATTAAATATCTCTAGATATTAATTCTATAAAGTTTTTAAAAGAAAAGTTATTTTTCTCCTCACTTGACATTAAAGAGTCTTGAATACAAAACTCTGAAACATGATATAAAGATGTTCTAGATAGCATACACTTATGAAGTTCACGTTCAATGAGCAGTCCATATTCCTGGATTCACTCTCAAAGCATTGCTTCTTTCTTTCATTTGCTTTTATTCTAAAATTAGATGTGGGAGGAAGGAACCATAGTCTTGCTGTTATGCTTCTGATTCATTTATTTCACAAATATATTTGGGTACCTACTATATGCCAGACATTAGCGTAGGTGCTAATACATAGCAGTAAACAAAACAGCCAAAAACCTCCCCTCAGAAGCTTACATTACCTCTACCTTTCTTAGCCCAATATTTACAGTACACTATTATGAAAAAGTAAAGAAACAAACAAAAAATACGTGCAAAAAAGAGAATGCTTACACAATGCTGGTGAGAATGTAAATTAGTTCAACCCCTGTAGAAAACTGTATGGAGATTTCTCAAAGTACTAAAACAGAACTACCTTTTGATCCAGCAATCCCATGACTTGGTATCTACCCAAAGGAAAAGAAATAATTTCACCAAAAATCACCTGCACTCGAATGTTTATTGCACCACTATTCACAATACCAAAGTCATGGAATCAACCTGTGTCCGTCAATGGTTAAGTTGATAAAGAAAATGTGTGGTATATATACATAACGGAATACTAGGCAGCCCTAAATAAGAATGGAATCATATCCTTTGCAGCAACACGGATGGAGCTGGAAGCCATTATCCTACGTGAAATAACTCTGAAATGGAAAATCAATTACTACACATTCTCACTTATAAGTGAGAACTAAACAAGTGGTATACATGGATATAAAGACGGAAGTAATAGACACTGGGAACTCCAAAAGGGTGGAGGGAATGAGGTTGAAAAATTACCTATTGGGTATAATATTCACTCTTTGGGTAATAGGTTCACTAAAAGCCCAAAGCTCACCATTATGCAATATATCCATGTAATAAACCTGCATAAGTATCTCCCTGCATCTAAAGTAAAATAAAATAACAACAATAACAGTAACAACGACAACAAAATCCTAGAATAGTGGCAATTGGATTCTGGATTATCTATTACCTCTCCTGTTATTTGACCCAATAAGGCTATTTATGTGACAATGTTATAAACAAAGAGTTGCAATGACATGGACATTATGTGAAGCTGCTCATGATATTGTTTGAAAAACAAAGACTAAGGGGAAGCATGAAATAGTATGCCCCCAAAAGGGGGAAATCATTACATTTCATTTGCTCTTCTGTTTACATTGAGAAGATATAAACTCAATGTTTACATAGTTTTTAACTTCAACTTTTTTATTTTTACAAGATAAATTTATTTTTCAAACCTGTCTACTTTTGAAAGTCTCTTGTTCTTTGTGCCCTTTTAAAATGTCATCATTTGCTTCTTTAAATATTTTATAATACTTTATATTTTTAAATCTTATAATTCAAATATCTAAAACCTTTTGTAGGTTTAAGCCTTTTGTTTTTTGTTTTTTTTTTTCCTACTGACTCATTTTTTATCTGGCGATTTTTTAAAATTATGTGATGACTTTTTAAAATGTTTTATTTCCAAATAAATCCAAATTTAGAGAAGAACTGAAAGAATACAAAGAATTACATATACCCTTCACCCAGAGACCCCAAGAGTTTCACCAAGTGTCCCAGTTTATAATATACTCTATAGCAAAGAATCCAACCTGAGATCACACAATGCACTTAGTTCTTCTGTCTCTTCAGTCTCCTTTAATCTCAAATAATTCATCAATCCTTTCTTTATCTTATATTTTAAGATTACAGGCCAGTGATTTTGCAGAATATATCTCAATTTGGGTTTCTATAGTCTTTCTTTATGATTAGATTCAGACACTAAAACTACTATGTTATGACCTCAGGGCAACATATCAGGAGGACCATGATGTAAAATGTTTGCATACATTAATGTTTCTTGATTTAATTAATTCCTGCTATAATGGTTGTCATAATTTCCCAATTGTATTACTCTTTCTACATTTAAAAGTCAGCATTCTTATGTAAAAAGATCCTTTTCTTATCTCCACATATTTATTCACTTATTTGTATCAGAGAGAACTCATCAACTCCCATTATATTCAATGTGATATAATTAATATCATTATTTATTTTAATGCTCAAATTGTCCCAGATTTGGTCAGTGAGAGAGTTCCTTCAAATTATTTTATATCTTTTTCACATGTCTCCACCATTCTTTGACTATGTACTTATTATTTAATATAAGACTCTACAAGTTTGTATTATCTTTGCCCCAACTCTGAAATCATCCATTTCTCCAAGGAGGCCTAGCTCCTTTTAGTGAGAATGGTATTTAGAAATCAAGATCTAGGTATTACGGAGGCTCTTTACAACTGAAATCTCTCACACACTCTCAATGGATAGAGCAATAAAACATATGCATCATATATACACACATATCTATAGACACATATTTTTACATGTGTAATTATTTCTATAATCTATATATTAAAAACCATAAATTCACAGCAGTATTTTCAATTCCAATCCAACACCACATTCTGTCTTCTTCTTTTTCATATTAGTAACCTCCATGTTCCAAAGTGAGAAACTGGATTTCCATTATCCTAAGTCCATTTACTTATTTGCTCAATTCCCCTGTATGTAACCAGAGTCCTGACCCTATTGGACCTCCACTCCACTTGACTGCTTAACTGATCCTTATAAATTCATATTTAATACATTTCCTTCTACCAAGAGCCTAGAACACTTCCAACGTGAGACCATGTTAGCTCCCCCTACAGAGGATCTTAGTTAATCCAGGAGTCTCAGGTTAGCAATCTCCTGTTACAGTAAGCCTTAGTAGAATCTCCTGATCTCATAATTTACTGCTGACTTTTCTGATCTCAGTTCTCTGGGGTTTAGGGGAGGAATTCTTTTTTAAGGTGGGGTGTTTAGGTGTTCTTTGTTTCTTTATTTTTGTTTTTTACCCTTAATGACTTCCCCTGGGTCTTGCAATCCCAAGAATGCTTTGAATATTGGGTTTATGCTTTATCCAAGTTAAGTTGTACTAAGCAGTAGAGTCCTTCAGAGTAGCTAATCAACCATATTTTGTCTTTATGTGTCTATATGCTTATCCGTACTGATTTTTCCCTGCATTACAAAACTAGTAACGTCCTTGAAACACCATGAGACTCTCTGCTACAGCCTGGTTATTGGTTCAAGGCAGAAAAACAAGTAAGAATAGAGAAATTATTGGGCAGCACTTCTGATTTTGTTCCTATCAGAAGTTAGGAATTATTTATAGCAAGGTTATAATAAGTGTTATTTTAATCTTAAAGATAAAAGGGACATTAACATTCCTTTCATCCAGTTCCTTAATTGACACATGGGAAAAAGGTAGCCCAACCAGAGAGGAAGGTTTTCTACCAAAGTAAATGGCATTTTGGTGGGATTGCTTAGATTTATTTAGAATTCAGTTCCCTGGTCTACGATCCCTAGTTTATTTGTATCCAATCTTCTTTTTCTAACCAAACACTATAATTTTTTTCATAAGTACATTTGAATATGTTTTCTACTTACTAAAATAATACATGATCGTTTTAGAAAAAAATTAAATGTACAAAAAGTATAAAGAAAATAAACTTTATAATCCTAATATGTAGAGATAACTACTATTAACATTTTGGTGTCTCTAACGCTTACATGGTTTATTTTCATAGCTGAGATCATACCGTACAGTTCTGTATCTTTTTTTCACATAATATATCGTTAATATTTCCTCACCTCATTAAAAGCTCTTCATAAGCATTATTTTTGATGCTACATAATATTTCATCATATGGATGTACTTAAATACCATGAACTCTTCACCTTCATTAAATAGTTAGGTTGTTTCCATTTTTCCTGTTATACATAATATTCTAAAGGATATTTTTGTTCATCAGTTTTAGTCCACACCAATGATTATTTCCTTAGGATTTACTAAGTCAAAGGATCCACTGTCAAACTGCTTTCCAGAAAAAATGATATCAATTTATGCTACCTGTAGTTGGGTTTCAAAGAGCTCATTTCATCATGTCCTTACCACGGTTCTTTCATATGGGCTTGGCCATTCTCAAGTATTGCTTTTCATTATGTTTCTAAAGTTTGAAGTTAAAGGGCTTTCAAATTATGGAGTGGAGGTTGGGGGTATTATGGACAGCCTTCCAAGTAGATAGACCTGTGTAAAGATGAGCAGAGGAGCACCTGAAAAGCCCTATGGCCTTTCTTCCCTTCTCTGTGGCAACAAGGCCTTGTGGAGAGCACAGTCTCCGCCATTTGACATACCTGTCTCATTCCCACCTACCCATCACCTGTGTAATATCGGGAGAGAGAGGTAAGCCTCACGAGACTTATTTTCCTCACCTGTAAAATGAAATATTAATGCTTATCTTGCTGCAGGGATTAAATGTGAAAGTGCCTGATATTTTTCCTTGCCCCTGGTTCGTCCTTCCTATCAAGCTTAAGGACTATTTCAAGAGCTAGATAAAACAGGGTATTGTATCTTCAACAGGTCACAGAATATACACTCTCCCATCATTTATCTGACTGGCGAGTTGAGATATTAAATGCTTGCATGGTTGTAATCTTGCAGAGTGAAAGTACGGGGCTTTCAAAGGACCAGCTTTGGGGAGGCAATATCTGTGAATATAGAAGCCAAAATGGGAAATTTTCATAAGATTTATTTCATAATATTTCAACTGATAAGATATAGTTGCTTTCTCTAGGAACATAGAGGTGACTGGCATGGAGTTAACTGTTCATTACAATGGATCTCACCCCCTATTGTATATCTACTTTAAAGTTTTTTAAAGCTCCACTCAGACTAACTGAGCTGGAATCTCTGTGAGATAGGGCCCAGGTATCTGTAATTTAAAAAACTCCCTAGCTGATTCTGATTCATGGCCACAGTTTACATTTAATGGATAGTGTGGTTCATACGTTCTGAAAAGTGAAAGCTGGGGATGGTCATCCAAACCTTTAATTAAACACCCCTGATTTACGGATTAGCAACTCAAGCCTGAAGTCTGTCAGTTACCTGCCAAACATCACATAGTTTGATAACGATGGGATGAAAACCTAGAATTATAGCACATTGATAGAATATCTTTAAGAGGTATAGTAGCAAAAAGAGAAATCTCATAGAAAGCAAAAATTAATTTTTTGAAAGCAATTACTGCCACTTGGCAAACAGACTTTACTGCTTTCTTTTTGGAATTACCGTATTTCATGTTGCGTGCATATGCAGGATGAAAAAATCAGATCTCAGTTCTCACTTGGATAAAGGGCCAAAAAATACTTGCTTTGCCATTTGCTCTCCCCCAGGAAGTGAGCACCCCTGGCTGCAATGCAGTTTTTGTTTCCTCTCCTACAGTACATTCAGTCCTCTTTTCTAGTTTTCAGAAATACTTGAGTGTGCAATGATCCAGGTGTAGATGATGTGAAAAAGGTCCTCCCCTGGCAGCCCCTTTAAAACTCTTTTTAATTTCTAAAGTATAATTCTTATATTGCCATGAACTTTGGGAAGATGCCCACACTCCCGTTTATACTGTTTCTTCTTTAAATATTGGGAGGGGGGTGGCAGATGTTGAAAATTGCTTAGGTATACAATAGTGGAGGTATAATGATGTCAAAGACCTTGGGTGACAAAAGGACTTAACTAAATCTTTTTTTTTTGCTGTTTAATTTTAACTATGGACAGCCTGTTAATGAACTTTTAATCATATTATTTATGAAGTCTTAACTATAACACTGTTTTAACTTTTAAAGATTTCCAGGAAAAAAAAATGCCTACCCATACAAAAATGCCTGGCTAGTTTTTACTCATTTGGGGCCATGTTGGGAAACACTGAGTCCTAAAATATTGCTTAAAGGCCCTGGGTTCACAGCTGACACGTTCTTAACATTTATGGTGATTCTAGAGACCCTCAGTATCTACTGCTACAGTTCCTTCCCTCAGTATTTTTCTTGGATTGGATTTATGGCCAACTGGTTGTAATTGACTCTCTACTGGGACAAGTTAGGATATGAGCATATGACTTTCCGTTTTAAAAAAAAAGAGAGAGAGAAAGAGAGTGAGAGAGAGAGAGACCAAGAAAAAAATCACCATTGATATTTATCTTAAACCTCCTTCATTTCCAGCTTCTCTGGCAGCAAGTCAAGCTGCTGTCATAAAGTAGAATTTAAGTACAAGGGGTTTCTAGAGAAAGAATGCTGTATTGAATGCACAACCACATAAGAAAGAGTAGAATGAAAAAAGACAAGCATTTTCTATTTTTTAGGTACACATGACACCTAAGTCTTGCCACAAAAGTGGAATCTGCCACCCGAGATTCCAGGCTGGAAAGGAAAACTGATCATAAACAGTCTAAGCACAAATGGAGACAGCGGATGTAAAAATCTCTATCTGCAATTCCCACAAGCAAAGCCCTGTCAAGCTATGCAAGCCTTCCCAGCCCCAGCAGTGCTGTTCCCCAGCTGTCTCCATGCAACTGATCTGTGGATCTTCTTGCAGATATTCATTGATTACACTACTTGCCCAAAGAAAGAAAAACTAATTAAAGTTTTACACACTACATGAGACTCTGAAATTATTTATAGTTTAACCCACCATGACAGCTTTTGAGGAGAGAGAAAAAAGAAATAATTCTGTATGTGGAAATGAAATGCTTATAAATTTATCCCCTAAAAAAATCCTTCACTGCCATGGCTACTTTCCAAAGTACAAAGTGTTAATCTAATTTTAAAAATCTGAAATCAGGCCAGGTGTGGTGGCTCACACCTGTAATCCCAGCATTTTTGGAGGTCAAGGTGGGAGAATAGCTTGAGTCCAGGAGTTAAAGACCAGCCTGGGCAACATAGCGAGACCTTGTGTCTACGAAAAATAAACAAAATTAGCTGGGTGTGGTGGTGGTGTGCACCTGTAGTCACAGCTACAGTCAGAGTCACCTGTAGAGGTGGGAAGATTGCTTGAGCCTGGGAGGTCGAGGTTGTAGTCAGCCATGTTTGCACCACTGCACTCCAGCCTGAACTGCAGCCTGGGCAACAGAGTGAGACCCTGCTTCAAAAAAAACAAAAATTCAGTCATGTCCCCAAGCTCTTTAATTTTATCATCAGTCAGCTTGGAGTTCTTACTTTCATATGCTGGAAAACAAATTAATGCAAATCATTCTATTAAACAGCTTATAGTTTTCCCTCCAAATGGACTCATGCAAAAGTTAAATACTTCTGAATCCTGTTTTATGTTAAAGCCCTAATAATGTAAATAGTACAATGGAGCATTTTTAGTCATTAGCACCAAAAGAACATCACACACCTGACTGCTTCACCTGGGTAGGAGCAACGAGTGCTGGTTTCTGTACAAAGCTGTTGACCACAGTGGATTGCCCATTCAGGTTGCTGAATAACACTCAACAGAATGGGAGGACTGTTAATGGTGACCACCTGATTCAAGGTCTCAGCCTATCTTGGTTTTGATTCCTCAAGCTTCACACCATCTTTACATTCTGCCACAGTGAAGCAGAGAAGCAGCATCCCTGGCACATGGCATTCAACACTTAGGGACCTGCTGTTGCCTGGAGAAGGGCATATGGATGCAAACCTTGAGCAACATGGACTTCAGAGAGCATTACTGGAGCCCTGTGCTCTATTATGAGAACCACTATCATCTAGTAATAATAGGAGCCAAGAATTTTTGAATGTGTAGTTGTATTAAGGACTTACAAGCATTCACAAGAACCTGAAAAGGGAGGTAATATTATTATTCCCATTGTATAGATGAAGAAACTGAGGCTTCAAAAGTTAAATAACTTGTCCAAGACCACACAGCAAGTGGCAGAGCCCACATTAAAAACTGGGCCTACCTGTTTCCAAAGTCCGTGCTCATAACCAATACACAATACAGGGAAATTAACAATCTCTTCAACAGTGCCCATCTACTAACCCGGACTGTTCATGCTGCTTCCCCTGCAAGGCAGATAAGCTGAGGTAGAAGGATACCCACTCAGGATAGACAGAAAGAATCAAGTGCTCCTTGGACTGTTTCAGTAAGATCAGTGCCTTGTACTCAGGGTATCTTAAATGGCCCCTCTGTTTGTCTTGACAAGATCCTCATGAGATAGGGTGACATAATCACAATTCCACAGAGGTGTTACAGTAGTTTGGGGTTCTATCAGTGGTTTCTTCATTTCTCATTTAGCACCTAATTTCACAGTAACATAAATGATTTATTTAGTGACTATATGTGTAAGACTTCAGGCCGAGCACTTTGCAACTTGCTGCAGGCCATTAAATGGCATCAGTAATTAGGTCATCCCTGAGATTCTATCTGTGGGTGGACCCATATACCCTCCAAATGGATAAAACTCCTATGTGGACAGATTGGAGATGTCATACCACTAGACAATCCCCAAGATACTAAGAGTTGCACTGGTAGTGGTATGCGCCTGTGTAGTCTCAGCTACTCCGGAGGCTGAGGTGGGAGGACTGTTTGAGCCCAGGTCACAGCTGCCATGAGCTATGATAGCGCCACTGCACTTCGCCGCCTGGGAGACAGAGTGAGACCCCATCTCTATAAAAAATAAATAATAAAATAAAAAAAATTTTAAAGAATAGCACTGTTTCCTGGACACTAATTCTAAGAAAGGCGCCTTTTTACATCTGGCTCAAGACCTGAGTCAGCAACTGGACACATATACTCTAGGTATGCTAAGGAGAAACTATTAACCATGCAAACTAGCCCCAAATGGCTTTTCTGATTATTTGTTAGCATGCAGGTGGCTTGGAGAAGAGGACTGCAATTCTAGAATGTTAGTTTTTGTAGTATGAGAAAATCATAACTTTTTTTTCCCAGGAACTTGTTTTGCCATAGATTTAAAGCAATAATTTGTTACAGGCAAGACATTTATAGGGGCTGTGTTATCAATGGTAGAATCATCAAGAAATTCTATCAGAAGACACAATGTTTAAGTATAGGTCTAATTACTGCAATCATTTCTTTTTGTTTCCTTTGCCCAGATCCACTTAATCCCATCTCTTAGTGTGGGCACAAGCTGACAGTTGCATGACAAGGAATGTTTCCCTTTGTAAAAAACCCACTTCCTTTCTGTGTAGTTTTAGCCTAATTGAAATGTTTCCTATTAAGCTCAATCAAGGCAGCAATTATCTAATTACTCACTTATGCTTTTCCAGCCAAAAATTTGCCTAAGCTGGTATACTGGAATGAGAGTGAACATATTTATTATTGCTTTTACATTTTTCTGTTTTGGACAATAATCATAAACATTTTACTTCCAATTCACCAGAATATATCTAATTAATACTGCTATTTTCTATAGAATCATATTACTGCAAGCTACAACCCAATGTCGAGTGTGGCCCTGTCTATGAAATGTGCATTCAGACTTGTGGTTATGCTACATGAATGGTGTCACTGGAGAAGGGTAATAAGGAAAGAGGCTAGTGAAAACAAATCTCAAACAAATATTCAGTCGTTTCAAAGCCACGAGTTTTATGGCTTTAAAAATAAAAAGTGAATTACTTCGATTTAATTGAGAAAATAATTTTTATAGCATCACTTTAAAGAAACATGTATCCTGCATGTCTGGGTTTTCTCTTGATACAAATCCCTTAGGTCTCAAGATGATCACAACCAGTCAACAACACAGGTGGTCCACACTTTTTAGGTATAAATTAGAGACATATATCATTAAAACCAGAATTAATTTTAGAGTTAGTGACCCTGTGAGGTCACTCCTGATTAACTCCATTTTGATTGAGGTTGTACCAAAACACAAGGGACAAATTGAGTATGAGGGATTGATATTTTCATTTCCAGACAATACATCTTATCATCATTTTCATCATAAATGTTAACTAGTGTGGGACTAATACAGCTCTCTGCATAGAAAAAGAACCCCAGAAAATTTGTATACTTCAGAGTAAATTTATAAGGAGGGAAAGGAACACCTCATCAATCCCCTAAATGTGGTCACTTGACAATCCTTCACCTAAGTTTTTCATAAACCCAGAAAATGACTACATTCGATGAGAATTGCAACAACAACAGCAAAATAAGTCTACAAGGAAAACACTCCACTTACTGGGAAGAGAGGAGAGTTTTTGCATTGTGTTGGTAAAGAGAGGAGCTTTTTTTTTTTCATATACACATAATGACGAATGAGCTATATGCAATATTAGTAACCCTAGAGATTAGTAACCTAGATAACGAGTTATCTACAAAGATGACACTTCACTTTCTAGTAACTGATTTATCTCAAGTATAACTCTGAGTGAAGATTAGTGAATTAAGCCTAACTGGCCACCCATTAGGGATCGGGGAGATGTTGTTCCCCAAACTACTTGTTACCTGCTTCACAGTTTGGAGAGAAGTCTAGAAAAAGAAAATGCATTTTATCTTGAAGATGGTCCCAAGATTCAGGATTCTCTTCTGTGTGTTTATTCCCTTTGGGAAGGAGGACAGGGCAAAAGGTATAGAAAAAGAGAGGAATCGATTTCCTTGTAGGAAGGAAGAGAATAAGGTAATCAGACATTTCCTTTTCACTGGTCCTCAGGAATTTGGAAGTTTTTGCATATGTTCAATAAACGGCTGGAAAATGCATTTTTGTTTCCACATGTTTACTTAAAAGAAGAAAATAACAAGTCTAAACATTCTGTCTGCAGTTGGACCCTTTCCTGCTGTTCTCTCTCGAAGCAGCTTTACACGCTCTAAAAAGAGGGACTAACTTCATTTTACCACAGGCAGAGTGGGAACCTGGGGTTATTAAGTGAACCCATCATTGACTAAGAACAAACACAGAGACCAGTGATATTGCCCATCTGTCTCAATCTGCCCTTAACTGACCTTAAGCAGCACACAGATCTAGTGAAAGGCAGGTACCTTGAACCTAACAACACCTCTTCCATCACAGGCCCACGAACCTCCTGCCTAGCACAGAGCAATAAACAAAGGGAAATGTGGCATAAAACCAACACAGCCCTCATTTCCAACATTATTTAGCTCTTGAAAATTTCAAGTTGAGTTACCATTGCCTTTATTTCCCCTCCTTACCTTGCACTAGTTCTCATATTTCTATCCTTCCTCCACTGCAAATAATTCAATAGAACTAATTATGTCTTTAAAAATAGTTAAATAAGCAAATGACTGAAGTTCTCTTTCCGTTTTGCCTGATCCTGGGTCAACTGGCTCCTCAAGTTTGTCTGAATTGATCCCGTTTCACGTCTGGCCTGAGTCTTCTTTTGAGATGATTTGTATGATGTCTCATTATACCTCTCAAAGTGTGTTGTTGAAGTGGTGCTGATTTATCCAATTTAAAGCAATAACTGGCTGGCAAATGTTAGGATCATCGAAATGTAACGCTACAAAAAATAAATATTCCACAATTTCTTAATTTCAAATGTGGATTCTACATACATGTTTATCCTAAATTATTCATTTTTGAATCATTTTTCCATTTTGTGCAATTTTAATATCTGGTTGGTCTGTTGGTCGTTTTGCTTATAAGACCTATAATGCCAATGCTTTTCTGTTTTTTATAATAGTAAAGGCTTTGGAAGAGAGAACGTGACAAAAAAAGTTACTTCTTTTATTCTAAAAATGCAAATTATTCTGTGATGCCTTTGAGTCTTTGATTATAGGTCATGTGTTGCTGATGATAAATGAAAATACCTGCTTTTCATCAATCTATTAAGATTTCACAAATAAAAATTATTCAACACAAAGTGCACCTACGATGGAAAAGTCTAATGTTAAAAACTTTCCACTTGTCATTGCCCAAGTTAAAAATATAAGTAACACACTTTAAAGCTTATAAAACTTATAACCCTGGCTACATATTGGAATGACCTGGAAGCTTTCTAAAAACACCGATGGGCCTCAACCCAGAGATTCTGATTTAAATGGTGTGTTGATTGCCCAGGTATCAAGACTTACGTTAAAATCAGCTGGGGAGTTTTTAAAAGTCTTGATACCTGGGCAATCCACTCCCTTGCTCCTTCGCTCCTACTGAAGAATAACAACATAATACTGTAGCTAACAATTGGTATCACTTACCTTAGACCAGGCATTCATTTAATCTTCACAATAACTCTATGATGTAAATACTATCACTATACTCATTTTAAGATGAAAATAGGTTCAGAGAAGTAACTTGACCAAAGTCAGCTAAAACTGGCAGAACCTGCTTTCCAACCTGGGTCTCCAAAGTTTGTGACCCTCTTCCTATACTACCTCTCCAACTATCCTGTTTTCACCATGACCATAGCTGGCTCCCACTCTCCCTGCCCTCAGGGTATATCACAACCCTTGTGCCTTCTTTTGGTTAACGCCCTCATTAATAGCAGAAATCATTGTATCTAATATTCAGCTAACTTTCAACTCCTGGTCCAGCAAACCTTCATTATCTTAGTTCTCTGTGCTTCACTTGATCATAGTATCTAAGTCATGTCAGCCAGCCTCAACTAGGTCCTCACCTGGTCGGCATTAGATAAGAATTACTTTCTATTGCATATGGTAATAGAATAATACAGTGGTTAAAAGAAGGGTCTCTGGAGCCAGATGACCAGGTTTCAAAGCCTAGATTCTCTACTTTCTAGCTTGGGCAAGTTACTTAACCTTTGTGTGCCTCATTTCCTCATTTACAAAATAGGGATAAGAATATGTTCTTGTGAGCAGAAAAGTAAGTTGTTGATTAAGCACATTGACTGTGCTACATTCTGTTTGTTCTCCTTTATACTGTTTGAATGTTTATTTCCTCTCCTAAAGTTTTCTGCTAGTATGAGAAAATGGCCTCATAGAACACCTAGAAGCAATGAAATTGGTACAATTAGGTGGAGGAATAAATGGAGAAAAATAAAGTGGATGGAGGAGAGTGGCCTTAGAGATGAGTCAGCCGAGAAGTCAGCACATTCTCACAGGAGAATTGACTCGGCCACGGCCCTGTCTCCTCAGAGTGCCTTCCAACAGGAATGTGGTGACAAATATGTACAGAGTAAATGAGGAAAAAATGAAGAGGTTCAAAGTGAGGAGCAATTAATTCAAAAGAAAGAAGAAAGAGGGAAGCCTTGGAATTTTACCTACTTCTACTGATTAGTGTTTGACTTCACTAAGGGTAAGACAAAGCTGACAGGGAAGAAATAAGAAGCAAGAGACAGCCCAAATCTTGGTGGGAGAGTCGACTGTGCCCTGAACCACAGGACAATTTGTTCTTAGTACGAGAACCAATGAAAAGTCAGTCAAGGATTATGATGTGGGAACCCTGATGATAAACACACTCAGGATAAAAGAAAGAGGGATTCCCCCCACCAATATTGTGGGTACAAAAATTGAAAACAGGATGACACAGTTCTTAGAAATGGAACAATTTGAGATTCAGCTCAATATTAATTAAACTCCTGCTATATGCCAGGCACTGATGATACAGTCTATGCCCCCGTGGATCTATACTCTAAAGGAGAGACACTTTCTCAACAGGTGATCAAAAGAGAAGAGAGCAGGTGAGACTGAGGAGATGCTTTATGTTCAGCTGAGGATAACAAGCACAGACCAGGCTGTTGGTGAGGGCAGCTGAATATGGCAATAAAATAACTGTTAGTTAAGAATAAATATTACTTCAGAAATATGCATGAGATGAGAAGGAAATGTTTGACTGAAGAGACATTAAAAGTAATATTTAAAGGTACATTATTTAGGTCGGGCACAGTGGCTCATGCCTGTAATCCCAGCACTTTGGGTAAATCACCTGAGGTCAGGAGTTCGAGACCAGCCTGGTCAACATGGTGAAATCCCCATCTCTACAAAAAATACAAAAATTAGCTGGGCATAGTGGCAGGTGTCTGTAATCCCAAATACTCAGGAGGCTGAAGCAGGAGAATCGCTTGAACCTGGGAGACAGAGGTTGCAGATTGTACCACTGCACTGTAGCCTCAGTGACAAAGCGAGACTCTGTCTCAAAAAAAAAAAAAAAAAAACTATATTATTTAAACTTTTCAGAGAGTGCTTTCATCCATGTTTCATACAGTTAGAGATACTGAGTGAAGCCTATAATAACCTTAGGAGAACCTGATATCATCATTTTACAAATGAGACATCTAGGAAACAGACAGGTTAACTTCTTTGCCCAAGGTTACACAAACAAAGCCAGCTTCAATAATAGAATTCATTTGTCTAGATTTCTTGCCAAGATGATGTCAGCCCAACCAACATTTTCCCAAAGTGCAATCCCTGGAACACTAGTTCTGCAGCGTGTTATTATTTTAAGTTTCTCTTTTATGGTAAAACAAGTCTTGGACATGCTGGTAAAGAGAGTTAAACAAGTTCCTTACTGTGAGATTTCTCAGAGCCTTAAAAACGATCATTTCCAAGTGAGGGATATAGAATGTGGTGTTTCTTACACTTATTTGATCAGAGAACACTTATTTCATGGATTGTCTCTCAAATTCAGAGTAACATAAAATATGCTGGAAAATACTGCACCAATGTGTCCTGAGGTTAGCAAGTTTGACAGATTTGGAATACACACAGAGGTATATAAATGTGATTCTTCTTCTACCTCATGAATCATGAGGAATCATGACAAGATTAATCTGGAATAAATAATCCACTTGGAACAGCTTGCCATTAGTGGCTGGTGCCACTAAACTGGACAAACACACTCCATAAATATCTAGGCAACACTAAGCCTGGATAAGTGTATTTCATTATGGAGAAATCAGATGTAAATAATGTCTACAGATAACATTTGATGTGAAATGTGTGACAAAGAAGAGCCTATTCACTTCTGATAAAGGACTATTATCCAAAATATACAAAGAACACTTAAAACTCAACAATAAAAAAAAAAAAAACCCAATTGAAAAATGGGCCAAAGACCTTAACAGATACCTCACCAAAGATGGCAAATACGTCTAGGAAAAAATGTCCCACATCATATGTCATTGGGGAAAGGCAAATTAAAACAACAATGAGATAGCACTACACACCTATTAGGATGGCCAAAATCCAGAACCCTGACAATGCCGAATGCTGGAGAGGATATAGAGCAACAGGAATTCTCACTCACTCATTCATTGTGTGAATGCAAAATGGTGCAGCCACTTTAGAAGACAGTTTGGTGGTTTCCTACAAAAGTACACATACTCGTACCATAAAATCCAGCAATCTCTCCCCTTGATATTTACCCAAATGAGTTGAAAATACAAAAACCTATAAAAGATGTTTACAGCAGCTTTATTCATAATTGCCAAAACTAGGAAGCAGTAGATGATGGACAAATAAACTGTGGTACATACAGACAATGGAATATTATTCAGTGTAAAAAGAAATGAACTATCAAGCCATGAAAAGATATGAAGAAACTTAAGTCCATATTACTCACTGAAGCCAATCCGAAAAGTTTACATAAATACATGACTCTAATTATATACCTTTTTGTAAAAGGCAAAATTATGGAGACAGTAAAAAGATCAGTGATTGACAGAAACTGGAGGTTGGGGAGGGATGAACTGGCAGAAAACAGTGATTTTAGGGCAGTGAAAATCTCTGTATGTTACTCTAATGATGGATACATAACATTATACATTTTTCCAGACCCATAGAATGTACAACACCAAGAGTGAATGTTAACTAGGGACTTTAGGTGATAATGATGTGGCAATGTAGGTTCATCAATTGTAACAAATGTACAACTGGGCAGGGGGGGATATTGATACTGGGGAAGGCTATGCATGAGTGGGAGTAGAGTGTATATGAGAAATTTCTGTATCTTCTGCTGCATTTTGCTGTGAACCTAAAACTGCTCTTAAAAAGTCTTTTTTCTTTTTTAGGCCTCATTATTGCCTCAGAGCTGAAGAGAAAGCAAGCAAGTTGTAAAGTAAAAAATACATCAGAGACAACTGAAAAGTTGGGGACCAAATAGAAGCAGATTGCTTAAGAGCTCACAAGGGGAGGGAGCCATTATTTACAATGCTTATGTATTATTTATTATCCATTGTCTCTCTTCTTACCCTTGAATGAAAACTTCGCAAGGAAAGAGATTTGTGTCATCCCCCACAAACCCTGACTGATCTACTCCAAAAGTCTAGAACAATGCCTGACACACATAGCAGACACATCAATAGTGAATGAATAAATGAATAAAAGAAAACTAACATTAAAATCTGAATATTTGATCTCTCCTACCACCTGTAATAAATTCTCCCCATTTTTCCACCTTTGTCAATGAATACTCCAATTGACTTAGTTTCTTGGGCCAAAAACTTTTCAAGTTTACCTCCTCTTTCTCTCATACCCTCATCCAATCAATCAGCAAACCAAATCAAGTCTACCTCTATAGGTATTACAATTCTCATCTCGCAGGCGGATCACGAGGTCAGGAGATTGAGACCTCCCTGGCTAACACCCGTCTCTACTAAAAATACAAAAAATTAGCCGGGCATGGTGGCAAGCACCTGTAGTCCCAGCTACTCGGGAGGCTGACGCAGGAGAATGGCATGAACCCGGGAGGCAGAGCTTACAGTGAACTGAGGTCGTGCCACTGCACTCCAGCCTGGGCGACAGAGTGAGACTCTGTCTCAAAAAAAAAAAAAAAAAACTAACTCAGCAATTCTGATCTCTTCTTCCCATCTCCACTGCTACCACCATAGTTCAAGCCACCATCATCTCATCTGGCCTATTTCAATAGCCTTCTAAATATTCCCCCCTGTTTTCTCTCATACCCAGCTACTGTCTCTTTACAAAATACTCGGAATTATCCTTTACAGTTTCCCTCACCCACCATGCTCAATACCCTCCAATGGCTTTCCACCGAACTGAGAATTCAGCCTTAGCTCTCCTCCTACTCATTGTGCTCCAGGCTCAGTGGCCTCCTTGCTGTCCTCTGATACATCCATTGCCACTCACACTCCAAGGCCTTGCACTCACTGCTTCTCCACCCAGACCCTCCATTCTCTCCTGCCTTGTGGTCTCTTCAGATGCCATCCAATCTGAGAGATCTCCTGGTGTGGTTTGGCTCTGTGTCCCCACCCAAATCTCATATCGAACTGTAATCCCCACATGTCAGGGGAGGGACCTGGTGGGAGGTGATTGGATCATGCGGGTGGGTTTCCCCCTTGCTGTTTCTGTGATAGTTAGTTCTCATGGTTTAAAAGTGTGTGGCACTTCCTCCTTCACTGTCTCGCTCTCCCTGCTACCATGTGTAGAAGGTACTTGCTTCCCCTTTGCCCTCAGCCATGATTGTAAGTTTCCTGAGACCTCCCAGTCATGCTTCCTGTTAAGTCTGTGAAACTGTGAGTAAATTAAACCTCTTTTCTTCATAAATTACCCAGTCTCAGGTACTTCTTTATAGCAGTGTGAAAACGAACTAATACACCTTCTCTGACCACCGTATTTAGAATAGCAGCCTCACCACCACCGTGAATCACTCCATCCTTTTATCTTGCTATATTTTTTCATAGCACTTGCCCCTTTTGATTTTATACGCCTATTTAATATCTGTCCCTATCCCCTACTAGAATGCAAACTCCATAAAACTAGGGACTTGTTTTACTAAGTAGCTTAACTACTATAGCTTCAGCACACAGAATTGTGTCTGGTACATTATAGCTCTGGATAAGAATAAGCTGAATGAGTGAATTTACTAGCACTTGTCAAGTGCTTATTAAATGCCAGGACCTTTAAATGCATTGTTCCATGGGATCCGTAAGAAATAGTATTATCAATTCACTTTATCAGTGAAGAAATTGATACCCAGAGAAGTTAAATAGTTTGCTCAAGGGCACACACTGAGCAAGTAAAGCAGTCAGAATTTAGATCCAAGCAGGCCAACTCTGGTTCTGAACCACTGTGCTCTTCATTCTGCTGTTACTGCTATGGTGAGCATATGTCAGTCATTCTAATATCTTTATGTTTTATGATAATTCCCGGAAATGTATTTTCTTTCATCATCCTTTCTCTTTTTATTCCTTCTTTCCTTTATTTCATTCTTTCATTTGTTTGTTCATTCCTTCCTTCATGGGCATATTTCCTAAGCACTATTTCTGGCACTGGGGATACAAATTTAAGTAAGACACATGGCCTACTCACAAAGAGCTGGCTTGGCCAGAGGCAAGGCAAACATACAAATAATTTCATGATATCTATTTGTTTTCTATTTTAGAAAAATGGAAAATCATTTTACTCGACATCTTTTCTACTTTGCATTAACCTCCAAAAAGTTTTTGTCAATGTCATTGCCTAAAATATTGTAATCTTATCTCAATTGCCCCAAAACAGAGAAATACTCTATTTTGCACTTTCTATTTATCTGCAAGTTGTTTCTGGTTATTTGGAAAGAAAATGTGGCATAAATAGTAAGTGACATAAAATATTAAATATTTCATTATTTATTAAGTCAAAACTTATTGATATTCATCATGCTCAAGGCACAGCATGAGGCACTGGGAGGGATTAAAATGAATATGACATGGTACCTTCTCCTCAATGAGTTCACAGTTAGGCAGAGGAACACAGAAATCATTATAATGCATGAAACCAAGCAAAAAACACCATAAGAAAAGCACAGGCCATGACGTGTTTTCTGCAGATAATTCCAGCTGGAGTGGTGGAGATTTAAACACAGAGAGGCCAGCTCCAGGGTCTTTGTTCTTCACCATATATCTGTACTATGTTCACAGAAGTTGGTGTGAATTTAGTACTGGTAAATAGTAAAAGGTAGAAAGTTTTCATCTCAGCCATTTTAATGTAGACTATCCAAATGCTTCTGTGGAATTGTTGAGGACTCTATCAACCCTACCAGCTTTCTCTGCATGTAGGATTTCCAGGATTATATCCTGGTCAGACTTTTAAAGCTCTCATATGACTTATATGTAAAGAAGGAGCACACGTTCTTCCCTCCTTCCTATGTATATAACTTTGAGCAAGTGAGTCAATTGCTCTGTAACTTGTCTGTAAACTGGGGTTAATAGGAGTACCTACAGTATAGTAATAGGTGCTGAGGATAAAAAGACGATTAAAAAACAAGAAGAAAATTGAGAACTGTTTTCAGAAAAGTAAATGCAATGACATTCAGGTAAAATGATTACAAACTGTACAAAACAGTGCTAGTGAATTATCTTCCTGTGATCTACAGCCGTGTGTACTTATTAGCGGGAAGGGCTACTCCATCTGGTGCTTTCCTTCCAGTAACTCCACAGTTCAGAAATGATGGTGTAGCAACAGCGCTTCAGTGATTATTTACATTTGTAAAAGGTAACAGGTATAATTTAAGACTGTCTGGCATTATCTGCTACAGCTGAACATTTCTAAGGTTATCAGTAATTCCTCTCTTTAGGGTATACCCAACAGAAATGGGCATGTGTTCACCAAAAGACATTTCTAAGAATACAGTAGTCTCCCCTTATCCATTGAGAATATGTTCCAAGACCCCTCAGTGGATGCCTGAAACCACAGAGAATACCAAACCCTGTATATACTACGTTTTTTCCTATACATACATACCTATGACAAAGTTTAATTTATAAATTAGGCACAGTAAGAAATTGAGAACAATAAAGTAGAACATGTATAACAATATATTGTAATAAAAGCTATGTGAATCCAATCCCACTCTCAAAGTATCCTTTTGTAATGCACTCAGCCTTCTTCTTGTGACAAAGTGAGATGATAAAATGCCTACATGATGAGATGAAGTGAGGTGAATGCTACAGGCATTGTTATGTAGCATTTAAAAATTATGAATTGTTTATTTCTGGAATTTTCCGCTTAAGATTTTCAGACGACAGTTGACCATGGAAAACTAAAACTATGGAAAGCAAAACTGCGGATAAGTGGGGGGACTACTGTGTTCATAACAGCACATTTGTAATAGTTAAAAACTGAAACTACCCAAATGCTCATCAACACAAGTTGTAATATATTCATTCAACACTACACAGAAGTTATAATGAATGAATCACAACTGCATGCAAAAGCATGGATGAATTTCACAGACATAATATTGAGCAAAGCAGCCAGACACAAAACAGTATATACTCAATGATGCATCTAAACAAAGCTAAAAAACAGCAAAACTAATCTCTGATGTTAGAAATGGTGGTTTCTTAGGTTTCTTAAATGAAGTTACATGTGGGAGACTCTGGAGTGTCAGTTATGTCTGCTTCTTTCTCTGGGTGCTAGTCACATGGGCATGTACAATTGGTAAATATTCATCAGACTGTAAGTTGAAGATAAGTACTTTCTTAATGTATGTTATTCTTCAATAAAGTTCTCCCTTCCAAAATACTGCAGATCCCCTTCACTGCCTAACACCCAAGCCATGGGTTTCTTTGTTAGGTATATCACTCTCACCGAAGCCAATTTGGTGGGAATGAGAACTCACCTGATTTGAACTTTAACAATCTTTCCCCTGCAGGCATCATTCCAGTAGAGAGAACTGCTGCAAACCACTCTTAGAATCAATGTTTTCTTTGACTATGATTAGCTCATTGGTGCCACATGTTCTCTGTGGCATTAAGACAACATTTTAAAAATGGCAAAGTATTAATAATGAAAGAGCCATTTGATGGTAAAAACAAGTAAATAGTTTTTATTTTCCAAAAGCAACCTGCAGCCACCCACCAAATTCTATTTTGAAATGTCATCAGTGCTTGGGGAAAAAAACTATCAGTTGACATCTATTATTTATAAAAGACCCTATGAAGGCTATTAAAGATGTCAA
This sequence comes from Chlorocebus sabaeus, assembly GCF_047675955.1. NCBI lineage: Eukaryota > Metazoa > Chordata > Mammalia > Primates > Cercopithecidae > Chlorocebus > Chlorocebus sabaeus. Next base: position 13,454,324 of record NC_132927.1, read on the forward strand.
GAATGTTTTATCTACTAACCTAAAACCTGTCTCAGACAGAAATAAAAATGGCTGCAGAGTCAACACATGCATTTCATGTTAATGCTGTATTTGAGGACACCTGGGCCAAGGTTATGTGTTAAGTCAGTGAAAAGATGTAATTCATGAAGTAACTGAAAAATCCACTAGACAGGAAGATAGATGGATTGAACATTTTCTGTGCCACCAAGTGGCTAATGATTAGGTAAACACCTCTGAGCAAAACAAAATCCAGAATTGTTTCAGCAGTTCTCTGACCACCTCCTGCATCAGGTGTGAGCAGCCTCAGCCTGCCGAGGGCTCCTCTGGAACAGGGAGCAGCTGCAGCATCTCTGGGAGGGCACATCCTCCCTCCCAACCTGTAGAGTCCAGCTTGGTCATAAGCACCTGCTGTGCAGAAACTGGTAGGGGGCAGAGCCGAGACTCAAACCAGGTTTACTGATTCCAAAGCCCAATCTCATATCTATTGCTGCCCCTACAGCTTCCTAATTTTCAACACCCATTTTTGCCCTCTTATCAGAAGGAGGAATAAGAATGGCAGGGAAGGATTTTTTTTTTTTTTTTTTTTTTTTTTTTGAGACGGAGTATCGCTCTGTCACCAGACTGGAGTGCAGTGGCTTTATGATCCGTATCTATCCCTTCAGAGCCCTGCTATGGGTCTCAACCAGCCGTCCAATGGGAGGCAGGGTTCCTGGTGATCTGTACTCACCTGGAATCATCAAATCCCCTAAGGACACTGATTTCCAGAAAGTTACCTTCCAAATTATTCCAGTAAGTGGACAGCCAACCTTCACACATCTGTACCACAAGTGCACAAGAGTGCACACACACACACACACACACACACCACGATAAAAAGAATGCTGGAGACAACGAAAGTCAGAAACAAGCCCTTAGGATTCCACTGCATTTGGACATGCATCCGCAGGAAGCTCAGGCAGCTCTTCAAGTCTAACCTCCTCCTGTTTTTGGTTCTTGGTTCCCATCTGTAGCCAATGTGCCATCTTGTTCAGTTTCCCTTATTGATTCTCTCAGAGCTATGTCAATATTTCTCCATTATACTTTATTAAATATCTATAATTGGATAGTACAAAGATACACTTTTTCTTTTTTAGAAAAGAAAAAGGGTTTGTTAAGAACTATAAAACCCAACACAGCATCTGTTAAATATTGAGTTCACTTACATAGTTATCATACTTTATAGTTGTGAAATACTGCACTTATGGATTAGATTTGTTTTATGTATACTTTGCAATTTACATTCCCTTATCAATCAACATATTGTATATCTTTAATGTTTAGATACACACACACACGATGTGATTCAAAGTTAAGATTTTTCAAAGCTATACATGCAAAATAAGTGCATGAGGAATTACAATGCACCACACACCAAATGGAAAGAACTATAGCACAAAACACAGCATGTACTTGTCTATGAATGTAAAACAAAGTATATGGCCATTGTATCTCTAGAATTTTTTCTTTTCTCTTCATAAAAAATAGAGTCCATTATCCATTTGGGTAAATAACAATACAGTTCTCTAAAAAATAACATTTTTTGTGTTACCAAACAAACTTTATTGTACATAACCTCCTTTTGGACTTAGGAATCATGCATACTTTCATTTATGCCTAGTAAAGATAGTATAACAAATTTTAAAAGTCAAGGACAAGTTTAGATGTGACAAGGCGAACTAAATTTATACAAGGTATAAAAAATAATTTTCTAAGTAGTGATAAATTTATCACATTCTTGGCCCTAGCCCACCAACAATTCCAAAGATATTTAATAAAAAATAAACATCATTATGTAAAATAAAATGTGACATTCAAACAGACATATGTCTAAATATGAATACATGGGCTTTTTCCATTGTTGTCTCATTAATAATAGAGTAGTCATTGGCACCCTTTTCTTAACTTTTTATAATATTTGTAAATGTTCATTAAAAACTAGTTTCAGTATTTTATTTTGAAGTATAATACCTCTATTTTCCTCTCTTTGCCTCAAATATACCCTACTCTTAAAATATTACATATATATATACATCAACATACATATTGACATATTTATCAAACAACTTGCTAAAAGAAAGCCCCTGTGAAAAGATTTGCCAAAATTGTGCAAAACCAAGATTTGTAAGAAGAGAACCTCTAGTATATCCATTCAATCCTTTGCTCTACTAGCTGGGGGAAAAAAAAGGAGGAGGCCTTAAAAATTTCATACTGCCCGATCTGTCAACATTTTTCTGAAATGCTACTCCAGAATCCCAGAACACCTTAATTTCCTTAATTTCTATTTTTCCCAACATTTTAATGTTTCTAAAATTGGGATTATCTTACAAAAATGCATATATTTTACGGTAGTTACCCCTTTTTAAAAAGCTATATTAAATTGATGTCATATCTGATAAGTGATGGAGATTTAGAAGCACAGAAATATATTACAGTATTATTCATCAAGGGAAACTCTAAGTTCTTTTTAATTTGCCATTTCTTCCAGTAATATTTTCTAAGATTCCTACTCAAAGTGGAATCTTTACAATCTCCTAAAACAAACAAAGAAACAAACAAAAAACCAGCATAATCCTGGAACCAATCGATGTTTAACACTTTTTTCTACAATGTCAATTAATGTCAAGACATTTTATCAGTTCACCAATGTGAAGACACCAGAGAGTGATTAAGATATTAGAAGGATAGATGATAGAGACATAGAAAAATTTACTGAAAAGTGATAGTTGCCAAATTGGCAGTACAAATTATCTGTTATAGTGGAACTCTCTGACAATATAACACATTGTTATTCCAAGAATTGGTCTTACATTAGTCGTTCAGACTACCTGCCGTACTTTCAGAAACTAGTCATGCAAAAGCCTTAGGTAAAAATTAGGTCTGATAGCCTGGAACTTATATTGGCATTAAAAATTAAGAACTTTGGCAAGGTAATCCCAGCACTTTGGGAGGCTGAGGAAGGCGGATCACTTAAGGTCAGGAGTTCGAGACCAGCCTGGCCAATATGGTTAAACCCTGTCTCGCTACAAAAATTAGCCGGCCATGGTAGCGATTGCCTGTAATTCTAACAACTCGGGAGGTTCGAACCAGGGAGTTGGAGGTTGCAGTGAGCCGAGATCGCGCCACTGCACTCCAGTCTGACAGACAAGACTCCATCTCAAATAATAATAATAATTAAGAACTTTGAGCCCACTCAGAACATTTAGGCCACTTTCTCAAGAAATCTATTTCTCTTGGTAAGAAAAAAAAAGCTGTTCATCGATCTTGATTTTATTGGCACACTTTATGGAAATAGATTATCAATAGTTTATTCATTTTTTCAATGAAATCATGATAGGCATATTTCAAAATAGACTAAATTCCATTTAAAAACTCTCCCATTTCAAGGATTCTGCATTTACTTCTGCTAATTATAAAAAATTTGTCTATACATTTACCATCCTCAAGTAAACTACCAATCCAAAATGATCGTACAAATTTTGTTTTTGTTTTTGTTTTTGTTTCCAGGTTCAAGCAATTCTACTGCCTTAGCCTCCCGAGTAGCTGAAATTGCAGGCAACCGCTACTATGGCTGGCTAATTTTTGTATTTTTAGTACAGACAGGGTTTAACCATGTTGGCTAGGCTGGTCTCGAACTCCCAAAGTGATGGAATTACAGGCGTGAACCACTGTGCCAGTGCAAAAGGATTGTACGGATTTTCAGACTGCTGAAAACTGATGTTGAAAGAGACTGTCCAATTAATTTTCCAGGCTTATTATTCCAAATGTCACCACATGTATTCTTCACTCCACAACAAGGGTTCATTCTGATGAATTACAGAACACGTCATCTCAAGAAAAAAAAAGAACTTAGATACCTTGGTTTTGTAAGAAAAATCTGAGTTCAGAAAGACCAGGGGAAGAGAAGAAAGAAAAGAAGCTAGTTTCCACATGTCCCTCCTTCAAAGAAAGGCTTCAAAGGAGGCTTTGGAGAGAAGTGTGACTTGGACTCAGGCTTAGGGGTCAGAGGAGTCTACCAAACATGAGAGTGAGCGAGAGGCCTTCCAGACAGAACCTGAAGAATGACCTCCAAACTTCAAAGTACTTTTAAATGTTTAAATGTATATTTCACATCTTTGAATGCATATAAATCCTAAATTCTTTCTTTCTTTCCTTATTTTTTAGTTTTAGAGACAGGGTCTTGATCTTTCAACCAGGCTGGAGTGCAGTGGTGCGATCTTGGCTCACTGCAACCTCCGTCTCCCAGGCTCAAGCAATTCTCCTGCCTCAGTCTCCTGAGTAGCTGGAACTAGAGGTGCGCACCACCCTGCCCAGTTTTTTGTATTTTTAGTAGAGATGGGGTTTCACCATGTTGGCCAGGCTTGTCTCAAACTTCTGACCTCAAGTGATCTACCCACCTCGGCCTCCCAAACTGTGGGGCTTACAGGTGTGAGCCACCATGCCCAGCCTGATGTTTTAAATTTTTGTAAAGACGAATTCTTGTTACATTGCTGAGGCTGGTCTCAAACTCCTGCCCTCAAGAGATCCTCCAAAAGGGCTGTGATTACAGGCATAAGCCACCATACCTGACCTAAATTCTAAATCCTTATAAGTTATACATCCATATTAAAACACTCATCATTGTATACTTTTTTCATTTTTTTCCAAGGACTCTAATTGAGATAATAAAAGTAATAAAGATTTATGTTTTTTGCAATTCATGAGAAGAACTTCTATAGGAATAAGCATTGATAGGAATAAATTGATAAAACCATATCAAACATTCTACTTTTACATATTTGTTATTAACTGGGAGGCAATACAGTAGCACCTAGAGGTTCATGGTGTTCTCTCAAATAACAATTCCATCCAGAATCACATCATCATCACCATCAATACCACCATTATTACCTCAGCTGATATGTTTATAGTGTGTATGTGCCAGGCACTGTTGCAAGCATTTGATATATAGGAAACCATTTATTCCCAGAATGATAAATACACTCTCACACCAAAAGTCAATGACCTTTTTTCAATTTTTGCTGAAATTTTCTAACTTGATAAGCAATTTTTACATTGGCTAGAGCATTCTGAGCACAGGTTTACAAATAATTTCTTATTTCTCTGTGGAGACACCCCTTTCTATAGGCTTTTGAATTTTTACTTCATATCATACCCACCATTTAGCCCTTAGCCTTCTTTTCTGCTCTACTTTTCACAGACAAACTAAGTTTTTATTCTTCTCAAGAGTTACAATATATTGACGACCAGACTGCAAAAACCAAGTTACCCTGAAAAGTTCTTATAGGATAGTCAGCTGGGCTATGCTCTGACTATGCCTATCCAGTACAAATAATTCACATCCATGCTTCAGCAAAATGACAAATTAATACCGGTCAGGACTTTGGAACCACATATGAGGAGTGACATCAAAGATAGTAAATCCAAAGGCTATTGTATATCATCGCTGAAACTAGAAGGCAGCATGATGTGTAGTCTATATAATAAAAATTGTTCTAAAATTTAGGAATAAAGGTTTAAGACTACTGATATCAAATTTCCTTTTTATTTTATCTTGATGCATCAAATGCGTTCTTTTTTATATGTTATTCACATATCTCATCAAACTTGAAATTAACCCACTATAAGAAAAATTAACACTGTAAATTCTGCCTCAAACTCCCTTAAAATGAATTATAAAATTAGGGCCGGGCACGGTGGCTCACACCTGTAATCCCAGCACTTTGGGAGGCCAAGGCAGGTGGATCACAGGGTCAGGAGATGGAGACCATACTGGCTAACACGGTGAAACCCCCTCTCTACTAAAAATACAAAAAATTAGCTGGGCGTGGTGGCGGCGCCTGAAGTCCCAGCTACTTGGGAGGCTGAGGCAGAAAAATGGCGTGAACCCGGGAGGCGGAGCTTGCGGTGAGCCGAGATGGCGCCACTGCACTCCAGCCTGGGCGACAGAGTGAGACTCTGTCTCAAAAAAAATAAATAAATAAAAATAAATAAAATAAGAATCTGAATTGTATGTCTGAGTAAAAACATGACCATAAATAGTATAACCTGTAAATGCAGAAAGTAGGAAATAAACCTCAATTATCACAGAAAATTTAACCTCAGTTTCAAAGCATCAACAGAAAGTTTAGTATTTTCTGGAGTTTTGATAAATTGTAGGCAAATTCTGACTCATTATTTCCTGATTCCATCATTTAATATACATATTACAATGTTTTGTAAACCATGTCTGAATGTGTGTGGTAAGCCGAATTTCCCCAACTTTAGTATAAAATACCTATTTGACTTAAAGGATTCAATTTTCATATTAGACCAGCCACTTAGGACACTCAGTGTAAAACAACTGCTCTTGAAGTTAGAAGAATCACCACAAAGAATCCACAGCGCTGGGCTGTGTTTAACTTGTCATTCCCACTGTCAGAATGACAAAACTGATTTGATCATAAATAGTCTTCAAAGAAGGCCAGAGTGTTTTGGGGACACACCAGCCCAGTCGAACCACCGTGAACTTAGAATTCTGAGAGCATGGTATCATCAGACTTCTTTGGGGGAGACTGGTGGAATGTGCAGCTCAGAGACTAGCTAAACAAAACTTAAATTGTTTATTTAAAAATATGTACTCCAAGAACCCTAATAATTGGAGTAGCATTTGAAAATAATAGCTTCAACAAATATAATTTTTAAAGACTTATTGCCATTGAGAAATGCTGTTCTTTGGGTGTGAAATAAAACACCAGGCTCTCTCCCACTGAAACCTGAGAGACACGGAACCTGTTTTAGCTATTCGTATGTCTATGTTGGCTTTACAGATAAAGATCAACTCAATGGCATTTTAGAAAATTAGTTGTGTCTAATCCCCAGTGTCCTAGTCGACATTTCCTTTATTAATAGAACAGGATACACATGACTGTGGGTGACCTCTTACTGGGTTTGCTATGACTATTGTAGCAGCCTGCAAAATACAGCTGCTCTGTGAAGTACACCAGGATGTTCCAAGAGGGAAAATGCTTCATCAGTCTTCTCCTTAGCTTTCTGTATCTCAACCAAAGTTTCTTGAGCATTTGCATGCTTGTTTTCAAAAATCTCTTAATATATAAGAATAAAAACAGACAACAAAACACTGATTTCTAAATTGCCCTCCAAAAACTATATCGAATATTTTGTTAATGCACAACTTTCACACAAAAGTATAACTGGTGATTTTTTGTTAAATATTTACCCCTCACCCCACTCACCACTCTGAAATTGTCGTAAGTCATCCAGTAATAAATAGTGAGTAGGCCGGCATTTATTTCCTTATTCTTTCCTACTGCCTTCCTTCCTTCTTTTCTTTACTTTTTGTTTATTTTCTTTTTCTGAAGTACAGGCAAACCTCAGAGGCATTGCAGGTTAGGTTCTAGATCATTGCAATAAAGCAAGTCACACGAATTTTTTGGTTTCCCAGTGCATATAAAAGTTATGTTCACACCATTAAGTCTATTAGTAGTAGGCTATATATTCTAGTAAGTGTGAAATAGCATTATGTCTAAAAATAATGAACAGATCTTAATTTTAAAAATACTGTATTGCAAAAAAAAATGCTAATAATCATCTGAGCCTTCAGCGAATTGTAATCGTTTTGCTGGTGTAATCGTTTGCTGTAATAGTTTCACGTTGGTGAAGGCAAGGCCCCGACTCATCAGAGATGACCTTGCTGAAGATTTGGGCAGCTGTGGTAGTTTCTTTAAAATAAGACAACAATTACATTTGCCTCATCAATGAATTCTTCCTTTCATGAAAGATTTTTCTATTTTCTAATGCTGTTTGATACCATTTTCCCCAGAGCAGGACTTCCTTCAAAATTAGAGTCAATCCACTTAAACCCTGCAGCTGCTGTGCCAACTAAGTTTATGAAATGTTCTCAATCCTTTGTGGTCATTTCAACAATGTTCACAGTATCTATCCAGGAGCAGATGCCATCTCAAGAAACAACTTTCTTCGCTCATCCATAAGAAGCAACTTACTGGGGGGCGGAGCAAGATGGCCGAATAGGAACAGCTCCAGTCTCCAACTCCCAGCGGGAGCGACACAGAAGACCGGCGATTTCTGCATTTTCAACTGAGGTACTGGGTTCATCTCACTGGGGAGTGCCAGACGATCGGTGCTGGTCAGCTGCTGCAGCCCGACCAGCGAGAGCTGAAGCAGGGCGAGGCATTGCCTCACCTGGAAAGCGCAAGGGGGAAGGGAATCCCTTTTCCTAGCCAGGGGAACTGAGACACACAACACCTGGAAAATCGGGTAACTCCCACCCCAACACTGCGCTTTAAGCAGACAGGCACACCAGGAGATCATATCCCACACCTGGCCGGGAGTGTCCCACACCCACGGAGCCTCCCTCATTGCTAGCACAGCAGTCTGTGATCTACCGGCAAGGCAGCAGCGAGGCTGGGGGAGGGGCGCCCGCCATTGCTGAGGCTTAAGTAGGTAAACAAAGCTGCTGGGAAGCTCGAACTGGGTGGAGCTCACAGCAGCTCAAGGAAACCTGCCTGTCTCTGTAGACTCCACCTCTGGGGACAGGGCACAGTAAATAATAACAAACGCAGCAGCTCTGCAGACGCAAACGACTCTGTCTGACAGCTTTGAAGAGAGCAGTGGATCTCCCAACACGGAGGTTGAGATCTGAGAAGGGACAGACTCCCTGCTCAAGTGGGTCCCTGACCCCTGAGTAGCCTAACTGGGAGACATCCCCCACTAGGGGCAGTCTGACACCCCACACCTCACAGGGTGGAGTACACCCCTGAGAGGAAGATTCCAAAGCAAGAATCAGACAGGTACACTCGCTGTTCAGAAATATTCTATCTTCTGCAGCCTCTACTGCTGATACCCAGGCAAACAGGGTCTGGAGTGGACCTCAAGCAATCTCCTACAGCTACAACCTACAGCTGAGGATCCTGACTGTTAGAAGGAAAGCTATCAAACAGGAAGGACACCTACACCAAAACCCCATCAGTACATCACCATCATCAAAGACCAGAGGCAGATAAAACCACAAAGATGGGGAAAAAGCAGGGCAGAAAAGCTGGAAATTCAAAAAATAAGAGCGCATCTCCCCCGGCAAAGGAGCGCAGCTCATCGCCAGCAACGGATCAAAGCTGGACGGAGAATGACTTCGACGAGATGAGAGAAGAAGGCTTCAGTCCATCAAATTTCTCAGAGCTAAAGGAGGAATTACGTACCCAGCGCAAAGAAACTAAAAATCTTGAAAAAAAAGTGGAAGAATTGATGGCTAGAGTAATTAATGCAGAGAAGCTCACAAACGAAATGAAAGAGACGAAAACCATGGCACGAGAAATACGTGACAAATGCACAAGCTTCAGTAACCGTCTCGATCAACTGGAAGAAAGAATGTCAGCGATGGAGGATCAAATGAATGAAATGAAGCAAGAAGAGAAACCAAAAGAAAAAAGAAGAAAAAGAAATGAACAAAGCCTGCAAGAAGTATGGGATTATGTAAAAAGACCAAATCTACGTCTGATTGGGGTGCCTGAAAGTGAGGGGGAAAATGGAACCAAGTTGGAAAACACTCTTCAGGATATCATCCAGGAGAACTTCCCCAACCTAGTAGGGCAGGCCAACATTCAAATCCAGGAAATACAGAGAACGCCACAAAGATACTCCTCGAGAAGAGCAACTCCAAGACACATAATTGCCAGATTCACCAAAGTTGAAATGAAGGAAAAAATCTGAAGGGCAGCCAGAGAGAAAGGTCGGGTTACCCACAAAGGGAAGCCCATCAGACTAACAGCAGATCTCTCGGCAGAAACTCTTCAAGCCAGAAGAGAGTGGGGGCCAATATTCAACATTCTTAAAGAAAAGAATTTTCAACACAGAATTTTATATCCAGCCAAACTAAGTTTCATAAGTGAAGGAGAAATAAAATCCTTTACAGATAAGCAAATGCTTAGAGATTTTGTCACCACTAGGCCTGCCTTACAAGAGACCCTGAAGGAAGCACTAAACATGGAAAGGAACAACCGGTACCAGCCATTGCAAAAACATGCCAAAATGTAAAGACCATCAAGGCTAGGAAGAAACTGCATCAACTAACGAGCAAAATAACCAGTTAATATCATAATGGCAGGATCAAGTTCACACATAGCAATCTTAACCTTAAATGTAAATGGACTAAATGCTCCAATTAAAAGACACAGACTGGCAAACTGGATAAAGAGTCAAGACCCATCAGTCTGCTGTATTCAGGAGACCCATCTCACATGCAGAGACATACATAGGCTCAAAATAAAGGGATGGAGGAAGATTTACCAAGCAAATGGAGAACACAAAAAAGCGGGGGTTGCAATACTAGTCTCTGATAAAACAGACTTTAAACCATCAAAGATCAAAAGAGACAAAGAAGGCCATTACATAATGGTAAAGGGATCAATTCAACAGGAAGAGCTAACTATCCTAAATATATATGCACCCAATACAGGAGCACCCAGATTCATAAAGCAAGTCCTTAGAGACTTACAAAGAGACTTAGACTCCCATACAATAATAATGGGAGACTTCAACACTCCACTGTCAACATTAGACAGATCAACGAGACAGAAAGTTAACAAGGATATCCAGGAATTGAACTCATCTCTGCAGCAAGCAGACCTAATAGACATCTATAGAACTCTCCACCCCAAATCAACAGAATATACATTCTTCTCAGCACCACATCGTACTTACTCCAAAATTGACCACGTAATCGGAAGTAAAGCACTCCTCAGCAAATGTGCAAGAACAGAAATTATAACAAACTGTCTCTCAGACCACAGTGCAATCAAATTAGAACTCAGGACTAAGAAACTCAATCAAAACCGCTCAACTACATGGAAACTGAACAACCTGCTCCTGAATGACTACTGGGTACATAACGAAATGAAGGCAGAAATAAAGATGTTCTTTGAAACCAATGAGAACAAAGATACAACATACCAGAATCTCTGGGACACATTTAAAGCAGTGTGTAGAGGGAAATTTATAGCACTAAATGCCCACAAGAGAAAGCAGGAAAGATCTAAAATTGACACTCTAACATCGCAATTAAAAGAACTAGAGAAGCAAGAGCAAACACATTCGAAAGCTAGCAGAAGGCAAGAAATAACTAAGATCAGAGCAGAACTGAAGGAGATAGAGACACAAAAAACCCTCCAAAAAATCAATGAATCCAGGAGTTGGTTTTTTGAAAAGATCAACAAAATTGACAGACCACTAGCAAGATTAATAAAGAAGAAAAGAGAGAAGAATCAAATCGACGCAATTAAAAATGATAAAGGGGATATCACCACCGACCCCACAGAAATACAAACTACCATCAGAGAATACTATAAACACCTCTACGCAAATAAACTGGAAAATCTAGAAGAAATGGATAATTTCCTGGACACTTACACTCTTCCAAGACTAAACCAGGAAGAAGTTGAATCCCTGAATAGACCAATAGTAGGCTCTGAAATTGAGGCAATAATTAATAGCCTACCAACCAAAAAAAGTCCAGGACCAGATGGATTCACAGCTGAATTCTACCAGAGGTACAAGGAGGAGCTGGTACCATTCCTTCTGAAACTATTCCAATCAATAGAAAAAGAGGGAATCCTCCCTAACTCATTTTATGAGGCCAACATCATCCTGATACCAAAGCCTGGCAGAGACACAACAAAAAAAGAGAATTTTAGACCAATATCCCTGATGAACATCGATGCAAAAATCCTCAATAAAATACTGGCAAACCGGATTCAGCAGCACATCAAAAAGCTTATCCACCATGATCAAGTGGGCTTCATCCCTGGGATGCAAGGCTGGTTCAACATTCGCAAATCAATAAACATAATCCAGCATATAAACAGAACCAAAGACAAGAACCACATCATTATCTCAATAGATGCAGAAAAGGCTTTTGACAAAATTCAACAGCCCTTCATGCTAAAAACGCTCAATAAATTCGGTATTGATGGAACGTACCTCAAAATCATAAGAGCTATTTATGACAAACCCACAGCCAATATCATACTGAATGGGCAAAAACTGGAAAAATTCCCTTTGAAAACTGGCACAAGACAGGGATGCCCTCTCTCACCACTCCTATTCAACATAGTGTTGGAAGTTCTGGCTAGGGCAATCAGGCAAGAGAAAGAAATCAAGGGGATTCAGTTAGGAAAAGAAGAAGTCAAATTGTCCCTGTTTGCAGACGACATGATTGTATATTTAGAAAACCCCATTGTCTCAGCCCAAAATCTCCTTAAGCTGATAAGCAACTTCAGCAAAGTCTCAGGATACAAAATTAATGTGCAAAAATCACAAGCATTCTTATACACCAGTGACAGTCAAACAGAGAGCCAAATCAGGAATGAACTTCCATTCACAATTGCTTCAAAGAGAATAAAATACCTAGGAATCCAACTTACAAGGGATGTAAAGGACCTCTTCAAGGAGAACTACAAACCACTGCTCAGTGAAATCAAAGAGAACACAAACAAATGGAAGAACATACCATGCTCATGGATAGGGAGAATCAATATCGTGAAAATGGCCATACTGCCCAAGGTAATTTATAGATTCAGTGCCATCCCCATCAAGCTACCAATGAGCTTCTTCACAGAATTGGAAAAAACTGCTTTAAAGTTCATATGGAACCAAAAAAGAGCCCGCATCTCCAAGACAATCCTAAGTCAAAAGAACAAAGCTGGAGGCATCACGCTACCTGACTTCAAACTATACTACAAGGCTACAGTAACCAAAACAGCATGGTACTGGTACCAAAACAGAGATATAGACCAATGGAACAGAACAGAGTCCTCAGAAATAATACCACACATCTACAGCCATCTGATCTTTGACAAACCTGAGAGAAACAAGAAATGGGGAAAGGATTCCCTATTTAATAAATGGTGCTGGGAAAACTGGCTAGCCATAAGTAGAAAGCTGAAACTGGATCCTTTCCTTACTCCTTATACGAAAATTAATTCAAGATGGATTAGAGACTTAAATGTTAGACCTAATACCATAAAAATCCTAGAGGAAAACCTAGGTAGTACCATTCAGGACATAGGCATGGGCAAAGACTTCATGTCTAAAACACCAAAAGCAACGGCAGCAAAAGCCAAAATTGACAAATGGGATCTCATCAAACTAAAGAGCTTCTGCACAGCAAAAGAAACTACCATCAGAGTGAGCAGGCAACCTACAGAATGGGAGAAAATTTTTGCAATCTACTCATCTGACAAAGGGCTAATATCCAGAACCTACAAAGAACTCAAACAAATTTACAAGAAAAAAACAAACAACCCCATCCAAACGTGGGCAAAGGATATGAACAGACATTTCTCAAAAGAAGACATTCATACAGCCAACAGACACATGAAAAAATGCTCATCATCACTGGCCATCAGAGAAATGCAAATCAAAACCACAATGAGATACCATCTCACACCAGTTAGAATGGCGATCATTCAAAAGTCAGGAAACAACAGGTGCTGGAGAGGATGTGGAGAAATAGGAACACTTTTACACTGTTGGTGGGAGTGTAAACTAGTTCAACCATTATGGAAAACAGTATGGCGATTCCTCAAGGATCTAGAACTAGATGTACCATATGACCCAGCCATCCCATTACTGGGTATATACCCAAAGGATTATAAATTATGCTGCTATAAGGACACATGCACACGTATGTTTATTGCAGCACTATTCACAATAGCAAAGACTTGGAATCAACCCAAATGTCCATCAGTGACAGATTGGATTAAGAAAATGTGGCACATATACACCATGGAATACTATGCAGCCATAAAAAAGGATGAGTTTGTGTCCTTTGTAGGGACATGGATGCAGCTGGAAACCATCATTCTTAGCAAACTATCACAAGAACAGAAAACCAAACACCGCATGTTCTCACTCGTAGGTGGGAACTGAACAATGAGATCACTTGGACTCGGGAAGGGGAACATCACACACCGGGGCCTATCATGGGGAGGGGGGAGGGGGGAGGGATTGCATTGGGAGTTATACCTGATGTAAATGACGAGTTGATGGGTGCAGCACACCAACATGGCACAAGTATACATATGTAGCAAACCTGCACGTTGTGCACATGTACCCTACAACTTGAAGTTTAATAATAATAAATAAATTAAAAAAAAAAAAAAGAAAGAAAAAGACTTTACAACATTTGCTTGCAATCGCAAGTACATATGTCAAATATATCACATGGAAAAAAACAAATTAAGCCTCTGAATCTCTCGTCTTTCCCATGTTGAGTCATGAGGCTGTCAGTCAGTCAGATAGATGGCCAGCAATTACTCTGAACACTGCTAAACAGCAGGCTTTGCATGAAGTGTGGGATGAGGCTACAGTTAATGACAATTCTACATTTCTTTGTATGTAACGCTCTACTTTTTCAAAATGCGATTATCTACATTGTTTCATTAAATCTTTAGGGGAAAAAAGAAAAAAAAAAAAAAAGAAGCAACTTACTATCCATTCAGATTTTATCCTGAGATTGAGGCAATTCACCCTCCACTTCTAATTCTCGCTCTCTTGATATTTCTACTAAATCTGTTCTTGAACCCCTCAAAGTCTCCCATGAGAACTGGAATTAATTTTTCCCAAACTCCTGTAAATGTTGATATTTTGACCTCCTCCCATGAATCACAAATGCTCTTAATGGCATTCAGAATGATAAATTCTTCCTAAGTTTTCAACTTATTTTGCCCAGATCCATCAGAAGAATCACTATCTGTGGCCTTACAAAATATAAGTCTTTTATAACAAGACTTGAAAGTTGAAATTACTCCTCAATCCATGGGCCACAGAATGAATGCTGTGTTGGCAGGCATGAAAACAACATGAATCTCTTTATACATCTCCATTAAGGCTCTTGAGTGACCGGGTGCATTGTCAATGAGCAATAATATTTGGAAAGAAATCTGTTTTTTTTGGCAGTAGATCTTCACTGTGGGCTTAAGATATTCAGTAAACCATGCTGTATACAGACATACTGTCATCCATGCTTCGTTGTTCCATTTATAGGGCACAGCAGATTTGGCATAATTCTTAAAGGCCATAGGATTTTCAAAATAATCAATGAGCATTGGCCTCAACTCACCAATTGTATTAGCTCCTAAAAAGACAGTCAGCTTGTCCTTTAAGCTTTTAAGCCAGGCAATGACTTATCTTCTCGAGCTATGAAAGTCCCAGATGGCATCTTCTTCCAATAAAAGGCTGTTTCATGTACATTGAAAATCTATTGCTTACTGTAGCCACCTTCCTCAATGATTTTAGTCAGATCTTGTGGATAACTTGCTGCAGCTTCTACATTAGCACTTACTGTTTCACCCTGCACTTTTCTGTTATGAAGACAGATTATTTCCTCAAACCTCATGAACCAATCTCTGCTAGCTTCAAACTTTTCTTCTGCAGCTTCTTCACCTCTCTCAGCCTTCACAGAATTGAAAATAGTTAGGGCCTTGCTGTGGATCAGCTTTTGGCTTCAGGGAAGGTCATGGCTGGTTTGATCTTCTATCCAGACTACTAAAACTTTCTCTGTATCATCAATAAAGTTGTTTCACTTTCTTATCATTTGTGTGGTACTCACTTCAAGAACTTTTCCTTTGCATTCACAGCTTGGCTAACTGTTTAGTGCAAGAGGCCTAGCTTTTGGCATGGCTTCCTCACTAAGCATAATCATTTCTGGTTTTTGATTTAAAGTGACAGACCTCTGACTCTTCCTTTCACTTAAACACTTGGATGTCACTGTAGGATTACTAAATGGCCTAATTTTAATATTGTCTTGTCTCATGGAATAGGGAGGCCCAAGGAGAGGTAGACAGAGAAACAGTCAGTGGAGCAGTCAGAACACACACAACATTTATCAATTAAGTTCACTGTTTTATACGTACATGGTTCACAGTGCTCAAAACCAAATACAATAGTAACATCAAAGATGACTGATCACAGATTATCATAACAGATGTAACAATAATGATGGAAACATTTGAAATAGTGTGAGAATTGCCAAAATGTGACACAGAGACCCCAAGTGAGCACATGCTGTTGGGAAAATGGTGCCAATAGACTTGCTGGACACAGGGTTGCCACAATCCTTCATTAGTAAAAAAAAAAAAATGCAGTTATCTGCGAAGTGCAATAATAAAATGAAGTATGCCTGTATCTGAATGTTTTTTGCTTCTTCATTTCTAAAATTACTTATTATTATTATTATTATTATTTCCACATAATACAAATAAACAAAAAAATCCAGAATGGCCAATGAACAAATGAAAAGATTTTCAACAACATGCATCAAGGAAAGGGAAGGTAAAATAACACTAAGATAATATTTTCCCCTTTTGGATGGGAAAATATAAAATTGAAGGAATCCAGCATTGGGGTAATTGACACTCTAACACATGGTTAATTGTGCAATCCCTTTTGTGCACATAAATTTTCATCCAGCAATTCTACTTTCTGGAATCTGTCTTACAGAAATACTTGTAAAACCATGCAATGATGTACATAATAATGACATATATGGAAATTCATGAAATTATGGTAGAGCTATATAATCACCCAACTTAAAAATAAAAGTAAATCTGTATTACAAATATGAAGGAATCCCCATAGTATTTTTTAATAAAAAAGAACAAATAGTAAAATAATGTTTACAGTATAATCTTTTCTTTACATGTACATATGCATTGTCCAATTAATTTAGCTGCCTACATAAAATTTTCTATTTACAGACAAATGTCTTAAATTTAATACCTCCAAAATTGAACTACTGATCTTTCCCTCAACACTGTTACCTATTTTACAGATTGGCACCTCTCTCCATTCACTAGCTCATTCAATAAACCATGGCATGAGGTGATGGAACTGTTAATTATCTTGATTATGAGAATCATTTCACAATGGACACATACATCAAAGCACTACATTGTATTCCATAAACATATACAATTTTTATTTGTCAGTTATTCCTCAATAAAGCTAGTGTTGGGGGAAGAAATCAGGAACATCTCCTCTTTCATATTCCCTATCTCCAATCCAATCCTAAACATGTTGCAAATGTGTCTACTCTTCACTATCTCCATTGTCATTACCCTTGTCTAAGTCTCCACCACATTTTACCTATTACAATAATCTCCTATCTGATTTCTTCTCTACTCTTGCAAATTTCTCACCTATTTTCACATCTGTTTTTAAAACACAATTTGGAGCACATCCCTTCAAGCTCACACACTCTAAGTGTGTGGCTTCCCTTTGCACTTAGAGAAAAATCTACACTTCTTGGCTTACACTATCCGCATAATTTCAACACAAATGACTTCTCTAATGACATTATTTTTATAACAGCAATAATAATATTGCCAAATATTATTATTTTCTTGTTTAGGTTTCAAAAAATGGTTTAAAAGATAGAACTGTTAGAAAATACTCTGAATATAGCTGTGGGTTTATCCCAGGATCTACAGTTTGAAAGTTATGTCTTGCCCCATCCTCTGGAATAGCATCCTTGTGGTTTCCCTGAGATTCTTGCCCCTCCAATCTATTCTCCAGACAGAATCAACAAAGGTCATCCTACATCAGTAATATATTCATGACATTCCTTTGCTTAAGAGTCTTCAATTGTCAATGCCAGCCTGACCTAGCCCCTATCCACCAGCTCTCCAACCTCAACTCATGCCATTGGTTCCTTGATTACTAAACTTCAGCCATGTGGCCTCTTCTCAGTTGCTCAGACACACCGAGCTCCTCCTTATCTTGGAGCATGGTATGTGCTTCTCTGCTTAAAATATTTGCCCTCTAGGCTTTATACGGCTGGCTTTTTCATATATTTTTGGTCTCATTTTAAAAGCCACTTTTTCAAAGAGGTCTTCATTGACCAGTTTTTCTCTCTTTGTAACCTACTCATTTCCTTAATATCACTTATCACAAGTGAAATAATTTACTTGTTTGTCCTCTGTCTTCTCAATATTCTGGAAGTTCTACGCAACACAGCAATAATAAAGGCATTGGTAGTGAGAACGCTGGGGCATGCCTGAGGAGTTAGAAAGACATTTTAGAATATAGCATTAAGTCCTGAATTTAAGGACATGTGTTAGGAGGGGAAATGAGGAAGGTCATTCCAGGTCAAGGAGACAACCGGTAAAGCTGGGGGAAAAAAAAAAAAGTGTGTAAGAAGATGTCAAATTCCAGAAAAATGCAAGAGGTATTTGGGGCCTAAGGAGGGAAGTAAGTAAGGGCTTACTGAGGCTAGAAAGGGACATTGGGGTTGGAAAGATAGGTAAGACCAGATGGTGAAAGACTAAGGAGGCTTTGATATTCCTTGAAGGCTGGGGAGCCACAGCAAGTTTAAAAAAAAAAGAGTGAAATTAAAGAAGTATGATATAGATGGAATAAAAGGAGGAAAGACAGAGATAACATTCTAAAAGACAAATGTGTAGTTCCATCTCTCCTCACTAATAAAATAAATATAGGCAGCCTAAACATGAGAGATAAAATAAGTATAATTTTTATTTAAAGTTGAATATATAAGAATATAAGACATGTAAACATTTAGTATAAATTCAAATACATTCTAAAGTTAAACTTTGATAAATAATGCAGTTTTGAGAATGCCAGCTAATTTTCCAAAGAAACCAGTGCCAACACTGTGTTAAGTAAAACTCAATGTAGTTAATAAGAGTAAGTGCAGAGCTATTTGCCCTAAATAATTAAAAAAAGTTTGAGGATTATAATCCATATATCACTCTGGTAAACTGTACATAGTAAGGTTGTTGGATTTATAGAAAAACAAACAATAACGTTTCAAGATACTAGTACATAAACAAGTCATTAGACTGAGAAACTTAACAACTTGCAAAATACATGAAAGTTAGTATTTTCCATTTAGAGATTCACCTAATCATCTCAAAAAAAATCATAGTAAATATGAAAAGGTCACTTTTTTTTTTTTTTCAAATCACAGAGTTTAGATGTGACCTGATTTGACCCCAAATTCCACTGGACATTCTGTTACAAAGTAATCAGAAATACACAATGTACTTGTTCAATTTGTTTGTACTATGTAAAATTGATTTTTTTCTTTAATACTAAAATTTGGTCCATCTGTTGGGAAAACAGAAAATGTTCTAAATATATACAAAGACTGGAAATGCTCCATTCCACTGGCTGTATCCTGTGGTATATGCATTTTCATCAGTATGTTTGTCTTGCAGACAAAATGAATATCAGATGGTGGTTTTGAAAAAGGGCAGACCTAACATGAGGTGATTAGTTTCAAAAACAGATTTTTATTCTTGATAAATTATTACCAAATACAATCATCTGTTGATTGAGGATATAAAACAAATTGGTCATACTACAACCTACAGGTTAAATGAAAAACGGAAATAATAAGTTTATTTAACATGGTCTTGCATTAGGTTCCCAGCAGTGCAAATCTAAGGCAAATAATTAGATTTCCAATTTAAAGGTATACATTTGTTAAGCCAGACGTTTCCTGAGGTCATCTATTTCTCTGTTGGCTAGTTTCACTGCGCTGGCAATGTATTTAGGACATTTTCACTTAGAACTCTGTATTCCTACACCTTATATATTACCCTGTTCAAAGCCAGTATTATAGTTTGATTCAGGGAAAATACATAGTGGGTAAAGGGCTGATTGTGATGACTCCTGGATGCAAATAGGGTTCCACTACATTGTCATATAGATGTAATGACTAATGACTAATGACTTTGAAAAAGAAAATCCTAGGGCCGGCAGGAGTGGGGAGTGGGTAGAACTTACCAAGAGACCACTGCCAAACCAAACAAAGGACAACCTTTTACATCAAGTAAACAGGACAACAAATAGCACACTTAACTTCTTAAACATCCACTTTTCTTTTTCTCAGGGCAACCTCTTCATTTTATGATGAAAAATAAAAAGTTAAAGGACAATTGCTTTGATCAATAGTATATTCTATTTTTACGAAACATAGACCCCTACCCTCCTCTTCCCCTCTTCTATTTCTTTAGTAATTTACAACTCTGCTATGTAATGTCTCTCCAGGGAGCAAAGAATCCCATTACAGATGATTCCTCTGTGCAGACTTCAGCTCTGTAAATCAACAGGCTGAGCTCTCGAACAGATTTTAAATTCCTGCTTGAGTTAGTTTGGTTCTACTTGTAAATTGGTCCGAAAGCTGGGGGCAGGGGAGGAAGGAGAGTTTGGCATCAGAATAAGTTTCAGGAAAAGAGTTTATAACACAATTTGTGTTTTTGTTGTCTTCCCCAGTAACTACTGTGCATTGAGGTAGAAGAGGGGAATTCTGGAAATAGCAGAGATTGAAAGAAGTATATACAAAGGAGATTCTCACCATAGGAGAACATTTGCAGATGATTTTAACAAGCCCAAAAAAGTGTATCAGAAACATAAACCGTACTAACGCCTCCTTGGAGATAAGATATTTAAATGGTCTACAGTATCTTGAAAAAGTAAACTTGTATAACAAAGGTGTGCAGGGGGCATTATTTATAAAATAAGCCTCTGAGAATTAGTTGCCTCATAGGGATTTATTTTCCTATGAGGATTTATATGCCTTTATTACTCAAAAAATGAAAAGTCCTCTAGAAATCCATTGATGACATACATGAAATTTGAGAGACTGCCATTATTTTTTGTATACTACATCTTGTAAAACTAAGATGTAGAGCATAACTAATTATATAAAAAGTTAATTTGTAATAATAATTTTACACATATTATACTAACACAGATACATTAGGAAACAGACTTTCATATTTCCATTAAAAATCCAACATAGTATGGTTTTCAATGTTTCACAATAAAAAAGAAAACACTATGTTCAAGTTGAGCTGTTACTGAAATAGAACAATAGTGAGAATAGGGACAGAGATAGCAACTCTATATCCCCAACTCAATTGTTTCTGAAAGTCAATTCCATATGAAATCCAGTCACTTGGAGTTAACAAACTACTCTTTTATTGTTATTATCAATGTATGAGATGTCTCTTTCAACAACCTCTTAGCAAAGTTCTTCCCAATCATCATCCTAGTATGAAGTCTCATCAGTTCAATCCTAGATCACCATATTTTATTTTGTCTATGCGTTTTGCTTTGAGTTTTTCCCAGCTCTTCGGCCTGTGTGCAGATTAATCCTCCTAAAATATTACCCTAATCATTAATTAATGAAGTCTGGAATGTAAAATACTTGCATTTACTCCGTTCTGTGGTCTCAGGGAACAACCTTTGACTATGCCCAAATTTTCTGAAAACTAATATTGTTGTTGGTAAAGGCGTGAGAGAATGAACGAACTAGGACAAATCATTTCTACCACACAATCTACTCCAAGCAAGCACATCGAATTGTGAGACAACATTTCCCTTTTAGTGTAAAAACAATAGCGTATAATTATTTAACTGAAGGAAGTTTTAGGAGATAACCTAAGAAAACTCTTGATGCAGACATGACCATCCATTTCAGGTAATTTCCCATAGGGTCCATTGCCTTCTGCAGGCTGTCAACACAACACAAAACTCAAATTTTGCCTCTGATCACTGTGATTACCTTACAGGCTGAACACATCTCTAGGACAGCTTGGCTCCTCCAGTCATAAGCTGAGTGACATTCTATAACCATCTTTGCTGTAACTGGTTTTCTGGAAAGGATCTCGCTGTCAATCTTTACTCCAAAAGTGTTCCCAAAGTCAGTCTTTTCCCTAGTATAGATTATTAGGCAGGGACTCCTCTGTGCTGCCAGGAAACTTCAGACTAAACTTTCTAAAATGCAAGAAAAAGCCTTAGGGCACAATTGGGCACCCATTTGCTGCTCTAAGAATGGTGTGTTTGTTTGAAATTGGTGCTCCATTGCTAAAGTTCAAGAGGAACTTAAAAAAAAAAAATCAGTGTTTGAAAGATCCAATTTCCTTGTACTTTTGGTCAAGAGTTCATAGCTACTTCTGTTAGAAAGAGCATTAACTTTCCTTAGCAAAAGCAAAAAAAAAAAAAAAAAATTTAAGACCAGAAAAGGAATTCATTTCTCCATCTATTGATTTATCAATAACTGTCTTCTAAAGCCATCTTTGCCTTTGTATCCAAGAGCCTCATTCCCTACTTATTTGGCATTTACAATCTGAAGTGCAAATAATAAATAATGAACTCCAGAACACCCTTCCAAACATTCTTTGCTCCTACTTAGGCTTACTTCAAATAATACTTCCTTGACTTCTGATTAACAATTCTCTTATGTGTGCTCTCACCGAACACTGTCTCCCCACCACCATCTGCCTCTCCCCTGCACCGAGAATGGAGCACTTACCACTTTCTATTACAGTGGGTGCATGAGTTTGTTTCCAGCTCATCCTCTGAGCTCCCAAGAGACAAAGGATCATGTTTTATTCACCTTTGAATTTCAAACTGCAGCATAGTATTTAACATATACTAGGTGTTCCATAAATTGATTTCCTGAATTGAACTGGACTGACAAATTGCAATTCAGGACATGTCAATTACTGGCTAAGGCCAGGCCTCCACAGAGGACAGCAGTGAAGTGAAGTAATTATCCAGATCACTGAGGGGAAAAAAATGCTAATTTGGACAAAATGAGTAAGCAAAATTTTGCCTAACTGAACTAATCCATCATTTCATTGCAATGCATAGCTTTCCTAATGGAAATTTGACCTCTGTGGGGCAGTCCTATTCTCTCCTTGCATTGTGTTATAACTGAGACACCTGTTTAATACTGATGCTGAACATACCCTACACCTCTTACACATAGGACAAAAATTGCATCCTAATCCTTGTCAACCGTCTAATGGGAGTGTCACTGATTCCAAGTAGGGTCAACAGAGGGCAGTGTATTGATGGTTCTATGAAACCCCTGATTGGACCCACATTTTAAAGAGCACACCACACTAATAGAGTGAGTCACTGGAATCTTCTTTATATACTAAAGTCAGCAGGTTGCAAAACTAAATTCAATTTTTAGCACATGGTTTCTCCACATGAAGTCTGCATAGTCCTATACACAAAAAGTAAGGTGGATCTCTCAATACATTTACCCTTTGGGAGGAAGATAAATCCTTACTGGATTTTAATGATCAATAGAGGAAGAAGATAATATTGCTTTAAAAAAAGAAAAAACAGATCAACAGCTTTATTATTTATAGTGAACATATTTGTTGGCATCTTTCCTTTTCTGGCTCACTTGTACTTGGTCTAAGTAGGAAAAACAAATTACTCAAACAACAAAGCAACAGATTAGAATTTTAAATAATTGGCTTTTAATCCTTTGTCATGCTGTGATCCCATAATTAATTTCCTTATTTATACATATCTAGCTTCAGAAATGGAGAAAAAAGGTTTCTATTGCTTCATAACAAAGTGCAATATTTAGAAAATACTTTCCATCTGTTAATTTAAATCTTTCAACTTATAAACAATGACTTAGTTGCAAATAACTAAAAATGATACATGTAATATTCAGTATTAACACTGTCTAAAATTTGTTATTCTGTACAGGCTTCAAAGTAGGGGACAAGTATCTTTTTTAAAAAAATAGTGACAGGCAAGCAAAATATTTAATGACAACTTACAATCAGACAGAGTTAGAGCTACACTACTGTAGCCAGAATAAAGAAGTAGGAAAGAATGTGGAAATTGGAGAAATCTAAGTTTGAGTCTGAGTTTCACCAGTTATGAATTCTGTGACATTGAGCAAGTCACTGAAACGTTCTTAATCTTACTTTGCTCATTTCTAAAATAGAAATAATAGCTCCACCCTTATCTAATCCTGGGATTGTTTTGAGAAGAACATGAGATAACATAAATGAAAGAATTCTGGGAACTATACAGTAATACACAATGCAAAGACATTATTATTGTTATCTTGGCATGCGCCTATTGATGGTAATGACAGAAGCAAGGGTCTGATGTTTGCCATTAGATGTGTCGCTAACGCTCTGCTGTTAATAAATGTAATTATCATAATTACAAATTAATTTGTGTTCAGATTCAGTTACTTGCAAGACTGAAATGTTTGTTTTCACACCAAGTGAACAACTTATACCAATTTAAATAGAAAATATAAACAAACATATATACTACAAAGCTGTGCCACAAAAAGACTTTAGTGCACATTCCTTCAAAGTAAAAGAGTTCTTTTCTCATCTGACTTCCTAGTCATTCGTGTAGGACAAACCTGTTATCAAATGTCAATCATATCTTATTAAATTGACTGTGAAAAGTGTAAACTTCAGAAATAGATATTTTTCAGCCATGGGATTCCTTGAGTTCCTTGCTGGAGATGCAATTTAGCAATGCCTGTTCAGGAGTTTTGTTTTGTTTTGTTTTGTTTTTCTTAAAAGAAAAGATAAAGTGATTAGTGCATAAATTCAAATTGGTATAGATAAAACCAGCTGGTAAATTTCAGAACCTATAGCAAAAGGAATAAGCCCTAGACCAGGCGTGCACTTATTTATACTTTACGATGGGAGTCAAGAGCTAACCCAGATATAATCCACTATGTTTTATGTAACAGGAAAGCACCCAGAAGATACTAGTCATCTTCCTATAAGACAAGACTTCCTAAATAAGGAAGCAATCTTCAACTAGCTTTCCCTTTTGTGAACTGCTAACATACAGGATGCAGTTTTAGCTTCAAGCCATAGCTCTTTGTAAAGATTCTGTCATACCACCAGAAATAATTTTTGTTTTTCTACATATCATTAGTTCTCAATTATTTTCGATAAGACTCTTTTCCCACACTATTGTAAGTTGGCTAGACAAGGTAGAGACATCACCATAGTTCTCTGGGTTTTCTAAAAATGATTATTCTCCAATAAAGGTATTTATGGAGATTCTTGGCCAGGCTGGTAATTTCCCAAATGTCTTTCTTACTGGCAACAAAACCTCCAAATTAGCTTATTATTAAAAAATAGGTGCCAAAAGGAACTCCTTGTCGCCACCAACTGTAAATTCCACATATTTTTGCATCTAAACAATGAGATTAGATCAACTATGTAGCTTATACCCCAACCCAAACCAGCGTCCAAAGTAAAACTATTTTGTGAAATATTGTGGTATTATGTGAAGGAAAATAAAGTGTACCATACTCAAAAACACTTATGAATTAAACATGTCTTTTCTGTTTAATTTATCAGAGCTGCAAAATGCTATTATGTATTGTGACCATCTAAAAAAGTATTTACAAAATTTATTTGACCATGAAACTCTCATTCAGGGGACGCTAAAAACCTGGAAGAGATGCAGTTAAGAAGTGCTGGCCTATGATATGGCAAAAACATGTCAAAGAGATTGTTATTTAAATAATAGTTGTCTTGTGTGTGGCTAATTCCACTTATGCCAATCCATGTGGCCACAGAGAACCTACTGTCTTGCCAGGCTCTATTTATTTAAAGACTACATACAGACTGCTTTGAGAGGAGAAAAAACGGTGCTAACAATTCTAAGAATTTTTTTCTTCCCCAAGTAACAGCAATCTTAGGAAATTGTTTAAGCTACCTTCTCCATGAAGTCACAAGGTCCCAATATTGTCTCACCTTATTTTCATTGACGACGTGTTTATGGAATTACAAGAGCCAGGTTACAAACAACAAAATACTGGTGCAATCTCATTTCTACTAATTCTGGGGGAACTGGATTCACAATTTAAATGAGAATATACTATAGCATGTCAGAGACTTTCCTAGGGATAATGAGTTGAAAGCTAATACATCTGTGTTTAGCTACTCCGTAAATCATATTTGAATTCAAATTTCCTATCTGTGTCTCTGATATTCATTTTCCCAGTTTCCAAGATGGTTGAGTGATGATAGAGCTGATGACAACTGTTAGATGACTGTTTCTGCTACTATAGAAACTCAAATCAGGTATTGACCTCAGAAGACTATTCTTATAATCAGAATACTGATGATGAGCTTTGAGGTTTTTGTTTTTGTATTTTTTAAGGGCAGTGGGAAGGACCGAGATTTTATCTCTTTGCGGAAGTTCCTCTTTTCCCTGAGCTGAAGTGGAGGCTCCCACAATACTACAGTAGCTTCGGAGTGTGCTCAGCGGCTGTGGCAGCTCAACCATGCAATTTTATAGCAGGCAGCAAACAAGGCAGAGAATTCAGGGTTAAAAACTCAAGTGAAGTTTTGTCTTCTACAGTAATGAAAGCTGACTAAAAGAGTAAATCAAATGGATCTCCTAACAAAATGAAAACAGCTGTTTGGCCTGGCTTGGTCTCTGATTTAGGTTAAGTAATTATTGCTCTAGTGTGGTTCAAGGTTGCTCTGTATTAGTGAAATAAGATATCACATGAAAATCATCCAACTTTTTAATTTACTGTAGCATCAGAAATTCCACTGTATAAAAACTCCAGAAACGTAATCTTCTAAAAACTTTACCTATAAACCTTTTCAAATACCAATTGATTCAATCTTCCAAGACATAATTACATGATACACAATTACATTATAGTAATAATCTTTAGTATATAAACTAAGAAAATATTTTAATATTTTAAATTTAAAATACTAAATTTTTTCAAATTTTACTGACGTGATATATCTGAATTCTTAAATGACTGTAAATATTTTTTGTAAGGAGACGTGTGTATAAACAGCAAACAATGAAAAGCTACTTTCTGAACCCCCCAAAAAGCCTACATTTATAGTGTAAATCTTTTTTAAAAATTCAACATTGGTATACCAATAGATTTCACTATACCAATAGTGGTTGAGAAGAAAAAAAATTATAATGAAAAAGCACAGCAAAGCAATAGTATTAGGGAAGAAGTTTCTGTATTTAACACTAGTCAGTAAAATTATTCATGTCACTTCAAATTCTACTTCTTATTTGCTTTTCATTCTTCTATCACCATCATTAGTGTCACTTCTCTCTTATTTAAGCACTTTATTTCGCTTGAGTTTGCCTATTATAACAAAGGACAAATCAAGGGTAGGTTGGTGATAGTATCTTTTTATTGATGTTCCAGTAATTATTTTTAAATAATAAAAATCTAAAAATATTACCTGATGCAAGACACTGAATTCCTGAAAAAAACAAAGACTGAAGGTTTTGGTTGCCTTCTCTGGCTGTTAACCACCATTACATCACTGGATGGATGCTTAAATGTATGAATAAAGAATAACATTAAAGTATTTTCAAACAACAAATATTTAAATTATAGGATAACGTTTCTTCAACAGTGACATCTTTAGAGGATTTTCATGCACTTGGGCACATTCAACTCAGTTCCCAACAAAAGAGAGTGACAGAGAGAGAACATTACATCAGAAAATTAATATTTTGAAGAAAATTACTTAAGTGGTTTAAAGCCCAGGGAAAAGTCTCAGATGTTCTTGTTATAGCTATTATTGTTGGACACAAAACACGACATATTTACCTTTCCAGTGGGATATAGTTTTGTAGGTTTCCTAAGTCTAAATAGCATTTCTCACTAGTTGCTGCCAATTATTCTAACTAGTACTTGCCAGCACATCAGAATAACAGAAACAACAGAGTTAAATGTTTTATTTCTCCAATGTGTTTCCACATTATGATCTTTCTTTGGGGTCAATGTTCCTTAGATAGATGGCTATATCATATTTGGAGTTTCTATTCAGATATCATCTTACGGAACTAGATCAACAATGCACAATTTGCCTAAGGATTGGAGAGGAACTCAATGACAAGCAATATTTAAAAGGAAGGTTTAATTTTTTTCCTTTCAGATAGTTAATGTAAATTCTACTAACTGAGATGTTAAAAAATGATAGGGCACATGAAGCCAGTCTACATTCTTAGCCGTCTGCAATCCGAGGAGGGTTAAAGAGGAATGGTCCTACCCCTTTGCACAGTCCATTTTTTTTCCCAAGAAATACAAAGTCTGCTGTTGTTACTGCATAAGTCTTTGTAAATAGGCAAATGTAATTAACTTAATTTTATAAAGCAAGCTGGGCATACTCAGTGCCACTTAAAGAGTGCATCTTTAATTTCTGAGTCAAAATATAAGGTCAAACTCTACTCAGTTTTCAGTAGCCATGTTTCCACTAGTAGTGTTAGCACAGTACTTACAGACAAAATCCCTCTGCTGAAAAGAGGGGATCCCTCCCTGGAAGTCACTTGTCTTACTCTGAAATATAGTTGGCCTTTCAGCAAGATGGGGAGTAGGGGCACCAACAGCCCCACACAGATGAAAACTGGCATATAGCTTTTGACTCCCCCAAAACTTAACTACTAATAGACTACTTTTTTTTTTTTTTTTTTTTTTTTTTGAGACAGATCCTCACTCTGTCACCCAGGCTGCAGTGAAATGGCAGGATCTCGGCTCACTGCAACCTCTGCCTTCCAGGTTCCAGTGATTTTCCTGCCTCAGCCTCCCAAGTAGCTGAGATTACAAGCATGTGCCACCACATTCGCTATTTTTGTTTTTTATTTTTAGTACAGACGAGATTTCACTATGTTGGCCAGGCTGGTCTCAAACTCCTGACCTCAAGCAATCTGCCTGCCTTGGCTTCCCAAAGTGATGGGATTACAGGCATGAGCCACTGCACCTGGCCTAATAGCCTACTCTTGACTTGAAGCCTTACCAATAACACGAACAGTTGACTAACATATTTTGTATATGTATTATGTAAAGAAAAGAAAATCTTTTTTAGGAAAATCATAAGAAAGAGAAAATATATTTACTTTTCATTAAGTGGAAGTAGATCATCATAAAGGTTTTTATCTTCGTCATATTTACGTTGAATAGACTGAGGAGGAAGAGGAAGAGGGGTTGGTCTTGCTGTCTCTGGGGTGGCAGGAGGCAAAAGAAAATCCACACAGAAGTAGACCTGATCAATTGAAACCCGTGTCGTTTGAAGGTCAACTGTACTTCTTTTGAGTCCCTGATCTCTCTTTAGCTCTCGGTTACTCATGATATTCCTCCACCTGGGTTATCACTGCTTGAATAATTTTTTAGTTGCCACATCTTCATGAGTGCCAGCTTGGGAACAAATGTTTTCTGAATCTACACTGAAAAAGTCTTGCACCATGTACATACTTTCCATTTTTTCTGGATTAGCCTCTTAAGATATTATATACCTTATTAGTTCCTTCCTTCTGACAGAATTCCCAGGGCAAATCTAGTAGAATCTAAGAAATGAATATCAGTGATGGATTTTTTGGTTTAAAAGATTATATTTGTGACCTAGTGTTCAGCTTCAGAAAGAACACACTATAAAAACCGAGGGCCGCATATCATCAGTTTGTATTCATTGGTAAGTGTTCCTAAAATCACAGAAACCCCTAGTTGATCAGGTTGAATAGAGGTTACAGTCCTGGATTTTCTGAGTTTACTCAAGGGTCTCTAAATTGTAGCAATCAATTGGCACCAGGTGGCCCAAGGAATCAACCCTCCCAAGGATGCTTTTCTACCTCCTTTGTTTCCTTTATCATTTACTTTTACCCTGAGATTGTGCAGGAAACAGGAATTTCCAAAGACTGGCATTTCAAGGGGATATGGAATTTCCAAAGATTGGCAATCTTCAAGCCACTCCTTTGCCTTCTACCCCATTTTCCTCAGAACTCTAAAACAGAGCAATTTCCAACAGCCTACAGCCTTTCAAGGCAGCAAGCCCTTCTGTACATGCTTACTAAAGAATGGCATGAAATGTTGTACAGAGACAAGATGAGATAACAGGCTATCCTGAGGAATATTTGCACTTAAAAGTTGAACAGTGTTCAACAGTGTTCAAACAATCACACAGTTTACACCTTGCAGTCAACCATTTCAAAGCATATGTTCCATTCATTTCTCCTTTTCCTCTTAAATCCTTTCATGAAAAAAATTTTTTAAAAAGAATATTTGGCTCAAAGCAACAAAGTAAATCTTCAAGTTATTTTCCTAAATACTATTTTCATGTTAGGTTTTTAAAATTTAGAATATAAAATGTAGCTTATCATACAAACACCTAAAATAAAACTTCAGTAGAAGACCTTGCACAGCTCTTTAGGGAACTATTTGTTCCACACTAACTTACAGGTTACTTTATATCACAGGTATTTCTTTACTTGATGTTGGCAGAGATGTGAGACAATTTCTCAGCTTTCACATCCTATGAATACTGGTAACCATATCGAAAGCTAGGGTGTTCACTAGATTAAGTTCAGCCATAAATTTAATCTATCACTCCTACTTTCAAATTATAGGATTCTTGAACTGGAAAGGACCTTAGAAACTATCATTCCACAGCCATCATTTTACATATGAGGCTATCGAGGCCCTAAAAGATGAAAGGACTCACCCAAGGTCACACAACGAGTTGGGAGATGAGCCCAGACTGGCTCTTTCTTCTTCTTTGGGAAGTAATGGTAAAACAACCACATTTTAAAAGAGATTTAATCTCACACTGTACGTAGAAAAGACAAAGATGGGCTCCTTAATTCCCAGTTGCTAAAATTAAACATTTCAGTCCTCTCCTCTGTAGCACTTTTAAGCAATACCAAACTCAGTCACAGCGTTTGCTCATTCCCATTCAAGATTCCTATTTCTTTTATTGTAGGCTTTCCTCATCATTTTTCCCATATAGCTATCTGCATGTTATATTTGAAGAAATTAAAGTACTCCAGAAAATATGACATATAAATCACAAGGATTATTTTTATGTGATAAGATATTTAAACAAAGTTTTCTGAGTTCCTAAAATAAGCGCTTAGGCCATAATTAAAAATGAATCCAGGCTGGGCGTAGTGGCTCACACCTGTAATCCCAGCACTCTGGGAGGCCGAGGCAGGTGGATCATGAGATCAGGAGATCAAGACCATCCTGGCTAACACGGTGAAACCCTGTCTCTCCTAAAAAAAATAAATAAATACAAAAAATTAGCCAGGCATGGTGGTGTGTCCCTGTAGTCCCAGCTACTCAGGAGGCTGAGGCAGGAGAATGGCGTGAACCCGGGAGGTGGAGCTTGCAGTGAGCCAAGATCATGCCACTGCACTCCACCCTGTGCTACAGAGCAAGACGCTGTCTCAAAAAAAAAAAAAAAAAAAAAAAAAGAATCCACAGGTGGCTGAGGCACAAGAATTGCTTGAACCCAGGAGGCGAAGGTTGCAGTGAGGCAAGATCATGCCCCTGCACTCCAGCCTGGGCAACAGAGTAAGACACTGTCTCAAAAAAAAAAAAAAGAATCCACTCATTGCTTTAAAATACTTCAGAAAGAAAGAAAAAGAAAAAGATAGGAGAACAGATGAAACAAGATGGGGAAATTTGTAACTGTCATTATAATTTGATTATAATTGCTCTAAAATTATAACTGCCAATGGATATGTGGAGTTTACTATACTATTCAGGAAAATGTAGCATTTTTCCTAATAAAATGTTTTTTAAATTACCAAACTGCATACTGCCCTTTGGGAGAAAAACAGTCCCTAAATTTCAGTGTACACAAGCAGACTGTTACAATGAAGAGTAAACAGGTAAAGGAGATTTCAACTAAAGTTTTCCATCTTTTTTTAAAAAAATTCTTATTAAAAAAGAACACATCACATGAAATTTAGTAACTTAGCCATTTCTAAGTGTACTGCTCAGTAGTGTTAAGTAGATTCACATTGTTGTGCCATATATCTACAGAACCTTTTCATCTTACAAAACTAACACTCTATACCCATTAAACAACAGCTCTCCATTTCCTACTCCAGCCCCTGGCAACCACCATTCTACTTTCTTTCTATGAATTTTACTACTTTAGATACCTCGTAAAAGTGGAATCACACTGTTTGTCTTTTTGTGACTAGCATATTTCACCTAGCATAATGTCCTCAAGGTTAATCCATGCTGTAGCATGTGACAGGATTTTAATCCTTTTAAAGGCCGAATAACATTCCATCCTATGTATATACTATATTTTTTAAATTTGTTCATTAGTTGATGGACATTTGGGTTACTTTTACCTGAAAATCTTCGTCATAACATAATATTTTTGGAGGAAACTGAAGTATAAGGTGCTGTAAGAAAAATTCAGCTAAGCAGCAATGATAAAGAATGGATATGCAGTAACTGGAACAAAGCCCATCCATCAGCTGTTATCAGCTTGCTATCCATCACTCCAGGGCCTAGACGAAACTGAGCACACCTAATGAAAACCAGTCTATGGGTCCATAAGAGACTAAATGTGCTTTTTATCTACTTTTGTTTTCTAATCCTCCTTTATTTTAGTATTCCTTTTTGATGGAGCTATTCAAAGGACATTGATGGATATGAATATATTTTTATTCCCTTAGTCTAGGGATATGGCGGTAAGAGATGTAGCTTGACTGGGAAGAAGGTACATCAATGGTTGAGGATTAGGAAAGTGCCAAATTATTCAGATTTTTAAAATTTTGATTAATAAAAATAACATTTACATCTCAAATTTGTAAAAGGAACTTGGTGTTACAGGTATTCCATGGTTTATTTTGGTGATGGATTTGATAAACCATTTGATTTCCAAGAAGGTGAACACTTGTGTTCCATTTAGCAACTTGGAATAAGTTTCCCAAATGGCACTACGATATTCTGGGATTCTGGGGAGATTACTATTTCCCCCCCCCCCCCACTTTTTTTGTTTTTTGTTTTTTGTTTTTTGAGATGGAGTCTCACTTTGTCATCCAGGCTGGAGTGCAGTGGCACAATCTTGGCCCACTGCGACCTCTGACTCCCGGGTTCAAGCAATTCTCCTGCCTCAGCTTCCTAAGTAGCTGGGACTACAGGTGCCTGCCACCACTCCCAGCTAATTTTTTGTATTTTTAGTAGACACAGGGTTTCACCATGTTGGCCAGGCTGGTCTCGAATTCCTGGACTTCAAGTGATCCACTCGCCTCAGCCTCCCAAAGTGCTAGGATTACAGGCATGAGCCACCACGCTCAGCCTATTTTATAATTTATTAGAGAGAATAAATCCACTATAAAGGATGAAGCTCTTTGGATGATCGTTCTCCGTCTGATCCTAAGTGAGATAAAGTCCATCCAAGATCACTTGGGCACTGAGAAACCTCTGCCATCTTATCTGGATCCACTTTTGTACTTTGTATTTTGCCTCTGGTTCACTTTCTCAGTTCCCACTACCTCTCCAAAGGATCACCAATCCCCTGGGCTCATTAAATTTCTGACTTGGATTATGTGGAGTGATTAATGGCAGTGGGCCTGGTATATGTGGAGGTCAGCGTGCTGAGCATCCTGCATGTCAGCGACAAAGACACCCGCGTGCATCCACCAACTCACTTTTCGCCTCCACAGCCATAATTTATTCATCCCAGAGTACACTCAACCATCTGCTATTTATTTTGTTTTCTTTAAGCATTATTTCCTTCGATTTGCTAAGCCAGGGCACAGGTGAAAAGTGGTAAGAAGCAAAGCGGAGCTGTTGTTGATGGACACAGGAGGGGTGAGTTGAGTTCCCCATGAGGAAGAGCATTCAGCTCCACAGAAAGGGCCTAACTGTATTGTTGAATACTTAAATCCCTGCCTAATAGGAGCATTTGGGCCAGGCCCAATCATAACTAGCTAAGGCTAGACTCCTGGGGTGAGGAGTGTAAAGCTGGGGAATTTTAAGCATCCTTAATAGTAGCCCTGTAATAAACGGATGCTCTGAATCTTTGCTAGAGTCTGCACAAGACTGGGCTATAAATTTTACATTTGGCGAAGTGACTCATAAAGAAACACCCACCTGATTTCAGACATGCATTTTGGCAGTCAGGGCACTTGCTAAATTAGCTATGGTTCTATTTTTAGCTGCTTTCCTTCTCTGCCTAAAATACAATGATTCTATCTGGACAGTACAGTTTTACAACTCCGTCTTCTAGTGCTGCTTAGTAGTCTGTCTTTTGGACTGGGAAACACCAGAGTTTGCTTCCTTTTTAAGTGTCCAAAACATTGGAACACACTTGATTATTATCATTTTTAATCTGTAAGGTTCTGGCCCTGTGAGTTGTTTTCTTCACGAGAGTAGCTATAATAAATGGATTATCAAAATGCATTTGAGCTAACAATCCCTGTTATTACAGAGTGATAAAAATATAAAACCACTTTTTCATCAGGAAGAGTTGAAGTGTCTCTTGTCTGGGGAGGTCCAGTGTTGATTTGAGGAACTTGGGTCAACCTGGTATTTGACCTTTGGCAGGAGGCTGCCCTGGGTCTTATATTCTCAACAAACTGGGCCCAAGACAATAGCATGCTTTATAGCCCAGAGCCCGATCACTGTGTTTCTCCAAGGAAGACCTCAAGCTGAAAAGCCAACATGCCTGACAACCACCGTCAAGGTACCAAGGGCATAAGCACTAGACATTGGAAAACAAATGGAAAAGCACACACAGCTACATCTGGAATCCTAATGGGCCGCCAATGGTTCCCAGCTAAAGGAAGAATTACCCATGTTATTTTATCATCCCTTGCGCTAACTTTGCTGTTTATGTACAGCAATAAATGATTTTTTAAAAACATATTTGGGTCATTATGTCATATACCACCAGCAAGTAAGGTTGTTTTATTGTGCTTGGAGTCAAAATACACTGCTATACCCAGATGTACGGGAAGTTTAAAATCTCTTGTCCTTCTGTATTCATTTCTCTTGGACAAATGAGTTAAGTTTTTAAAAGGAAAATTGAGAATTTTTATGGCTTTTACTCCCACCTCGCCAGTAAAATTTGCACCAGTATTTTTCTACCCAGCAAAGGTGCCTGGCCAATGATAACACTAAATACAAATGCAGAAAGCCAAACATCTTCCAACCAACAGGAAATGCCAAAGATTTTTTTTTTTTTTTGCGGGGGGAACACTTTTAGCAAGTTGGATTCTTCTGCCAAGGCTGTGCTATAATCAAAAAGTAACTGCAGATGAAGAATATGAAGTGAAACCTGGAGGTTCAAGCCAATTCTTCCCATACCATGATAGGTGAATTTCTACCTTTATTTCTGCTTGCTGCAAGCAGTTTTAAATTTCACCTGCTCTATTAAGCCTTTTATCACACACACTAAAACTTAGCACAAAATGTTATATTTTCTGAGTTAAAAAAAAATTCCTGGCTGGGTGTGGTGTTTACACCTAAAATCCTAGCACTTTGGGAGGCTGAGACAAGGTAGTTTGAGTCCGGGAGTTTGAGACCAGCCTGGGCAACATAGGGAAGACCTGTCTCTATTAAAATTTAAAGATAAATAAATAAAAATTCCAAAATGCCTGACCCTTTATCATAATGTGTCATTTTGCATGTTCTACAATCAATAGATATGGTTTCTTTTTCTACCCATTCCCCACAATTTCCAAAATTTCAAAGTTCAATTCACCCCAATCTGCTAAATCTTCTTCCATTCCATTATGAATAAGGGGAAGTGGTTTCTCAACATGAACAAAGTGAAGGACTACATACATCAGGGGAGAAGAAAGGCTGAGAAAAGCAGATGTTCAGATGTGGATCATGACCAACCCATCAGCTACCCAGAGAATCAGTCCTTGTGTGAGTGTTTGGTTTCTGAAGCGGAGGATGCTGGCTTTCCTGTTTACTTAGCTAGCCCTGTCACTGGATTACAGGTGGCCTGGAAAGAAGATTTAGGAAATGTTTTCTCTCTTCATAAATGAACATCGAATTATTTTACAATGTGCCCTGGTACGCGCATCATGACAGGTTGGAGGCCAAACACAATCTCAAATAAAGCAGAGGCTGGGGTGGGTATGGGGGGACCCTGATTGTGAGTCAGGAAGAGAAGGAGCTGTTTCCAAGTTATTGTCAAATTTTCACACAATTTACTAAGAGATGAGTCATTGTACTCATTAACCTGGCACACACTCCACTCCAAATCCCCTTCCTTGGCAGAATTTCTAAAGTTTTGGTTATTCTTGCATTGCAGCTGACTTTCATCTTTTCAGGGGATCCTCTTCAGTATCCACTATTGAGTTTCCTGGAAGCATCACCATGATTCTTACTTTTGTTATTAATGATCAGTCTTTTAAAAAAGGCATCCTTTCGACTTGATTCTGAGTTTCACCCAAATCCTCTACACAAGAAAAGCCAAACATCACCAGGGTTGATTTCGTATGGAAGAAGCCATTACTTGAAATGTATCAGTTGAGTTTAGAATTCCTCCCTTATTCTCTCTTTCTTTTTCATGCTATTTATAGTCATTGTTTTCTTTTATCCTATTTAAAAAAATTTTTCACCAAATTTCAATGGTGAATTTGGTGATTTCTCCCCTTTTTTCTTGCTTATGTTCTGACCCTGCCCTCCCTGACACATTTCAGTGGTATCTTATTCTCGACATCTTTCACATTTGAGGAGCATTTTACTCTCTTGCTTGTACCTCTACATTCCCCAGCCCAGAAGTCTTCACAGATCATTGATGTCAAATCATGTCCTTCCTTCTTCAGAATGCTGCCAGGAATCATCTCCCAAACTAAACCCATATGGCTCTACTCAACCAGAATCATTTCAACAATCCTGTTTGCACATTGACGGGAGAAATCGCTTGGGAAAATGGTTCTGTATTCTGCAGATGTTTATATTTTTCTGAAGATTCCCTTGCTTCTGTTCTTTTGTTCTTTCCTTTGCATTTTTCCCTTATTTAAACTTAAAGCTCCCTGTGGGTATGGAATAATTTTATACCCAAATACTTTTTGTGTGTTTCTAAAGTTCTCAGTTCAGCGCTTATTGTGCTACATGGAGAAGGATCAAGAAAAATGACCACCTTATTGAAGTGAAGTCTGAAATTGCTTTTCTGGCTGCCATGCCCTTTGATGTAGGGTGGCTAAACATATCTTAAATGACACTCATTGTCCTTTGTTCTTATCTACGCATACTGGTTACCTCCATAGGGCTCAGAGTTTCTGAGGTGACGTTAAATATACCTACCTTATATTTGTTGGTAGAAAAATGAAGAATAATAGGGTTGGAAAAATTATAACATTTGAAAAATTTGTTTTTCTGCCTCTAGCCTCTCCTTTAGCATTTCTGAGAGTCCTCTCCCCTTTCCCAAACTCAGGTTATTACGTGCCTTCTAAATTTCTAACTCCTCCAAATAAAAACAGCAAAATGTGATACATTATTTCTACTTCAAAATTAATTTTCATGAATACATTCAGTCTTTTAAGAGTTTTCTGTTTTAACTCTTAAATTCCTATTTAAGGAAGAGTAATTTCCTATTAGGAAATAAAAGTTTCCATCTCCTGATAGAAGAATTTGGCGCAAATTCAGGAAGAACATTGTTGGGAGGTAAAGAGGGGGATAGTCTTTTCCTTGGCCCTAAAATCATGCTGCATTTAATTCCAATTTTGCAGAATATAAACTAAATCTGCTTTAGTTGTTTGGGGTGCTTTTCTTAGTAAGGGACCAGCGAGTATCTTCCTTGCCATTTTCCTTGATACCAAGATTCTTGTGCCTAAGATTTGCTGAAGCCAGACATCCTGTGGCCCCAGCCGACCAGGGTCTCCTAGGCTGGGTCTCCTAGCCTCACTGCCATTCATATACCTCCATCATCCCCGACACCACACAGACCACATAGACAAAGGCATGCCCTTCCCCAGCCCCCTCTTTTCTCCTTCTAGAATGTCATGCATAGTCACCGTATCCGAAGTTTTAGTTACTTCCAATACCCCAAACAATTGCATCTGACACCACCTTAGAAGCAGAGAACAGTTGCTAAGTAGCTATCAAGTGAGCAACAAGGATAGTATGGTGAGGGGTGGGTGCCACTGTCAGACAACCCTGTTGTTAGCAGATAGGATCCTGCCTTTTTGCCTAAGTCATTGACAGTATGTTGCAAAATACTGAAAGGCATTCATTGATGCAGCCTGTCTTATAAGCATTATTTTTAACCAAGGTATAATTGACATGCAACAGACTGCATATATTTGAAATGTACAAATTGAAACATTTTTTGACATTTGTATACACCTGTGAAACCATCACCACAATTCAAGATACTAATAAACATATTCATCACCCCCAAAATGTATTCACTCCCTTTAGTACATCCCACTCCCATTCCTGCTTCTCCCTAGGCAACCACTGATCAGCTTTTTGTCACTATACATTAATTTTCATTTTTCTAAACTTTACATAAGTGGAATAATACAGTATATACTTTTTTGTCTGACTTCTTTCTCTGAGCATAATTGAGATTCATCTATGTTGTTGAACGTATCACTATTGCATTTATTACAGAGTAGTCTTTCATTGGATGGATGTGTTTATCAAGAGGCATTTATTGAGCCTCTTCTAGGTGACAGATACTGTGCTAGACACTGGAATATACAGTCACTAAAGGCTACGTGCCAGCCCTCAAGGATCTTATTTGGTGTTTAACACAGAGACAGATAAGTAACTTGGCAATTACAGTAGAGCTTAATCTATGCCATGAAGGAGATAATCACGGAGGTTTGGGAGCCTTATTAAAGACCATGTAAATCAGACCTGAGGCTAAGCTTGAGGCAGGTTTTGGTGGATGAGTTGAAATTAGTTACAGGGGGCTGGGCGCTATGGCTCATGCCTGTAATCCCAATACTTTGGGTGGCCGAGGCTGGTGGATCACCTGAGGTCAGGAGTTCATGATCAACCTGGCCAACATGGTGAAACCCCATCTCTACTAAAAATACAAAAAAAAAAAAAAAAAAAAAAACTACTAGCTGGGTGTGGTGGTGGGTGCTTGTAATCCCAGCTACTCAGGAGGCTGGAGCAGGAGAAACGCTGGACCCCAGGAGGTGGCGGTTGCAGTGAACCAAACCAAGACTGTGCCACTGCATTCCAGCCTGGGCAACAGAGTGAGAATCCAAAAAGAAAGACAAAAGAAAAAGAAAGGGAGGAAGGGAGGAAGAGAGGAAGGAAGGAGAGAGAGAAAGAAAGAGAGGAAGGAAAGGAAAGGAAGAAAGGAAGATGGAAAGGAAAGGGGAAAGGAAAGGGGAAAGAAAGAAAAGGAGAAAGGAAAGGAAAGGAGAAAGGAAAGGGAAAAGGAGAGGAGAGGAGAGGAAAAGAAGAAAAGAAGGAAAGAAGGAAGGAAGGAAGGAAGGAAGGAAGGAAGGAAGGAAGAAGGAAGGAGGAAAGAAAGAAAAGAGAAAAGAAAGAAAGAAAGAAAGAAAGAAAGAAAGAAAGAAAGAAAGAAAGAAAGAAAGAAAGAAAGAAAGAAAGAAAGAAAGAAAAGAAAGAGAAAAAGAAAAGAAAAAAGGCAGAAAAGAAAGAAATTAGTTACAGGGAGAGGTCAAAGAGCTATCAGTAGCTCTACATTGACTGGCATGGGTAGAGGGAGCTGATGAAGCTAGTGAGAAGGACCTTTTGTGCTGGGTAAGAAGTGTAAATTATATCTTGAGACTTATCGAAGGCATCTAACAAGAAAAAATGACATAATTAAATTTACTTTTTCTGTGTAGTGTGAATTAGAAGAATACAAGACTAGAGAGACCAACTAAGAGGCTAACAAAGTAGGCCAGATGAGAGGGGATAGAGCCTTAGACTCAGATGGTGGCTGTGGAGACTTGGGGAAGTGGACAGATGAGAAAGAAAGTGACAGAGACAGGAAACAGAAATCTAAAAGTGATTGATAAGTGTGTGGGTGAGAAATAGGAAAAAGTCGCAAAGATTTCCATGTTTGAGGCTTGAGCAACTAGATAAATAGAAAACAGCTTAAGAAGTGAAAGTAGCTTTGAGGAAGATGATAAATTCATTCTAACATTGTAAGTTTGACACTGTATGAGCCATTCAGAGAAAAAAGTTCAGAAGTTTTATAACTGTGTTTTGTAACTGTGCAGGAGTTTAGAGATAAAGACATACTTTTCCTCATATTTATAGGTTTGCAGGAGGAAGAAGATAGAGAGTGAAAAAGAACAAAAAGCTTAAAATTCAGTTTTTGGAAATGCTGCCTTTGTGGGGAAAAAGATAGCTCATACATCTTATCATATATTTAATTTTACTCCTTAATTTGTTTGCAAATTCCTGAAGGAAGGCGGTGGAGGGGATGTGCCTTAAACTTTCAGTAACCAAGTGCCTCTAACAGAGAAGGGGCTTAAAACTAATCCATTATTTGCATATTTGAAATTAGAAATATAATCAATCTGGATCTATAATTAGCTGTCTGTTAAAATGACCTACATGCATTATTAAAATGCTACAAAGCTGGGCACAGTGGTGCATTCCTGTAGTGCCAGCACTCTGGAGACTGAGGAACGAGGTTCACTTTGAGCCCAAGAGTTCAAGTCCTGTCTGAGCAACATATCAAGGCCCTGTCTCTAAAAAGAAAAAGAAAAAATGCTACAGCAACTGGTTTAGAAGTGCCTGGGAATGACTTAGCAGCAGCACATAGATGTGATCTATTTCTGTTGAGTAAGAGCAACAATTCCTAGTTACAGAATTCTCTAGTATTTAACTAAATATGCAAAAGAGAAGAGTGCTTCTATTTGCAAATATGGTAATGTGCCTAGAGCAGAATCCATGACAGTCAAGTCCAGTCATGCACTTAAATATGAAGCTAAACAGAAATTCAGACAGAACATCGTGCTGTTTCTGAACATGATGTAGAATTTAGCAGATGACAAGGTGAATAACATTTTTGCTTAAATGATTAGGAACTCCAGTTCTCTCAATAGCACTTCCACAAAAACTAGGAAAGCCTTCCTAATCCAAATTAAATCTAAAGATTGTAAATATTATTCCATCTTTAACTAGATTAACTTGAGGTAAATGGGTGTAAGGAGGTCAAGAAAGCATCAGTGAATCAATCCTCATTTTTCTCACCACAACAAGTGGAGAAGCTGTGATTTAAGCAATTTCTGCTAGGAAAAGTGCTTCCCGTGTAAGTTTTTCCTCCATGATCTCTCTCCCATAATACATTACGGGGTAACCTTTACTTGCCATAGAAAAACAGACATGTGAATTTGATACTCTCAGCTTGTTGATATGTTTTTAAAGCTGGCGAGCAAACACAGTGCAGAATGTGAAATTTTTTGCTTCTGCTGCCACATGGCTAGCTGGAAGCTGAGTTCAGGACACAGCAAACTTTCTATTCGGACTTCCAAGAACAGCAAAAATATTAAGTTATGTTGAGGGGAGAAAAATCTTATATTTGATATCATCAGAATTGTTTCCAAAACACCCTCCAATTTCTTCTAAGTGGAGAACCTTGCAAATGAAATAAAAACAATAAACTTAATTTTACCGACTCCAAAAGATGTCTAACAATTTTCAAAGGAATTTCTTAGACTCTCCCATTTTCTTTTTTAAAATAGAAAAGAACAGTGTAGTTTAAGATCCAGGCACATTTCCTGACTCTTTACAAAAATATTGTTTAGATATAACTCGATTTAAGAACTTAATATGTAAAATATGTCTGAAGAAGATAAATTACAAAGGTATTAATTGTATTAGAAAAGCATTCTTGACATTACAAGATTCATCAACATACTAATCTTTTCAGTGAACTTCTAAAAATCAATATATTAAAGTTTGGTTCACACAGCCTTTGGGAAAACATATCTATTGTGTAAACCAGGGCATGTGTAAATTTTTAAAATAACAATGGGTCCACGCTAACCAAGCTATCATCCTCTTACCTTTTCCATTACATATTCAATTTTCTCCTAACACACCAGAGCCTGCCAACTCTGTAACACCAGGTTAAATCTTTTTCCTGTGTGCCTGGCCCATATATTAAACTCTTTATGAGACATCTCCACTTGTTGAGGCCATGGAAATCCAAATCTGATGCATTCAGGACAGACAGCATCACTCCATCTTCCAACCGCTTCCTTTCCAATTCATTATTTCAGGAAACTGCTGAACCAGTCACCAGTGGCCCAAGTCAGGGCCCCACTGGGGTCATTCTGAAATCCTCCCCACCTTTTGCCACAGACACACTGTAAGTTCTGTTGTTTCCACCTTCTTAATGTTGCTTAAATACATCCACATCTCTCCCTCTCCACCTTTCACCTAGTT
This sequence comes from Chlorocebus sabaeus, assembly GCF_047675955.1. Lineage (NCBI taxonomy): Eukaryota > Metazoa > Chordata > Mammalia > Primates > Cercopithecidae > Chlorocebus > Chlorocebus sabaeus. The sequence goes on from NC_132927.1 coordinate 13,496,322, forward strand.
CAGACAGGCTGCATTCCCTCTATACAAATGTACAGCTAATTATCCAGTTGTACCCTTCTGTAATCCATCCCCCGTATCACAGCCAATGATTTAAATGAAAATTGCAATTCTGAGCAAATCATTTCCTCTCCAATTCTTGAAGAACTCCTCAGAATAAGGCTAAACTCCTTAGCATGGCCCAAAAGACCGTTCAGGATATACGCATTTTCACTCCTCCACACACTCCAGTCTGAGCTCCAATCATACAGTCCTACCTGCAGTCCTCTGTGAGCCCTCCTTACTGTCACCTCTGGGTTTTGGCAAGCACCATTTGTTCTGCCTAATATGATTTTGCCACCTTCTTAACCTTTCCCAATTGCCTTTGCTTACTTGCATTTTATGGCTTTTTTTAGGCTACCATCTTGCAGGAAGCTTGCCCTAGTCTCCCTCCCTCACAGATAGAAGACAGTGCCCCTCCCATGTGTTCTGGAAGTTCTCTGTACCTACCAAGACTTCAGCACTCATCACCCTTTCTTTATTCAAATTGCTTGGTCACTTCTCTCATTCTTTTTTTGTTTTGTATTTAAGAGACAGGGTCTTGCACTGTCTCCCAGGCTGGAGTGCAGTGATGATCGTGGCTTACTGCATCATTGAATTCCTGGACTCAAGTAATCCTCCTGCCTCAGCCTCCCAAGTAGCTGAAACTACAGTTGTGCACCATCATGCCTGGCTACTGTTTTTGTTTTTTTTGGTTTGTTTGTTTTTGTTTTTGTTTTGTAGTGACACAGTCTTTCTATTAATATATTGACCAGGCTGATCTCGAACCCCTAGCCTCAAATGATCCTCCTGCCTCAGCCTCTCAAAGTGCTGGGATTACAGGCTTGAGCCATCACACCCAGCCCTCTCAAGCTTCTTGAGAAAAGGAAGTGTGCCTTGCTTTCCATTACATCCCCAGCACCAAAAACAAAGTCTGGCACATAGTAGACACTCAAGCAGATAAAGGAACAAATAAAAGTATGTAAAGAAACACAAGCCAAGGAAAAAGACAATTTTCCCCATTTTGTTATTAATAATATTTTTTAATGCTCAATGTGTTTGGATTTCCTTTTTAAATAGCCTTATAATCTTAGGTTACCATTATATATATATAAATGAAAAGAAAAATACAAACTATTTAGCTTACTTGTCTTATTTAAATGCAAACATAAGCATGTTTCTTCTCCTGAAAACTAATAGTAGACTATTACTTCAAACTAAAGGTACTCTTTTCTATTCATAGACATTTCAGTGCAAATATACTTTGATATGTAACAAAAAGGAAATCCTGAAAGATTATAGGTAAGCATATTTTAGGAATAATATTAATATTGAATGTACCACAGGAACTTCTGCCCTCCTATAGGAACACTGGCTTTGTATAAAGTGATTATTCTTTTTAGTTTTACAAACCTGAATTTTGATGTACATTATTGGGCTTTCTTAAGGTAGATACACTCATGGAACACTAAAAACTAAGAAAGAGTTCAGGCTTGTGAAGAAAAGAAGGCTAAATTTGGAAGCTACGTAATGAAGAATATTCTCCTAACCCTGTCTTGACTTAAATTAAGAAGTGATCTCCAACTTTTTTGGTTTTTAAATTTGTGGCAAAATTCCAAAATCTGAAGATCAAGGTATTAAATTACCATTATTTCCTCCTGGACAAAATTGCTCTAGATCAACGTCTCCCCAACATTATTCCAACTGAAGAAATCTTTTCTCTTTTCAAAATAAATATTTTAGTGATGATCTATATATATATATATAAATGTAAAAACATTTTCTGTTGGAGATGATAAAGGGAGACAGTCTGGTTTCCCACTCTCTTCTTCCCACCCATGCTGCTTCTAAAGTGCCAAGAATTCCACACACCATGACTTTAAAACCACTTGTTGGTGAGATCCACAATGACCCCTTTCAAATCTAAAGTTACATGATTCTAAAATATATCAGCATTTCTGAGTATGCAGTTATCTAGAAAAGCGAGGCTAAACAGTGAACTCTCTATGTTGTAAATTTCTAGAGAATATGAAAAGTTGTGGTATAATACAGTTTAGGTATGTTTAAATGACTACAGTTATGGAGAGATTTCTGGACATTTCTGGAATTAGTAGATTCTATAATGTTTCTGTAATGAGTTTTTAAAAATCTGTTACTTTCCATTATTTAAGGGACCCTGTGAGATCACATATAGTTGAATGAAAAGAAACGGCTGGGGAAAAAAAACTTCACTAATATTTCAAAATTGGAAGTGAAAAGAGTGGGTTTCTTCAAGAACCACAAAGTAATGACAGGAACTCAGTTTCAAGTCCAAGACATTCAGCGACTCAAAGTAACGAGCTTAATTCTCCAAAGTCTCAAGCAGTTTCCACCCCAGGGTAACAAAAACAAGAACTCATGTTTGTTTGTGTTGCAGTCTCCGTTTGGACCTGGAAGGTCAGGCTCTGAACAGCCAGGCCGTTGTTCAGCATCATTCATCCTGATCGGGGTCTAGCACCTGACAAGGAATTGGAAGCCTGGGTCCTCTATCTGATTTTGTGATTGACTCACTCCAGGGTTTTGAAGTCACAATTTCTCCACCCTAGAGCATCCATGAAATGATCTTTTCCTTCTGGATGATGGAGCAATTACGGAGATTATGTTGTCTCATAGTACTTGGGAATATGCTAAGGATGGTTGTGCTAATACTCTACTAACAATGTTTTTTTGTTTGTTTGTTTCAATACATAAAAACAACAGTTACCATCTTACTGAGGGATTATTCTGTGCCAGGACCTGTTTTCAGTGTTTTACATAAGTTAACTTGAAGAAACCTCACAACAACCCTATTAGTGAGGAATATGATGATCCTCATTTTGTAAACGAGGCCACAAAATCACAAAGAAGTTCAACAACTTGCCCAAAGTCACAAAGCTGGGCCGGGGAACAGCCAAAACTCCAAGGCAGGCAGTCTGCCTCAAGGCTTCTTGCTCTTCACTATGTTGCAATGCTCCCTCTTCATGGATGCTCTCAAGCTTTCCCAGATCTAGTGCTATGAGGGGAAGGAATGGGAAGGTTAGAGCATATATGATCTCTTAATTGCCTATCTAATCAGATTAACTAGGTCTGCTCTCACACAATCATGAAGTATGACATATATTAGCCTTATATTTCCTCCACTCCCCAAAGCAGCAGGTAGTTGGGCAGGGAAAGGATTAAGTAGCTTCAAAATGGCATTTTAAACTGAATTGGCCTATCTCTCAATATATATGTATTTAGAATAAAAATTGATTTGATTTGAAAATTTTGTTAAATATCACTCCCTATAGTCATGTTGATAATACTGTTAAAGCCTGAACTTTCTGTTACTGATACCTTGCTATTAATATCAAAGTGTCAACAAGATAACAGCTTGAAAAGTGAAACCTGTTGCAGACATTCTCTGATCAAGTTTCCATGAAGCACGTTGGATTGATTTCTGAAATCTTATATACATATTCATGATTGTGCTCTGCCCTTTTTTATTTCCTCCACCAATTAGAAGTTCTATCACCAGATTATGCAGGATAGGAGATTTTTAGGTCCCAGCAGAAACAAGAAAACAATTAAAAGTGTGGTGGGTTGTGGAAGACAGCTGCAAATGTTGAACTGTTTTTGCCTCACATAATACTCCTGGTTCCTATTCCTCAAAGATCCTCTGAGTCTGTCTTAAATAGAAGCCAAACAGGACAATGGCATCCGGAACATTTGTCCTTTTCATAGTTTGTTTTAGAATATCACAGTTCAAAAGCCTCTAAGCAACTAGTGAGTTGCACTAATCACAAAGAAATCTCTCACACAGAGAGAACTATGAAACAATTTAAACGGAGTCTTCCTTCTGAGACTTCTATAACTTTTAAAAGTCACAATGAGTCAAAGGGTTTGGAGAGACATGGAGCTAAGGAAACACACATTGGTGGGGTTGTATTGACTCAAAACCAATCTGGACAGCAATTCACATGAAATTTACAAGAGCATACTTCAGGCTGGAGGGAACATGGACTGGGTGTCAAGTCCATATCCTTGGAATATGCAAATAAAACACTGTCCAGGATGACTAAGACATGTTTTGAAATGTACATTTTGTATACTAACACAAGGATAACAGATATTAATCAACTGCTGTGAAAGCAGACCAAAGTTGGAAGTATGAGAGCAATAAGAAAAACATGACCTAAAGGGGCAATGTAGCAAACAGCAGACCATGGTCCATTTCTGGAACTTTGCTAAGAGGCAAAAGCAGGAGGTTCTGCCCCTGCTCACCAAACCCAGATGGTAATGCAAAAGTAATTAAGTAAATGCTGAGTAATTCTTTATCAAACAGCACGATCATTCCAGAAACACAGAAAGTATGTAACATAACAAGAACTATTAAATCAGTCCCAGCAGAGTTTTGAAATGAGTCAGTAAAGAAGTTCACATTGATTAAAAACCAAATGCAGTCTTGGTGCTTTTGATTTGTTTTGTCCCTGGAAAACAAAAGTGTTTTATCTACACCCATATGTTGTGACAGAAAACAAAACCTTTCTTGAATTTCATGCAAGGTAGATGTGATTTCCAATGCATCACCCACTCCATGCCATCCTCCAAGTTATTTTTAACAGGCTTATCGGGGAAAACAACAAGAACATATTAATAGCACAGAACTGTAGGTGTTGGATTTTATACCACTCATAAAAGGAATCTAGACACATAAATGTTTTGATTATGTTTTTAGGAAGAAAAGCAAATTTTAAAATTAATGCAGAACCCATCACAGCTATCCAAAGAATGAAGATTCTTTCACGCTTTAGACAGAAAAATATTGTTCAAAAACTCCCTTCCAGGTCCATTCACGAAGCTCTTCCATTGTTTACAATGTTTGTGTACCTACTTAGGCTCATTTGAAAAATGATCACTTTGTCCATTCCTCCCTCAACATACCTGAAAGGAAGCCAAGAAAAATGTTCAGAAAAAAAAATGCCGCCTCCTGAGAATTCAGAAAAACAGTAACACATTTAGATTTTGCAAGATTCAGACCCTACAAATACATATTCCTCCCAGTGGCCATGTCATTTTTCATATGCAAGACCACCACTTTCTAATAACACATAGGTAGGAAATTACTGTCATCATAAACTTGGTTATGTATCTCAATCAACTGTTTCCTAAGGAAAGCTATGGGACTGGTGGAGGGGAAGAGGCAGTATACATCTTCCTGGTTTTGCAGTTAAAAAAAAAATGTACCTCTACACTTTAAGGAGAAAGTGGCACCACCTAAATATACCTACATTATTCAACAGACTCAAAAATGTAACTTGCCTATAACCATAGAGATGTCACAAGCCTATGACATCTGACAGCTGGGAGGAGCCTATATTATAAATCTTTGCATAAAGGTCCAAAACTTTACTCTGGTGTTAAAGAGAAAGTGCATACCTAAACTCTGAGTCCTAGCTTCCCCACTTGTAAAACATGGGTGAGCAAGTCTGTCTGATGGTTCTTGAGAGAATCAAGGGAGCTAATATATAGTGAGCACTCAATCTTTTGCAGACTTGAAACTCAATGGGAACCTTGGAGTTAGCCACTGAGGCCAATAACTAGAGCAGATCCAACTTTTAGTTTTGCCAAAGCAGGCTTAACTTCAAATAATGTGTCATGTTCTAACCTCATAAACTAGTTATACTCAACTCTGACTCACTTGTAGGGGATTTGCTTTTGTTTTTGTTTCTTAATACAATGCTGAACTACTTCTCATGCTCCCACCCAAAATCTTCTGAATCAGAAACTACAGGAGTTAAGGTAATCTTGATTTATTTATTTTTAATCTCCACAGAAGATTATGAGGCAGCCAGAGCTAGGAACTACTCACATAGCCTTGAAATGTTCTTGGAATTCCACATTTCTTGAAATTCCAATATTTCAATAGATAGTAAATGAATGAATCAAGCAAGTCTCACCAAAAAATAACATAAAATGAACAAAAAAGACTGAGAGCCATTACAGATCAAGAATGACATACTGACTGGCTCATGCAGCACTTTGGCAGGCCAAGGTGTGAGGATGGCTTGAGCCCAGAGGAGTTCAAGACCAGCCTGGGCAACATGGTGAGACCCCATCTCTACAAAAATTAAAAATTACTTGGTCATGGTGGTATGTGCCTACAGTCCTAGCAACTAGGGAAGCTGAAGTGGGAGGATTACTTGAGCCCAGGAGGTCGAGGCTGCAGTGAGCTCTGATCACACCACTGCACTCCAACCTGGGCAACAGAGTAAGACCCTGTCTCAAAAAGGAAAGGCATAACATATCATAGAATTATGAAAATAATTATTAAAAGGTACATACTTCAGACTGATGTTGTACAATAGATATATAATGAGACCCACATATGTAAGCCCATATTTGTAATTTCAAATTTTCTAGTAGCCACATTAAAAAAAGAAATAGGTGAAATTAATTTTAATAATATATTTTATTTTATTTAATGTATCCAAAATGTTATCACTTCAACAACTATTAAAATTATTAGTGCGATATTTTACATTCTTGTTTTACACAAAGTATTCAAAATCTGGCATGTATTTACACTTAGAGCACAGCTCAATTTGGACAAGCAACAAGTCCAGTGGTCAATAGCCACATATAGCAAATGGCTACTATATTGGACAGTACAGCTATAGACTGTAATATATACATATGTACCTGTGAATATAATGCCTGATATTTTTATAACACCTGAAAAGACTATACTAATATAATTTTTCATACTTCTACAACAGCAACATGGGCTGGCTGTCATATGAAGTAATAAAGGCAATTACTATTTCCAAAAGCTACTACTGGGCAGGATTGTAGTACTTTGCCTTTAGTGTGAAGTGTGCTCAAAATTATTTGAGTGCAAAAATGTTGTACCTTAAGTGAAGTGTTTCAAAATTAATATCCATATATAAGAACATTATACACACACATATATTTGTGTTGTGTTTGTGTATTCCATACATGTCATTTTCTATCTAATACAGTATGTAATAGTAAAATAAACATTGATTCTCATAGGAAATCACGTATCTTTCATGTATACTCACATATACAGTAAGTAACTCAACCTGATAAATAACATGTAATTATTTGGGGATGCAGCACACAGAGTTGAGCAGTTTTGCATGCACAAGAGGCTGAGTGGGGACTGAAAGCCAGTTCTCTCTGCTTACCAACTTGGTGGGGTGCCTTGGATTCTTCCAATTCATCAGGCTAGAGGGACACTGTTTTTTCTAATAGAGCGAAACAGTACCACGTATTCTAGTGAATGTCATGAGTCTTGGAAGTGCAAGGAGTTTTATGAGAATACATTCATTTGAGTAAAAGTAGATGACAGATCTACTTTCAGGAGATCTGGCCCATTCTCCACATCTTCCAAGCCAAAGTCATCTCTTCCTTGCTAGCACTCAACCATGCCAGGCTAATTTTTGTAGAGATGGGGTTTCACCATGTTGGCCAGGCTGGTCTCGAACTCCTGGCCTCAAGTGATCCACCTGCCTCAGCCTCCAAAAATGTTAAGATTACAGGTATGAGCCTTTGCACCTGGCCAACACAAGCCTAATTTTAAGATTTTTTTGTCTTTTATATAGTTTAAGAAGATTTCAATAAATGATTTTTGACAGCTTTATTGAAGCATAATCACATAGAATAAACTGCAAGTCAATATATCTATTCTATTTTGAGATAGAGAAAAGTCCTTTGAGTGTACAGGCAAAAAGACCAATTGGCTTATAATGAACATAAAATTAAACTGTTGCTAGGTTTTTCAATAGCAATGTTTTATATCCTATGAAAATAGAGTAACATTTAAAATGCTGAAGGAAAAGAGATAAGAACCAAGGATTTTGTATAAAGCCTAACAGACTCAAGTATGAAAGCCACCAATAAGCCATTACTGACATATAGCATTAGGAGATATACCTAATGTAAATGATGAGTTAACGGGTGCAGCACACCAACATGGCACATATATACATATGTAACAAACCTGCATGTGTGCACATGTACCCTAGAACTTAAAGTATAATTTAAAAAAAAAAAAAGAAATTACAGGAGAAAAATCTTTGTTAACTTGCCTTTGACAAATACTTCATAGATATGACATAAAAGGCACCATTAATTATAAAAATATATAAATTTGACTTCAAAGTTACATGGGTCTACATTTGTTGTGTATCAACTTATCTCAATAAAACTGTTAAAAGTAAATTAGAAAAATAGTGTAAGGTTGCCAACTTTTTTTTTTTTTTTTTTTTTAACTAAAGGCATGAAAATAAAAAAAATTAAAAAAAAAGAATTCAGGAACTATTGCTTCCATGAGCTCTGGCAGAGGAATCTATTAGAGAACAAGTTTCATGCAATCAAAATTACTAGAGAGACATCAACTGGTGATAAACATTAAATATGAGGCTATTTTTAGAACTAAGACCAAATAAGAGTTAAAAGGGCAGGTTAAAATGAAAAAAAGATTAAATGCTATATAATGTATATCCTCTGACAATGTAGATACAGTACAACAATTTTTTAATGGAGAAAATAGAGAAAACATATACAAAAATAATTTTCTTAACTTATCTCATAGTCATTTTGGTGGAAGCATCCAATTTGTGGCCTTAAAATGCTATTTCCCGCTAAAACATACCAGAAACTTCCCTTCTAGCTTCAGGGAGGAAACGTGCAAGATAAAACCTGAAAAAGTTTGTCATACTATGTAATAAAGAAGCTATTAAATGCTATTAAGTATCTTCCTCTGAATAGATTAGAAAAAAAAAATGCTATTAGGGTCACGTCGGAAGATTCAGAAGTCAACTGAAGAGGCTCACATTAGCCAAAGACAAGACAATTTGAGCATCAATAAAAAATAACAGCGGCAATGGATTAAAGCACATCAATATATTAAAATCCATGAAATGATAATACTTTTTAAAAAACCGGTTACCTTAGAACTATAAACGTGGTAGACTAAAACCAGTCACAAATTCTTTGCTATTCCTCCCATTGAGAGGTAAAATGTATTTCCCTTCTGCCTGATATGGTCTGGCTTTGGGGACTTGCCTGGGCAATACAATGAAGTGGAAACAGCATTCTTCAAAGTAACATCAAAGCCTAGGCTACAATAAGCCTTGCAACTTCCATCTGGTTCTCTTGGGAAATATCCTCTGTGGAAGACCTGAGCTGTCCTTATAAGATAGTTCTACTTGATAGTCTCAACTGAGCCTAGCCTCCCAGCCATACTCACCAAGCCATCATACATGTGAGTAAAGCCAACTGGGATCTTTCAAATCAGCCCATCTACAACTGAATATCAAGTGACCATAGTCAATGCCATATGGAGCAAAAGAACCATCCAGCTGAGCCCTGCCCAAACTCCTGACCTATACAATCATGTGACATAAAATACGATTTTGTTGTTGTTGTCATAAGCCATGAAGTTTGAGAATGAATTATTGTACATCAGTAGAAAGCTAGAACAAATTTTTGTATCTGGAAATAGAGTTCTGCAACAACAGAAACCTAAAACATGTAGCATTAGCTTTGAGACTAGGTAGTGGCAGAGGCTGGAAGAGCCTCAAGGAGAGTGGTAGTGATATATGAAGGGCTCTCAAGAGACTTGGTGAGGAAGTGAAGGAAAGTGAGGAAAATGCTAATAGAGGTTGGAAAAAAGGTGTTGGGAAGTTTGACAAGACTGTGGCCTTCAGTAATTTGGAAAGTAAAACTAAAAAAAGAATTGTTCCATTTTTTAACAGAATTTAGAGAAAATAAAAAGATCTAGAACTTTCTAGGTTTAAATAAAACAGTTTCTGATCCCAAGTCTCTCGCAGCAAAATATTCTCAAAGTTATGAATGGCTTTGAAGCCAAGATCAAATCCAAAACCTGCAAACGTGAAAAGGAAAAGAAAGAATGACAGAGAGTGAGAAAAAAGAGCACAGAGGGCAAGGCCAGAGAAACATTTCCAGGGAGAAGGATGAGACCTCTGCCCAGCTGAGAATTCAGAATTGCTGTAGACCTTCATGGTTATGCTCTTGTTTCACCCTCTTGTGACTGGAAGTGTCAACTGTGGAAATCTTATCCCCTTGTCACCATTGTATGTTAGATGTATATAGGGGGTGTGAGAAGAAAGGACAGAAAATTCTCTAATTCATAGGCTTTCAGGTTGAAAGAAACTGTTCTGGAGAATGCTACACCTGAGAAATTAAACCCAAGGAATTTCATTTGCATCTATAATTGAATTAAATAATGACTATTAGACTTTGAGCAGATGTCAGGATGAGATGAAACTCTGGAGGACTAGGGAAAGGAAATAACTATATTTTGCACTTGGCAGAAATGTAAATGCTTTGTAGCAGAGGGCAGCCTGAAGTAGATTTATATATGGCCAGATATCTTCACTGCTCACTCATGGAAAGCTGGAATCTCATTTCCTTTCCCTTGAATCTAGGCTGGATTTAGTGACTTGCTTGACCCAAGAAACCAGCAGAAGAGACACCATAGAACTTCTTATGATTTTGGAACCTTACAGCTTCAACCTGGGCCTCTTGAAACATTCTTTCTGGTGGGTCTGAGCTGCCACACATGGGAGTCCACCTACCCCAAGATGTCTATGTTGGAGAGGCAAGGTGTAGACTCCCTGGGTGACAGTCTAGTTGAGCCTAGTCTTTCAATCATCCCCAAAAAGGCCCCAGACATGTGAGTGACCATCAAGAATTGTAAATTGGAGACAAAGATTCCTATTTCATTCTGTTTTGTAAAAGAGTAGGTGATAGCTCCAGCAAAGACACTGTGAAACTTCACAAGTATTATAAATTCTAGAAAGTAACATAGCTAATATGTACATCCATAAAATGATGCTGATATGGTTTGGCTTTCTGTCCTCACGCAAATCTCATGTTGAATTGTGATCCCCAGTGTTGGAGGTGAGGCCTGGTGGGAGGTGACTGGATCATCGGGCTGGTTTTTAAAGGTTTAGCACCATCTAACTAGTGCAGTCTCATCATAGAGTTCTCATGAGATTTGGTTGTTTGAAAGTGTGCAGCACATCCTCCTTCACTCTCTCTTCCTCCTGCCAGCCATGTGAAGATGTGCCTCCTTCCCCTGTGCCTTCTGCCATGATTGTAAGTTTCCTCAGGCCTACCCAGAAACAGAAGTCTATACAGCCTGCAGAAGCAGAGCCAATTAAACTTTTCTTTACAAATTACCCAGTCTCAGGTATATCTTTAGAGCCAGCACGAGAATGGACTAATACAGATGCAGACACACATATCTCCGTATTTTATACATCCTCCAAGTCTGTGAAATGACTCACACCCTTTCCCACCAGATCCACACACAGTGAGCCTGCCACAGTTTTCCTCCTTACATTCTGGCCACCCTGCTGTGCACTGACCTCCAACTACACACAGACTTGGCGTCTGCTGCCAAGTCAGCACTGAAAGATAATTTATTTTTACATACAAGGGGCAAACGTTCATCCATATCCATCACACCTTTCCAAACCATCAGGCTTTTCTTTCTCCCATACAAACTTCCAAAAATCTTTATCTGGACATGGTATTGATTTTAACCCTGGATCCATAAAGAATAGAAACACTTCAAAATCTTCTCATTTTTCTCCCTAGAAGCCTTTAAATAAATTTCTACACACTGAGAATTGGATTTGTTTGGTTTCTTTAAATCTCATCACATGAAAAAGCCAAAGACCACTTTAAATAAGATTTCACAAATGTGTTATTCTTTTTATTTGGGGTTTAATGTGAATTCTCATTTAAATTTTAACCTTTATATCTAAAGGAATGCATTGCCATTTTCCTCCCTTTGGATTTAGAACTTTCAAATATGTTACATGGCTACAATAATCTCTCTTTAGTCACCAGCTCCCTAACTATTTTTAGCTTTTGCAGTCTTGACATTCCTCACCCAGCTCATTTTTTGAAACAATTTTGTTTTGCTTTTATCCATGATACAATGACAGCTGGAATCCTAAAAAGCAATATTCCAGGTGGGTCCTGAGTGCCTTGTCATTTATATAGTATATTTTTCCTCTGGCCAATAAATTTTACGATAAATTTAAATTGGAAAATATTAGCAAGTTGAGGTACAAAAAGGACAAATCGTTATAACTGGAGGATTTTCACAATTTCTTTTGAGTTTTCTAGCTCCCTTTTCATATCCTCAGCCAAAAAGTGACTGGATCTGAAAATCATGTGAAATTCTCCCAGTTAAATCATTAGACACTCAGCAACAGTAATAAAAAAATAACAACTTTAAAATAATAAATAGCTTATAGCATTGACTGATTCTACTGAATGTACTGGTGTACAACTGAAAGTACACCAATTTTACTCTCCTTTATTGATGAATTACAATGTTGTCAGTTTTTATTTTGCTATGTTAACTTGAATTTTCATACAAGTAAAAGTTTTCCTTTGGTAAAATATTTTATTTCCAGATTTTTAGTTCTATTTTATCAATATGTGCCTCCTTTTGTCATTTTGAGAGCATTTTCCCTTTTAACAACATATGCATATTAAGATCTAGAACACTAACATCTTAAATTAATATCTAGAACACTAATATCGACATTGATCACAGAAATGACCTTCATCCTGTACCTCGCAGTACCCAGGATGGTTTGCATTTTTCCATTTGGCATATGAACAGCTTTCTGCCCACACAGCAATAATCATATCCACGCAATTTTGAATTTGGAATGTGTTCATGAGATCTTATTGCCAGCACTTTCCAGGCTCAAATCACAGTAAAACTACAGTCTATTGATCCAAAAGGCTCAAAATTTTATTAAACAATTTAAAAAAGGAACGAAGCATATCAATGGAAAATTATTTTCTGCACTTATTCATATATTCATACAATTCAATGTAATCTGTTGAAATAAGTTCAGAAAATATTTATTAAATGTCAGGAATTTCGTGATGAAAACACAGTTCATACTACCTACCAAAGCCTTTAGAGTATCTCTTCTACCATTAGGATGATCCTCACCCTTTTGGAAGATTTCAAGTTGGTAAACATACAACTCATTTGACACATCTGTGTTTGCAACTATTAAAACAGGACATCTAGTGGCAATCTTTGTTTTATATCACTTCCAACAATATGAAATAATAAAAGCATCTCAATATTTCTTTTAAGACCAGATCTGTGAGATATGGAAATTAATTGTTTTATATCAGTTCATTCTCCTCCATGAGTTTTCATGTTCTCAGCTGTAAGATGAAGGGATTGGAAAAGATGTTGTCTAAGGTCTCTTCCAATTTTAGGGTACATAGATTCTGTTCTGCCACTGGTGAGAAAGAGCATTATTTAGTCTAAATGGAAGCTTCTCTGACGTATATTGTTATAATATCTGAAATATCAAATGAATCTGGGGACTGTAGGGTTTGAAGGTCATAGCAAGCTCTTTGGAATGGCCTGTAACATTCGTGATCAAGTTCTGCTGAGGCTGATACTTGGTCTAGGAAATCAGTCCTTTTCCACTCAGGAATGTACAAAGTGGCACCTGCGGTTGGTCTGCTACTTAGAACTTTGCTTGGTCTTGCTCTCTTGGATCAGATGAACATGAGTGGCATTGAACTGATGGTCACTCTTTCCCTCTCCCTCAGACTCCTCCCTTAAGAAAGGTTGAGAATCTCCATGAAGACATCCATGTCCTTTCCAGGTAGGAATCCCTTTCTCTGGCTACTATTCTAACTTAAATGCACCTGTTATTACACCATAATTATTCAAGTATCTTTTCTAATGTTAAACCATGAACATCTTCAGGGCAAGGATCATGTCTCATTTATCATTGTATCTAACACGAGTGTCTTCTATATGAAGAAATTCAAATAACAGTAATAGCCCACATTTACAGAGTGTTTATTAAGTGGCAGCTACTGTATACATATCAACTTTTATCCCTTATACCCATCCTATGAAGCACTTACTATTATTATCATCACCATTTTACAGATGAAGCAACAATCATAAGGTTAAGTAACCTGTCCAAGGTTACACTCAGCTGGACAGTGGCAGAGCAAGAAAATGAAGCCAAAGAGTCTGGTAACTGAGTTTGTACTATTAACTATTACGTGGTAGTTAATTATTGCATGATACCACCTTTCATTATGTTACTGTCATGTACTGTCACTCAAATCATTCTCCCCTTCCTCTGAGACAAGGAATTTCTTGCTAACCTGGGCCTCGAGATGATGTATTAAGTTATATAAAGGAGAACTGGGTTTTTTAAAATACAGTGTTAATTCCATTCGGGAAAGGTTAACTGAAACAAACAAACAACAACAAAACCATGAGAAACAGACTTTTGAGTGTTTACTTCCAAGAGAAAAATGCCCGCAAACACACACCTGCAGGCAACTTCTATAATGGAAGTCTTCACAGAGTTGACAAGCATAAACAGGGTCTGGTGTCAAAGTCAGCACCTGAAGTGCCTTAGCTAGTCTGTAATGTCCAGATGAGGGCATGGGTGGAGTCGGTACAGTCCGCACTAGAGGAGTATCAACCAACAGTTCTAGATCCAGACCTGGAAACAACTAACAAGCTCCACTCCAGCAGAGAGCTGAGGAGTGGCACAAACAAAAGTGTGTTTCATTAAGGAGGTAAGGAAGAAAGCTAACAAGAATAAAGGTCTTTTTTATTTTTAAGAAAAATTATAAAGACTGAGATAAGAGAAATATTTCATTTCCCCCTTAACTCTGTGCTATGGACTAAATGTAACAAATTCATGTTAAAATCCTAGCCCCCTTTAAAAAAAATCCTAGCCCCCAGTGTGACGGCATTAGGAGGTGGGGCCTCGGGCAGATAATTTAGGTTATGTAGGGCCCGAATGAATGGGATTAGTGTCCTCATAAAAGAGAACCCAAAGAAGGCTCTAGACCTCTCTCCAGAGGAGTGCCCACACCAGAATCTGATCATGCTGACACTGTGATCTCAGATTTACAGCCTCCAGAACTATGAGAAATAAATTTCTATTATTTATAAGCTATCCAGTCTATGGCATTTTGTTATAGCAGCCTGAAATAACTAAGGCACTCTAGTCTCTAATAATAATAATAATAATGTAACTCCAAGAGAAGTAGGGTATGGTGGAAACTGTAGAGAATTAAAAGGAGAAGTTGAAACACTCATCCAGGAATTGGTTGCCAAATGTTTCAATTTTTCATGGGAGGTCAAAAATCCAGATTTTAATGTGAAATATTCCAATTTTTACATTAGTTATTGATTCCATTAAACACCACACACACACACACACACACACACACACACACACACACACAATGCAAATAAACTCTAGATGTACCAAACAAAACACAACTGCAAGTCAGATTTGGCCCATTGCCCATCTTTGCAACCTCGGAAGAGAGGCTCCAAGTTCTCCAACACTTAGAAAACAGAAAACAACTACATGGGCAAACATGGTTACTTGTAGTCAGAAATTTTTAAAAAGAGTATTATTTAAAAACTAGACAAGGTGAGGAGAAGCTAAGGGAAAAGCAGGCGAGAGCCCAGAAGCCAGTGGGTTAGGATGATGGTACCAGAAATCCAAACCACAGATGTTCGGATTTGAACATCCAGGGGATGTTCTGCCCAATAGAGCTGCCCTTACTACCTCTTGCTATAAACTGAAGCTGGTAGTGGGTGGCTATCCCAGGAATCACAGTTCTCACAGGAAGTGAATGCAGGTGTTTGGAAGAAAAAGCCCTCTCTCTGCAGGTGTGCTCTGATCCCTGCTGGAGCAGGGACAGTCCAGCTGGGATTCCAGGGAGAGTCTTATGGTAACAGTCCCTGAACTTTCCATTCTAAATAGGAAGAACACCTCAGAGACTAGGAGGTTAAGCCCTGCTATATTTCAGAGACCCCCTCGTCTGCCAGGCCTCCTCAAGTGTTCCACAAATAAAGCACATTTTGCTATGACACCAACGAACAGCAACTGGTCCCAAGCAACAACATTCAGGCTGATTCCTCAAATGTCAGTTTGCACAATCTGCCCTCTTTCTTGTAGACCACCCAGTCTTCTTGTAATGACTCTACATTGTCTCATTTATTTTCTTCATGGCAGCAGAGGCCCCAATTTCCTTAGTTAAATTTCATTTTCTCCCTTATGCAACTGCTGATTTATTTGTAATTCCCTGGCTCTCTATTAGTTAGCCAATATGATTTTTTCCCCTCTCTAGTCAGCTGAGAAATATAATAGAATTGATAAACTCTTACTGTTCTACTCTATTTAGAGAAAAATAAGGCACAAAATAATAGGGAAAGAGAAAAAAAATCAAGTACAAAGAGATTAGAAGGGAAAAGAAACAAAAAAGGCAGATGCCACACACAGGTAGTTCATCGTTCATAGTGTCCTTTTCCCTGAGACAAGAAAACAGTCTTAATGAATTTACCCTATCATTTTGGTGCAGCCCATGTTATTGCATTATTATAATGAAAAACACATCAGAATATGTCTAGACACATGACATACTCCTGGTAGAGAGTTCCCTGCACTTCAAAAAAAATTGTGGTTCAATTTCCTTCTGGGAAACGCTCCAATGGCAACATTTCAGGTTCTTGAAAGGCTCTTCAGAATGACCGCCTAAGGGGAGGCCACCTCCAAAAGTAGACTTAAAGCATCAGGGTACTGTAAGGACTGGCAGAGCTTTCCATGGGAAAATGGTCCAAACAGCATGGCCCCCCTGTAGAAACCCCACATACAATAATCCACGGATAGGTTCTGCTATGTGCAGACTAGCTGTGACAGTCTAAATAAAACATTGAAAAGAACCTGTAAACAGAAGAGAAGTAATAAAATACTTTGTTTTGGTGATTCTTTCATTTTAACTACATATGGATTAAGCAAATCCAATTGGTGTAACTTTCACCAATGTGTTGATTTAAACCAAATTCTATAGGCATTGGAAGTCAGGAAAGGAAAATGATACCATATCCCCATGGTACTTTATACCTATTATAGGGTAAATGATGCTATGCCTGTGTTCTCACAGCAGAGTTGTGAGAAGAATAAGTCCTAAACTGCAGCCATCATGCTGAGATTGTAACTCTGGTTGTGCCGCTCAGACTCAAATCTCTAAATGCAAACCATGTGACCTCCACTCATATTTGCAAAATAATTAAAAAAAAAAAAAAGAAGTCTCTATTCAATCCAACTCCTAGAAACCTCTGAAATTTTATCACGTGAAGAGCAGTATGAGTAGACTTGAGAGGTATGCAGATGCTCACTGTTTGCACTATAGGTCAACAAGTATTTGCAGGTGGCTGTACACTTAAGTGTATAACCAGGACCACAAATAGATCAACAGCTTGTCAGGGTGAACACTAAAGTCAAGGAACCAACCATCAAAATTGGGACAGGGGAGTGACCTTTAGGAAATAAGAAGCATAAGAATCAGTTTAAAATACTGAAGGTTTAGATAAGTTATAGAGGTTTGATAAGTGGGCTGGTGTAATAGAGAGGCTATCTTAGCAGAAGTGGAACATTATTTGGGCCTTGACTCTGGGTACCCTTGAACACAGGGTACCTTGAACCCTGGTGTATTAGTCAGTTCTCACACTGCTGTGAAGAAATACCCAAGACTGGGTTATTTATAAAGGAAAGAGTTTTAATTGACTCACCATTCCACATGGCTGGGAAGGCCTAAGGAAACTTACAATCATGGCAGAAAGTACCCCTTCACAGGGCAGCAGGAGAGAGAATGAGTGCCCAGCAAAGGGGAAACCCCTATAAAACCATCATATCTCATGAGAACTAACTCACTATCAAGAGAACAGGACGGAGATTCCCCGCCCCCCTACCCACCCACCATGATTCAATTATCTCCACCGGGTCCCTCCCACAACACATGGGGATTATGGGAACTACAATTCAAGATGAGATTTGGGGCCAGGTGAGGTGGCTCACACCTGTAATCCCAGAACTTTGGGAGGCCGAGATGGGGGGATCACTTGAGGTCAGGAATTCAAGACCAGCCTGACAAACATGACGAAACCCTGTCTCTACTAAAAATACAAAAATTAGCCGGGCCTGGTGGCTTGAGACTGTAATCCCAGCAACTCGGGAGGCTGAGGCAGGAGAATCGCTTGAACCCAGGAGGTGGAGGTTGCAGTGAGCCAGGATTGTGCCACTGCACTCCAGTCTGTGTGACAGAAGGGAGACTTCATCTCAAAAAAAAAAAGATGAGATTTGGGTGGGGTCACAGCCAAATCATGTCACCTGGGTATCCTTGAGCACAGAGAAAGGCATACTAGAATGGGAAAACATTACTGCAAAAGCACAATTGAGGTGCATGTTGTGGTGGGAGGGTAAGGAGTAATAGTTACTGTGGATTTATGGGCACTTAGCTTGACTGGCATTTACTGGAAAGCGGAAGTCAGATGAATCAGATTACAAGAAGCCAAATTCTGAAGTCTGGAAAGCAGGCCTGCTGGAAGAAAAATCTCTCTCCAGAGAATTTGACCCTTGATCCCTTGATGCAACAGCTAACCCAAAAGATGTTGGCCTTACCCTAAGGAGTAGCCCATGTGTTGCTAGACTCAAAACACACAATGATCCCACATAACAGTTGGGCAGTAAAACCCAAATGCAAGCCAAACAAGACTTTTCCTGAAACCACCAACCCTTGTGCCATTGACTATCACCATGATGGTTAATTTTAGGTGTAAATTTGACTGGGTTAAGGAATATCTATTAACTGGTAAAGCATTACTTCCAGATGTGTCTGTAAGGATGTTTCCAGGAAAGATTGACGGGTGAGACAGTGAACTGAGTGAGGAAGATTAACCCTCCATGTGGGCAGGTGCCATCTAATTAGCTGGGAGTCCAGATACAACAAAAAGACAGAGAAGACAAATTATCTCTCCCTCCCTCCTGGAGTTGGGACACCCTTCTTCTCCTCCCTGGGACATCAGAACTCCAGGTTCTCCAGCCTTTTGACTCTAAGACTTATACCAGTGGCCCCTTGGCTTCTCAGGCCTTTGGTCTGGGACTGAGAGTCAGACCATTGGCTTCCCTGAGGCATTCAGACTAGGGCTGAGCCAACTACCCAACTCCCAGAGTCTCCAGCTTGCAGCCAGCCTATCATGGGACTTCTCAGCCTCCATAATTGCATGAGTCAATTGATAAATTATCTTCTCTCTCTCTCTCTATCTTCTGTTGGTCTGTCTCGGGAGAACCCTGACTAATAGAGTCACCATCTACCTACTTTAGTTCTGGAGTTGGTTCAACTCTGCATTCTATCTGGATCCTTCTTCCTAGCCTGGATTGCCAAACAATTGTGAATCATGAAATCACAACAGTCCAAATATGCTTCTGTTTGGCTACACAAACCAGATTGTACCCCTTCAGGACTCACAGTTATTCTATCATTTTTGTTACCACCATCACCAACACCCCATTCTATGAATTAACTCACTTGTATCTCCCGATCGGTTTACTGTACTGCTCATTCTGTCCCTTATCCTATTTCACTTCCAGGTTGACAAAAACTCCTGTCCAAAAATAATTATTAGACACCTATGAGACAGACACTGTAGTAAGCATGGGGACATAAAGACAAGGCATACATATTCTCAAAAGAGTATAGAACATCGGGAAGGCAGATCTGCTTTCATCCCTTCCTTTGACACACATCTGTTAAGGACCAGCTATGCTACCAGACCCCCAGGATACAAAAGTAAATAAGACACATTACCTGCTCTTAAGGAATTTATAGTCTATTTGGAAAAGACTGACAGGAAAGCAAAACAAACAAACCATATAATGAAGTGAAATATATAATATATATATGCTGGTACCAACTGGAGTAGGAATAATCTACAGTACTTTGGGGAAGGGATTTGTTCAGAGAAGCCTTTATGGATGAGGTGACACTTGAGATTTGAAAGCTGAGGAGTGTGTGAGAAGTAGAGAAGAACCCTGAATGCAGAGATTATACTGTGACAAAACATGGTAGCCTAGGTTATTTAGATGAGACTTCCCACTGAAAACAACAATATTGGATAAGGTACAAAAGCATCGTCTTAAAATAATAAAAAGCTGACAAGAAAGTATTTTAACCAGGCTAAAATCTAAGTGAAGCAAGAGCTCAGGGAGGTGAACTGAGCTCTGGAGATGATTTTGGTTCAAGACATCTGTCAATTGTAGACCTCTCAGGCTGAGAAGAAACCAACATCAAAGCTCAGTTCATGCAGGTGGGGAAACAAATTGAAGTGCTTCTCTATATTAAACTGTTTCCCCAAAGGGTTACACCCTCAGGGAAAGGGCAAATTAGAAGTCCCACTCCATTCCATTCCATTCCCAACACCAGGGAACTTAAGGAAATTTGTCTATTGCTGAGCAGATTAAGGAGGAATGTCCCTGAGAAGTTGTCAACAAAAGGTGGTCCTTGAGCAAATGTGCAGACTGAATTTACATCACTTAAAGAAGGGTACGTTCAAACACTTCAGATATTGAATCATTAGACATATATGGTAAAAACAATTATGCATACTATATTTAAAGACAGAAATAAAAAGTGGCATAAAATTTAAGAGGAAAAAAATTAACAAAATGTGCCTTAGCAGATTTGAAAGGAATTGAACACTCTTTTCAATTGAGAAATAAAACTAATTTGAAATGAGTGGCTTTTACAACGATTGTAGTAAAGATTAAATTTAAACAGGCAAGGATCATCAGTGAATGCCAAATCTAAGGGAAAATTTGTATAAGAAGCGGGATATTTGTATAATCTTAAAGTGCTACCCCACAAGTTGCTTATTAATTTCAAGAGAGGAGAGGAAAAGAAATAAGATGGTGAAGAAATCAGATAACTTAACCAATTGATCAGAATTAGTATCCCCACTTCCAGATATGACACTCGGAGAAAAGTACAGTATCACTAACGCTGTCTTCTTGCCAAAAAGTGCATAACTTGAATCTAATCATGAGGCAACATCACACAAACCCCCAATTAGGAATATTCTATTTCTAAAAGGTAAGAGTGGGGATTTTGGTCTTTCAAAAGGTAAATGCCATGAAAGACTAAATAAGGCTAAGAAAATGCTCCAGATTTAAAAATGCTTCAAAGACATGACAACAAAATGCAATACCTGACTCTACACTGCACATGGCACTGGAGAGGAATAAAATGCTATTGAGGACATCACTGAGTCAACTGAAAAAATGGATAATGTGAGCAGATGAAATAAAAAGCATTGTACTAATACTTTTTAAGTGTTAAATTAAAATTTACCATGCAAAAAGTATTTATATTGATACTTGTACTGTAGCTATATGAAAATATCCTTACTCTTCAGAAATAAATACTGAAGTACTCATGGGTTAAGGACCATGATGTATATAATTTACCAACAAGTGGTTCACAAAAAAATACACATATAAAAAACTATATTTCATTTAAAAAGTATATGTGTGCATATACATGTATATACAAATATGTATATTTACATTTAAAATTATATACCCAGAGAGAGAGAGAGAGGGGGACAGAGACCAAACAATAAAGATAAAGGAGTAAAAATTGATAATAGATGTATCTGAATAATGAGTTTAGAAGTATTCTTTGTACTGTTTCATTTTTTCAACTTACCTAGAAGTTTTAAATGTTTAAAATTATTTTCAGATAAAAAGAAAACAAAAGACATCAATGAATGGATTCAACAACAATTTGACATAGATGAGGGAAAATACTAGCACTCTAAAAAATAGGGCAGAAGAAATTATCCAGAATGCAGTACAGTGGGGAAAAAAACATAAATATGAAAGAGAGATTAGGCTTAACAGGCTAAGGAGTAACATATATTTAACTAGAGTTCCAGAAGAAGAGGAGAAAAATAATGGGGAGGAAGACGGGCAAAATTTGAAGAACTGACTAACAATTTTTTAGAACTACTAAAAGATATCAATCACAAATGTAGGAATCCCGATGAATTCTGAATAGGCAAATAAAATGAAATGAACCTGTAGTAACATCAGAGTAAAACTGCACTACTCCAAAAAATGAAGTAAAAACAGCAAGAGAAGTAAAGGACAGATTATTACTAAAAAGCATCGGTTTGACAGCTGACTTCACAAAAACAACAGCAAAGCCAAAAGATAGTGTGAAATTATATACATACGTATTAAATGTACTGAGAGACAATAATTGCCAACCTTGAATTCTATACCCAGAAAGTATACCATATTATAAACATGTTTTCAGGCAAATAAAGAGATGTTTTTTTCTACCAGCAGACCCTGACTAAATGGATTCCAAAAGAATATACTATAAGTGGAAGAAAAGTGATCCCAGATGGAAAATCTGAGATGCAAGAAGAAATCACAAGCAAAAACAGCAGTAAATGTATGAGAGGACTCCATGAACAAAAGTATGGAGGCAGAAAATAGTCTAGTGTGTTCAGGGAATTACCAGCAGCTTGGGTGTAGTTGGTGAAGCAGAGAGTTACTCTTTCATCTTTATCAAATACAAATCCTATCAGTAAAACCTAAAATTAAGCATGTGCTCAGAATACATGTAGATTTACTAATTTATGAAAATGTTATGTATATTATAAAATGTACACAAAAAATTTTAAAAGATAGGATTAAGAACAAAATATAAATATAACTTCTGATATCTTCTTCCTATATTCTAAGTGATTCCATTACAAAATTAGGAGTCAGCAAACTATGGCCTGCAGGCCAAATCTAGCCCACTATCTCTTTTGTCCTACAACAACAAAGCTGGATAGTAGTGGCATAGATGTGTAGCCCATGAAGTCTAAAATATTTACTATCTGGTTCTTTACGGGAAATGTTTGCCAACCCCTAGACTTGAACATGGGCCGCGACAGCAGAGGCAAGGCTCATAGTCACCACATTGTGGACTTGTCCATCATACCAGGAATTAGGAGCTCTGGAGGATTTTAAGCAGGAGAAAAGTCATTCTGGCAGCTGCGTGGTAAATGGAACAGAAGAAAGATGCCTGATGAAAGGTAAGCCAACTAGGAGATTTTTTTTTTTTTTTAATTTATTTATTATTATTAAACTTCAAGTTGTAGGGTACATGTGCACAACGTGCAGGTTTGCTACATATGTATACTTGTGCCATGTTGGTGTGCTGCACCCATCAACTCATCATTTACATCAGGTATAACTCCCAATGCAATCCCTCCCCCCTCCCCCCTCCCCATGATAGGCCCCGGTGTGTGATGTTCCCCTTCCCGAGTCCAGGTGATCTCATTGTTCAGTTCCCACCTACGAGTGAGAACATGCGGTGTTTGGTTTTCTGTTCTTGTGATAGTTTGCTAAGAATGATGGTTTCCAGCTGCATCCATGTCCCTACAAAGGACACAAACTCATCCTTTTTTATGGCTGCATAGTATTCCATGGTGTATATGTGCCACATTTTCTTAATCCAATCTGTCACTGATGGACATTTGGGTTGATTCCAAGTCTTTGCTATTGTGAATAGTGCTGCAATAAACATACGTGTGCATGTGTCCTTATAGCAGCATAATATATAAAATACTGGCAAACCGAATTCAGCAGCACATCAAAAAGCTTATCCACCATGATCAAGTGGGCTTCATCCCTGGGATGCAAGGCTGGTTCAACATTCGCAAATCAATAAACATAATCCAGCATATAAACAGAACCAAAGACAAGAACCACATCATTATCTCAATAGATGCAGAAAAGGCTTTTGACAAAATTCAACAGCCCTTCATGCTAAAAACGCTCAATAAATTCGGTATTGATGGAACATACCTCAAAATAATAAGAGCTATTTATGACAAACCCACAGCCAATATCATACTGAATGGGCAAAAACTGGAAAAATTCCCTTTGAAAACTGGCACAAGACAGGGATGCCCTCTCTCACCACTCCTATTCAACATAGTGTTGGAAGTTCTGGCTAGGGCAATCAGGCAACAGAAAGAAATCAAGGGGATTCAGTTAGGAAAAGAAGAAGTCAAATTGTCCCTGTTTGCAGACGACATGATTGTATATTTAGAAAACCCCATTGTCTCAGCCCAAAATCTCCTTAAGCTGATCAGCAACTTCAGCAAAGTCTCAGGATACAAAATTAATGTGCAAAAATCACAAGCATTCTTATACACCAGTGACAGTCAAACAGAGAGCCAAATCAGGAATGAACTTCCATTCACAATTGCTTCAAAGAGAATAAAATACCTAGGAATCCAACTTACAAGGGATGTAAAGGACCTCTTCAAGGAGAACTACAAACCACTGCTCAGTGAAATCAAAGAGGACACAAACAAATGGAAGAACATACCATGCTCATGGATAGGAAGAATCAATATCGTGAAAATGGCCATACTGCCCAAGGTAATTTATAGATTCAATGCCATCCACATCAAGCTACCAATGAGCTTCTTCACAGAATTGGAAAAAACTGCTTTAAAGTTCATATGGAACCAAAAAAGAGCCCGCATCTCCAAGACAATCCTAAGTCAAAAGAACAAAGCTGGAGGCATCACGCTACCTGACTTCAAACTATACTACAAGGCTACAGTAACCAAAACAGCATGGTACTGGTACCAAAACAGAGATATAGACCAATGGAACAGAACAGAGTCCTCAGAAATAATACCACACATCTACAGCCATCTGATCTTTGACAAACCTGAGAGAAACAAGAAATGGGGAAAGGATTCCCTATTTAATAAATGGTGCTGGGAAAACTGGCTAGCCATAAGTAGAAAGCTGAAACTGGATCCTTTCCTTACTCCTTATACGAAAATTAATTCAAGATGGATTAGAGACTTAAATGTTAGACCTAATACCAACTAGGAGATTTTTTGACAGTGATTAAAGTGCTTTTCCTCTCTGAGACCAGGCTCTCTGTCTATAAAATGGGTGTGATGATTCACACAAAGTTCTCTGTGGGTCAAAGGAAAAAATATGTAATACAGTGTGCCTTAACTGTGAAAGCACTATAACAATTTAAGGTATGATTTCATTTGCAGTAGATTTTCACTGAATGAATGTTTTGGAAAGAGTTATATACGTTTTTTGCTGTAATTTTGGTTGTATTCTTTGACATTAACACATTGTGTATAATTGTATCATATAGCTATACTGAACTCATTTAGTATCAAAATTTAATGCAATTTAATTTCATAAATTGATTTAAATCTATTTTAGTCACTCGTCTGGAAAAACATTGCTAGATGCTAATAATGCAATGTGAATTCTTAGTTGTTTGCTTACAAAGGGTAGTACTCAATTGAAGAATGTATTTACATGAATTGACTTATTAACACCTGATATGTACATCCTATGTAACAGGCATAAAGAATATCATAAAGAAATAATATGGCAGAAAAAGATCTATAAGCACAATCATATTTTCTTCCAATTCTTGAGACTCCCCAAACATTATAAGCTAAATAAAGCAATTTTTCTCTTTAAAAAAACAACTTGGCTGGGTGCAGTGGTTCACGCCTGTAATCCCAGCACTTCTGGAGGCCGAGGCGAGCGGATCACGAGGTCAGGAGATCGAGACCACCCTGGCTAACACAGTGAAACCCCGTCTCTACTAAAAACACAAAAACATTAGCCGGGCATGGTGGCGGGTGCCTGTAGTTTCAGCTACTCTGGAGGCTGAGGCAAGAGAATGGCATTAAGCCGGGAGGCGGAGCTTGCAGTGAGCCGAGATCGTGCCACTGCACTCCAGCCTGGGCGACAGAGTGAGACTCCATCTCAAAAAAAAAAAAAAAAAAAAAAAAATTAAGGTACTTGTCTTATTACTCTATGACACTGAAACATATGACAATATTAGTTGATCCTTTTTCAGATTCAGGGGTGTGATTTTCAAGAGCACCCATCTGCACCCACCATCTCATAAGATAAATTACTGAGAATATAACATGATTGTGATATATCATAGAGAGTATGTGTGGCAACAGTAGACTATGCCCTCATAATGTTTATGTCTCTATCCTTGATGTGTGTACAAATATGTGTTTAGGAACATATGTGTAGACATCCTTTAAAAATATGCCAGCATATTGTGAAAGAAAAAATATATGATTATCATCAGTGAAGATAGAAGGTGAGAAACAGTACCACATGCATCCTAATAGAACTGCAGGCTGTTTTAATTTAAATCAGTTTCAGCCTTCTTTGTTGAAAACAGAAGTAAATCATGCAAGGAACTAATTCATACTGGGAGAGACAGCAAAGAATGCCAATAAAATTTATTTGTAAAAAAATTACTACAAAAATATTTCTACCACATTTCCAGTTTTATTTTAAATAAAAGAATAGAGGCCCTTTTCCAGGAACATTTTAAAAGGAAATAGCTTGAAGGAAACTTTTATTTCTGCTTTTTAAACAAATGGCTGGGTCTTATTTATTATGCATTAATTTGCAGACAAAACCCTGGTTCTCTGCTCAAGAAAAGACTTGACACAAGCAACATGGTGGTCTATGAAAAAGAAGGCTATATGATCCCTAATTCTGCCTGTGTTCAACACATGCACATTACTGTTCCCTCCACTGATAACAAAGATCAGATGCTCCTAGTGTACAAGGTACACTCTTTCACAGAAGCTCTCTACACCAGTGCCCTAGAATTCAAAGGCAGTTATTTCATTCATGTGTCTCCTTTTGGAACCTGGGTAATTTAACAAATCCAGGATCTGGGATTTTGTTTTGTTCTTTACATTTTGCCAACTGTATTACCATCCTAATTAGACTCTAATATATATCCTACCTATCCCCATTTACCTTCTTTGATGGGCACAGCAAGGGACATACGACAGAGGAAGATGTCTGATTTCCTTCAAGTGCTGTGGACATACTCCAAATTGTCATTATTTCCTCAATCTGTTATCCATGAGCTTATCTAAACTTTTAGTAAATCTATATTTTCAATCTGCATCACAGCTTAGGATAATGCACTCCACAAGTTTCTATTCATTGTAGATCTCTTTTAAACTTCTGCAAATGCCCTAAGTTCTAGCATGCCAGGATTTAGTAAATCAGAAAGTATAGTTTTTATGATATTATATATTTTACATCCCCTTTCTCAGTCTTCTTCCTTTGTAAAGAGCCCCCCCTTTTGATGCTACACTCAGAAAAAAACATATTTAATGACTAATCCTCCAACTTAAGCTAATTAATTATTATTCTTTTGCTCATGTTAGTTAACTTTCTCTGCACCTTCTCACTTTAATCACATCTTCATTGAGGACTGCTGACCAGAATTGCACACCATGTTCCTGGTGCAGGGCGTAACAAGGTACAAAGAGAGACTGTTTATTCTAAAACAATTTCTAAGCAAGCCTGGAAATGATTAAGATACTTGTGGAATCACCACATACACCGGAATCAAGAAGGGCTTTGGGTGAAATGGTGCTTGTCAGTGAAGATAGGGTGCAGAGGTGAGAAGCGCTCTGCCCCTGTCAGGTTCACCTCCTCTTAATCCTGGGCTGCTTTGCTCGCTGGACAAGCTGTCACATCAGTTTCCCCAGGGAAAGGACTCATCACACAAGGTCCTGAAATACCAAGAGTTTCTTTGAAAGCAGAATTTTCAAATAACTTTGCAAGACAAACTAAAGTACAGTACCAAAAGGGAAAGGAGAAAGACACTGGGCTATTTGTCCATTTTTGCTGACATGAAGCCACATTCCAAAATGATTAGCCATTTGTAAAATATCCAATAGATCGTCAAGGGCATTAATCCCCTGGAAAGCTAATTCAGAAGGTTTCTTGGCAACTGTAGAATCAAAGTAAAGATGTATACATGGTATTGATGAAATTTTTTTTAAATGTTAAATTAATCCCACTGCAGAATATAATACATCAGTGTTACTGCCAGACAACTTGTGTTCATCAGATACTATTTTTCAGAGACCAGAGCAATACAGGATAAGCAGTTATTAGTTATTAAATTCCAGTTCTCTTTTTTATACAAACTCAATGAAGACAATTCCTTTTCAATGAGTTTAGAGAAAAGAAGACAAATGTCTGGCTCACATGCTGCCATTTTTCAATTCCCCTACCCATTAAAACCCCTGTAAAGAGAACCAGCCCTGAGCTAGAAGGTAGCTTCAGAATATTTCTTAACACTATATTTTTGATAATCATTACAAATCAAATCTAGTTGAAAAATAAGACAAAATCTATTTGCTATATTCAGTCAGAAAGCAGTTAACTAGATTTCAACTTTCTTCAGTTACAGATCCAGAGATACATTCTGGTTACTCAAGACAGACTAGAAAAACACCTGAATTTTATGTATAAGCATGCTTTCAAGATTCAATTTTTTAAACTACTCTGCATTTTGTCAAATCTAAGGTGCATTCATTCCTCAAATGCATCATCATTTGCATGTGCTGCTAAAGAAGAAAAATGCTACTAATTAGTTGGAAGGCCATAGTCAATGTTAAATATACCCTTATTCAGAGATGTTAAAATGTAGGCTGGGCACAGCGGCTCACATCTGTAATCCCAGCACTTTGGGAGGCTGAGATGGGTGGATTACCTGAGGTCAGGAGTTCAAGATCAGCCTGGCCAACATGGTGCAACCTCATTTCTACTTAAAATACAAAAATTAGCTGGGCATGGTGGCAGGCACCTGTAATCGAGAGGCAGAAGCAGGAGAATCACTTGAACCCAGGAGGCAGACGTTGCAGTGAGCCAAGATTATGCCACTGCACTCCAGCCTGCATGACAGAATGAGACTGTCTCAAAAAAAAAAAAAAAAAAAAAAAAAAAAACAGTGGAGGAAATACATCTTGAAATCTAAAACAGGATTTCTATTCTCATTACATTCTTCTTCAGTCAATCTCAAATTCTACGAGCACTCTGCATCCAGGGACCATACTCTGATTTCCACATAGCCTCAGGCCGTGCCAGAGGCAGCTTCAAATCAGTGAACATTGGGAAAGTGTATCACTACCAGGTAGCCTCATACTCAAAAGTAGGGGATGTGCAGGGTCTTATTTGAAGTAAGGCTTCTGGTTGAGCACAAACCAGAGTCTTAAGAGGAATATTTTCAGCTGGGTGCAATGTCTCACACCTGTAATCCCAGCACTTTGGGAGGCCAAGGCAGGCAGACCATTTGAGGTCAGGAGTTCGAGACCAGCCTAGCTAACATGGTGAAACCCTGTCTCTACAAAAAACACAAAACTTAGCTGGGCGTGGTGGTGCACACCTCTAGTCTAGCTACTCAGGAGGCTGAGACAGGAGAATTGCTTAAACCCGGAAGGCAGAGGCTGCAGTGAGCTGAGATGGCGCCACTATACTCCAGCCTGGGCGACAGAGCAAGACTCTGTCTCAAAAATAAAAACAAAAAAGAAAAAAGAAGAAGAATATTTTCTAGAAATATCACTTAAGACAAGGAGTCAGGAAACAATCTAGCAGGGTTAAAAGAGCCACTGGTTATGAAGTAGTCCTTTCAGCCACATATACATGTGTAGATAACATAGTCATCATCAGATATATCATCTTTAAATTCTAAAAATCAACGATAATAAAAGCTATACACATTTATGTGACACATGGGTCCTGGGACAACGTGTCAGTCTTTATCTTGGTTTCTAGATTCATCCAGTTGAAAGGGCTAAAATATGCTATTCTGGTATATCGACTAAGTTAAGAACACTTGAAAAAGTAGCTGGTGCAAATAGATTACTTTGACCTTCATGCTGTTTCTCAAAAACAGAAGATGAAATTTCCATGTGACAGACACTCCTCCTATCCTAAGAAGGAAAAGCAACAATCTTATCTTCAATGGTGAGTAGTTGAGACCAAGAGAATATTGTACAGACCTCGTTAGAATAATTCTTAGCTTTTAAGCCTTCCTTAGTCACATTTCACAGTTCCCTATTCTTTTTCCAATCCAGTATATAAGTAACTGACTCTAACTGCTTCTCTGGGTCATCATTTCTTTCTCTTTTGTTCATTATATATCTATACAAGTAATTTTTTGTAGAAACAGTGTGTTGCCTTGTTGCCCAGGCTGCTCCTGAACTCCTGGCTTCAAGCGATCCTTCCACCTCAGCCTCCCAAAGTGCTGGGATCACAGGCACGAGCCACTACAGCCTGCCTGGGTCTTCACTACTTTATGAGGACTCCTGTGCCAAGTAAAATTTGTATTATGCTTTTCTGCTATTAGTCTATTTTATGCAATTTAACTCTCAAACCCAACTGGGACCCTAAGAGAATGGAGGTGTTTTTCTGCTTCGACCCCCTCCAGCCTGCCCCTGCTACCCTGGACTTTCTTCTAGCATCATTCCTGAAGCCAACAGGTACTCCTGTCTTGTGTCCAGGTTAAATCCTCTGCCAGGCACTCTGGCATCAATTTAAGATCAAGTGCTGACTTACCTATTTGGGCATAACCCAGGTTAGCCTCCTGTGATCCCATTGCTCCTTGATTGACCAAGGAACTTAACCATTTTCGCATATTTCTGTACTTTTTGAAAACATCTATAGTGTCCAAAATGCTTTCTGCCTTACTTCTAGATCCAAAAAAAAAATCACTTTGTGCATCTGAGATAAAACATCCCTACAAAGCTCTAGAAAGAGGTCCAGAAATTCACCTTGTCAATTATATCTAGAACTAGTCTTCCTACCTCCCAGGAATGATGTTCATCTCTATTCAAATGGGTCAGATAATATTTTACTTAAGAACAAAAGGAAAGAAGAAAGAGCTGTTATTCCATACATACAACTTAATATAAATGAACAAGTATCTTCAATCCTTTCTTTAGCATTGTCAACAATAAAGCAAATCAACTGGAGTTTAAAAAAAAAAACCACCTCTGTTTTTCTACAATAGTTTGCTTCTAATGATGTGGTACTCTTCTAGGGTTGAAACTGATGTTTTCTATATTTCATAACATAAAACTTATACCACAATTGACTGAAAGTGGGGCCACTCTTACTTGATGGAATTAGGAATCATGATCCTCAGTTATGTTAGACATTCTTCATTTGCCTCTCCAAATCCACTCTTTTCTATTCTTTCAACCTGGCTCTGTTCCCAGAAGGCTGAATTCTAAGAACTTTTCAACTGTACTTCATTTTGCCTTCTGGCTTCCTATTGGGTTCAGCCAATGGGAAGCACCTACGAGAATTCAAAAGGCAGCTAGGCATGGTGGCTCACACCTGTAATCCCAGTGCTTTGGGAGGCCGAGGTGGATGGATCACCTGAGGTCAGGAGTTCACCAGGCATAGTGGTGGGCACCTGTAGTCCCAGCTACTCGAGAGGCTGAGGTAGGAGAATTGCTTGAACCCAAAAGGCAGAGATTGCAGTGAGCCGAGATCGCGCCGCTACACTCCAGCCTGGGCAACAGAGTGAGATTCCATCTCAAAAAAATAAAAATAAATATAAACTGCCAATGATTACACTCATCATTCATTGCCTCATTTGCTGTTTCACTCATTCATTACTCTACCAAATGTGTTTAGGGCCTGGTATTGGAGAGCACTGTGCTAGGTCCTGGAAATACAAAGTTGTAGAAGCCATTGTACCTATCTGAAAGCATCACTGTTGATTACATGGACCCTGTGAAGTTAATATTTTGACCATAGATGGAGGTTTCCTATGCAAATACTTCTCAAAGGAACTGGCTTCCTTTTGCAACCCAGTAAAAACTGAACTATGAAGACCACTTTGAAATCACGTGCAATGCTTTACACCAAATAATGTAGCTTTCCACCACCAATACCTCTTGACTTAATGTTTTCCTCCTTCTTCAACATTTCCCCTTTCTTTCTCTGATTTACACTTTATGAATGGTTCTTGGTGGTATTTTCCCTTGCCCTAGATTTTACTGGAAGCTATTTCAAATGCTTCTTGAAAGAAGCTGAAGCATGAATAACAGAATAAACAGATAGCTTTATTTTTCCCCACTTAAATTTTATCTACCTTTGAAACTTTATATTGATAGACCCAGGCAATTTTTCACTTAATTAATTTTAAAAGGTCACAATTGTATTGGTATAGTATTAACAATGGAAACTTCCATTTATGATTAAGAAGTCAATGATACACACTCCAAACTGTAAACAGTGTGTGTCGAGTGATGGGGGAAGGAGGGACATCCACTGTGGACACTCACTTTCCATATTACATAATTTTCAAAATGTACAGCAATTTTACTTATGTAAGCAGAAAAAAAGACACATTTAAAAGAAGTAAAATAAAGAGAAGACATCCTAGTTTATCTTTGTTTTCCCATGTCCCATGGTGGTGGAATTACACATGTGGATTTAAGATATATAGGGTGGTAATTTGATTATTGAGTCATATGTGACCCAGCTGAATGAATGTAATAACAGACAGATGATGGTTTATGTCGCTGATATGAACTGATTTCCCTTGTTTCATATTTTAGCAGCCGGTCATTTCCAGAATTGGCTTACACCCTGAAAACATCCTCCACAGGGATGCAGTTTTGAGCCTGGGACATTCGTTAACAGCTGGAAGACATTTGGTGACTCCAAATGATGAGGGCCAGTAGAAGCTGTGAGGATGGGCACCTGCCCTGGAGCCAAGCCTATGCTTCCCCGAGCTAGCAAACACCTTGCTCTGGCTCTCCCCTAAGCTCTTTTACATATTAAATTTTAGAAGCAACTCTAAAAAATGACAATTCAGTTGAAACAGCCTTCATATGTAGAGGCCACATTGTAAGACTCTCTCTCTCTCTCTCTCTCTCTCTCTCTCTCTCTCTCTCTTTCTCTCCCCCCTTCTTTTTAGACAGAGTACAGCTCTGTTACCCAGGCTGGACAGCAGTGAAGCAATCTCGGCTCACTGCGACCTCCACCTCCCACGCTCAAGCGATTCTCCTGCCTCAGTCTCCCGAGTAGCTGGGATTACAGGCCCAGAGAATTTTTGTATTTTTAGTAGAGATGGGGGTTTCGTCATGTTGCGCAGGCTGGTCTCAAACTCCTGAGCTCAGGTGATCTGCCCACCTGACCTCCCAAAGTGCTGGTGTTAACAGGCGTGAGCCACTGCACCCAGCCTATAAGACTTTATTTTATTTTTGTTTTTGTTTTTGAGGCAGAGTCTTGCTCTGTCACTCACCCAGGCTGGAGAGAAGTGGAGTGATCTCGGCTCACTGCAACCTCTGCCTCCCAGGTTCAAGCCAGTCTCCTGCCTCAGTCTCCCAAGTAGCCGGTATTACAGGCACCTGCCACCATGCCTGGCTAATTTTATATTTTTAGTAGAGACAGGGTTTTACCATGTTGGCCAGGCTGACCTGGAACTTCTGACCTCAGGTGATCCACCCACCTCCCAAACTGCTGGGACTACAGGCATGAACCACTGCACCCAACCCCTATAAGACTTTTTTTTTTTTTTTCAATGAAGACTTTTTTTTTTAATTATACTTTAAGTTCTAGGGTACATGGGCACAACGTGCAGGTTTGTTAACATATATATGTTTAATATGAGCCTGAGTTAGAGCATGGAACATGGGGAAGGGTACAGCATGGAGAGCATTATTTTCAAATTCCTAGTCCACTCTCGTCAGAACTATTACACAGACTAATAAAGCAAAGTCTCTCTATTGCAGAATAAAATAAAGTCTCCATAAAATATAAAATTAATGTAAAGTATGTGAATAATGAAATATTGGGGTTCCATGTTTATCTTCTGATAGCATAAAAAATTTGAGCTGTTTAACATTAAACCCCAACGACCTAATCAAATAGATATCTAAGTAACTCAGACATTGTAAGTAATTTCAGCACTGTAGCACTGTATTTGCCAGAAGATATAGTCGGTACTTTCAACACGCTGAGATATCATTTAGTCTATAACTTAAACAAGCATTGATAAAGTTTTTTACAAAAGATGCTATCAGCAAAATAAACAGAGGACTTTGTATTACTTCAAAGCTTATTTATAATGTGCTTAGAAAAAATTCAATGGAAAACAGGAAAATAATGTCTTGATTTTCTAAACTTTACAACATCTGCTTTTACTTACTTTTCGACATTATAAAGTTCTCTGGATTTTAAGTGAATTACTTTGCTTTCTCTTTGTCTATCCCTTTACTTGACTACCTTCACACTAGATTATACACCCGGACACAACCTATGACTAGATGAAAATCCCTATGTTATGTATAATAATTGAATTTTAGAACATGTGACATAGAACATGGAAAGACACTTCAAAAGAAAGGCCAGGTATATAAGGAACAGACCCCTCTATAAAAATACTCAAAACACTGTATCATTCTATTTCATACCACCCTACACTGGGTAATTTACATGTCATTCACAATCTTAGATGGGTAGTTGTAAAAATGTTTCCTAAAGAAAAGGACTTTTACATATGTGTGTATACATGAGTATGTTTGTGTGCTTTGTCCAAATTCAAATGAGAATATTAATATAATGGGTCAATAAATCCCTATAATATAATGGTCAGTTTTTCATTAAGGTTGTAACCAAAAACAAAACAAAACGAAAGGCACTAAAATCTGCTGGTAACAATATCCTTAATGTTAATACACTCTGTGGGGCTTTTGCTTTCCTTCTTTCTTAACTATATAGAAAGAAGGAATGTCTATAGACTTAAACTATAGACATTTTAAAAATTTTTTTAAATTTTTAAACAAAAGACATTTCTCTATGCTCAGTGAGAATTACATTTCCTAATTTCCTAAAATTTGAGATTTACGTTACTTTTACATAAACTAGAGACAGTGGTTAGAAAAAAAGAAAGATGACATATTGGTCATCATTCAAACACAATTTTATCCAGGACTTTCTTGAAAATCTTGCCGAGATGCTTTAAACATTTGTTGGTGGCTTCTTACAAAGCTGGTTTAAAGTCTGTGGGTTATTTGTGGTTAATATACAAGAGGAAAAAAAGAAAAATATAGAGAAAATGGCCTTTAAGGTACACATTTCTGAGGTTTCACTGCTGGGTTAGCTGACATTCTTTCCTTCACTTCCCTAGTTGAGCTGACCTCAAAGTTCTTGGTGTCCAAGACTTGCAAAAGAATGCAAACCACATTATCTTCCCCAGAAGGGAAAACAGAAACAAACTTGGATGATATATCAGGATAAGGAATAGGTCCACCATGTGTTTAAGAAGGAAGGAGAGTTTCACTGCAATCACACCAAAAATCAAGGTTTTGTGGACATGGATTTGTCCACATAAAAAAGAAGAGTGGTTTTGCCATTCAGTCAAAGGCCCTTAATAAGCAGTTAAAAAAAGAGCAAGTTGGGAGCCATTATTCTTAGTTTCTGCAACACATCTGTGAAATCAAGATGCAAGACAGAATACAAAGATCCCTATCTCCAAAGGATTTGAAAAATGGAAAGATACTGGAAGGCAGTGGTATAAAGGGGGAAAAGAAATAAGGGCCTTCTCTCCATCATCGAATGCTGGCAACACTGCCTTTATGGTTGCTTTGATTATGCGTTATGTTCATAAAGTTTTAGCTAGGGATAATTTGTTGCTTGGCTTTCCTTTATTTTCCTTTTTCTTTTTCATTGCATGTTTTAAAATGGTTTGCATTCGAGAATCAATTTAACCACAACAGAACAGACTATGATTTGGGATTTGTATGACTTCAACTTGAGGTAAAAGTAAGCTAGAAATCAGTTCTAGGAAAGAAAGGAAAAACCCAGGCTCACAAGCATTTCTCTTTTCCTTAAAAATCTTTTAAAAGATGTTTTCATCTAATAGTTTCTTTAAATCATCACTTCAAAATGTTAATGTTTTAAATGTCAGTGTCCCTCTGAGGGCCCCGTCATAGGCCCTCTGCTGTTTTCATTCTGTATACTTGCAGAACTTTAATTCACATCCATGTACAACTGGTCACCCTCACATTTTTATCGTCAGCCCAGATCTACGGATCTTTGGACCCATTTTACTAACTGCCTAGTGAACAACAGCCTACCTGGTATCCCACACACCCTCCAATGCATCATGATCAGAACTGAACTCACCTCCTTCTTCCCTACCTCTCACCCCCACCCCCAAGGTTTTCCCTAATGCTCCTTGTCTTTGGTGTCACCCATGTAGCTCAAATCACTAATCCAGGGATTTCTCTGACTCCTCTATCTCATTTTATAAATAACCAAGTTCTGTCAATCTGCCTCCTCATAATCACTTTTACCTTTCTCCTATCCAATCCATGTTTCCTCCACATAACCTTTGGAGTTACCAGAGTGATCATCATAAAACACGAATCTGATCATGATGCTCTGGGTTAAAACTCTTCAGTAATTTCTCATTATCTTTATAATCCAGTCTAAATACCTTAACATGCCCTAAAAGACTCTTACTATCTAGCCTGTGCCTCCCACTCAGGCCAAAGATTTCGCTTGCTCTTCCAGTCACACTGAGCATCTTTCAGTTCCTGGAACCTGACAAACATTCAGTTGGAACATGCCATTATCACTGCCTATCCCCAATCCAAATGTCACCTTCTTAGTGCCATGGTCTGAGTGTTTGCGTCCCCACCAAATTCACAGGTCGAAACTTAATCACTAAGGTAATGGTGTTAGGATGCGGGGGCTTGTGGTAGGGGATTAGGTCACAAGGGTGGAGCCTCATGAATGGAATGCGTGCCCTCATAGAAGAGGCCCCAGAGAGTTGTTTTCCCCTTTCTACCCTATGAAGACCCAGCTAGAAGCTGCCATCTATTAACCAGAAAGAAGGTCCATACCAGACACCAAAACTGTCAGTGATCTTGGACTTCCCAGCCTACAGAACTGAGAAGTACATTGCTGTTGTGCATAAAGTACCCAGTTTACCGTATTTTGTTACAGCAACCCAAACAGACTAAACTCGAGATATCTTTCTTTACTTTAAGTAAGATCAAGGCCCTGGTAATGCTCAAAAAAACCCTAACTTCTACTGTAGCATTCATCACATACTGTTGTAATTGTGTTCAGTGTCCCTGAGGGCACAGACTACTTTTGTCTTATTAACTACTCAGGGCCAAGAGTGGTGGCTCATGCCTGTAATCCCAGAATTTTGGGAGGTGGAGGCTGAGGCTGGCAGATCGCTTGACCTCAGGAATTCAAGACCAGCCTGGGCAATATGGTAAGACCCCGTCTCTACAAAAAGTACAAAAAAAAATTTTTTAACTGAGCATGGTGGTGTGCACCTGCGTTCCCTGCTACTCAGGAGGCTGAGGTGGGAGGATCACCTGAGCCCAGGAGGTCGAGACTGCAATGAGCCATGATCGTGCCACTGCACTTCAGCCTGGGTGGTAGAGCAAGACCCTGCCTCAAAAACAAACAAACAAGATAAAAACTACTACTTAGTACTTGGTAGGTATTTAATGAATACTAATTGAACAAATGAATGTATTTATTTATATATTTCTTCTTTCACTAGCATGATAGAGCACATGATCAGCTGTATACTTATAAGTGACTGGCTCATTCACCACGGAGGCAATATGAGATTCCAGATAGAATTAAGATTCAGCATGCTCCATAAACAAGATATCTCATAGAATTCATGCCATCATTTGCCCTAAATTCTTCTAAGATAACAGGACAGTGGCAGGGTCAACTTCCAAGCCCAAATATACAATCGTCTTCAGCTAATCCAAAAGTTGTAGGTAGAATGAATAAATACACGGTTAAATGGTTATCAACTACCTCTATCTATTCTCCTTAATCCTGTCACCTAGTTTGGAGAGAGGTAGGGAGATAGTCAAGATGCTATTAATCTGGAGGAATATTCTACCCATCCCCTGACTCTAATTTTAAGGGTAGTTACTACCAATGACATTATAAGACCCTGATCATGATGCCTGTAAAGTATTTTTGTGAACTGTTCTCAACTTTATTTGGGAACATGAGAAAAACCGTAGGTTAATACAGGCATTACAATGTTACCTAAGTTAGGACAATTTTTAAATGGCCTATTTAATCATCTCTAACACTTGGATATGTCTTCTCTAATGTTAGATGGAATATCAGATGTAAATTCTTGAGAGAAAGTTGTAATTGAGAAGATGCGTTGTTAGTGACACATCATGGAAAATGACTCAACTGTGGCAAAGGTGAGTCTGAAGACATGATGCAAACAAAAGGCATACCACCTACGGTGGCCTCACCTCATGACCAGCATTCAATACACTTACAGTGATTTGCTTCTTGCTTCTGTCTATCAGAATGTGGCTGTCACCAAACGGTCCCTGTCTCCCAAGGCTGTTATATCAAACAGGAATTTCTGATTTATAATTAAGGCCCACAAACAAAGAGGGAAATACTACATTATTAAGCCAAAAACCATTATTGGCTTAACAATTTCGTTGCTTTATATTGCTTAAGAGTGATAAAATATAGTAACAATTAGGAATTAAAATATTTGGATATTCTCTTTCATTGCGCACTTCAACTACTGAAGCTTCAAATCCTGGTATAGGAATTATAAAGTAAGATGCTACAATAAAGACAAAACTATGGAAAGAATTAAATCAACTCTGAATAAACATGAAAAGGCTCAGTAAGAATTGACATATTCAA
Source organism: Chlorocebus sabaeus (assembly GCF_047675955.1). Taxonomy (NCBI): domain Eukaryota; kingdom Metazoa; phylum Chordata; class Mammalia; order Primates; family Cercopithecidae; genus Chlorocebus; species Chlorocebus sabaeus. The sequence goes on from NC_132927.1 coordinate 13,534,856, forward strand.
TTACCACACCAGAATCTCTTTAGTACCTAAGTTGTCTTAGTAACAAGCTAGAAAACTATAGCAAATGTAGCAAATCTTCCACATTGATAGGAAAACCATATAATCATACACAACAGTGATCACCTATAGAAGTATCCTTCCCAAAGATAGTGGTAAAAAAAGAAAATGTGGTACATACACACCACGAAATACCATACAGTCATAAAAAAGGAATGAAATCATGTCCTTTGCAGCAACATGGATGGGGTTAGAGGTCATAATCCTAAGCAAATTAACACAGGAACAGAAAACCAAATGCAGCATGTTCTCATTTATAAGTGGGAGCTAAACATTCAGCACACATAGACATAAATATAGGAACAACAGACACTCTGGACTACTAGAGGGTAGGGGGAGTGGGTTTAAGAAAAAAAAACTACCCATAAGGTACTGTGTTCAGTACCTGGGTGACAGGATGACTGGATCCGTACTCTAAACCTCAGTATCATGCAATATTCCCATGTAACAAATCTGCACACATATACTCTGTATCTAAAATCAAAGTTGAAATTTTTTAAAAACCTAAAAAAGAACATTAAGCATTAGGCACTATACAAATCATTTTCAAAACGAGAGAGTGAGCTTTACAGGGACACCACCTATTTCTCCCTTTGTCTTCTTAAAACTTTAGTCCTCAGAAATGAAAGGGGAGTGATAATACCTATCTAACGTGATGGTTATGAAGAATGAATTAATTAGAATATATAAATCTCCTAGCACACAGTGGAGTGCCTAGCCCATAGCAAATATTCAAAACATGTTAGTTCCTTTCCTTCTTCCTTTTCACCACCCATCCTGAAGTACCTGTTTTCCCATGTGGAAATCAGATGGCCACTGGACAAAAGAGAAATCATTCAGATCTAATACTAGCAGATCCCTTTCTGTGGGCTCCTCTTCACAGTAGTTTGGCCTGCTATTTTTCCTATAGAAATTAGGATTTTTTTTAAAGTGCTTCTTCAGTAATACTAAAGAAGGATGTTTTGAACTTTGTGTTCAGCACTGCTATAAGTTAGTAAAGCAAACTAAGTAAACCTAATTTTTGCAGTAGATACTTCCACAACTACCACACCTCTATCTGAACATAGCACTAGTATTATTGTCTAAAGTTCATTCCACATTCACACACCAGGAAACTCTCAACTGTAACTGTCTCATCAATTTCAAGTTTAAATCTATCCTAACTGACTTAATAAATCCAATTGTTCACAGCTGAGAGGCGGGACTTTTGTATGCTCCGGTTTATGCTGAATGTAAGCTCTGAGAATAAAAGAGGTATAACAGGATGAGAATCAATTATTTCTATCCACACAGTTAAGTGAATTCACCAATTGCTTTTTCATTAGGTGAATTCACCAATAGCTTTTTCAGTCAACAAGCATTAAGAGTCTATTATTTTCCAGGTATTGAAACACTATTCTAGAGTATGCAGTTGCAGCTATATACTTCTAGGGTTGATTTACAATGTAGTATCTGAAACATGTTCATAGCTTTATCTAATAATTATTACTGACCATGATTCTTCTCTTTAACAACAATAACAATAACACATGTTCAGCGATTACAATAATGCCAAACAAAGTACCAACTGTTTTATCACATTTACTCTTCATAACATTTATATAAGGCAAGGATTATAATCACCATTTTACCAGATGAGGAGAAAAGATGCGGAAAGGATATTTAGCTTTCCCAAGGCCACCCAGTCAGTAACCACGAAAGCTGAAATTTAAATGAAGTCTGTCTAACTCTAGAGTGTCGTCTCTAAACCAGTGCTACTCAAAGTCTGGTCCTCCATAGACTGGAAGCATCAGCAGCACCTGGGAGCTTGCTAGAAATGCAGAACCCGCTGAATCATAGTTTTAGGGAGTGGGACCCAGCCATCCATGTTTAACCAAGCCCTCTGTGTGATTCTTACACATGCTAAAGATTGATAAGCACTACTCTAAACCACTACACTATACATACTACTCAGTCTCCCTAATTCATAACTTACTAATGGTGCTAAGTCAGATTATTGCTCACTTGCATTTAATAAATGCATTTAGACATCATCACAGTTGACATTTTGGTTGAATTCTATGGTTAATTAAAATTCAACTCTGTGCCATATCCTTTAAGCATGGTGACTATTCATCCTAACCTTCCTGGGACAGTCTCATTAAGCCTGCTGTCATGATGTAATTATTACTGGTCTCTTTTACTCTCAGAAGTACCACAGTTTGAACCATTAATCCTGTGGTGGTCCCAGCTAAAAGGCACTACTACAAAGGCAGTCCCTCCCACCTTGTGTCCTACCATGCACCCTCACCTCTATGCTCTAGCTACAATAATGTCCTCCTCTCAGTTCCTTAAAAATCTCAAACTCGCTTGTGATATAAGGTTTTAACATTTCTGTTCCCTCTTCATAGGAGGTTCTTCCTCTAGATCTCAGATGATACACTGCTCTTTAATGGTACCCGAGGATTAGCTGGTGGTAGGGGCAGTCGACCCTGCTTATAGGCAATTTTGAGATGTACTGTTGGTAGAGAACTTTAAAACAATAACAAAACCAACTTGAAGTCAGTTCAGTCTACTTTTATTTAGCACTCTGCACCAGCAATTTTAAATGTTAGTGATAAAATGTTGTTTCTACCAAAATATGTTGTTTCTACTAAAATATGTTGTTTCTACCAACATATGTTGTTATTTGCCCTTCAATAAACATCATATTCTACATGAAAGCTAATTTAGAGAACTCTAGTTATACAGTCGGCCCCCAACAGACACAGTCATAAATACTTGAATGCATTTCAAGAGTAAGTTCCTAATAGATTCAGAATAGTTATAGGTCACTTTGGGTACAGTTTGTGCCTCCAACTCCTTAGTTGCTATATATTCAATAGACTACAATAAAAATAGATTCAAAATTCCTACACAAACAATGGATTCCAGATTGTGTAGTACTGGCATAGGGACAGTCATATAGGTCAGGATAGAATTGAGAGTCCAGAAACAAACCCCAGTTTGAAAGTGTCAATCTATTCCCTTTTCCTTTATTGTACCGTAATGTTTATTTTATTTTTATCTTTTACATTAGTTTTGTAACTGGCATGATAATACACATGAGATTCAATAAATTCTTTTTTCATTGTCTGCTTTTTTTTTAACTGGGCTTTATTATCATTATTCTTCTTGCATGATTATTACTAAAAATAATTGTGTCTGAAGCGGAGAGGGGTGTTAACAATTATTTATCCTATGTGTCAAATATACAAGAAATGCCACTGTTGCTCCTTATTATTTAGATTTTTGTTCAAATAGTGGCATCTCAGAGACGCCTTCCCTAACCACTCTATTTAAAACAGACAACACTCCACGTTCGTTGGATGACATCAGTTTCTGCCCCATTCCCCAGCCTTATTTTCTTCAACTCTATGATTATCTGATGTCATATTATTTGTTTATTGCTGTCTCCTTACTAGAAGGTTTTCATTGAAGAGTTGTCTGTCTTGCTCACCCTGTATCTTCAATGTATGGTACACATTCTATCAATATTTAGTGAACAAACACTAAAAATTATATATGGTTCAATTTATTCACATAAAAGTTTATATAATTTTATCTTTGTGCATAATTTCTGTTTTTCTCATCAGAGAGACGAAAACATTGATTCTCAATCCTCTCAGTAGAGTATTTCCTGTATGTACTCTGCTAGAAACTTCAAAGATGTCAGAATAATTAAAATCCCTTTGTCCAGGAGTTTGAAATTCAAAAAATTATGTATGACATTTTATACCTTTGCATTATCTTCAATAAGCATTATGAGCTGTAATTCACTCAACTGAAGTTTAGATTATCCCAGAATAAATTATTCCAGTCTAGTGATAAAAACCAGCCTCATTTATTGAACCTAAATATTGCTGGACTTTGTTAAGTAGACTTCAAAACTCTTACTTCTGAAAACTTGACAAATTTTTATAGAACCTACTTTTGGGGGCCTGGATTTTTTTTTATTATTGTTGCTTTATCTCCTTTTTAAAATAATAATTGTATTTTTAAAACAAAGTAGAACTCTGTTATAATATGGTTCAATATTACAACTGTTTAGCTAGGCCACAGGTCAAATCCCATTCCCTCCACAGTATGACAATCACACATGGTATAAACTTGACCATACTGCTAGCCTACAACTCCTTTGTTAGTCATGTGCTAGGATATGAGAGTTGAGATAAAAGGATATTACTGTGGGTATAGATATGTTTATGTGATATTCATTTTAGAAAAGGCTTCTCAACATAATGAAATATTCTTTGGAACGTTGCTCCAAAGGGTCTTCTGAATAGTAAATGCAGTAAATTTAGGTGTTTGTATAAGGATCCTCAACTACTTAACCAAACTAAAGGCTGGATTGTAGAGCCTTGAATGGGCGGGTAGAATGCCCATATTCACATCTCCAATGTACCACTCACTAGCTGCATGACACTGGCCAAGTTACTTATCCTCTCGATACCTCAGTTTTATCGCCTTTACAATGCGGATAATAATAGAACCCACATCAAGAGATGGTGATAATTAAATGAGTTAATCCATGTGGAGTACTTAGAACAGAGCCTGTTACATAGAACACTACCAAAAAGTGCCAGCCATTGGTTTTGAGTTGAAAGGGAAACATTTAAAATCAGTCTTAGTTATCATAACACACCAATTAAAAATAAAAGGATACAATCTCATACATTTTAATATAAAATTAGTAGGAAGACTTTATTTCAGCTTCAAGCTTTCCATGTATAATTATATTTTATTCCCACAAAGAAATGACTTTGTGAGGGTAAAATTTGTGCAGAAGCCTAATAGATGCAAGATTATTTTCTTATACTGCTGTAACCTAGGAAAAAAAAAAAGAGTCCATGGCCCTCCTGCTAAGTTTAGACTAGACGCTTTTTGTGAACAGTCACATCTTTCTTCATTAAACTGTTTTTTAATGGCCCTTTTGATGACTGCCAGTTTCCTCCACAATAAAAGAAGTTCTGACCTGTGAATTCATTTTTACAATCCAGTAACAATTTTGAATACATTAACTAAGCATCATGGACCAAATAAGGAGCCAATTAGTTGTATTTTCCATCATCTGAATAAAATAAGAATGAATCAACTTCATCACTAAACTTAAAAGGTTGTCTTCATGGGCAAAGAAGTCTATTTTGTTCTGCCAACTCAAGTTCCTTTTGGAGAGTAAGGAAAGTTGGGTTATCTGTGACCTGAAACCAACTGAGTTTCATTTTCCTTTTCCCTTTGGGAAGGCTAGTCAAGGGAGCTTGTACCATTCTGTAGTAGCGCTACACACAAGATTACTTCTAAAACTTCTTAGAGCACTAACTAAAATTATAACCCCGCACAGTATTTATTTTCATAAGTAGATGCTATTTATTTTTCCTTCTTCATTTATTCTTTATTTTCCTTTCTCACTCATCTAGATATTGGGATGATGTGACGTATGCATCTACTCACCAAGCTATCATCTTTGGTAAATAGACCTCACAGATAATCAACTTATCAGCTAGTTACAACAAGCCAGAAAAGAGACAACCATAAGTGAGTCTATAATCTTAGTGTAAACACTGTCCAATCATGTTTGTTTTTGGTGAAAGTGCATCCTTTCCCCTCAAGCATTTAGTTTTTGGTAGAGGTCGGTTTTAAAATATGGCAAGAAACACACACACCAAACACATCACCATTGTGTACCTCTTGAGTTAGTGGGTACAGCAAGCCTAACAAGAAATAACGTCCATCCCACGGATGCTTATTGGAAAAGGACATCTCATTTTTGGCATTTTCATGTGTGCACTTTTGTGGGAGGGTGGTTTCAAGAGAGAAAATGAAATACAACTTTTAACTTGAAATGTGTCACTATAGCTTGGGAGATTTTTATATCCTAAAATTAAAAATAAAATTGGGATGCATTATGTATTTACAATAAAATGTTTAAACATATATACAGTATATTTTTCCTCTTAAAATTGTATCTTTAGAGTCAGATGGCCTTTCATTTTCCTAATTATTTGCTTACATTGTTGCTAATATATCATAATGCATACAAGCTCTAAAAATATCCTGAACCGAAAATATTTCTACAGCTGTTGCTTTTATAGGATTCAATTTTAAAGAAAGTAGAGGAACGAAACACCTAATTATACAAAGTAAAGATAAATAAGAAGCAACTTTATGTTTAAAAGCTGCTAATTAACTGGGCAGCAATTAAAGAGACTACAAAAACCTTAGTTTTAATACTCACAAAGTTTTATTATGAATATTTGTTCTGGTGCATATTTTTCTGTCAGACTAAGTCTCCAAGTGTGGAATGGGTTCCTGCCAGGTCTCTAAAAATTGATTGTTCAAAAATCTTAATTATAAGAAAGTAAACAAAGAATAGGTTGAAGCAGTGCAGAGTTCTATGAGTTAATGTAACAAAATTCAAGCAAAATCAACTGTCTTTAAAGCCAGCAGGCTCAGCTCTGACAGTCATCCATCAAACTGAAGGTCTCCTTAAAAAATGCCAATTACAGGGCATCTATGCACAAACGTGGCTAGCATAAGCCATAGGATCATTTCCTTCCGAGAAAATTAGTAACCAAGAAAACACCAGGCAGTGCACACGACCAGCCCACCCGACAGTAAGGCTTGTCCCTGATCAGAATACTAACCAGCATTCTTTCTTTCTCACTCTCTCTCTCTCTTTTTTCAACTTAGGAAAAGTTCAGAACCACACAGAATTTTGTTTGGGGTTATACAAATTCCTTCACAATTTGTATAGAAGTCTAACATAACTTTTTAAAAGCCATGACATGCCCATAATGTATACAGAGTCTCTGACTTCCGCCCTAAGCGAGGCTTTTTCCTAACTTAATCATACTCAAATTTCACCCCTTTTAAAGATCCTGATTCAAAAATGTTCACTCATTCTCCACAGTCCACAAATTTATACCATCTCTTCCTGTGGTATTTTATGTGCATAAATTAAAAAAGAATGGCCTCCAATGAGGATTAAAAGGTTGAAAAAAATCATAGACTTTCTAAATTTAGGTTCATTCTTCTTATTTTAACTCTCAAAATATGTGTGTTAACAAAACATATATTTTTTTCTACAGTCTTATGAAATAATCCTTTCACATTAACCCTCCTACCTAGGGGAAGTGTTGGAGCAACTCAGATAGGAAGTTACATCCTAAGTTTAAGACCATGTCACCCTGTAACCCAGCAAATGTGAAAAACACATATGGGAGAACCCTTGAGAAATAGCTAAAATACGTTCCACTGGTATATTATTAGCTCTTACTGTATAACTCACACTACTATATGAATCCCAACTTTCAAAAACATTTCTGCTGCCTTTTTTATTATCCACCTGGCCAGGCACGGAGCCCATCCCCAAACAGGTTTCTTAGAGCCATTTGATGACATCAGGGGAGGGGAGGAGACTTTCTTAGAGAGTAAGGCCACGGATCTTTTGTCAGAAGCCAAAGGCTCAAATTTTATACCACAGCACTACTTCTTCAGTGGGAATAGGTGGGTTTTCAAAAAGAAGGGCTGTGTCCTCCTATGATGATGGAGATAACTAATGGAGTAAATGAAAACATTCATGTTTGATATTTGTATGCAAATGGATTAAAATAGTCTGCTTTAGCCCCAAGTTGATGTCTCATCTAATTGCCCTTTAAAGTGACATCTTCCATCGCACATGTGGACCCGTGCTAAATTCATTTATTTCATCTTGCCTGAAATTATGATGAATGGTCTAAGCTCTATTCAATTATTTAAAATGTGCAAAGAAACAGAAACAATGAAACTGGCAAACCCCTCCACATTCTTAGGAACAATTTAGGCTAATTAGCATCAACTTCTCCCCCATTCATCATACCCCTTTAGAAATATAAACAAACTGTCAGCTGTAACCTAACAAACAGATCACTGAGCTACTTAACACAAATTATTCTTACATGAAAAGCTCCTTCTCAGGCAATATTCTCCTTTAGGGCATCTGGGAAGCTGAGCTATTAAAATTGAAGACATATGTTCCAGTCAAACTCAACTCCCGGACTGTAATGATTGCTGTTGTGACAGTTTTCAGTCAGCATACTTGCTGCTGGAAACACAGCGCCAAGCTTGAGCAAAGCAAAAGTAAAATGGAGTGATGCAAGCAGCACCCTGGATGTGGAGGATGCCTTCTCGCACTTCCCATCGCCATGTGTTGGTGGGTCTCAGCGCTGGTGATGTGCTGTTGCAGCTCAAAGCTGTGCTTAGTTTGGCTTGGGGACAATAAAGGAGAGGAAGGTGACAAGACTGTGGATGTCAACATGTTATTTTTCACTACATCCTATGAGGCTAGTGCTAATTAGCTTTCAATATTTCATTGAAGCCGATAAATCTTGGCCTATCATTTCAGAGAAGCTAGAAAAGATACAGTTAGAAGGGTCCCAGTTGAGAAAAACATAGCTTTCCAAAAGATTAGGTATGTGCCCTCAAACTGTACTTAAAAACTGAGTTCTTTCCTTTCAACTAAGAGAAATAAAAACAATGTGTTTACCCCTTTACATACTAAACCTCTGTGGGTAAAGCCCTGTCCTCATATTAAACCAAGACAGTGTTTTCTTTATTGTTTAAATATAGTCACATGTACAGTTGATTCTAATTATCTGCACTAGTTACGTCCAATAAAGTTGTGGTGGACACTGCATTAGTCACCACTGAACCCACTGCTCCTAGGGAAAAGAGGAGTTAAGTTCCTATGTGTCTCTGGTCACAACATTTTCATCAATGGATCAATATACAATCTTACTTTATGTGTGTTTCTGTTGAAAGACACTTTACTTAATATATACTTTTGATTTATTAACGTAGAACTCACAACCAATGGCACTATAACTCAAGCCTGAACAAAGCTTACCCGACACACAGATTTTCTCATAAGGCACATCTTGCCTTTAGAAACAATAGACAACGGGCCAGGCGCGGTGGCTCACACCTGTAATCCCAGCACTTTGGGAGGCCGAGGTGGGCAGATCATGAGGTCAGGAGATTGAGACCAGCCTGGCTAACACGGTGAAACCCCATCTCTACTAAAAATACAAAAAATTAGCTGAGTGTAGTAGCACACACCTGTAGCCCCAGCTACTCGGGAGGCTGAGGCAGAAGAATTGTTTGAACCCAGGAGGCGAAGGTTGCAGTGAGCCAAGATGGCACCACTGCACTCCAGCCTGGGTGACAGAATGAGACTCCGTCTTAAAAAAAAAAAAAAAGCAATAGACAACACTTCTGCACAATGGCTTGGGGGGCATTTTAAATAGTAAAATCATGAACAAAAAAGCCCCAACACATAGCACTAAATAGACTGCAAAAAGGACCTTGTTTACAGTATGACAACTGAAACACGAAGGCAGAGTATCACCTTGTTCAGCTGGGAACATGTGTATTAGATGATGCAAATTTCCCATCACTTTGCACACGTCTGTGAATGACTGAGAAAGAACCATAAGTATTGATTTGGGGGTTACAAACAAATGTTAGCAAGTAGGCAAATTCACAAATATGATATCTGCAAATAATGAGCATCAACTATGTGTACATTCATACATATTTTCTCCTCTCTGATTTCCCACTGAAAGCCTCTGAGTTATTTCCCTCACTAAGCAAGTGTCAGCCAGGCACAATGGCTCATGCCTGTAATCCTAGCACTTTGGGAGGCCAAGATGGGCAGATCATTTGTGGTCAGGGGTTTGAGATCAGCCTGGGCAACATGGCAAAATCCTATCTCTACAAAAATACAAAAATTAGCCAGGCATGGTGGTGCATGCCTGTAGTCCCAGTTACTTGGGAGGCTGAGATGGGGGGATCATTTGAGCCTGGGATGTGGAGGCTGCAGTGAGCCAAGATCGTGCCATTGTACTCTAGCCTGGGTGGAAGAACAAGACCCTGTCTCTCTTATTTTATTTTATTTTTTTAAGCATAGCAAGGGTCGTTGTCTGAAAGCCTAGCCAAGTCTTCAGAAGCTAACTATAAAGTAGATAGCCACAGAATTCCTTGTAACATGGTAAGCCAAAAAGCCTTTCAAATATGTTCCTTTTCTTTAGCACCCTAGAAATATAAACCTTAACGGCACCTATAGCTACTGCAGTAATAGTGTGAATGCACATTACAGCCCACCCTACACGGTACCATGTCTATACCCTATTGAAGCATTTGGATTACTGTTATTTGCTGTAGTGGACAGTGGTTGTTGCTGGCATCCATCTCCTCCCTCCTCCTACCTACCGAGGCCCCTGATTTCCTCCCAGTGTTGTTTAGGTAGGGTTGTTTCTCGAGGTGGATTATTGGCTTTTAAGCCAATTAGTGTATGCCATCCCTAAGCCACAGGGATTTCCTTAGGGATGAGCCCATGACTCTGACTGGGTTAATGACACATAAGGAGATATTTGCTGAGCATTTCTGGAAAGAAAGCGTTCCTCTCTGGGAGAACCATGGTGGAGGCAGCTTCAGGATAGTTCAGGCACTATGGAAAGTGGGGCAGAAAAACTAAAGGAAAATGGGTCCTGGATGATATTGCTGAGCTGCTGGAAAAAGACTCAAATTTATCCCACCTATTTTTTTTTTTCATTTTTCAATTACATAGATAATAAATAGTCTTCATCGTTTAAGGCAATGTGGGTGAGGTTCTGTTTTTCTTGTACCCAAGAAAATTCTGATATATTTACATGCTAGTTTAACCGCCTGCTCCATAACATTTACACCACCCACCACCCACCCCCACACACACACACATACGGGGAGAGAGAGAGAGAGAGAATTTCTTGAATTATCTTTTGTCCATCTTTTTTAAATGCTCTACTTCCTGCTCTCATGACTTATGTATATATAGCAACTATTGATAAATATATTGAATTCAATTCAAGCGGGAACATCTTCCATGGATGTAAAATAATAAACAGTGTACCACATTAACCAGAGCAAGATTAGCTAAGATGGCTGCTATCATATTGCTGCCCACTGATGAGAACAAAGTTCTCATTGTATTTACCTTAAGTATAAAGTGTTTCAAGGTTAAAATGTTAATATATCCAATCAAGAACGATTTTTTAGTTTATCAAATAAAATTACAAATATAACATGATCTTTCTCCTGCTCACCCCACAATGCAGAATAATTTATGAACACTTTTTCTTTGGTATTCTTAACACCAGTTTCTCTGGATTAGGATAATGAATAGAACTGAATGTTACCCAAGCTTTATTCATAAATATAAAGCAATATGGCAACTTTTTAAAGTTTCTTCCTAGTCTTTTCTTTCTCTATGGGTGGTTTTCACAGCATGATTATTTGTGGATGCAAAACTGTGTGTATAATAAATTGCAACTGCAACTGACTAACCTCAGAAGACTGACACGTGACTAATTACTCCCACAGGTGGCCAACTGCTTTGGCAATTAGCCCATTGTGGGCAAAATTCATTGCGTGTAAGAAAGAGGCTTCCTTTTCAAAATCTCCACACCTACTTTTTGGGGGATGAATGGAGGGGAGAGAACTAACATGGAAAAAAGTGGGGGGAGGATGAAGGGATAAGGGACAGATGGAAAAATTAATTATTTCTTAACAAACAAACCATTTAATCTGAATTTCTCTCCAACGTGGTGAGATTCTACCCAAACACCCTCTCAGCTCTCAAAAAAACCTAAGTAGTAACTTAAAAAGAGACCAGGCCATTTGCTAAACATTTAAAATAACTCTAAGGTCATCTGGCATGATCCCATGTTTTCTCTTTAGCTTATCATATATATTTCAGAAATGTTTGAGTGACACGGTGGCAATTTGGAAGACTCTATTTTAGCCTATTACTCAGAGCATACAGCAAATAGCATAAATAGGTCATGTCTGAATGTACTTTTTAAAAGTTAACTATCTGTGGTTATGCAATGTCATTAACTTCCTAATAAAATATCCCTAAGCCCTAGATAACACTGCTACATCATAGCAATGTGAACAAGTGTGCAGTTTAGACTTTAAAGATTTCCTTCCATGACAGACTTTAATTAGGAATTAGATAATTTTTCTAAAGGTCTTGATAGTCATCCTGTGATCAATCTCTGCTCACCAGAGGCAGGTCTCTTGGAAGATGACTAGTAGCATAGCAACAATCACACACAAAAATGTGCCTTACACACCAGACTTGAAAATAATTGGACTCTTTATTGCCATCCAGCTAAGATGATGCCTAATAATATGCAAAAAATTAAAACATTTGATAATGCCCAGTTTGACGAGAATGGGGATATAAAAGCACTCACGTACTCTATACTGAGAACAAAAATTGGAGGGAAGTTTGGAAGTACCTGTCAAAATGTAAAACCAAACGTGTTTGGCCCATCAATTTCTCCTCTATGGAATTATCCTATCCACATATGTACAGCAAGTTTGTGTATGCACACATACATACTTACATTCACATTCACATATATATACACAAATACACACGATCACATGCAAACATGCAGACAAATACAGAGATATACACACATGTGACTCTAGATGAATATTCCACATTATAGGGTGCTCACTGAAGCATGGTTGGTGATAGCCCCCCAAAAAAAAATTGCAAACAAGTTAAATATCATCAGTAGTGGCTGGCTGAATAAACTATGGTATATGGTATACAGAATGAAGTAAAATACTGGTACTCATGATACAAAATTTCAGTTGGATAGGAGGAATAAGTTCACAACACCTATTGTACAACATGGTGGCTGTAGTTAATAGCAGTGCATTGTATTTTTGAAAATTGCTAAGAGATTAAATTTTGGGTGTTCTCACCACACACACACACACACACACACACACACACACAATGTGAAGTGATATATATGTTAATTGGCTTAAATTGGCCATTCCACAATGTACACATATTTGAAAACAACATATTGTACATGATAAGTCATTTTTATCAATTAAAATAAATGTTATTTAAAAAATATATAAACTCTATGAGAGTGAGAATTTTGTCTGTTTTGATCACCGCTATATCACCATGGCTTAGAATGGTGTTTGTCACATATGTACTCAACAAATAGCTGAATTTTAATAACTACACTATTCAGCTGGGTGTGGTGGCACATGCCTGTAATCCTAGCACAGTGGGAGGCCAAAGAGGGTGGATCACTTGAGGTTAGGAGTTGGAGACCAGCCTGGCCAACATGGTGAAAACCTGTCTCTACTAAAAATACAAACATTAACCGGGAGTGGTGGCGCATGCCTGTAAGCCCAGCTACTTGGGAGGCTGAGGCAGGAGAGTCACTTGAACCTGGGAAGTGGAGGTTGCAATGAGCCTGGATTGTGCCGCTGTACACCAGCATGGGCTACAGAACAAGACTCCATCTCAACAAACAAACAAACAAACAAATAAATAAATACACTATTCAGTAAAAACAAACTGCAGAAAAGGCATGAATAAAAAAAGACATAAATGCCTAGTGTGGTGGCTCATACTTATTAATCCCAACACTTTGGGAGGCTGAAGCAGGAGGACTGCTTACGTGAACTCTGGAATTTGAGACAAGCCTGGGCAACACAGCAAGAACTCATCTCTACTAAAACATAAAAAAGCCAAGCGAGATATCCAGTCTTAAAAAATATATATGTATATGTATATATTTTTTATATATATTTTATATGTTTGTATATATGTTTATATATATATATACACACACAAAAAAAACACCTTGACCAGGTGATCAAAATTAGCATCATAAATGAGACATATATAAACATCATGGGCCTCGGGTCATGGATATTTTAAAAGAACACATCACTTATGTATGTGATATTCCACCAAAGAATGCATAGTCAGTAGCTAACCAGGAAGAGATATCGGACAAACCCAAAGTGAGAAATATTCTATTAAATTGTTCAAAAAGGTCAACATTATAAAAAAATAACAAAAGGGTGAAGAACAGTTCCAGATTAAGAGGGACTAATTTAAATAGACCAACTAAATGCTATACATGACTATAGACTATATAACAGGTACAGAGAGAAAAAAATACTATAAAGTGCATTATTGGATCAATCTTATAAAAGTATTGCATCAATGACAAATGCATTGCCGTTTTATTGAAGTTGATAACTTAATTGTAGTTATAAACAGTCTTTTAGCATACTGTCTTTGTCCTTGACCTTTGAGATTTTGATTATTATATGCCTTGGGGTAGTCTTATTCGGGTTGAATCTGCTTGGTATTCTTTTACTTTCTTGGACCTGGATATTTATATATTTCTCTAGGTTTGGAAAGTTCTCTGTTATTATTTCTTTGAATAAACTGTCTACCCTGATCTCTTTTTCCTACATCCTCTTTAAGGTCAATAATTCTTAGATTTTTCCTTTTGAAGCTATTTTCCAGATCTTATAAACAACTTTGTTCCTTTTCACTCTTTTCTTTTTTCTCCTCTGTGTATTTTCAAATAGCCAGTCTTCAAGCTCAGTAATTCTTCTTTTCTGCTTGATCAATTCTATTTCTGAGACACTCTGATGTATTTCTCAGTTTGTCAACTGAATTTTTTTCAGCTCCAGGATTTCTGTTGATTTTTTAATTATATCAATCTCTGTTAAATTTCTCTGATAGAATTTTGAATTCCTTTTCTGTGTTATCTTGTAGTTGGTTGACTTTCCTCAGAACAGCTATTTTGAATTCTCTGAGAGGTCTCATATCTCTGTCACCTCAGGATTGGTCAGTGGCAGCTTATTTAGTCTGTCTAGTGAAGTCATATTTTCCTGAATGTTCCTGATGCTTGTGGACATTTGTTGACATCTGGGCATTGAAGAGCTAGTTATTTATTCCAGTCTTTGCGGTCTGCCCTTGTTTGTACCTGTCATTCAGAGGGCTGGGTTTTTTTTTGGTTCTTATGAAAGTGCTTTTTTTAATTCTAACATTGTTTAATTTTTTGTTTTTATGAAACAAGGTCTCACTCTGTTGCCCAGGCTGGAGTGCAGTGGCACTATCTTGGCTCACTGCAGCCTCCACCTCCTGGGTCCAAGAGATTCTCCTGCCTCAGCCACCTGAGTAGCTGAAATTACAGGTGTGCACCACTACGCCCAGCCAATTTTTGTATTTTTAGTAGAGACGGGGTTTCACCATGTTGCCCAAGCTAGTCTTGAACTCCTGAGCTCAAGCGATCTGCTCGCCTTGGCCTCCCAAAGTGCTGGGATTGCAAATATGAGCCACCACACCTGGCCAAAAGTGTTTTCTTGCATTAAGAGTTGTTCAATTTGACGTTCCTGGGGGAGGTAGGCAATTGTTGAAGGGTTCTTTTTGGCCATCTTGTTCTGCCTCAAAAATATCCATATTCTTAGGAAAAACACCCTGAAATAGTTAAGGGTCAAGGGCCACAATGTTTGCAACTTACTCTCAAATAATTCAGACAAAAATAATATCAGGCCGGACATGGTGGTTCACACCTGTAATCCTAGCACTTTGGGAGGCCGAAGCGGGTGGATCACTTGAGGTCAGGAGTTCGAGACCAGCCTGGTCAACATGGTGAAACCCCCATCTCTACTAAAAATACAAAAAAATTAGCCAGGCATGGTGGCAGACACCTGTAATCCCAGCTACTTGGGAGGCTGAGGCAGGAGAATCACTTGAACCCGGAAGGCGGAGGTTGCAGTGAGCCAAGATCGCACCATTGCACTTCAGCCTGGGCAACAAGATGAATTTTGAAATTCATCTCAAAAAAAAAAAAAATCAATCAATAGATGAACGAATATATAGACAGGTAGCCATACAGAAGAAATGATAAAGTAAATGGGGCCAAATGTCAACAGCAGTGAATCCAGATAAAAAGTTCCTTTACAGTTCTTACAACTTTTTTGTAAGTTTCAATGTTTTTCCAAATAAAAACTTTTTTTTAAGATATATATGCAATTTCAGGAAGTATATACCAAAAACAGTTCACAGTATTTACCTCTAGGGAATGGGGATAGAAAGTTTTTGGCAGGTGGGGATGGAGTAAGATTGTTGAGAGGCAGAGGGACTCAGTTTTCATCTAATGTCTTTCTCTACTGTCACAACTTAGCCTGAGCTAACTTTATAATTAGAGTGCCTAATTAATTTTAAAACAGCAGTGTATTGAGTCCTAAAAAGTGTAGCCTTTGGAGACAGACAGATCTTGGCTGAAATCCTGTCAGTTCCACTTTACTCAAGGTGTGACCTTGACCCAGCGAAGTAATTTCCTTGTGTGTGGAATTCCTTAAAAGATCTGGTTTCCAGTCCCAGCTCTGCCACTAACTCACTGGGAAATGTTAGGCAGGATATTTCACCTCTCTGGGCCTCAAGTCTTTTAAGAGTCTACAAAATGAGAAGTTAACCATGATTTCTTTCCAAGCCAAGTTTTGCTATAAAAGAAGTTCGGTTTTCTAGGAGATTATCTGCTTTAACAGGAAGAGTTCTTCTGAATTGTATAATTCACATGAAGAAAAGATGATTTGCTATTTCCTGGGCTGATGACTATTACCTAATTGATTCATTGATTCTCCTAATAGGATGATAGATAGATAGATAGATAGATAGATAGATAGATAGATAGATAGATTTTTTTTTTTCTTTTTGAGACAAAGTCTCATTCTGTCACTCAGGCTGGAGTGCAATGGCACAATCTCAGCTCACTGCAACCTCCACCTCCTGGGTTCAGGCCATTCTCCTGACTCAGCCTCTTGAGTAGCTGGGATTACAGGCATGCACCAGGGCACCTGGCTAATTTTTGTATTTTTAGTAGAGATAGGGTTTCGCCATGTTGACCAGGCTGGTCTCGAACTCCTGACCTCAAGTGATCCGCCCGCCTCGGCCTCCCAAAGTGCTGGGATTATAGGCATGAACCACCGTGCCCAGCCGAACGTAAAAATTTTTTTAACCTCTGGAATTGAGACCACATTGATTTGTAATAATTTGGACTTCCCCAAAGTCAGGAGCCAAGAGCGAATGCTATCCTTTCCTTGCACCTTCTCCTGCCTACCTTCCCCAGGGAGAATTTCTCAGCCTTTTCTTTGTGTGTCTACCTAAAATCCTCCTGGGGCGACCATCAGAGAGTTTCTAACCAAGGAGGGCCCTGTTCTCACATCTCTTTCCCCTTAACATTTAAAACCATGCTTTGCTGGAAGGAAATTTAATCCATATGTTTCTGAGTAATTTATAGTTAACACATCAAAATATTCCATTATAATAGTCATTTGTTGTCTCAATCATTCTCCTGGGTCTTTTTAAGGGCTTTTGTTCTTAGTAGTCAATTTAGTAGTCAAAAATGGAATTTGAACTCCAGAAGGATAGTTCCTTATCCTCATTATCCCTCACTCATTTTGGTAGACCCTGCCAGCATGATCCCCCCTAGTCCCCCTCACCCAGGTAAGAAAGTCTTCATTCTAATACACGTTTACTTTCTTTTATTTATAGAATAAGAATGTTAGTTACTATTTGCTGTGCACCAACAATGGCAGGCTGTGTACTGGGAACTTTATATGTATCTTTGACCTTCGCATTGAGTGAGGTAAGCATAGTATTTTGCTCCTTTTCCAGATTCAGAACCTGGAGCTCTGGGAGAGTAAGTGATTTTCCTAAAATCATATGGGTGGTAAGAACCTAGGTGTTACTAACTCCAAACACTGCACTTACTCTTTATATATTAAATTTATATTTAAAATTTAAATTTATATTTAAAATTCAATTTAAACAAATGGTACTCCAACTTCCACAGCTGGAGGCCTTGCTAGCAGGTCTTCACATCCTCCTCTCCCTGGCAATTACTGTTCATTCCAGCTCAAATGCCACCACCTCTATGTTTTTTTGTTTGTTTTCTTTTGTTTTTCTGAGATGGAGTCTCACTCTGTTGCCCAGGCTGGAGTACAGTCGCACAATCTCAGTTCACTGCAACCTTCGCCTCCTGGGTTCAAGAGATTCTCCTGCCTCAGCCTCTCGAGTAGGTAATACTACAGGTACACACCATCACACCTGGCTAATTTTTGTATTTTTAGTAGAGATAGGGTTTCACTATGTTGACCAGACTGATCTTGAACTCCTGACCTCAGATGTTCCCCTACCTCGGCTTCCCAAAGTGCTGGGATTATAGGCATGAGCCACCATGCCTGGCTGCCACCACCTCTATGAAGGCTTCCCTCTTTGCTGTCTTACACATCCTTCTTTGTCTCACCACATTTCAATATAATCATGTGTTCAGAGTTATGCTTATTCATCTAGATCATCCTAACGCCCAACCCAAAGTAGATGTTTAATTGAGGTATCTCAACTGGAATATTTCTTAGTTAAGACTCAGGTAGAAATGTCATTCATTGGGTCATTCAAATTAATTCTAGGCACTAGGAACATGGCCAGTTAAAACAAGCAGATCACTTTTCACACCCAACACCATTCAGGTTTAGAGCCAAGTTCTCCACTCCCTATGGACTACATCTAGATATCCTCTTGGAAGAACAGATCAGTAGAGAACGGCTGTACGTGGAGACAGCACACTGTAGTGGGTCAAGTGGGTGATTCTGGAGTCAGTCCACCTGCCTGGGCAATTTACTTAACCTTAGTTTCCACATGAATGGAATTAGGAAAATAATACCTATTATTGGGTGGTTGGGGGGTTGTAGAACACGATTTATACTGCAGACATTACATGTAAACTTTGAATAGTGCCTGAAACTTAGGGTTCAGTAAATATTAGCTATTACTATCATTCTCTGTCTCACCCAGCCCATTTGTTTCTCTTTTGCTGACAGACAGACCACTTACCTAGCTATTATAAACCAAGAAATTAAATAAAATAATCTAATATGATGATTTCACACATATACTATCTTTCTAAAAGCCTTTTATTGTGTATTGAAAAATAATGTATTAATCCAACTTTAAAATGCTTAGGCCATAGAGGTGTAATAATTTTTATACAAAACACAATTATTAGTTGGGCAGATTCTGTAATGTCTCCCAACACAGACACATCTCTTCTTTTTCACCTCTAAAATTTCCACTACAAACAGTCTATATTTTTATTTATATTTTTCTTTTTTTCTTCTTCTAAGTCAACTTGTATGACTCTGTGAGCACACAAAAGGTTATGAGGCCAAGGTCACAAACTCAGCCTATTTTGCAAGTCAGCCTATTCCCTGTTTGATAGCCATGAGATATGCCCCGAATCTTGGCCAGTGTTACTAATGAAAACCATTTATGACAAGAAATGCCAGTGGGTGAAGATGCTACCCTACGCTTTAAAAACTCAGATTTTTTTTACAGTATAAAAGTCAGATAAATAAAAATATTCATGTACAAAGACATTTGTCATAATGTTATTTTAATTGTTAAAAATGTGATAAAACTACATGTTCAGTAATAGAATAATGGCATAACAAACTTTATAGTCATGCAGTCATTTTAAATGATGGTTTGCTAATATTTTTAAGTGAAATTACAATATAATAACTTTCTTTTTTTTTTTTTTTGGGGGGGTGGGTCACTTGAAGTCAGGAGTTCAAGACCAGCCTGGTCAACATGGTGAAACCCCATCTCTACTAAAAATACAATAAAAAAAGCCAGATGTGGTGGCACATGCCTGTAATCCCAGCTACTCAGGAGGCTGAGGCAGGAGAATCGCTTGAACCTTTCTTTTCTTCTTTATTAGGGAGGTAGAGGTTTCCGTGAGCTGAGATCATGCCAATGCACTCCAGCCTGGGCAACAGAGAGAGACTTTGTCTCAAAAAAAAAAAAAAAAAAAAAAAAAAGGTAACAAGTGTTTATCCCTTTCTTCTGAGACTTTTCCTAGTTCCCTAGGTTTCCCTGTTCCTTTACCTCTTCTAGCTGTTGCATTATTACTGGAAAGGCTGGGGAAATGTGCAGAAGGGTGGTAGTTTGTCTACCCAAAACATAGAAAAAAGACCAAATAAAATTTCAGAACTGAATGCCCCTATTTTAACCAAATTTGTCAGCTTCCAGAAAAACCAGTGTGCTCTCAGAAAGTAGTTAGTCAAATTTGGCCAGGCATGGTGGCTCATACCTGTAATCACAGTACTTTGGGAGGCTGACGCAGGCAGATCACTTGAAGTCAGGAGTTCAAGACCAGCCTGACTAACATGGTGAAACTCTGTTTCTACTAAGAATACAAAATTAGCCAGGCATGGTGTCAGGCACATAGAATCCCAGCTACTCGGGAGGCTGAGGCAGGAGAATCGCTTGAACCCAGGAGGTGGAGGTTGCAGTGACCCAAGATCATGCCACTGCCCTCCAGCCTGGGCCACAGAGTGAGACTGTG
The DNA here is from genome assembly GCF_047675955.1 of Chlorocebus sabaeus. Taxonomy (NCBI): domain Eukaryota; kingdom Metazoa; phylum Chordata; class Mammalia; order Primates; family Cercopithecidae; genus Chlorocebus; species Chlorocebus sabaeus. The sequence goes on from NC_132927.1 coordinate 13,555,204, forward strand.
TCTCAAAAAAAAATTAATCAAAGTCAAACCATACTGTTTAATAACAAATATGGTATCAATCACAGCAATACTTATGACTACTGGATAAAGAAAACTGAAAGCGCTTCTAGGTAAAACAGAATATCCCATGAGCTAAGATTGCATGTTTAAGGTGCTATGGGAAATATTATACTGCAAGTAATCAATATTTTATCTCACCTTCACTGGCGGTAACAAGAAAAGGAATAGGCAGAGAAGAGATCTGCATATCTTTTCCTCTACCAAAAGATAAGAGACTTAGAGGAATTACACTAAATTACACACAGATGAGGTTTCTGATGCCTGGCTTCCAAACTGGGCCTGATCTCTTAACCTACTGAGGAATTCTAAATACCACAGGAGCGTCTATCAGGGATTTAAGCAATATTCCAAAGCATGGTCTGGTTTTGGTTTCAGAATAAAAATAGTCACCATGGAACAACTACCATACTTTGAGCTTTGTATAAATGTTATTTCATTTAACTCTTTCAATAAGCAAGTATCATTTTTCTATATTTTAAAAATGAAGAAATTAAGGATCAGAGAAATTAAGCAACTTGCCTAACATTCCAGAGCTCACAGCAGGCTGAACGGGTATTCAAATTTGTCCAAGATCCATATTCTTTCTACTACATTCTTCTTTCTCTGCCACTTCAAATCTCAGATTTCCTTGCTGTCTAGACAACCAACCAGGATCTTCATGCTAATCTGACTACCCAAAAGTCCCAAGCCTCAACTGTGCTTCAATGATCATGGCACACAACAGACAGACAACATCCACTCACTTCTACCTGCCTCTCAGGATGAGCTTGGTATTGAATCATGTCACTCATTCAGTCATAAAGCACTTTCCAAGCACTTGCTGTTTGCCAGAATTTTCTCAAGATACTTGTTACCCACTCATATCCTTCACAAGGCAAGTCAGCAGTGATCCTAACCCAAATCTGTATAGAGCATATGCAGAGAGAAGGACCAGTTCTGTGCTTCCTATGGCTCATGGACCACTCTCACTGCAGTCAGGGTAGGCCATCACATAAGGTAGCAGATAAATGCCATATGAGAAAGCATTTCCGGAGGTGCCAATTCAACTTATTTTTCTTGATGTTATTATCATCATATGACAAACTTTCCTCCTCTTCAGAAATGGACACCAATGGGAGTTCTGAAATGGTTTAATTCTGCTACCAAATTTACTTTACTAGAAATGGACGTAGAAATAATTAACCTCATAAAAGGTATTAGTGCCCTTATAATGGGGGCTCAAGGGAGCTTGTTCACCCCTTTCATGTGAGGAAGCAGCAAGAAGGTACCATCCATGAGGTGGAGAGCTAGCTCTCATCAGACATAAAATCTGATGGCACCTTGATCTCAGCCTTCTCAGCCTCAGAATTGAGCAAGAAATATTTGTGGTTTATAAATTATCTGGTCTAAGGTATTTTGTTATAGCAGCATGAACCAACTAAGACAGGGAAATAAAACTAAGACAAAGGTTTAAAGTAATGAGTAATTTATTAAAAATATACATTGTTTTTACCAAAGCCATTCCTTTGGCATTACTTTCTAATCAACATAATATGAAAATAGCTATATATTTATATTACTATGGCCCATAGCGCAAACTTAACAGCATATACCGGCCGGGCGCGGTGGCTCACGCCTGTAATCCCAGCACTTTGGGAGGCCGAGACGGGCGGATCACGAGGTCAGGAGATCGAGACCATCCTGGCTAACACGGTGAAACCCCATCTCTACTGAAAATACAAAAATTAGCTGGGCGCAGTGGCGGGTGCCTGTAGTCCCAGCTACTTGGGAGGCTGAGGCAGGAGAATGGCGTGAACCCGGGAGGCGGAGCTTGCAGTGAGTGGAGATCAGGCCACTGCACTCTAGCCTGGGTGACAGAGCGAGACTCCGTCTCAAAAAAAAAAAAACAAAAAAACAGCATATACCATGTGCCAGATACTGTGATAAGGCCTTTACATGCAATATATCATTGAATGTGCACACAAAACAAATTAGGAAAGTATTTTTGGTCTCTTTTTACAGATAAGGAAACTAAGGCTTAGAGAAATTAATTATCTTGCTCAAGAACACACAGGTAGGAGGTGGCCCAACCCAAGGTTTATCCTAAGTGAAGCTAACAAAAGCTGTGTTCTTAACCATTAGTTTTCCACTGACTCCTAATGTTCTAGCAAATCCAAGAAGGGAACAACAGCCCACCCATCTCATTTATCTGTGATCTCTTGCAGAGCCTCTGAAATACAGCAGATCTATATTTGTTCAATGTATATTTATTCTCAATATATATATTCATGGATAACAGTCAGCCTCAGTCAGGTGACTATTATGATCCATAAGCATTTCCAGAGGTGCCAATTCAACTTATTTTTCTTGATGTTATTATCATCATTGGCACACCTACATTTTTAAACATTTGGTCTAGATCATAATATTAGAATTCCAGATAGAAGCCAGAGGTGAAATGAATGAACAGCAGAGGTACATTTAGTCCTCAATATAAACAAGTGCTTTTATCTGAGGGTCAAGGCAGGTAAGTAATAATGCCAATGATACTGATGCCGGACAAATAATGAAATGTGAAGTCAAACTCTGAAGCATAAGAAAGTGTTAAATTTGAAATCACTGATATACCAAATAAAACAGATAATGAACAGTGTTCTGGACATCCAGTCAGCAATAACTTCAGTCAGAGGAGTCCTGACTAAGGAGGTGGAGACCAAAAGGGCTAAGAAAATGTGGTGTCTAATCCTGAATAGAAAACAGAAGCCTAAGGTATCCCAGGAGGATGGGGGTGTGGGCCTTTTTTCCCAGAGCCAAATCACCACAAAGCAAATTGTGGGAGAAATGCCTTTCTACATATTTCCCATCTTAGAATATGCTTTTTAATTTTATTTTTAATTTTAAGAAGAAAAGAGGGTCAGTGTGGCGATAAATCATGGCTATCCATTCCAAAAGGTGAAACCAGATATCCTGAGTTAATACTATTAAAATGAAGAAACCAAGTTATCTCCATTGTAATGGAGATCACTTATCATAAAGAAAGACATAAAGGTCTATTAGCAGAATAGAATAGAATTAGTAGAATTCTAGTAGTAGAACTCAGAAAATGGTAGATTAGTTTGGAGTCTGTCATTTCACCATATAGCCAAAATGCTTCCAAGATGAGATGAGCTTACTAATGCCATTTTTTCATGTACTTGCCAATAATGCTATATATTGTTTACTGTTGTGGGAAGTCAAGGACCCCGAACAGAGGAACCGGCTGGAGCTGCAGCAGAGGAAACATGAATTGTGAAGATCTCATGGACATTTATCAGTTTCCAAATAATACTTTTATAATTTCTTATGCCTGTCTTTACTTTAATCTCTTAATCCTGTTATCTTCATAAGCTGAGGATGTACATCACCTCAGGACCACTGTGATAATTGTGTTAACTGTACAAATTGATTGTAAAACATGTGCGTTTGAACAATATAAAATCAGTGCACCTTGAAAAAGAACAGAATAACTGCAATTTTTAGGGAACAAGGGAAGACAACCATACGGTCTGACTGCCTGCAGGGTCAGGCAAAAAGAGCCATATTTTTCTTCTTGCAGAGAGCCTATGAATGGACATGCAAGTAGAAGAGATATTGCTAAATTATTTTCCTAGCAAGGAATATTATTATTCATATCCTGGGAAAGGAATGCATTCCTGGGGGGAAGGTCTGCAAACATCTGCTCTGGGAGCATCTGTCTTATATGGTTGAGATAAGGACTGAGATATGCCCTGGTCTCCTGCAGTACCCTCAGGTTTACTAGGATGGGGAAAAACTCCACCCTGGTAAATTTGAGGTCAGACCAGCTCTCTGCTCTCAAACCCTGTTTTCTGTTGTTTAAGATGTTTATCAAGACAATACATGTACCGCTGAACATAGGCCCTTATCAGTAGTTCTGCTTCTGCCTTTTGTCCTGTTCCCTCAGAAGCATGCAATCTTTGTTAGACCCTTATTAGTAGTTCTTCTTTTTGCCCTTGGAAGCATGTGATCTTTGTACCTACTCCCTGTTCTTACACCCCCTCCCCTTTCGAAACCCTTAATAAAAACTTGCTGGTCTGAGACTCAGGCAGGCATCACGGTCCTACCAATATGTGATGTCACCCCTGGCAACCCAGCTGTAAAATTTCTCTTTTCATACTCTTTCTCTTTATTTCTCAGCCTGCTGACGCTTCTGGAAAATAGAAAGAACCTACATTGAAATATTGGGGGTGGGTCCCCCCCAATAGTTTACAAACAAATTATTAACTCACTATTGTGACTGTGTCACTCAATAGTATTGGCACAGGCATTAGTAATTTCAGGTATAGATATTCAAAATTCAAAGTACACCAAAATGTAGACAATGTTCTAAGAAACTATTCCAAAAAAATGTTCTTGGAATAAAAAGAGAGTGTTCTTTTTAAAAAAAAAAAAAAAATTATTACTATTATTACTTTTTTATAGGCAGGATCTCACTCTGTCACCCAAACTAGAATGCAGTGGCATGATCATGGCTCACTGCAGCCTCAACTTTCTGGGCTCAAGCAATCCTCCCACCTCATTCTCCTGAGTAGCTAGGACTACAGGTATGGAGCACTACACCTGACTAATTTTTTTATTTTTATTTTTGGAAATGGGATCTCGATAAGTTGCCCACACTGGTCTCAAACTCCTGGAGTCAAGTGGTCCTCCCTCCCTTCCCTCCCAAAGTGCTTGGATTACAGCTATCATATCTGGCCAAAAAGTATCTTCTTAGCTAAGCAGCTTTTAACATTTCCTATTTTTAAAAAGCATTATCAGGATGAATATTCATATTTTATTTATCAGGTATATATAGTGTCTACTAAGTGTTAGGCACTGTTCCAAGCATTTTACTCATTCAATTCATATAATAGCCCTATAATGTAAATATTGTTATTGTTATCATCCCCATTTCACTGAAAAAGGAACTGAAGCACAGAGGTAAACTGTAAGCCCAAGAGCTCATAGCTAACAAATAAAAGTTCCAAGATCCAAGCGCAGCCATTCCCTCTCCTATACCTATTCCATGTATTTGTATATACTTGGCAAGAGTACAGGGGAAGTCTGAGAAGCACAGAGAAGTGGAAGTATGTGAGGGTCCTAGTAAAAATGACAATAGGCCTCAGTTTCCTTGAGACAGTTCCAGTTTATGCCTATTGTCCCAGTGGAATTATCAATAGTATCCACTGTCATTCTCAATAGTGTCCAAGTTTGGACAATACATTGTATGGTCAACCTGCTCAAAATGCCCTATTCTACTACCATGGGTAAGAGTATATTCATACTCTTAAGCCTTGTTGTCCATAATTCCCCCACCTGTGAAATACAAATGCTAAAGTTTGTTCTCTTTCTGCCTCCCAAGATGATATTATTGTGGCATTATGTAGAAGAATGTAAATGTATGGTGCAGTGTTTTCAAGTGTTATACATGTCAGATAGTTGTAAACGGAACTTCCACAACTTCTAAGCTGCCATCATGTGCAGCGCACAAAGGTACCTGCTTTACATTTGCTAATGAATTCATTGCCCGTGAGTACACCATGACTTTTTTATTCTTACCAAAAAAAAAAAAAAAAAAAAACATTTATGATAGAAACCTAGGATACAGTACAAACAAGTCATTAAGTCACTATTAACCATTATTACTGAACCAGAAACTATTACAAGAAACTTGAAAAGGAAGCTTTGCTAATTTCATTATATAACATCCACTTTACGGTTGACTCATTATTTCCACTTAAGCAAAAAAAAATGAACAGAATGAAAAGAATACACTGTTTTGTTATTTAAAATACAGTTTAAAAGGCTAGTACTGATAAGTAATTCACCAGATAGAAAAGCTATAGATTCACTTTACAAAGGAAAAAGTACATTGAGACCATGCTGCTACAGTAATGAGTTGAAATTGAGGAAAATCACCTACATATTGGGAATTAAAAGATGTGAGTTTTGTTAAGAGTGTGTGTGTGTGTGTGTGTGTGTGTGTGTTATGTGCCTCAATCCCTTTGTGTTTTGGCTTTTCAGTCTAGAAATTCACAAAAACAGGACAAGTCATAACATCTAAAATGGATAAATACATTATATTATTTTTATCTTTTTGTATCTTTCCTCAGTTTTCAATTTTCTGTTCCCCGATTTCCATTCCACCTACTCCCCACACTCTTAATTTCTAAAATATTGTAATTCCATTACAACCTGTTACTTTCCTATTCCTCTTTAATTTATCCACTCACTAAGTGTACTCATCTCTTTATTAAAAACAAGGCAAGAAAACTAAATATAGTTGTTGTGTTTATTTTTTCTCTAAAATTTTGTCCTACTTTGCAACAGCAGAATTTTGGTTACAATTCTCTTAACTATAAAGTGAGAAGTTTCAATTAGTTGATCCCTATGAAATGCACAGCTCTGTAGATGATGCAGCAATATATCGTATAAATGGATGAGCTTAATAAACACTTCAGACTGAAACAAGGATGGAGATTATGATGGTGTGAGTGGTTCTATCTTGCTTTGGAAAGTTGGGTGAAGGGATCATCATAACAACTAACCCTGCTTCATTTAAGTAATGAATCTCTGGCCAAATAAAGAAAAAGAAAGAATCAATGAAGGAAAGGAAGAAAAGAAAAAAGGAGGGAAGAAAGGAAAGGAAAGGAAAGAAAACCTTTTTGGTATATAAAAACATAAAAATGCCAGATTTGTAGCAGTTACGTAATTTCTTTTTCCAGTGAAATTTGTTTTGTTAGTCATGAGAATCTGAAATACAAAGCCAAGTTATATAAATACAAATTTGGCTTTCTAAAAAATCTTTTTTATCTTTACGTGTCACAGAGAGTGGTTGTGAAAGTATTAATGAATGATGTTGTGCAGTCAGGAGACCTATGTGCTAGCTTTAGATCTACTTCTAATTAACTGCCCACGCGCAATCTAATCACCTGGACTTTGTCATGATTTCTAAGGCATCTCAGAATAAGAAATAATGGAGAGGATTATATCTTTGGTCCTTTACAACTTTTTTTTACATTGCAAAACTGCCATACATTGACCAATTCTTTTCTATAGATAACCTGAGGTCTTTATAAAGTAAGATTTAAAAAAGGGAAATATTTAATGAGTAATATTTTCCAGTTATGTTTCCCACAAAGATGAGAAAATTATTAACATTGCATGTCAAAACTAAATTGCAGCTTAAATGTATATAATGAATGTAAACTATTATGATATTATTAAAATATTTTATGGTTACTCTTTATAATATCATAGTAGTCCAAGAACCAGAGCTTCTGACTTTAAGTTGACCTGTGCTTTCCATAAAGAACAGTTTCATACTTGTGAAAAAAATGTGTAATTGCTGTAAAACAATAGTTTGTGAACACTACTTCAGACTTTCTAATCATGCTCGAGGGAACACAAGAGCTCATTTCCTCTGAACTTCTACTACTTATGTTTTATGTTAAGAGGTTGCATTGGTTTGCAAAGGCATTAGTTAGCCAGAAAACTAGTCCCTTGAGCACTTGCTTCATTATTAAATGTAAAATAAGCCACTAAATAGCAGGATGAAGGCAACTTTCACATTTACCAAAATTACCTAATAGGCTTATGGAGAACAGGTGAGTATCATTCCATTCTAGAGTACTAAGTACATCCACTTGAAATATAGAAAACACAGCCTCTTCGAAGCATGAAGGAATCTTTGTATCCTTTGATTTCTCAGAAGCAAAAATTTAGCAAGTACAGACAAAAGTTATAATAAAGATACAATGAAGGCACTGCCTGCTTGGATTGAAGAGCACAGGAGAGAGAGCAATGAGGTCATTTCTAACTCATTTCTCTCCAGGTCACCCAGTCCTTGCAGTAAGCCAGGGTCAACTCCACCTAGACAACCTCCCCAGCACTGTAACTTGGTTACATAAGGGACCACCATATTGTGCTCACCATTTTCAGTTAAATTCATGGCAATGAAACTCTTTCACTCCCAGACAACTGTTTATCAATGACTGATAACATAATATTTACAACAGAGGAATAGCCTGTTTGAACCAGCAGTTATCTTACCTGTAACTTGGTTTTGAAGAGACTATAAACTATTGGAAGAACTTGTCTGGTTTCCTGTTTTATGCCAAACCTTATTATATCGTTCTAAAAAAGAGGAGGAAAAGCTCGTTTTTTGAACAGCAACAAAAAAAATCACAGATATCAGAATGCTATTGAGCAAGTTAATGCAAAATACAGTGGAATAATACCTAGTCCAGGAATGAGAAGACATGAATTCTGCTTTTGAAACCTTTGAAAAATCATGCCTTCTCTCAATGCCTCAATGTTTTCTCATAAAGTAAGAAAGGTTTCTAAATTAAAGGTTTGAAGGTTTCTAAACTTTTGTTAGTATGATAATCCTTTTTTTTGAACAAAATTTACTAATGAATCCAACCTGTTAAACTGATAAAATTACACTGCTGTGGATGAAAAGGCAGCAAGAAACCCACACTGTCACCAGCCGCCTTCCTGTCTTCTCCCCTCGCCCCCATCCAGACTGCAAACCACTAAGCTTTGGCATCTCTAAGATCACTTCAGTGATTATGGATGGATGACAAGGAGAATAAATAAATCAGATGTTAGTTTTTAAATACTGATACTGGGCTGTCTGAGGCTCTGGAAAAGAGTTTAAGAGAAAAATAAAGGGGGAAGGAATTGATGGTCCTCTCTCAGTGGTTCTACATTCTGGCTACTGGGGTCTTGTTTTCGAGAACCCCTTTTACTATCATTCACTTCTGGTTTGAAAAGCCAAAGAGTCAAATAACAGAATGAATTAAAAAGAATATGTTTATTGTAATAAATTTCATATTTCTCATCTATACCAGTTCATTCTCCTCTAAGGAGAGCCAAAATATGCTTAAGGTAGCGATTGCTACCATACATTTACTCTCGTTCATCATAATTCTATGTCAAACATCTCTTAGAGAAATAACTAATTATAATGTTATTCAAAGATTGAATCCAACCTAAAACAAAATTAAGTCTGTTATTATGAGGTAGTATGAGACAATACCAAGTTGAATTTACAGATAGCCTACTATTCAGAATTTATGACAGACTTTTCTAATGGAAAACTAGTATAATTGATGAGCTGGAGTTTAAAACAAACTTGAGGACAAATCGTGAAATGGAAAAATTAACTGTTCATTCAATAAATTGTTTTGCACCAATAATGATTCTGGCAATACTGTAGGTACTGGAGTTATAACTGTGAACAAAACAGACAAATATCCTTACCTTCATAAAGCTTATATTCTCATTTTATTTTTATTTTATTCCTCTCTCTCTCCTTCCTTCCTTTCTTCTTCCCTTCCTTCATTATTTTCTTTTCTATATTCACCTTATTCTAGAAAGGATTAAAGGTGATACGGCAATACATTCCATAGAATAAAAGAGTTAAGCTCTAGTTAACAGGCCCCCTCACCCCCGCCACCAGAATACAACAGGCCCCTTTGTAGGACATGGACCCCTGGTGAACACTAGCTATTTACATTGAACATTCTCATTGCCAATACTCTAGTGTAAAAGAAGGGAGAAGAGGCAATAAGCACAAAGGAGTAAGAATAGAGACGGAGAAAGAACAGAAAATGGGAGATGAAGTAACAAAAATCAGAAATTTTAAGCAGAGTGCTTTGGCAGAGACCACTAATTGTCCTCCAATATTCATTCTCCCCTCCCTTCCTTGTAATAATAGAATACTTTCCATTACCTCTTACTTTCAGCTGGACACATAAATGCCTACCCCCAAACTATACTTTGCAGAGTGCTTTGCAGCTAGGTGTGACCATATAACTAAGTTCCAGCCAAGGACATATGAAAGAAAGGAAGTGATGTAAGCAATTTCAATTCATATCCATATTAAGGAAGGGGTTTTCCCTCCGTTCTTATGACTATCAACCATCAATTGAGGCTAGGACAAGAACAGAGTTGTGGTAATCCACCTTTACTATCAGACGGGAGTCATATTTTAGGGAAAGCAGGGAAAAACAGAAGTAACATGAATTCCTTCACCTTATGGAATGAAAACTCCTCTATGCCCTCTTTCTTTTCTGAGTCACTGTATTTCTGAGTCACTGTATTCTGAGTCAATGTATTTACACTGTAAATACATTACACTGTATTTAGTAATGACTAAAAGATGGAAACAAACAAAAAATTAGGAATAGATGCAAAGAAACAACATTCATTAAGTGCTTCTGCCTCTGTTACAAGAGTTAGAATCTTCAGGGAGTCTTAACTCTAGCTTGCTCAAGTCACACTAAGAGAGCTTCGTAAAATGATTCTGAGAGTTTCCATGGACACTTCAGGTAGGTCAGATTTCAACAGTGAAAAAAAATTTCAGCAGGATGCTGAAATCATTCAACACAGTCACATTCTATCTATGGCTGGCTATCTGCTAGCTTCTTATTACACAGAACTTAAAAACACCTTTTTTCCTATCATACAAACATCTCTACCTTGCTATTTTGCTTAGCAGGATGGATTTGGCATGGAGTTGTTTAAATATGAAATATTTCTAGCCTCTTCACTCTTTAATTCCAGTCTTCATGACAATAAAATAAAGAGTGATAGAATGTATTACTATTTTCGTGTACACAAACTGGGCAAATACAGACCTTGGATACACATCATATGAGTAGATACTAAACAATTATATTTTATCATTGAGAATGCTTTCTTTCCCCCAGAGTCTTTTCTCTAGTATTTTTAGAAAATACCATATACAATTATTGCAACACATGGTTTGAAATAATAATGTTAGACCAGGAGTGTTGGCTCATGCTGGTAATTCCAGCACTTTGGGAGGCTGAGGTAGGCAGATCACCTGAGGTCAGGAGTTCGAGACCTGCCTGGCCAAGATGGTAAAACCCTGTCTCTACTAAAAACACAAAAATTAGCTGGGTGTGGTGGCATGTGCCTGTAACCCCAGCTACGCAAGAGGCTGAAGCTGGAGAATTACTTGAACCCGGGAGGTGGAGCATGCAGTGAGCTGAGATCACAACACTGCACTCCGGCCTGGGCAACAGAGTGAGACTCTGTCTCAAAAAAAAAAAAAAAGAAAAGAAAAGAAAAAAGAAATAATAATGTTAAACTTCTCCCTCATTTGCTATAACTTATTCTTCTTGTATATTTGCTACTAAAATATTGAAAGCTATTTTTGAGTCTACCATTAAAAAGTATTTACAAATATTTGAATAATCTGAGTAATTAAGCATTAAAAGTAGTAGAGAAAAATAGGTTAAGGTGATGCAACAAAAATGTATAGCATGTCCTGACATTCCATTTTTCTTCAGATTTTTATTTGTTTGCTTTTCCTCCTACGCACCATAATAAAACATAGAGTTACAATCAACGTGTGATGACAAATGGTCTCAGGGTTGAGTTTGCATTCCTCTAAATATATTGGCATTTGTAAGCTGGAAAAGATAGATGTAATCAACCACCCTCAGACAAAAGTAGGATGACTATTTCTGGCAAAATGTTCAAACCACATTAAGCCCTAATTTGAAATGATGTTTGAAAGAAAGCAATGCAACTAGGACCAATTTATTTGTACAGCAACTAAAAACTGAACTCACTAGACATATTTAAGAGATGGAAGCAATTAAATGTGTTTGTTTTCTAAATAGACCAAGTATATTAGAAACTTTGAAGGCAAAAAAATCCCATTTTACTAGACTCGATCATTTGTTGCTGCGCAATAGTTAAATCATTTTCTTTAGTAGTCCTCTGAGGTTGTTCTAATAAAACATGCTATTTTTAAGAGGGAATAAACAATCTGTTTAATTTCACATTATCAATGTGTCATAGAATTTTTTTCTAGTTAGCAGCATGTGGAAGTATGAAATCGCTGTGAGAAAGTGTGGGACAACCTTTTTTTGCTGGTATGTGTGATCCTTACAGAAAACCAATTCCTGTTGTTTACTCATTCAAATGTTTGTCAGACTCTTCTGCAAACTAGTGGTGCAGAGAGTCATTTTTATGGCGGGGCGGGAGGCGGGGGGTGGGGATTGGTGGTTTTCATTCTTGTTTTTCAAAAAGATGAATTTCGATGGTTTCTCCTTGTATGTTTCAAGTTTCTATGGTAGTCTGAGAAAATTCAGGTAAAATTATGTCATTTGAATCCTCTTACATACATACCTAGACAAAGATTTAGCATTTCAGCTAATGATAACAATTGTTCTGGCTCCAAGGAGACTGAAATAGTGACATTTGTATCCAGAATAATATCCGGCTCCAAATGTGGGATGACCAGACAACAGCATATCATCAACTCTTTGGCTAATATATGTACCATGACCACTCAATCAAAGAGGGTTTGTTTAAGACCAAGTGTCCTAGACGTTCTGGCATCTTTTCCCCAGGGCTATATCCTGACAAGCCTGGCTAAGAAAGGTGGCTCTTTACACACCATAATGAAGCCCAGGTCCAGGAGGGCCGCACTGCCAAGGTCCCACTGAAGTTTGCCAAGAATTGATGCTATGGAGTATTGAAAACAGGACAGGACCCTGTCAGTTCTCCTGCTCTGCATAACTAGTTTGCAGAAGAGTCTGACAAGTATCTGAATGAATAAACAACAATAGGAATTTGTTTTCTGTGAGAATCACACATACCAACAAAAATACATGAGGACAGCCCCTGCATGGAAGACACAGGAAAGACCGAGAGGAAAAGGAGAAAACTCTAATTTTTTAATCTCATTCCAGCATAACTCCAAAGAACTCAAGAGCTCTCCTCAGGGTTTATTTACTTCATGCAAAACACTAACAATTCAATATTGCTAACAGTGGTGGTTCCTCCTAGAAATCCATCTAGGGTTAGGAGATATATTTGACTTTGATATGTGCCTATTCAAGCTTCTGAGAAAAGCATTAAAGAAATGCTCCTTAAATAAAGGAGCAGTCTGAAAGATATTCACAAGGCTAAAATACTGGTGAGACAACTAAAGCATGACCAAAACATCAACTTCAATGAATTGCTTCACTTCAAACTAGTATAAGATTTCATATATAGCAAGTCTAAAATATTTTAATTGAGCTAAAAACCAATGAATGTTTCAGATCCCATAACTGTAATATTCATCACTTTGGCTAAAGTATTTAAAGATTAAATGTTTCTTCTACTTAAACTACATTAAGAATGAAAATACAAATAATACATGAAATAAAAATACATTTTAAAGAAATTCACATTATAGATTTATCTATGTAAAATTGATCTTGTCCCAGGGAATAATCCTGCTTTAACAGAAAGGATAAAAAAAACTCAAAGAGCTCTGAAGTATTACCTTTAAAACAAAAACAAAAACAAAACAAAACAAAACAAAATAAATCTAAAACTTACTAAGCAAGAATAGTCATAAAATTTAAATCACTCAGCAAACACTAAGTGAGTACATGTTATATGTAAGACATTGTAAACTTTAATTTTCATAACACATAGCATATGTACAATACCCTCTCAAGATGAGCTTGGTACGACATGTACAGACCTATGTCCCACTCCAGGTAGATAATCTTTCACTGGCCTATTCTCAGTTGGAATTTACAATTTACTACCTTGCAATGCCTATACATTCACCTTGTGTGCATCTTATAACACTTAAGATACAATGGTACTAAAGGGCATATGTGACTTTCTCTAACTTCAGCATTACATTTTAAGTCCTTGGACATGTTATTGAAAGTCCTTACTAGGCAGAGCTTTCCAAACTAACCAGAACATATCCTTTTAATAAAAAATAATAGCTATGTTCTCATTTTCAAAGTTTGTGATTAAAACCTACAGTGAAAGAATCCAGCTGAGAAGAAATTTCCTCTTGGGTCAAAAAAAAATAATGTCATTAAATGTATCAGAACAATATGAAATGAAGATGTTGCTGTTGGGTCTTTCACTTATAATAGAAACCAAATATGCTTGCTGGCTTAGTTAAATCCACAAATTATTTGTCACATAAGATTTCAACAACAATTTTAAACATATAAAAGTTAAGGTACCAAAGAAAATCCCACTGTCAATGATAATCAAACTACACAACTATACAACTTTTTGCATGTGATTTAATTGCCCAGATTTCAAAGAAAGTCACATAATCTCACGAGTTAAAATATTTCTTTTTCTTATTTTAAGCACGGCAGGACAGCTTTTCAAAACATAACTTGTAGTATTGGGTGCCATTCCAACTACCAATTCAGATCCTTTGACATGGAGGCTCAGTTTGCTAATCTTGGCTTATACTTTTAAAAACAACTTACTACAACTTTACATGGTAGCATTCTGTTTTTCTTATAGTTTATAGCTGAAAAATGCACTCTTTAATTACTCTTCATATTGACAAAGGGCACTGTGACTCATTTTATTTTTCAACATAGAGCTAAAAGGTACATGAATCATCCTTTTGAAATTTGGAATGCAGGCAAAACAGTGGCTGCGAATGGAGTCTAAGTAAATAATTCCTCTCATCATCTAAACTTTTTTTCAGGGCATCAGCACTAGAAAAAGTCATTTTCTTAGCAGTAGCTTATTGCCCTAAAAAAAGAAATGGTGAAAAATTTATTCAGAGAACAGTTTATTTACTATAAGATGTGGCTCAGTAAAGTGTTTTGTATGCTGAAAATGTAAAGTTAATTCTTCCTGTCAAAGCCTTAGGAAAACAGGCACATCATAAACATACTTTTGCATTTTAGAGCTGGCTCTCTTTATTTTAGAAGAGAGTTTTTTCTATACATCCCTTAAGTCGGCATTCTTAGATGTGTAGAAATGAGAATAAGTAATTTAATAGTATCCTGGTATGACAGATCTAATACAACATATACTAGAGTACATTTTTCACTCTCCACATGGGAATACAAAGGGGGAAAGGGGGAAAGTGTAGAAGATAAAATCCCAAGAGATGAAACTAATACTTCTCTATGAAGAACTTTAAGCGCCTTCAAATAGTGGGGTTAAGTCAGTGCCAAGGCTCAATACTGCCCTCTCCTTCCTAAATGCAGAAATACATATACAATTTGAGGATAAAAATACAGGATAACAAAGCAAAAAGTAGTTACTGGATACATAAAATTCACCATAGTTTTTTTTTTAAATTTTTGTCATTTTTGGTAGGAGGTCCAATCACTAAAGGTAGTTTAAAAGCTTTATTAAATTAACAAATATTCTAAAACTACAAAATGATTCTTTTTTGTACAGATTCACCTCCTCCCAAAAAGCTTAATTTATAATTTAAATGATGATAGCCCTTCCCAAAAATTAAACCACCTTTGCAAAACTAATGAAAGACCATCAAGTCAGGAGGATGGTAGGAACCCGAATTATACTAAAGTACAGATGTAATGGATTACCAGCCATTATTCCAGATGTCACAATATTTGCAGTTTCCCCAATTACTCCTGCAGATAACATCACTATTGTTAGAACCTAAGATTGGACTTTTGAGATGTCTTTTCAGGTTTCTGCATTTCTGACAACTGATGGCTCCACCCAGATACACCAACCAGTCCTGTGGCCCCACCGAGAAGTAGACTCAGCAAACAGGAAGACTATTTTCCACAGCTCTGTGACTGTACCTCCAAACAACCAGCAGCACCCATTCCCCAGCCATCCACCTCCTCCCAACTATCTTTGAAAAACTCTAGCCTCCAAATTTTTAGGGAGGCTGATTTGAATAATAATAAAACTCTGCTCTCCTGTTTAACTGGCTCTGAATATGTAAAGCTGTTTCTCTATTGCAGTTCCCCTGTCTTGATAAATTGGCTCTATCTGGGCAGTGGGCAAGAAGAACCCATTGAGTGGTTACACTATTATTGATAATAGTCCAACTTACTTTTCTTATTTTAAAAGATATTTAAAGATTGAGACAACTACTAAGGAAGTAGATAAAACCAACCTTAAATTTAAGCAGAGTACCTCCCTGGACTATCTTTACTTTAGGATTTTTATACTCATTCCCTGATTCCCATGGTTTCCTTACCTAGTAATTGATTCCTGAAAATCCACCATTACAATAATTTTTTTTTTTTAATTAAGGCTTTTGTCAGAGGCGTTTGAACCAGAGTGACTCCATCTTGAACACAGTCTGGGTAAAATAAGTCTGACACCTACTGGGCTGCATTCCCAGGAAGTTAGGCATTCTAAGTCACAGGATGAGATACAAGGTCAGCACAAGATACAAGTCACAAAGATCTTGCTGACAAAACAGCATGCAGTTAAGAAACTGGCCAAATCCCACCAAAACTAAGATGGTGATGGAAGTGACCTCTGGTAATCCTCACTGCTCATTATATACTAATTATAATGCATTGGCATGCTAAAAGACACTACCACTGGTGCCATGACAGTTTACAAATGCCATGACAACATCCAGAAGTTACCCTAGATGGTCTAAGAAGGAGAAAAAGCCTCAGTTCCAGGAATTGCCTGTCCCTTTCCCAGAAAACTCATTAATCCATACCTTGCTTAGCATAGAATCAAGAAATAACTAGGCCAGGCACGGAGGCTCATGCCTGTGATCCCAGCACTTTGGGAGGCTGAGGCAGGTGGATTACCTGAGGTTAGGCATTCGAGACCAGCCTGGCCAACATGGTGAAGCCCCGTCTCTATCAAAAATACAAAAATTAGCCAGGCATGGTGGTGTGGTGGCGTGGGCCTGTAATCCCAGCTACTCGGGAGGCTGAGGCAGGAGAATTCCTTGAACCTGGGAGGCAGAGGTTGTAGTAAGCCGGGATAGTGCCACGATACTCCAGACTGGGCAACAGAGGGAGACACCATCTCAAAGAAAAAAAAGAAAAGAAAAGAAAAGAAAGAAACTATAAGTATAATCAGTTGAACAGCCTGCGCCACTGCTCTGCCTATGGAGTAGCCATTATTTATTCCTTTACTTCCTAATAAACCTGCTTTCACTTTATTCTATGGATTCGCCCCAAATTCTTTCTTGTGTGAGGTCCAAGAACCATCTCTTGGGGTCTGGATTGGGACCCCTTTCTGGTAACCATTTCAGCTCTATTAAAATGAAAATAGCTCACAGAGATGTAAATATGTAATACAGCATCAACTACAAAGATCTTACTGTACTTTGTTCTCAGGTAGGGTGGCAGCAAGTTCCTGGACAGTTCCTGGACAAGTTTTTACCCAACAAATTATACCTGTTGTCCCAGAGTAATTATCAAAACTACTCCTTTAATATTGATAAATTTTATGATTATCCTCAACTTAGTTCCTTTCTTCAGAGTAGGATTTAGTGGAAGAGGGGAGACCACTGTGGCAAATAAGGGATCATGACCAACTGAGTAAGAAATAGATTGGGAACACTGAGGGGAAAAGTACTCCTCAGGGAATTATTTAGGTGTTACCTTTGTAGGACTTAAAAGACAAAAACCCATATAGTATGAAATGCAACACAATCTTGACAACAGTAAAATACATATTTAGCATACGTGTGTGTGTGTGTGTTAAAGCACCGTTTATCAATACATTTTCTAGCAATTTATACTTTGGCAAAAGACAAAAATGCTAATTTGGAATATCTCTTCTCACCATTAATAACTACTATCATTACTATTACTGTAGTACCACTGTTACTACCATTTCTCAGATCCAAAGCAAAGACTACATATAGATTCAGCCTGAGAGAATCAGAGGCTCAGGAGAGGCACTGTTTGGCTACAAACACTGGCCCTGTTTGGCAAACACCTTTCCTCCCTCTGGTATACTTGAAATCTTTCAGGGAATCCTAGAAGGATTCACAAGGGACTCCTTCAACAAGGAAATTGTGAGCTGTTGGAGATGTTACTCATTGATCCCTGACTGATACACAAAAAGCCCACATTCTTAAAGGTAGGGTTCAAACTCAAGAAGGACTTTTGACTCAAGGAGATAAAGGTGAAAGGAGCCAACGCTCCAATGAGATGAGTGGTAGAAGGAGACTCAATGCTCAGACTTTAGAAATAGAAAATAAGATGGAAACATTTCTGTGAAGAACATACTTTACATAAATCATAAGAATTGTATTAAAATTTCACCACAGAAATAAAATAATCATAATATTTTTATACCTTCTAAATTTAATAATTCAAAGCGTCAAGGCAGTTTTTTCTTTAAGTAAACTATGAAACGAAATCAGGCTCAGAAGTTTTTCCCTTCCTTTAATAACTGCCAATCTTTATACAAAAGTCACTGGAGCAAATTATCTCCTCACCCACCACCTGCAAGTTTTTAATCAATGTGTGTTTTAAACATTTTGGCTTTAGACCTTTTAATAAAAGGCATATATTTTACATGTATGTAATGTCATTTGACAGAATATGTCTTACAAAGTTACTATTAATGTGTTGCAAAATGTAAATATGACATGTTTTTAAATGATCAAAGGGGACTTCATGTTCATCAATACTGCCTTCAGTCCTCCAAGAAATCAGTGCTAACTTTAAGTCCTTTCTGCCTTTTATCCAGAGTTAGAAAGAACACCAAACACAGCTGCCAAACTCCACAATGCAGAGGATTGGAGAGACTACCCATGAAGCATAAGGAGCACCAGATCTGACTGCTTTGCCTTGGCCCCTTGAACCAAAAGACACTGTGCACCACAAGCTGTGGGCCATTCCTAAAGCTTAGTTACTGGGCATGTCAGCTAAACTGTGGGGGAAAAGGTGGTGAAATAAAAACATCCAGAGCTGGGATGTTTTCTCTTGCGCCCTCTTGTTGGTGTTAGTAAGTGGCAGTGTTCCCATTGGAAAGCTGAGCAATTAGAGAAAAGTACCCAGAAGTTTCTCCATATATAAATTAGTAGAAAGACATATTCTCCTCCTTGAAGAGAGAAAATGTTCTAATTGTTATAATTACCGCCAGCCACATCCTTCAACTATTTCCTCTTATAAGGGGAAAATTAAGAGAGCTGTTGGGGGTGCTATAAAACTGAGGCCACTTGCTAATTGAGGACAGTCTGAAGCTAATAAATGGGCCGAGTAAACATTTCTTTGCAAAAAGCATTATGACCAAGGTCTTTTAACCTTAAGTGACCTGAAGAAATGTCCCAAAGGGCAAACTGAAAGTGATAATGTGCCCTTTAAAAGTGACTATCAAACTTTTTCAGAACTTGTGCCAGGCAAAAAGCTTAACAATCGCACTTATTCCTAGATACAGCTAATGAAAATTATTTAAAAGATTAGTCCAGAATTTTCATGCTACCTTATTAGAATGGTTACATCCGGTTATTTGGTCCTTTCTTTTCGCTGATTACATGACAGGGCATGATTTTTCCCCTGAGGTAAATTGTGCGAACATGAGTTCAATTAATTTAATATTCCTAATCTCACTGACCTATTGAGTGGAAACAAAATGATATGTCAGTGCGGATAGGGGAGGGAAACGTAAAGAGTGAGAGAGGTACAAAACAAGTTATCAATATGTGGATAGCAGCATATAATTTGTTTTTGTTTTTGTTTTTGTTTTAAGTGCTGATTCTGGACAGGAATGATGGCTCACAACAGCAGTCCCAACACTTTGGAAGGCTGAGGTGGGCAGATCACTTGAGGCCAAGAGTTTGAAACCAGCCTGGCCAACATGGTGAAACCTCATCTCTACTAAAAATACAAAAATTAGCTGGGTGTGGTGGTGGGTGCCTGTAATCCCAGCTACTTGGGAGGCTGAGGCAGGAAAAATTGCTTTATTCTGGGAGGTGGAGGTTGCAGTGAGCCAAGATCCCACCACTGCACTCCAGCCTGGGTGACAGAACAAGACTCCATCTCAAAAAGAAACAAAAAAACAAAGCAAAAAGTGTTGATTCTATTATAGGCCATGAGTGGGGAATTCACCCTGGAGAAACTCATCCCATCTCATCTCAGGCTCCAATCCTTTCTTTCAAGAACCATAACACAAGAGTCCTTCATCAAGTGTCCCTTAATGCCCAGAGACAGAAATAAACCCATCTCCCCTGATGACAGTCTCTTTCTATCCTTTTATCAGTTTTATATAACATTTCTATTTCTTGAGGTACTCAGCCACCTTGATTATCTCCAGAACCTTTAATATGCTAACATACATTGCTAATCTTTAACAGAAGGATATAGTGTACCTTTTTTCCCAAACTTATTTCACTAGAAACTTTTTTTCTAAAGTGTACCTTGCATGATTAATGTCCTACAAAAGACACTTTGGAAAATACTGCTTTAGGTTAAGAACAACCCTTTAACATTTTTCAGTACATCTGTTAATCAGTTATGCATCTATCCCACAGTACTTGTGCAAGTGGATTTTCATATCTAAATTCTTTACTTGGGGAAACCAACTACCCAAACATAGTCTGGAAAACAGAGAGGAATGTGGTTTAACAGCAGCACATTCCTTCCTTTATTCGTTCAAAAGAAAGTAAGGAACACCTACCTTGAGTCAGGCTCTATGCTAAGTGCTGGGCATACAAAAATGGCCAGGACTCAATTAATTACTTCTGTCAAAGTGCTCACTGTTTTCTGGAGGATGTAGACAGAATCATACACTGTACACACTGCCACAGCTATGACTCACATGGGAGTGCAGTACACAACCAGAGTAGCTTCATGTGGAAGCTTTGAATGTACACACGTAACGAAACAATATGATATAGTATGATGAGTAACACTACACGAAATTTATACTCCACACAAAAAGAAATGTAACTCCATTTGGATATATCAGGGAATATTCACAAAAGAGGAGCTGTATCCTCCTTCCCTCTTCTGTGATCACTAACAGTGGTCCAAATGTTTTATAGACATTCTTGTCCCTCAATAACTGAGAATTATTTACCAAAATACTGAAAATTAAAAGTATCACTCATCTAAAAATCAACCAAAAATTCCTCTTTTTGCAACACAATTTGTATGCTTATAAATATAGGTCTACATAGCTGATAACAATTTGCTACTATATCTTGGGTATTTAAAATCCAATATCAAATAGATACTTGCTTCTCTAAAGTTGAAGTGAAGCATATGCTCTATGAATGCTTAGGACCTGTATTCACAGATAAGCGGAAATTACTTATTAATATTATGAATGAGAAGAATGTTAAAAATGTAAATTGGTTGTTTTCTAAAGCATCTAGCATCTTCAGCATTTGGAAAAAGAAAAGACTTCAAGATTATTGCTTAATGCTATAAGTGATTTCTTGGACTACTTTAACCTACAGGGTTGAGGAGACGGAGATAGAAAGGAGTGACATTGAAATGGAGTCAGGCTTGGTGAACCTGCTGTGGACTAACTGTTCTTCCAATTCCTCTATTTCAGTCACCAACAACTAAATGAAGACAAGCACCTATAACTGTCAAGAAAAGAACGTTCAGGTCTATCAAAAGAGAAGAATGCAATTTTCCTTCTTAGGAAACAACTTTTAAAACTAGAAAGCGACAACCAATGTGTCACCTATGCTGTTGGCCCTGCCAGATACTCCCTCTGACTGAACCTTCAAGTTTTCCCATTTAATATAATGATACATTGTTGTAAACAGTGAAAAATAAGAAAGAACAATCATAGCCAACAACAGGGTTTTAATTAAATAAATTATGGCATACCTTCCTTAAAAAACGGTATTTATGCTCAAAATACAAAATGACAGAAATATTATTAGAATATAATATTAAAATATGAAATGTTATAAAATAAATCATGACAATCCTATAAATACAATTTTAAACACAGAAACTAAAGACTACAAGGAGGGGCAGGCATTGTGGCTCACACCCGTATCCCTAGCACTTTGGGAGGCTAAGGTAGGAAGATCACTTGAGCTCCCCAGGAGTCTGAGACCAGCCTGGGTAACATAGTGAGAACCTGTCTCTATAAATAAAAATTAAATAAGTAAATACTATAAGGACATATATCAACATAATCATGATTATCACTGGGGATAGAGTTATTAGTGATTTTAATTTCCTCACTATGCTTTTCTCTATTTTTCAAATTAAGTTGGATTGGTTTTATTTTCTTATCAATATCTTTTTATTTTATTTATTTATTTTTTTTGAGATGGAGTCTCGCTGGGTCACCCAGGCTGGAGTGCAGTGGCGCGATCTCAGCTCACTGCAAACTCTGCCTCCTGGGTTCACGCCAAGACAGGCTCTCCCTGTGTTGCTCAGGGTAGTCTTGAACTCCGTGTTCAAGTGAGCCTCCTGTCTCCACCTCTCAAAGCGCTGGGATTAGAGGCATGAGCCACATTGATTTTAAAATAAAGAAAAAATAATATCCTCTTTAAGATACTTCCTTATTATTTTATTTTTCCTTCAGAAGGCACTGTTTTAGGGCCTTGAATAGCAAACAGAATATTCTATTTCATATCATCCTTTCTCGAGAATATTTGTCAGCAGTTCTGTAAACAGAAGATCTAGTTTAAAGACTGCAGACCTGAGATGCATACTTAGGGTTACATCACAGCATATACAGCACCAACTAGAATTTCCCAATATACTATTGTTACCTGTTGTAAAGACAAAAATCTATTCCTAAGCATGTGGCTGTGCTATAATGATTCCTCTCTTAAGCTCGATGGTTGGATTGCCAAGGCTGAAAATATCAGTAACCTCTCTTGGTTACAGATGTCACCAAATGCACACATAAACTGTGAATGGGATCTGATGTGGTTTGGATCTGTGTCCTCGCCCAGATTTCACATCAAATTGTAATCCCCAGTGTTGGTGGAGCCTGGTGGGAGGTGATTGGATCTTGAAGGCAGATTTCCCACTTGATACTGTTCTCATGACAGAGTTCTCACAAGATCTGGTTATTTAAAAGGATCTAGAACTAGAAATGCCATTTGACCCAGCCATCCCATTACTGGGTATATACCCAAAGGATTATAAATCATGCTGCTATAAAGACACATGCACACGTATGTTTATTGCGGCACTATTCACAATAGCAAAGACTTAGAATCAACCCAAATGTCCATCAGTGACAGACTGGATTAAGAAAATGTGGCACATATACACCATGGAATACTATGCAGCCATAAAAAAGAATGAGTTCATGTCCTTTGTAGGGACATGGATGCAGCTGGAAACCATCATTCTCAGCAAACTATCACAAGAACAGAAAACCAAACACCACATGTTCCCACTCATAGGTAGGAATTGAACAATGAGATCACTTGGACACAGGAAGGGGAACATCACACACTGGGGCCTATTGTGGGGAGTGGGGAGGGGGGAGGGATAGCATTAGGAGGAATACCTAATGTAAGTGACGAGTTAATGGGTGCAGCACACCAACATGGCGCTTGTATACATATATAACAAACCTGCACATGTATCCTAGAACTTAAAGTACAAAAAAAAAAGTGTGTAGCACCCCCTGCCTCCCTCTCTTGCTCCTGCTCCAGCGATGTGAAGATGCCTGCTCCTGCTTTGCCCTCTGCCATGAGCCAAAGCTCCCTGAGGCCTCCCCAGAAGTAGATGCTGCCATGCTCCCTGTACAGCCTTTGAAACCTTGAGCCAATTAAACCTCTTTTGTTTAAAAATTACCCAGTCTCAAATATTTCTTCATAGCAATGTGAGGACACACTAATAATACAGGATCTGAATGAATGCCCAACAGAAAGAGCTCTGCACTAGGTAGAAGTCAGGTCACCAAGGCTCTAGTCCTGGTTATGCCACTAAAATAGCTGTGAAACCTCGGTAAATTATAAGTCAGAGTGTCAGTTTCCACATGTGTAAAATTAGGGTATTCAAGGATTTACTTGTCTAAGGACTCTTCTGATAAAAGAACAAATGGCATCTGCAAATGCGTAAATATTACAGAGTCACATATAGAATGGAGTGATACTTCGGTTAACGTAAACAGCTATGAAAATATTCTCCAAGGGTCCAGAGCCTACAATCCACAAGCAAGCCCCTGGTCTTCCATTAGCTAAATGTATGAGTTTCTGAAAATCATCTCATATCTTTGGACCACTGTAAAACAAGGCAGGTGGAATAGATGATCTCCAAGTCCCTTCTAATGCTAAATGTTATTATTTGGGATTCAAAGAAAAGTCTAGATAGGACAAAGAGAAACCAGGTTTAAAAAATGACTAAAGTAAACATTAAATTCTCTGACTTCCCTTGTTTTTATACGGGATTAGATTTTCATTAGTTGTGCTATTTGGTAGAGGATTAAGTGAGATTAACTACTATATTCTAGTAGATGGTAGGATATCAATTATTTCTTTAAAAAAGCATTATGATTAGGTTAAAACAGGGCAGACTCCAAGTCCATGGACCTATTAAACACCATTACGGATTTATTGTCTAGCACAGTGAGAAGAAGTCAACTGGGATACATGGCATTTCAGTTACTTTTGAGGCTGTCCAAATGCTGTGGCAAGATTTCATTGTACTGAGTAAGTGTCAAAAGGAGTTCAAGGTACGTAGCAATTCAAAAGACACATTCCTTGCTCATATAAATTAGAAACAATTATGCTTTCCACCTATAGTCTGAGTA
Source organism: Chlorocebus sabaeus (assembly GCF_047675955.1). Classification (NCBI taxonomy): domain Eukaryota; kingdom Metazoa; phylum Chordata; class Mammalia; order Primates; family Cercopithecidae; genus Chlorocebus; species Chlorocebus sabaeus. The sequence goes on from NC_132927.1 coordinate 13,579,753, forward strand.
CTGAATGATATAATTATTTTCAAAGACATGGGTAATATATAAGGATGTGGTCCCAAAGTCTTTCATCACATCTCTTTCTATCCTACACACAATTCAGGTTAAAAATACTGCCTACATCTCTATTTTGATCATAACTCAGGACACTGCTGCACTGTGGCCTGGCAATAGCTTTCCTTCCTGCATATGTGCTACGTGTATACCACATTCAGGAGTTGAACAGTTTTGTCATGAACAAGGACTGATTTGAGCATTAGTTGTGCTGACTATCACAGACCTGGCAGTTCACTGAGATTAGATCAACAATACAACAATACAACATTACAAAACCATCATCAAGGCTTGACAATATTGGTGATTTACCAAGGCCACCAAAATGGAATTTGGCCAATATCAATGCCCTCACTATAATATACCTAATTTTTTTTGAGGTGTGAGTCAACATGCCCAGCCAATATACCTAAATTAAGGGCTTTTGTGGAATTTATTTAATTATACATATAATATTTATCCTTTACTTTCTATTTGTGATACTAGATAAATATTGCAACTGTACATTTTACATTACAAGTTTCTGAGTCATTGAAAGACGTTTGTAACAAAGAGGAATGTATAGGTACGTAACTATAGAGTTTTGCATAATTACATAATACATGCAATGTACCATAAAAATAGGAGGCTACTGTCACATTGATTTCCACAAGTTACTATGTTCAGTTATAGCAAAAAGCGTACATGAACATGTCAACCTGATTCTGCTTAACAAGCATTTACAAAGTAGCTGCTAGGTACAGGGCACAGGGAAACATTCAGAGCATTCTTTAATCACTTCCTTGCCCTCAAGGGGCTTACAAGGACATTTTAGCTTCCCTTGCAGGTAAAACCCTTAGGTCAATGGTTCATTTTTTATAGAGTTCTTAGTAAGAGGTTTTGCTGGAAATTAAGGAAATATATTTTTGCTACCAGCCTGTGTTTGGAAAGAGGACTATAGAACTGATCTTATTTGAAAGAAAATAGCCAGGATCTACTTGAAAATACTGAAATGTATGTTTCTACAACACAAATATTATGTGGCTATTGCTTGCCCATTCCCAGCCTGGTTCTGAGAACACTGGGTTCGAGGGAAAAGGAAACAGAAGAAAGTGATAGAGATAGAATTTGTTATATGTAAACAGCCCTAGGTTAGACTGAACAACAGTAATAACCAAGCCCCAGGCATGTCACAAACATATCTTATAAACACTTCAAAGACGGCATTTTTATCCTCATTTAACAATGAGGCTCAAAGGGCTTAGGAAATTTGCCTGAAGTCACACAGCCATGCTGTGGCAGAAGCAGGATTCTAATCAAAGGATATCTCACCACAAATTTCCACTCATCAGCTGCCTCCACGAAAAGATGATGGATACCTATGCAGGTACCTACCATTAGTCAAAACAAATATGTTTGACTTTGACTTTAATGCTGCACAAAGCATTATGAGCACCTTTTCAGTTTTTTTCTTTTTAAACTTCCTCTATAGCTAGATCCTTATCTTTGACTTCTAGTGCTTTTTTTTTTTTTTTTTTTTTTTTTTTTTGGTCAATGGTAAAAGCTCAAAAGAGTGTGTAACACTTACTAACTGTTGGCACAGAGTTCAAATAGGTTTCAAATTGTTCTTTCTTACTTGTATAAGCATAAAATCCAATCCCTTCATTGATCGAATACAAAGTCAGGTTTCAAGAGCACAAAGACCAGGTCTCTAACTGACTGCTACATTCAATTGTCTTGTCTCAAATAACATAAAGTAACATACGGAAACCTCCAAACTAAAGATCTGGTCAGGAAACCAGAAGCGGACTTCAACCAACATAATTTTTCATTCCAGTTTTAGATGGTGGTGGAATTAGTTGGGTAAGATGGAATATATTGACACTCAGTAGAGGCTATATCAAATTGTCATAAAGAGAAGAGACTATTAGAAATATAAGGACGAGGAGAAGCCAAATATCTTTCTATCAGTCAAGAAGCAATGAGAACGTGATACTAAGATAACAAACCTAAGAATTCAGCAAGCAAAAACTTATACAAGAAAAGTTATGTTACAATCTGTGTTTAGACAACTAGAAGGTACTTTTTTTGTTTATTGTGTGGTAAATACAACCATCCCTATAGAAACAAAAATGCCTGTTCATCTCCTTACTTTCAAGTCAATAGGCATTTGTCTTTAAGAAATGCCCAAACCAATGGATTAAAAAATATTATGTTGTTTAAGCCAAAGGATGCCTAATATTGCCGGCAACCACCACAAGTTAGGAAAAAGACATAGAACAAATTCTCCTTTAGTGCCTCCAGAAGGAACCAGCCCTACCAACACATTGATTTTGGACTTCTAGCCTCCAGAGCTGTAAGACAATACATTTCTGCTCTTTTAAGCCAGAAACATATTATGTTATTTGGCAAGAATTTTATTTCTGAGAGTGAAGCATAAGCTACATTGAATTGTGTTGTTATTTTGATGTGTTACTACAAAGAGATTTTTCAACTCTAAAGTAAATACAAGTCACTATGGCCCATTATTCTGCATTTACTTTCTCTGTGTGTGTGTGCGCGCGTGTGTGTGTGTGTGTGTGTGCCCATGTGTTTTGCCTTGTTTTGTTTTGTTTTTGACACAGAGTCTGACTCTGTTGCCCAGGCTAGAATGTAGTGGTGTGATCATGGCTCACTGCAGCCTTGACCCCCGCTGCCAGGCTCAGGTGATCCTCCCACCTCAGTCTCCAGGTAGCTGGGACTACAAGCACGCACCCCTACACTCATCTAAATTTTTGGTATTTTCTGTGGAGATGGAGTTTTGCCATGTTGCCCAGACTGGTCTTGAATTCCTGAGCTCAAGCGATCTGCCACCTCAGCCTCCCAAAATGCTGGGATTACATGTGCGAGCCACTGCACCTGGCCCAGCATTATGATTTCTTGGTTAGCACAAACACATAATCTTAACGATGCTGTTCAGTACAGTAAAAGCATTAGCCACCTGTGGCTACTTAAATTGAGTAAAACTAAATAAAATTAAAAATTCATTTCCTTAATCTTCCAGCCACATTTCAAGCACTCAACAGTTGCATATGGCTAGTAGCTACTGTATTGAACAGGACTGATCCAAGATGTTTCCATCAATGCAGAAAGGTGTGCTGGAAAGTGCTGGGTTAGAAGGATGAGATACGAGAACTATCGCTTCCATTTAAAGAAACTCCTGCCTTCTCATCCAACACTGACTTCATAACACTCATATAATGACAGTTATATTCCACAGTCTCATAAATTTCACTTTCTTTGATTCACAACCTAGAAAAACCAAACAACTGGTACTTTATTATGCCCAGTGGCAGGTCAGCATCTAGTTTGGAGACACTATTGTCCTTTCTGTTGGCAACTGTTATCTTGTGCAGTTCCATTTGTCTGGATTAGAACACAGTTGTTGTGAGAAAATGGAAAACATGATGTTCCCCCTTCAGCAATGACCCCGATTTATCCAGTGTTCCTTTTGGGATTGTTCCTATGTGACCATGAAGCGCATTTCATACCAACCGTAATCCTGCACTTGCAAACAACTAGAGTAACTCAAGATAATAAAAGGATTGATCCTTGATAGAGGAAAGCTGTGAACTGCTGCACGTCCAATATTCTCATTGAAATATATTGTGTTAAATAACGATTAACTAACAGTGATTTAAAAAAAAAAACAAAAATCCACCCAGGAGGCAGACAATCAATATTCCACTGGGTGCCTACAGCCCTTAAAATAGGTTTAGAGTCTTTTTAAACTATATTATAGGGCTTCAAAGTTCTTACGATTAATTCCTCAATCATATGTATTCTATTTAACTTATATTTGTATTTATCCTATTCTCATTATTTTATTCTACCTAATTCTTGCCTGTATTGAAGTCTCCAAATTCATTTGAGAATTATTTGAATAACTTTTCTCAAAACCAATGCCTCTGGCATTATGTTAAAACTTTTAGGCTTAGTGCGGTTGCACACAACTGTAATCTCAGCACTTTGGGAGGTGGAGGTGGGAGAATCGCTTGAGGCCAGGAGTTCAAGACCAGCAGGGCAACATAGTGACAGCCTGTCTCTACCAAAAAAAAAAAAAAAAAAAAAAAGTTTAAATTATCCAGGCATGGTGTTGCATGCCCTGTAGTCCCAGCTAACTTGAGAGGCTAAGACAGGAGGATTGCTTGAGCCCAGGAGTTAGAGGCTGCAGTGAGCTATGATTGGGCCTCTGTACTCGAGCCTGTGTGACAGAGAAAAACTCTGTTTCTGAAAAGATTAATAAATTTTAAAAAAGATTAACTTTTGAAAGACTTTTGTTTTAAACAAGGACTCAGTGTTCATAGTACAAGAATGACAAAGAATAAAAATAAAGCTAAGTCTTGCCATTAAAGCAGGCTAGATTCCACGACATACATCCTTGAAGATAACTGCGAGATATGCTTGCTCTGTGTTAATATGGAAACTGGATCCATCCTATGATTGTTTTCAACTTCTCTCCTTACAATAAGCAAATGTAACATGTTATAATGCTTAGAGCATAAATATAAGGAAAAACAATAAAGTACATTACTGTGGCTGCAACTATGACAGGAACTCTGACCTAAGCAAAAATAAATGGAAATTATTTCTTAAATTTGTAGCAGCCTGTGTGCAGTGCATGGCTCTTTGAGACACACAGGCCCTGAGACAGACTTACAGCCAGAGAAGATTTGGTGGTTTCTCATTAGGCCCCTGGCAGTGAGTATTTCAGAAAATTAAGTAGTTTATGGAGCACATACTCTTGAGACATTCCCTTGCTTGATTAGATGAGGCAACAATACAATGTGGATGTGAATTCTAAACAGATGGGGAAAATAACCATAGAAAAGGAACTGCTGGCTTTGGTCAAATTGTAAAAGGGTTCTCCTAATGGGCTAGCAGAATACGCTTCCTGGAGAAAGAAGTTAGAAGGGATCTGGCCACTACAAACAAAAAGTCAAAGTTAAATGCCCCACCAGTGGAAAGAAGGGAGACGATAATAATCAGAGAGAAAAACAAGGGGTGTTTCAGAGTTGCTGGTAATCTATTTCTTGACTAGTGATGACTAAACACTTTTACACACTTTTAATAATTCAGAAAACTCTACATTTATAATTTGTGCACCTTTCCATATGTATGTTACACTTAAAGGAAATGAAGTTAAATGCCCGACTCCTTAACTGAGATTCATAGAGACTAACCTCAGAATCTGCGGGTTTCTGTGAAAGAAGTAACAAAAAGGAATGTGTTCAATGTTAACACTAAGGCATATCACTGAGTGAGACACATGTTGTTGTGGTGACATTTCATCTTATTGGGTCCTTTTGTGAACCTTCTGTTGTGGCATTAGTCCAAACTCACTGCTGCATACTAAACAAGATGTTCTCTGTTTGTTTGGTGCTAACCAATGATGCTGTCTGTCAGCAGGCAGATATAGAGGACCTCATAGATACACAGCACTGTCTGCACTGGCCATTGTGGCAAGAGAAGTATTCTGCACAGTGAGATTAAAATGACTTGTGGATTTTTTTCACAAGTAAAAAGTATAAAATAATACAATTCATACTAAATTATAAGGGCTAAAGGAAGTGTCATGCATGTCCGTGTGAAGAGATCACCAAACAGGCTTTGTGTGAGCAATAAGGCTTTTTAATCATCTGGGTGCAGGTGGGCTGAGTCCGAAAAGAGAGTCAGTGAAGGGAGATAAGGGTGGGGCCGTTTTATAGGATTTGGGTAGGTAGAGGAAAATTACAGTCAAAGGGGGGTTGTTCTCTGGTGGGCAGCAGTGGGAGTCACAAGGTGCTCAGTGGGGGAGCTTCTTGAGTCAGCATGAGCCCAGAAAAGGACTTTCACTAGGTAATGTCATCACTTAAGGCAAGGACTGGTCATTTTCACTTGTTTTGTGGTGGAATGTCATCGGTTAAGGTGGGGCGGGGCATTTTCACTTCTTTTGTGATTCTTCAGTTACTTCAGGCCATCTGGGTGTATATGTGCAAGTCACAGGGGATGTGATGGCTTGGCTTGGGCTCAGAGGCCTGACAGGAAGAATGACTAAGCACCTATATTATTTTAACTAAAGAGGAACTCCAAGAATTGGCAACAGTCTTTGCTTTTTATTTTGAGACAGGGTCTCTCTCTGTTGCCCAGGCTGGAGTGCAGTGATGCAAACACGGCCTATAGCAGTCTCAATGACTTGGGCTCAAGCAATCCTCCTGCCTCGGACTCCTGAGTAGCTGGGACCACTGGTGCACACCACCACACTCCACTAATTTCTAAAATTTTTATAGAGATGGGATCTTGCTATGTTGTCCAGGCTGGTCTTAAACTCCTGCACTCGGGTGATCCTGCCACCTCAGCCTCCCAAAGTGCTAGGATTACAGTCGTAAGCCACTGCACCCAGCCCACAGGCAGTAATTTATAAAGAAAAGAAATTTATTTCTCATAGTTCTGAAGGCTGGGAAGTCCAATATCAAGATGGCAACATCTGTTGAGGGCCTTCCTGCTGCATCATCCCGTGGTGGAAGGCAGAAGGTCAAGAGAGCACACGCATGAGAATGCAAGAGCAAAAGGGGAGCAAACTCATCCTTTCATCAGGAGCCCACTCTCACGCGAATACCATTAATCCATTCATGAGGGCCTTGTCTCTCAAAGGTCCTATCTCCAAACGTTGTTGTATTGGGGATTATGTTTCTCACACAGGAACTTTGTGGGGACACATTCAAACCACAGCATAGGGCGAAGGAGAACCTTACAAGCGGAGGAGCTGGAAATCAAAACCCAGCAGCCTGGTTCTGTCTTAACCACTATACGCACAGGAAAGCTGGGAGAGGACAGCAGAGGTTGGAAGTGCAAATTTAAAGGTGGGTCTGAAAAAACAAGTCAAGAATTTCACCTCGCTGATGATAGACATATATGAGGTAAAATAGAAAGACTTTTCAGGCAACTGTTTCTGAAAGGATTGGAAGAGCTTCTGATGCCGCTGAATTCCTTGACATGTTCTGTAACTTTAGCTTCCACGGCACTCTTTTCTTCGATTCTCTCTACCTCTCTGATGATTCATCTTTCGAATTCATGTCTCTTTCTTTTCCCTCTCCATTTTCTCTGGCATTTTTCAGGGTTCTGAATGTGCTCCTTTTCTACCTTTCTGGCTTCTCTCACAGCTATAATTCTTTTTATTTTTTTTTAAGACAGGGTCTCACTCTGTCACCCAGGCTGGAGTGCAGTGGCACAAACACAGCTCACTGCAGCCTCGACTTCCCCAGGCACAGGTGATCCTCCCACCTCAGCCTCCCGATTAACTGGGGCTACAGGCACACACCACCATACCAAGCTAATTTTTGTATTTTTTTAGAGATGGGGTTTCGCCATGTTGCCCAGGCTGGTCTCAAACTCCTGGGCTCAAGCAATCCTCCTGCATCAGCCTCCCAAATAGTTGGGTTTACAGGCATGACCCAGAAAGATATGATATTTAACAGGGCTGTGGATGGGGGGATCTTTAAGTATTGCAGATAAGGATGTTGTTTTAAAATCCCCTCAGGTGATCCTGTTACACATACCCCACCCTACTGTGTGCACTTGTGCACACACACACATATACACACATGCAAACACACAACCACGAGAATCACTGGCTGATAAATATGCTGATGACTCTCAAACTTTTTTGGACACCTCATCTAGTTCCCAACCACCTACTGAACAATTCCAACCTCAGACACATAAATCATACATAACTATTCCCCAGGCCCTCTGTTGACATTCCCTGTCATGTCGAATGGTATCAGACCTCAGCTCACAGTCTCTGTGAGGCTCTTTCTCCACTGACTTCCCAAATCCAATATACCACCAAATCCATGTGATTCTCCTTCAAATGCAGTCCTCTTTCTCTTTCCCACTGCCACTGCAACAACCTTGAATTCCTGGGTTCAACTGACTTTTCACCCACCCTCCTCTAAATAACTGCAACAACCTTCCAACTAGTCCCCTTCTGCTAATGCAGCCTCTGTATCACCAATTTATCTCCCCTAAGTAGAATCTACACATCCCCCTTTGTAAACAAATACCTCATATACCATAAAAAAATAAACCACCAACACCTGCCCTAACCCACCTCTATAACTCCATTACTGTTCCCTGTCTCCTTCCCCTCCTCCAGACCCTACACATCAATCACACTAAACCCGTTGTCCCTCTATGAGTGGACAATAAGCTTTCATGCTTCCATGCTACAAGTGCTACTTCCTCTGCCTAGCATATCCTTGTTCGCTCAGAAAACTCCTACTCACACTTCAGTACCCCACATAATTATTTACTTCCTCAGTAAAATCATTCCTGGCTCCCTCTTCTAGGTCTCACAGGACTGGGAGGCTCCTGCAGATGCAGGACCCAATTTATACCATGATATCCTCTCATGCCCAAGCTCAGTATCTGGCAACTGGAAAAAAACTCAATACAGTCAATGTTTTTGCTCAATGAAGACCTGAGAAACCTGACCCAGGAAGTTAAGTAGCTATTGAGATCATCTAATCAAAAAGCTGTAAACTACAAAAGTAACGGTGATCAAAATGGAGAGAGGGAGGTGGGCCAGAGAGGTTAGCGACAGTCTTGATGAGGAGTATACAAAACAGAATAAAGATCAGAATAACCAATGTTTTTGTACTTGTGAGATTTGAAGCTTGATGGTTCATGAATAGTACTAGAGAAATTAGGAACATTTATTCCCTATGATGGGTTCTTTTATATCAAACTTAAATTATGTAGAAAATACGTGAAAATTATTTCAAACAATTGTAGAATTAAGAGAGCCTCTAAGTAAAATAATTATCCTTATGTCCTCAATTGCAGAGTTATTACTACAAATCAAGTGTCCTGACACTCAGTACTTTTTCCACTGTAGTATCCTGACTCTTTAGATTCCAAGTTCTGGACTTGAAAGCTGACTGTTTCAGCAAGGCACAGTGGCTTGTGCCTATAATCTCAGCTACTCCGGAGGCTGAGGTGGAGAACAGCTTAAGCCCAGGAGGTCAAGACTGCAGTGAGCCATGCTCACTCTGCTGCACTCTAGCCTGGGTGACACAGTGAGATTCCATCTCTTTAAAAAACAAAAACAAAAACAGACAAACAGCAACAACAAAAATCTGACTATTCCAGAAAAAGCGTTGAAATATAGGGAGTTACCAGATGAATTCCCTTGAAAGGGAGCTTCATAATCAACCTTAATATTGTATGTCTTGGCCAACCAAGCATGGTGGCTCATGCTTGTAATCCCAGCACTTTGAGAAACCCCAGCAAAAGGATCACTTGAGTCCCAGAGTTCAAGACCAACCTGGGCAACATAGCAAAATCTCATCTCTCTCTCTCTCTCTCTCTCTCTCTCTAGAGAGAGAGATATATATATATATATATTTTTTTTTTTTTGAGACCAAGTCTCGCTCCATCACCCAGGCTGGAGTGCAGTGGCATGATTTCGGCTCCCTGCAGCCTCCAGAGGTTCAAGCGATTCTCCTGCCTCAGCCTCCCAAGTAGTTGAGATTACAGACATGCACCACCATGCCCAGTTAATTTTTGTACTTTTAGTAGAAAAGGGGTTTTACTTTGTTGACCAGGCTGATCTCGAACTCCTGACCCCCAGTGATCCGACTGCCTTGGCCTCCCAAAGTGCTGGGATTACAGGCGTAAGCCACCATGCCTGGGCATCTACAAAATATATTTTAAAATTAGCTGGGAATGGTGGTGTGCACCTGTAGCCCAGCCACTCAGGAGGCTGAGATGGCAGTATCGCTTGAGCCCAAGAAGTTTCAGGCTGCAGTGAGCTATGATTATGCCACTGTAATCCAGTCTGGGGAACAGAGGAAGATCCTATCTCTAAAAACACATAATAAAAACCATTTTAATAGTTGCCCAGGCTGGTCTCCAACTCCTAGGCTCAAAAGATCCTCCCACCTCGGCTTCCCAAAGTGCTGAAATTACAGGCATGAGCCACCATGTCCAGCAGAAAAACTAAAAATTCTATGTCTTCTCTACAATTCTTGCCCTTGGCAAATTTACTTGACATCATTTTTATTGGACCACCTCCATTTCATTTCATCCCACGTCTTCCTTGAATCTGAATCCTATGACATCCTCATCATTAATTCAACAAGGACACTACTTTTTCCCTATACATTGTAACAATTTTGTTGAATGGGAAAAATAGTAGAGTGCTATGATCTTTCATGAGAGCTCTGAAGCCAAATTACCTCAGTTTGAATCCCAGTGCTGCCACTGACAACATCAGCATGCGTTACTTAACCTCCTCAGTTTCCTAATTTTTTAAATGAAATTGTTGGCAGGTCCCATAAAACCTGGTTCTGCTCTAATCTTAGAACAGCACTTTGCACATAGGAAGTGCTCAGTAAATGGTATGTATTATAACAACTATTATTATCACTTACATAGTGATAGTTCAGTGACTAGTCCATCTTACTATCTGTATTAATGTTTTCTGTCTTAGCTTATAAATTCCTTAGTTGTCTATGGGAATGGAAAGATGGACATCTAATCAAAGGTTTGGAATGATACCTAGCACAGAACTAAACATCACAACTAATTAGAAAATAGACATTCAATAAACTAGGGAGACACTCTGATCTTCTGACTGTACTCTAGTAGCTATCTTAGTATGTGCTAGTTTCCCCTCTGTCTTTAAAATAAACTGTTCTCAACTATTAATTAAAATGGTCTTGTCAAATTATGAGCTTATCTCACCTTGAAATCAAATCAAAAAGAACAAACAGTAGAAAAGCATGAGTTTAAATAGCCTTTCATGCCTAAGTATGATTATGCACAGAGAAAGAAACAGAAAATAAATATTTATTTGTCCAGAATTCAGCTGTATGAATCCAGGAAACAATTTTTTTCCTGTTACTATTAATTAAAGATGTGGATATTCCTACATGCCAGAGATATTGTTATAATTAAGTTCTTTTAAAAATGTGTTATTAATATTTCAACAATCTGGAAATCATACTCCTAGGTTTTCACCCAAATGAGTTGGAAACTTATGTCCATGAAAATCCTGCACACAAATGTTAGCTTTATAGCAGCATTATTCATAATTGCCAAAATCTGGAAGCAACCGAGATGTCCTTAAATAGTTGAATGAATATAAAAATTGCGCTATAACTTGTACAATGGAATATTATTCAGCAATTGAAAAAAATGAGCTATTGAGCAACAAAAAGACATGGGAAACCATAAATGTATATTGCTTGGTGAAAGGAACCAGTCTGGAAAGGCTACATATTGTATCATTTCAACTATATGACAATCTGGAAAAGAAAAAAATTGTGCAGAGTAGAAAGATGAGTGATTGTAGGAGATATAGGGCAGGGGAAATGGGGAGAGAAAAATAGGTGGAACACAAGAAATTTTTAGAGCAGTGAAAACTATTCTGTATGTCTGAAATCTGTATGGCACTAACTTTTAAATGCTGGTATTAAATAAATATAAATACTGGTATTATGTTTATGTTTAAATATTATTATTTATGTCAATATAATGTCAATTACATTTCCTTTCAAAATTTAATTTTGCCCAATATGCAAAAACACAATTATAATTTCTTGTTGGAAGCATATATGCCAGCTTAAAAAGAAGCATAGATACCAGCTGATTTTCTTAAAGAATGTTGCCATTGTTTATAAGACATATATGATTATATTAAGATAAAACATAAAGTAAATAAGAAAACCTCCTTTAGTAGCTGTCACATGCACCATTTTTGCCAGCTGCCTGACTTTTCTACATTACTACACTGTAGGATCATGAGTAAAGCCAAAAAGAATGTGGATGATGTGGTATACATAAGTCATCAATATATGTAGTCAGCCTAATCTACAGAGTGGTAATTATTTCCACTATTCTCAAAAGTAAAAGATAAATCATTAATGGAGCCATAAGGCATCAACTCTTCCTTAAAATGTACAGTCTACTACCACTTAACATGTCTGTATGTCAATGAATTCATTCTACAGGTATTAATTAACAACTGACACTCAATAAAATATGTAGAAAAAATTAAAGTATGCTAAAGGTGAATCATCCATTAAGGACACATTCATCATTGTGAATGCAATATTAGTATTCACCTTTACAGTGCCTTTACTTATGTTGCTTACATGCCTAGATTCCTTTTTGCCTTCATTTTGCCCCAAAACTTGTTTCTTAAAACATTTGCTCATATTCCACTTACTTCTCTCCTGAGTGATTATCAATCACTTAGGATGTTAGATGGTGGAAGAGAACCAGATGTAATATCCCACCCCTAAACACTCATTTATTCCCAGGTGACTATTTAAAAAGCAACTCAAGAAATATGATCCCATTTTCAGAAAACTGAGGCAAGGAGAAAGACAATAAAAGAGATACAGAAAAAAACAACAAACAGTAGTTCTAGAAATTTTACCTACCTCAATTAAGGTATACACTTTGGCATGTAAGGGAATCATATTCAAAATTTATAAGATATGGCCTATATGCCATTTATTTTTATTTAAACTAAATTTCAAAACAAATAATTCTTATTAACTGTTTAAAATTTGAGAGAAGACATGAAGATTTTCATTGTAGACCATGTTTTCTTAAATTAAAATCTCCATAGCAAAGTGATTTTCAGTATATAGCATTCTTACTGCTGATAGAAATAACAGTCTGTTATTACTTATATAGCTCTGCCTTAAATTCATTTGTTCATATACATTAATTTAATGTCTTTGGACAATATCTGTTATCTTTTATCAGTTTCACTCCACTCAATCTCCTATGCATTTCTAATAGCTCCAACTGCTAATTTTCCTTCATTGAAATGTTAAATATTATTTATAAGATCCTTAAAAATCTATATATACTAACATGTTATAATTACATTGATTTTCATAAAGAAGAATTAGTTCTGAAAAAGAAGAAGCTATTCTAAATGTTTATATTCTATCCTAAATAAGAGTCTTCAACTGAATTTTTTGTTAAATTATGTTGCAGTATTTTACCAATGTTCTTTGGTTCAGTATAAATGATATGGTAAATTTGCATTCAAATTCATGGAACTTTTGAAATCTGTTTCCCATTTAGCTGGCCAGCCAAAAACAATATTTTCATTTGTAAACAGCTGTTTCATAATCAGCTCTTTTGTACTACGTGGAATTCCATAAAAGACAGAAAATTTTATTTAAAATACAGGAATTGCATTAATCCACTGCAAATCATTGATTAGTTTTCTTATACTACCACACATTTTACTTACAAGGAAAGATTTTAAGGAAAATTTAATCTTGTGTCCAAATATAACATTACTTTAAACATGAGGTCATCTAAACATCTGTCTCCAATATATCACTGGGGATTTAAATCAAAAGTCTGCTAAACATGTATAATCATTTTGAAAATAAATAACAGGACAAATTCTGTCTTGATTATGATTATCATGCATTTTAAAAGGAAACATTTATTCTAATAAGAAAAGTCTGAACTAATTTAAACTTTATTGAGATTAAGTTAAAATAGTTTCATACAAGAGTAAGAGATATATTTCATTTAGTTGCTGCATAACAATGCTTATATTTCAACTTTTCAACATTATACTCTTAAATTTTTACTCACAAAAAAACTGATACCTTTATCTCTCCATATATTTTCGATAGTAAAACATTCAAGAAAAAATTTCAAGACATAAAATTTTCCACTCAGTAACTGAAAAAAATAACACAATTTTCTTTCTGAACTTTCCTTCCTTTAGGGCAACACTATGAATCTTCAAAAAGAACTAAAATAGTTCTATCCATTTAACTGACTCCTATGTTATGCTTTAAAATAAAAGAATGTAGCTAATTACGAAAGACAGTGAAGGCAGAACATTCCCTTCAAGACTTTATAATCATCATAAAGTCAGTGTATTTTTTAAATGAGTAATTAAACTCTACACCTGACTTGTGCCTGGTAAATATGAGTACATTCAGCAACAGGATATCTTCAGAAACCAGCTAAATACTTGAGATGAATTAGCATTACAAATAAACCAAAATGCTTAATCATCAAAGCAATTTCTGCCGAAACTAAAATGAATATTAGCAGTTGAAGAGCTGGAGGAAATAAAATTAAAGCATCACTGAATAGTATATTCTTAGAAAAATACCATACCTTCCCCAAATGCTGTGGAAATCATCAGAGAACCCAGTTGCAAGGAATATTAATGTCCAGGTTTGTCTCACATCTAGTTGCAAACTATAACTGTAGGTGGTAGTTATGGTTTTCTAAACCACCTCACTGCATTTCTTCTTTCTGCTCATATCCCAGAGTTGCTAACTTTGGCCATGGCAATTTCAGATCACATATTCTGCCTTGGTAGATACAGGATTAAAAACTTTAAAATGTATTCACAGCTCTCTGAGTGTAATTCCTTAAGGGCAAGAACTATGTCTTACTAATTTTGGATATCCATTCCCTAGAACTACATCTGACACATATCTGCAGCTTGATAATGCTTGGTAAATGCATGAATGAGTTGATGAAAGGAACATCTGACTAAAACCAAAAACTTCTGCCTGGCTCTGCTGAACTGCCTACTAATACACTGCTTTAGTTTTCCCACCTATGAAATGAGGCTTATTCTTGCCCTGCACCCTCACTGAGGTATTGGGAGAATTGAACGAGAGCATAAACACAAACATTTATTGTAAAACTAGCAGTAGCAAACTAGTGTAATCATTTTGATCATCGACAATGTATCTAGATTAAACTGCATATGCAGAAAAACAGATACTGAATGTTAGATGAAGTATTTATTTATAAAAACATTCTTTTGAAGAAGCTTAAAATCGAAATAACATGCTTCTAAAATAATGTGATATGTTGAAACAGAGAAATAATCTTTTGAAAATACAGTTAAAGGACTGGGGGCTAAGAAATCCCTTTGGAAAAGTTAAGTCTGGTGGGACCATTTTTTTTTTTTTTAACTTTATATGATCTTAGGGCTGGGCACAGTAAGGTTCATGCCTGTAATCCCAACACTTCAGGAGGATGTGGCGGGTGGATCACTTGAGGTCAGGAGTTCGAGACCAACCTTGCCACATGGTGAAACTCCATCTCTACAAATAATACAAAAATTAGCCAGGCGTGGTGGCACGGGCCTGTAATCCCAGTTACAGTTACTTGGGAGGCTGAGTCAGGAGAATCATTTGAACCAGGGAAGAGGAGGTTGCAGTGAGCTGAGATCACACCACTGCACTCCAGCCTGAGTGACAGAACAAGAAACTGTCTCAGAAAAGGGGGGAAAAAAAATCTAAGGAACTTAATAATTAACATCTTTTGTATTACAAGGAAGAAATTCAAGCTTTTTTATATAATTTTTATTATTATTATTATACTTTAAGTTCTAGGGTACATGTGCATAACGTGTAGGTTTGTTACATATGTATACTTATATAATTAATACAACTGAGCAATTGAGTTTATCTCAGACTTTAGCCTTCCCAGTCCAAAAGCTGAACAACATAATGACTAAAGATGCTAATTCAGCATTAGCAATGTAAAGCATGTTTTTGTGTGTTGCCAGTGTTTTTCCCAACACATAAAACACACAAAAAAATCTGTGGTTAAACAACCACATAGAATTGTCTATGATTATTTCTTTCAATTAACTGCTTTTTTAAAAAAACTGAAATATAAAAATAATTTTGCTTTAGTGTAGTTTCCATTTGCGTAACTTTATCCCACACATTCAAATTTGAGTTATCAATTATTTTATCATTTTCCATCTTTTTCCTAGTAGATTTACTCTACTATGTAAATGTTAGTAGCAAGTTGCCCCTTTAAAAATCACTTAATTTTGCTTTTCTCTATTCTATTACTCAAAATACCTGAAACAAAACATGTAAGGTACTATATGTCACTTTTTATATTTTTCTAGATTGTGCTGACGTTTTTATTTTTCAAAATAACCACTGTAGTCAGCTATTTCTGCATTTTTGTCTGAATACTTTGATATGATACAGGCTCCATCCTCAAGGATAGTATTTCTCAATCTTGGCTGCACATTGGAATCAGCTAGAGCAATGTAAAAAATGCTGATTCCTGGGTCCAATCCTCAGAGGTTCTGATGTAGTCAGTGTGGGTTGTGACAGTGGCCTCTGTATCTTTTACTGTTACCCGAGTGATTCTAAAGTGTAGTCAAGGCTGAGAACCACTGCTCTGGGAACTCACAGTTTTGTAGGGGAGATTAATAACAACAGTAACAAACCCATTTATGGTGTGCTTAATTGTGCCAAACAGCAGGCTAAGCATTTTACGTGCCTCATCTCATTTAACTCACAACAATCTTATGAAGAAAGATCTATTACTATTCCTATTTAAAGACATGAGGATTAGAAAGATTAAGAAACGTGTCCAAGGTCCCACCAGTGATAATTGAGACAGAACTCAAACAGCTCTGTCCAACTCCAGAGTGGTAGCTCTTCATCACAGACTATCATCAAGGTAGAAACCACGCCATAAAAAGATATTATATTCCTTTTTGGAGACAGGGTTTGCTCTGTTGTCCAGGCCGGAGTACAGTGGTGTGGTCACAGCTCACTGCGTCCTCAACTGCCTGGGCTCGAGCGATTCCCCTACCTCAGCCTCTCAAGTAGCTGGGACAACAGACATGTGCCACCATATCTGGTTAATTTTTTTATTATTATTTGTAGAGACGAGGCCTCACTATGTTACCAGGCTGGTCCTGAACTCCTGGGCTCAAGCAATCCTCCCGACTAGCTAGGATTAGGGCCATGAATCACCATGATGGGCCTAAAAGATTTTTTTAAAGGGGCAAGTCATAGTGTTCATGAATAGAAGTGACAGGAGAATTACCTCTGAGTTTACACAACCATTGAAATTAGGCAGATATTAGAAATGTCCGTTTTTCTCCTTAGCTGACTGTCAGAACGAATTGTAAATTTTCTTCAAAATAGTAGTATCTGAGGCAAAGAACACTCAGGCAGTGGCCCAGTCTAGCTGGATACCTCTCAGTTGTCAAGGACACAGGAAGGAACAATGAAATCATTATTTGACTATTATTTTTTTAGTTGCTAGTCAGCATCTAAGTCTGTCTGTAAACTGCATCTCGGCATTCCCTATGGGCAAAGAGAGCTGTCCCTGCTGGTAGTGACAGAATAACCACAAACAAAACAGTCCTCCTCAGGGGAAAGCCATCTTTATCTGCCAGTATTAGTCAGCTGAGAAACAGAGCTGCAGGCAGCTGAAAAAACAGTTTGCCTGTTTTAAGTTTACAGGTGGCCTTATAATGGAAAGTTTTACATACTGAGATTCCTTTTCACGTTAAAAAAGCTTGGACAAAAAGGTACAAAATTTGGCAGGATTTTCATGCAATGCTTCTAACCAGCTTACGAAAGCAAAATATCAAATTTTAGTGAAGCTTGGTGAATTAAGCACCCGCCCGCTGGCAAACAGGCTTAGCTAACTGCTCCCACCCTTTCTGCACTGCACATTCCTCGTGGTTCAAATCAGAATGGCCACACGTACCCACTGTCACAGGGACTGGCTATACAAAACACTCATGAAATGTTTCCCGAAGGAATTCACAGACATTGGAGAGAACTACCTTTAAAAATACTTTTGAAAAGCAGACTGTAAACAGAGTAACATAATAATAATGTCAGCGTGTAAACAATAGAACAGCTGCTTAAAGCCCAGGTAAAAGGCATTTTAATGTGTCTGTTCATTAGCGAGTGTGTGTGTGTTTGTGTCTGTAATTTGTTTAGGAGGAACAAGTATGAAAGGGGAAGAGGGCATTTGACTGATTCCATCATCATTGTCAGCATGGATCAGATATTTGTGGTTCCATGAAACATACCTATTGTGCTTCCCCCAACATTTGGGGCAATGGAGCAGACAGCGCCAGTTTATTTTCTAAATGGTTCAAAGTTTCTTTCTCCTGGTTTTCCTATCATAGCTTATATTTTGTCTGAGGAAAAGGCACAGTTTGGAATCTATCAAAAGCAATTAAATTGTTGGAAACATCTAACATATTACAAAGTGCAATTAATTAAAGTTATCAATGTAGTTGTTTTCCTAGAATAAAATGGGGGTTTTAGAAAGTCAGATTCAGCAGTTATTAACAAGTGTCGGAAAAGCATGCAGTGCCTTGGAGGGAAGCTCAGGACAGGTCTTGACTGAGAGCCCTGATCCTTGAGGTCGAGGGTTTAGAAAAAAATACAGAAACTAATGAGAAAAAGACAACCAGCTAATTACAAACTTGAATAATAATGTCACTGTCAAATCTTGGGAAAAGGACTGACAGATTCTATTTAACCTACAAATCAGTAGTTGTCAATTAGGTGGCCTGTTTACCACTGGGGTGAAATATGGAAATGATGTATTTAAATTAAAAACAAGGCCTTTGTATTACTTAGCTTGATTAATAATGATTGATAAAATTTGTTCCAAAAGATGTTAAGCAATTTAACACTCAGAAGTTACTATGAATGATAAAATAGAATACCTACACACATATACATTCTCTTCTTTTTAAAAAAGGTTTACAGGAGGGGAGTGAATCAAATTATTTGATAGAGTGACTACTAGAATATTAGTTAAGAACCACTCCTGTGGATCCACTGTGGAACATTGGAAAGGAAGTCTCCAGAAGCAAAGCAATGACTCCATGTTCAGGGGTGGCAGGGGCGAAGACAACTTCATCAGGTGAAAAAGAAGATCATATTAATGAAATCCAGGTTTGAGCACAAAACAAAATTCTACTGCTCCAAATCAGCAGTTAAGTGAAATAAGATAAAGTTTCTAGAATGTAAACAGAAATACAGTTTATATCATAAATGTAGAAAAGAATTATAGTTAGCGTATATGCATGTATTCATACGATGTGTCACTCATATGTGAATTTTTTTTTGGTTTTGTGTTTTTTGTTTTTTCTTTTTTAGTATTTTTAGTAGAGATGGGATTTCACCATGTTGCCCATGTTGGTCTTGAATTCCTGAGCTCAAGCGATCAGCCTGCCTCAGCCTCCCAAAGTGATGGGATTACATGCCAGGCCTGTTTTTTCGTTTGTTTGTTTGCTTGTTTGTTTAATGTTTGGAAGATTCTTAACTACTCATATGTTTTCCCTCTCCATTAATAATAACTAAAACACAGCATTCAGTAAGTGCTAGTCACAATTCTAAGCACTTTACATGCCTCAACCCATATGATCCTTCTAATAACCTATGAGGTAGGTAGATTGCATCCTATCTCTGTTTTATGGGTGAGGCACAGAGATGTTAAGCTGCCTGCCCAAGGTAACACAGCTAGTAAGCATTAGAGTTGGGATCTGGTATCAGGCATTAAGATATCAGAATCCCCATAGAATATCACCTTCTTGTCTTACCTCTATTCTCTATTTTTTTAAGAGATGAGGTCTTGTGCTGTTGCACAGGCTGGAGTCAAACTCCTGGGCTCAAGCAATCCTCATGCCTTAGCCTCAGGAGTAGCTGGAACTCCATGCCTGTGTGCCCAGATTTACCTCTATTCTCTTTGTAGGGTGAAATGAACTAAAATACACACATACATACATACACACACACACACATGCAGATGAGCTAAATAACTCTTTGGGATACCACAGCAGAAATTTAATAGAGTAGAACAGAAAATTAAGATTAGGTTGCTATGACCCCACTGAGTAAGTCCCCTATCATATGACTGCCATATGTGTGGGATTGACTCAGACATCCCTGAGGGAATGTGGGGCAACTAGAAAGATGGGCTGGAAAAAACTACAACTAACACAACGGCATTTGAGCTTGAGAAAACAAACCTACCTCCAAACTGTAAACAACTCAACAATCAGATACTCTATACGTCTTATAACTATTCCTGGAAAGCCAGGTATTGGGAAAAAACAGGTCTCCATCCACATACAGTCAAAATTCAGGAAGACAAATTTCTAGGTTCGCAGAATCAATGGGACTTGGATTGACTCCTACTTAGAGTAACCAGGGCAGGAAAACTAGGGCCCTTTTTTATTTCCTTTTGCAGCTATTAGGAATAAAATGGAATAGTACATCTTCTACAGCATTTGGTTCCTAAGGTAATATCTGAATTTGGTGGCAGGCAAGCGGCAATGATTCTCCTCACCACCAATGACACTGGGCATGAAGGAAACGGCATCCACTCCTCCAGATTGTTTAGGAAATATCTCCCTACCATCTTGATGAAAAGTTTAGAAGTTTTAAATTAATTAACATTAAAAATTGATAAACAAAACACTTGATATTTATTGATTCATCTATTCATTCAACAAATGTTTATATGTTTATTGAATACCTGTCCTGTGGCAGGTTCTCTTTTAGGCACTAGGGATACACCAGAGTACCAAACAGACCAAGAGTTTCTTTATGTTTTTTTGACAGTGTGTTGCTCTGTCACCTAGGCTGGAGTATAGTAGCACAAACATGGCTCCTTGCAGCCTTGATCTCCTGGGCTCAAGCAATCCTCCAACCTCAACCTCCCTAAGTAGCTAAGACTACAGGCACACGGCACCACTCCCAGCTAACTTTTGTATTTTCAGTAGAGACAGATTTTCACCATGTTACCCAGTCTGGTTTCCAACTCCTGACCTCAAGGGATCTGCCTGCCTTGGCCTCCCAAAGTGCTGGGATTACAGGCCTGGGCCACCACACTCAGCCCAGACAAAGAGTTTTACCTTCATGAAGCTAATAGTCTACTGATAAAGATAAGAAGAGCATGTTTTATTATATAATACATGATGTCATTATTTTACATCATTTATTCAACAATGAGTATTGTGCATTCATTCTTACATTTAAACAAACATGTCAATGTTACTTACAGATCAACAAAATTTAAAAACTAGGATATCTTCTTTTAATTTAATATGTAGCCGTTTTCTCAGCTATGCAATATTAATAAAATATATATGAAAAGTGTGACATGTCTCATGTTTATTCAAATGTAAGAATACACAGATTCATATAAGCTGCACAAAACATAAAAAATGCAGGCATTTCCCAATCTAGAAATAGTTAATTTGCTAATACCCTGTACATACTAATGATCACTACAGCTCCCATTTTCTCCAACCTTAATGCCTCCTTATTCCCAGCTCTTTGGTTTGCACTTGCCCTTTGGTTCTTCTCTGCTGTCTGACTGTTCACCATTCATCCATTTATTCATTGCACAAATATGTACTAGGAAATACTGGAGTGAGACCCTCTAGAACCCATTCACCCTTGTTTCTCAGGACTAGGGCCTCTATCTCCACATCTGAGTATCTCTATCCCATGCTCCACCAGTTAGAGCTCTTAAAACCTCCAGGGAAGCTAGCATCAGAAGGACAGAGGACCCTATATTTGGGCTTAAGAATCCTAAATGCCCCAGGGCTCAGAGCTGCTATTACTGGTTTACTGGTATTTCACACTTATTTCAGGTTTAAAAGAAAAAAGAAAAAAAAAAAAAAAAAAGGAAGAAGATGTTTGTGGCTTGCCCATGAATTGTGTAACATTGTTCTAGGGGGAAATGCATTCTGACCTCAAACTCACCTAAAACTACAGATTTTTGAAACATGACATGTATGTTGAGGGCATTACATGAGACCACATTTTTTCTCACACATGGTAACTACATTTCCTTTTTTTTTTTTTTTTTTTTTTTTTTTTCCTGAGACAGAGTCTCAACTCTGTAGCCCAGGCTGGAGTGCAGTGGCGTGATCTCGGTTCACTGCAACCTCCGCCTCCCGGGTTCAAGCAATTCTCCTGCCTCAGCCTCCTGAGTAGCTGGGATTACAAGCACTCACCACCACACCTGGCTGATTTTTGTATTTTTAGTAGAGACGGGGTTTTTCCATGTTGGTCAGGCTGGTCTCGAACTCCCAACCTCAAGTGATCCATCTGCCTGGGCCTCCCAAAGTGCTGGGATTACAGGTATGAGCCACCGCCCCCAGCCCTTTTTTTCCTTATGCATTTTGCTTATATGTTTTTCCTACATATGGTAACTGTGAGTCTTTTTTCATTCAACTTGCCCACAAATGTCATTTTGTATGTATTTCTAACTTATATACATAATGGAAAGTAAAAAATGTCCTTGAGTTTATAGGGTAAAAAATAACTGTGTGTAGCTACCCGCTGTACATTTTATATTGATTGTTATGTCAGATTTCTATTATAGAAAGCAAATCATACTATTTAGCGTAAGATCATCTTCCTTTAGATACACCATAGGTCAAAACACAGATGTTTTGTCTTCATTGTTGCTCTGAGAAACTATGATTCCTACAAGAAACATTCCCTCCACCATCAGTAAAATAAGATGCTATGAAAGAGGTCAAAGTATTTGACATCTAAATCAGAAGGTATTTTCTTTACTTCTGCCATATTTCTATATGGTTACATGGGGATATATAAGCAAAACAGGTCTCAATGAAATTGAATTGCTTTATGGCAAATGTATTGAATAAATATGTATTTATTGAGCAGCTACTACATTCTAAGCACTGTGGTAGGCCTGGAGATACAAAATAAACATGACTTGGTCTCTTCCTTAGACGGGCTAACTCTTCATAAGACTCAAAACACAAGAAATAGATCCAATGCACTCTTTTAAACTAATCACAAAAAATCAAGGAAAAGTAAAATAGATGCTTGTGAAAAGCCTCTTTGCAGAGTGAAATGGAATACTACATATTATGTAAGCATACCAATGAAAACATTATCAGTATACACAATGCTGGATGATGGCTATTTAAATATTCAAATTGAATGAACAAATGGTGGCTCACTATAGCCTTGACCTCCAGGGCTCAAGCAATTCTCCCCACTTTGGCCTCCCTAAGTGCTGGAATTACAGGCATGAGCCATCCGTGCCCACCCAGATGATCCATTTTTTGACTATGGAAGATATGAAGCCAACAAGAATCACATAGACATCATTATCACCATTGTTTTTTTAATTTTTATTTTTAACTTAGGTGCCAGTGTCTCTACTTTTCTTTTTCTTTCCTTCCTTGTCTCTTTGTTGAACTTCTAATCTCCAGATATGAGCTCAAAATACAAGGTATACACCAATGCAGATGTCCATCAACACATGAAAGAA
Source organism: Chlorocebus sabaeus (assembly GCF_047675955.1). Classification (NCBI taxonomy): domain Eukaryota; kingdom Metazoa; phylum Chordata; class Mammalia; order Primates; family Cercopithecidae; genus Chlorocebus; species Chlorocebus sabaeus. The sequence continues at coordinate 13,602,931 of NC_132927.1, forward strand.
ATAGAAAATCTACTATCACTTTCTTGATGCTTTATGAGGCAAACTCAATGAAACTATATTGCTCTGTAAAACAAAGTTGCTTACTGTTTTCATATCATATTCCTATTTCAACTTTAAAGAATATAAAGTAAATGTTTTCTTAGGGCAACTAAAAACTGTTCCATCTAAAAACTAAAAACTGTATGGCCAGGCACGGTGGCTCACGCCTGTAATCCCAGCACTTTGGGAAGCTGAAACCCCATCTCTACTAAAAATACAAAAATTAGCTGGGCATGGTGGCAGGCGCCTGTAGACCCAGCTACTCAGGAGGCTTAGGCAGGAGAATCACTTAAACCAGGAGGCGGAGGTTGCAGTGAGCTGAGACAGCGCCACTGAACTCCAGCCTGGGCAGAGACTCAGACTGACTCACAGAGACTAAAAATAAATAAATAAATACATAATAACTGAGTAGTCTTTAATATTTCTTATATTTAGTACATTACCTTCAATATTCATTCTCCTTAGAACTATCCTAAAATTCCTTAGCTGTATACATTTCTCATTAAGAGAGAAAAAATAATTTAATTTAGTAATTATTTAACTAAATGTTTTTAAAGACATGGGAAAGTTATACTGCCATCTTGTGGTAAAAAGTTTGTTTACAGAAGCAAGCACTCCGGCATTTCCCATTCATAAACCAAGTCCACAATATAGTACGTATTATACTTTAAAAATTTTCCTTGCGAAAGGAGTAGGGTTGAAGGAAAAAAAATCCTGTTTAGAACTTACATTCACAAAAAATTATTATTCATACATATACCCAATTTATTATGTTAAAGGCCACTGAATTAAAACAAGAAAAGGTATTTGAGGCTCAGATACATAAATAAAAACTACGCATTTGGCACTATAGTTCCTGCTTAAAAATGTTTATAATTTATTATTACTATAATACATACCCTAGCCCTAAGAACTTTGAAGAACAAAATTATGGAATCTAGGAGTTTCAAGTAATCTCTAAGACCTACAAGTAATTATGACATTTATCCTAAGTTTATCAATGATTTCTATTTTTATCCAGGACTCTAATTCAAATTTTATAGCAAGAACCAGCATAAAGAAAATAAATATTATATAAACAAAAACAGTTTCTTCCATCCCTCTTTCTTACTCATATACATAAACCTATTTTTCCATACACAGGTAAGAATCATAATTAAAAGAAAAATTAATTCTCAAAGTACAGTCTGTATTTTTCAAGTGTAGAATTCTCTATTTATGCAAGGCAAAGATGCTTTGCAACAGTGGAATCTAACCAGAAGTTAACACACTTCTAGATCTAACTATATCTGCAGAAAGCTTTTCCTTTTAAAAAGAAAATAAAAAGCAAATCACCAAAATTATAGGAAGACAGCGCCATCTATAGGTCTACACAAGTACAGAATAGTAATCTTGGATTCAGATTTGAATGTCCACTGTGATAAACTAGACAATCAAATGTGATGCCCTTGGGGGAAGCTCCAAAATAATGCTGCTTATTCTCAGATCTCTGGAGAGGATCTTGCAATTTACCCCAAAGTGCTTTAACCTACCTCTACAATCATTCCCCAAAATGATAGTGATAATAACAGCCATAGAAGCCTCAAGCAATCAGAACAAAAACCAACGTTTTTCACAGTTGTATTATTCTGATTTGGGATCCTTGGTGGTCGATAAATATTGGTAACTTTCCAAGAAATATTGGCACATTGGTAAGTTCTCTCTCTCTCACTCTCTCCCTCTCTCTTTCATTCTGCAAAATTATTTTTGGCCATGATTCTATTTTAGGTGCCATCCAATTCTATTGAATTCTATTGAATTTCATTCTCCTTTCTCCAAAGAGGTTATATGTTCTCCCTACAGTAGTCTATTCTAGTTTTTCAGACATTAAATTACATGCGACTTAAGATTCCCTCCTTTTTCAGACAGGTCCTTCCTGTCCACTCTGGGGTTGCTCTCACTCTACTGAGTCACACTAGTATCTTATTGGTTGTGTATTAATTCAGTTAACAATACATGAAGGTGGAGGCTTGGCCCACTCCCTGTTCAATTGTCTGTAGCATCTGGCAGAAAAAGATGCCTACATTAATGCTGACAGAGCCCCTGCTGGTTAATATGGAGAATTTCCTACTTAAGCTATGGCTGGCATTTAAAAATCTGCAAAAACAAGAAATGGACTGTTGTACAAAGGCAGACCCTGTTTGTTCATTAATACTCAAGTTTAAGAAAAAGCTGTGGTACTTAACATAACCAGAGAGAAAAAGAAGCCTTATGGGGGCAATACTTGAAGGGGCTGCTTACCTGATTTCTCATTCTGCACACTAAGAGGCAGAGTGGAGTAATGGTGAGAGCTCAAGCTTTGAAAGCAAAGAGCAGAGTTTGAGCCTGTGTCTGTCATCAGCCTTGAGCAAGATATCTAATTTCTCTGAGCTTCACTTTCCTCATCTTCAAGAAATTACAAATTGGCTCATGCCTGGAATCCCAGGACTTTGAGAGGCCAAGGCGGGCAGATCACTTGAGGTCAGGAGTTGAAGACCAGCCTGGCCAACATGGTGAAACCCTGTCTCTACTAAAAATACAAATATTAGCTGGGCATGTGCCTGTAATCCCAGCTACTCGGGAGGCTGAGGCAAGAGAAACGCTTGAACCCAGGAGAAGGGGGTTGCAGTGAGCTGAGGTCACTTCACTGCACCCCAGCGTGGGTGAGAGAGAAACTCCATCTCAAAAATAATAATAATAATAATAATAATATAGATTATTTAAGCAAAGTAAGATGCTTTACACATAGTAAGCATCCAGTAAATGTTAGCACTCAAAAGATAAGATTTATCTTACTTTTTAAAATCTTATCATACTTATTGACTATGATAGTTAGGGAGGATCTACCCAACCCAAACAAATATCCCAAGAAGTTCATTTGTGACTATTAAAGATGACAAAAAGAATGAATGAAAAGACTGAACTCAAAATAGAAATGGTACAAATATACAAAGAAGAGAAAATGACGTTTGTTTGAAGGTCTGATATTAGTTTCAAAATCTATCTCTGAAACAACTTCGAAAATCATTAGAGTCCCTTGACCCTCAATTTCATTTTATTTCAACTTTTTTTTTTTTTTTGACAGTCTCACTCTCTCACCCAGACTGGAGTGCAGTGGCACCATCTCGGCTCACTGCAACTTCCGCCTCCCGGGTTCAAGCAATTCTCCTGCCTCAGCCTCCTGAATAGATGGGATTACAGGCGCCTGCCACCATGCCCAGTTAATTTCATTTTATTTCTGCTGTATACCTTAAAAATGTGAGCCTGCAGAGCACAGAAAAGTCAGAAATACAGTTCTGGCAGTCACCTGCAAATAGACAACACTGAAACCAAAGAGTGGATGCGTTTGTTTGGGGAGTTAGAATGTGTAAAGCACAAGAAGAAAAAAAATTAACAAAACGAATCAAAGATAAATTTTAAAAAGAATGTGTAAAGCAAAGAACTTAGAAACACGTAGAATACCGATTTTTGAGAAAAGGGAAAGTGGAGACAATAGAAGACTAATCAAATAGGGGAGAAAGGTTCAAGACGGTTGAGTAGGATTTTCTGGCTCCACTTAGAAGAACTGGAATAGTGTATAGACAGTCACACTTCAAATACATTATCCAAGATGGAATGCTGATGCTCAACACAGAAGACATAGGAAACACCAAAAGTGGGGAAGGAGGAAAAGAGGCAGCATCCCTGGTCAGGATTGGCTAGGAGCTGGGAGTGACTTACCACATGAGGAAAGGGTGAGTGATAGACTTCCAGCAGCCCACATCCCACCATCAGATCATGCAATCCTAGCCACAGGAGAGCCCCTTGATCATCCCAAGCCCTGAACTAACATAGGAAGTTGATGGGAGACCAAGGGACAGGGCTGCTCCAGGGAGGGAGCTCCCACACCATTTACAAGACCTAAGAAGCTACAGGAAGGTGCCATTTTCAAAGCTAGCCTCTCATAAACTGCACACTGTCCTACAGGCCAGCAGCACCAAGACTGATACAGTACAAAAGCTCAGGCTATCACTGCTGGGATGAGGAGTGAGATGGGAGCATTCCCACAGCCAGGGATAAGAAGCAAGCAAGACATGAGCTGCAGCAGCCAGTGCCAGGAAGCGGGTGCTGTTAGGACAGGGACTGACATGTGAGTGAGCAGAATGAGCTGATGGTGGGAAGTGGTTGTGAGCTGGGTGGGGGTCCTACAGCTGGGGTGAGGGAATAAGCTAAGCATCAGCTACCACTGCCAGGGTGAACCCCCTAGGACTGGGGCTAGAAAGAAACGTGCATTTCCTACCCACTGGCCCAGGCTATTGCCACAAAGAGAGCCGCACCCTCTCCAGTGGTGGGGGGCCTCAACGTGGTTGCTACTGTCTCTAACGCAAGCACTTAGCCTGAGGCCTAAGGATCATCCCACCCACCACAGCTGGTGCCTACTCTCACCACTGAAGGGCCTGAGCACAAGCCCCCTGAGCCTAGCTTTCCTCCTTCACTTCTCCCACCTTAACAGAGCACATAGCCCAGGGTCTCGACTGCTACCTCCTCAGCTGACTTATCTGCAAGCACCACCTGCAAGACTAGAGACTTTCCCACCCAGCATATCACATCTACTGCCAACTTGAACACACACCACTCAGGACCCAGAGTATCATCCCACTACTGCCTCTGCCACTACCCATGCTATACTGGCTGCCATGTGATTGAAAACACACTCTATGACCCAGTCCACTGCTGCCACTATCAGCATCTGAGCAACCCATGTGGAGGCCCAAAAATCAGACCTCTAGTAACCTCAAGTACAGGTGGCAGCATACATCATCCTGGGGCACAAAGATAGGGATACTCAACCCACCACCGTCATCACTGGGGCCTGTAGACTGGCCCACCTGGCATCTTAGTCCCCAGCAGAACATCACCACCGACTCCACTAATAATTGCACCCCAACCCACGCAGATATCACTAATGCTGTTTAAAGCCAAAGAAATCACACAAAGACTACATTACTGCATGCACTCAGAATTAAAGCCAAAGTACCCTACCCAACAAACACTAAAGCTAGGTCTTCGGGAAGAAGTCCTCTCCCACAAAGGTAAGTTAAAAAATAGGAAGAAGTGACTGTTATGCCAGATGTGTAGATATCAACATAAAGACGCAGGAAACATTTTTAAAAAATCAATGAAATATGACTCTCCAAAGGAACACAGTAATTCTCCAGTGACAGATCTTAATCAAAAAGACATTTTCAAAATCGCAGCTACAATGCAAAATATTGAAACTCAGTACAAAGCCATCAGAAAAACAATTCAAGATATGAGTGAAAATTTTACTAAAAGTTTTTTTTTTTTTTTTTTTTTTTTTGAGATAGAGTTTCACTCTTGCTGCCCAGGCTGGAGTGCGATGGCGCGATCTCGGCTCACTGTAACCTCTACCTCCCCAGTTCAAGCGATTCTCCTGCCTCAGCCTCCCAAGTAGCTGGGATTACAGGCATGTACCACCACACCCAGCTAATTTTGTATTTTTAGTAGAAACAGGGTTTTTCCATGTTGGTCAGGCTGGTCTCAAACTCCCAACCTCAGGTGATCTGCCCGCCTCAGCCTCCCAAAGTGCTGGGATTACAAGTGTGAGGCACCATGCCCGGCCAATATTTTTTAAAAGAACCAAATAGAAATTCTGGACCTGAAGAATTCATTGAACGAAATAAAAAATACATTTGAAAGCTTCGACAACAGAGTAGATTAGGCAGAAGAAAAAATCTCAGAACTAAAAGACAGTTCTTTTTTTTGTGTGTGTTTTTTTTTTTTAAGATGGATTTTCACTCTGTTACCCAGGCTGAAGTGCACGATCTCAGCTCACTGCAACCTCCGCTTCCCAGATTCCAGCAATCCTCCTACCTCAGCCTCCCAAGTAGCTGGACTACAGGTGTGTGCCACCACGCCTGGCTAATTTTTGTATTTTTCGAGGGACTGGGTTTTAACAGGTTGGCCAGGCTAGTCTCAAACTCCTGACTTCAGATCATCTGCCTGCCTTGGCCTCCCAAAGGGCTGGGATTACAGACGTGAGCCACCGTGCCCAGACAAAAGACAGTTCTTTTGAAATAAGCTAGTCAGATAAAGGAAAAGAATAAAAAAGAATAAGCAAAGGCTTCATGACATTTGGGACAACAGACAGTGACTGAATTTATAAATTATCGGTATCCCAGAGGACAAAGAAACAAAGAAAGGTTTAGAAAAGTTATTTAACAAAATAAAATAAGTCTAGCAAGAGATGTAAACATTCAGATACAGGTGGCTCAACAATACCTAGGAAGATACAATGCCAAAAAGCTTTCACAGCACATTATAATCAGACTGTCTAAAGTCAAAGATAAAGAGAAAATTCTAAAAATAACAAGGGAAAATCATCTAGTCATCTATAAAGAAAACTCCATCAAACTAACAGCGAATTTCTTAGCAGAAACCTTACAGGCCAGAAGAGAATGGCATGATATAGTGATAGTGGCAAGAGAAAAACAAAACAAAACCCAAAAAACTTTCACCCTAGAATACTATACTCAGCAAAATTATTCTTCTTAAATGAAGGAGAAATAAAGGCATTCCCAGACAAGCAAATGCTGAAGGAATTTATTACCATTAGACTGGACCTAGAAGAAATGGTCAAGGGAGTCCTAAATCTGGAAGTGAAAAGATTAGATCTACCATCACAAAAATACACAAAAGTAGGCCAGGCCTGGTGGCTCACACCTATAATCCTAGCACTTTGGGAGGCTGAAATGGGCGGTCCACCTGAGGTCAGGAGTTTGAGACCATCCTGGCCAATATGACAAATCCCTGTCTCTACTAAAAATACAAAAATTAGCTGGGCGTGGTGGTGCACGCCTGTAATCCCAGTTACTTGGGAGACTGTGGCAGAAGAATTGCTTGAACTCAGGAGGCAGAGGTTGCAGTGAGCTGAGATTGCCCCATCGCACTCTGGCCTGGGTGACAGAGTGAGGCCCCATCTGAAGAAAAAAAAATACACAAGTGTATAAAACTCACTAGTTAAGCAATCACACAGAGGAGGAAGAGAAAATAATTAAATGGTATTACTACAGAAATTCACCAAACCGTAATGACAAATAATAAAAGATTCACAGTTTCTAAAGATTGGGAATATAAAATTAATTAATTAAAATAATAAGAGAAGAAAGGAACAAAGAATAAATATACAAAGCAAACAAAACAATATGACAGGAACAAAGCCTCACATATCAATAATAATCTTCAACATAAACATTAAATAATCCACATAAATGATACAGAATGGCTAAACAGATTTGTTAAAAACTATCTTCCAACTATACACTGTTTACAAGAAACTCAACTTATCAATGAAACACATAATGACTAAAAGTAAAGGAATAGGAAAAGACACTCCACACAAACAGAAACCAAAAGTGAGCAGGAGTAGCTACAATTGTATCAGCTAAAACAGGCTTTAAGTCCAGAAGAGTAGAAGAAAGACAAAGATGATGATTATGTAATGATAAAGGGATCAATCCAACATGAGGATATAAGAATTCTAAATATATGTGCACTCTATACTGAAGAACCCAGATTCATCAACCAAATAAGACTAGATCTAAAGAGAGAGATAGACTTCAACACCCCACTTTCATCACTAGACAGATCATCTACACAAAATATCAACAAAGAAACATTGAATTTAAACTGCACATTAGACCAAATGGACCTAACAGATATTTACAAAACATTATATCCAACAAGTGCTAAATATACATTCTTTTCAGCCACACATGGCACATTCTCCAGGACAGACCATATCTTATGCCACAAAACAAGTCACAACAAATTTTTAAAAATAAAATCGTATCAGGCCTGGCGTGGTGGCTCATGCCTGTAATCCCATAGCTATGGGAGGCCAAGGTGGGTGGATTGCTTGGGGCCAGGAGTTTGAGACCAGCCTGGCCACCACGGGGAAACCCTATCTCTACTAAAAACACACAAAAAAATTAACTGGGCCTGGTGGTGCATGCATGCCTGTAATCCCAGCTTTTTGGGAGGCTGAGGCACAAGAATTGCTTGAACCCACGAAAACAGAGGTTGCAGTCAGCCGAGATAGTGCCACTGCACTCCAGCCTGGGTGACAGAGCAAGCCTCTGACTCAAAAAAGAAAAAAAAAAAATCATATCAAGGATCTTCTCAGACCACAATGGAATAAAATTAGAAATCAATAGTAAGAGGAACTTTAGAAACTATTAAAATAATAGAAGCTGAACTACATGTTCTTGAATGATCACTTGGGTCAATGAATATTAAGATGGAAATGGAAGAATTCCTTCAAGCAAATGAAAATGGAAACACAACATACCAAAACCCATGGGATATAGCAAAAGCAAGGCTAAGAGGGAAGCTTATAGCACTGAATAACTACAGCAAAAAAGCAGAAAGACTACAAGTTAACAATTTAACAGTATACCTGAAAGAACTAGAGAAGCAAGAATAAACTAAACCCAAGATTGGCACAAGAAAAGAAATAATAAAAAACAGAGCAGAACTAAATGAAATAGAGACTAAGAAAACAATATAAAGGATAAACAAAACAAAAAGTTGGTTATTCAAAAGGATAAACAAAATTGATAAACCACTAGCTGGAATAACCAAGAAGAAAGAAGATCCAAATATACAAAATAAAAAATAAAAAATGAAACATTACAACTGATACAACAGAAATACCAAAGATCACCAGAGACTATAAATAACTAAAAGGTGACAAACTGGAAAACTAGAGGAAATGGATAAATTCCTGTAAACATATAACGTATAAAGATTCGATCAAGAAAAGATAGAAAATATGAACAGAACAATAACAAGTAGCAAGATTGAATCAGTAATAAAAAGTCTCCCAACAACAACAACAAAAAGGACCTGCTGAATTCACAGTCATATTCTACCAAACATACAAAGAAAAACTAATACGAATTCTCCTGAAATTATTTCAAAAAACTGAAGAGGAGGCAATTATCCCTATCATTCTATGAGGCCAGTATCACCCTGATACCAAAACCGAAAAAGAACAGAACAAAAAGAGAAAACTACAAGCCAATGTCCCTAATGAACATAGATATAAAAATCCTCAGCAAAATACAAGCAAACTGAAACCAACAGCACATCAAAAAGATAATACACCATTATCAAATAGGATTTATTCCAGGGATGCAAGAATAGTTCAACATATACAAATCAATGAACGAGATATATCACATCAACAGAATGAAGGACAAAAAACATATGATCATCTCAATAGACACAGGAAGAGCATTTTATAAAATTCACCATACTTTCTTGATAAAAATTCTTAATAACTAGGCATAGAAGGAACATACCTCAAAATAATAAAGGTCATGTGTGACAAACTTATAGCTAATATCATACCGAATGGCAGAAAGTTAAAAGCCTTTCCTCTAAGAACCAGAACACTGGTTCTGGGTGTCCACTTTTATAGCTCCTTTCCAACATAGTATTGGAAGTCCTAGCCAAAGCAATCAGCCAAGAGAAAGAAATAAAAGGCATTCAGATTGGAAAAGAGGAAGTCACAGTATCCCTATTTTCTGATGATATAATCTTGTATCTAGAAAAAACTTAAAGATTCCACCAAAAAAGTGTTAGAGTTGATAAAAGAATGTAATAAACTTTCAGGATACAAAGGCAACATACAAAAATCAGTAGCATTTCTAAACACTAATAGTTATCTAGCCAAGAAAGAAATCAAGAAGGCAATCCCATTTACAATAGCTGTAAAAAATATAAAATACCTAGAAGTAAATACAATTAAAGAGGTAAAAGATCTGTATAAGGAAAACTACAAAGCACTGTAAAAGAAATTAAAGATGACACAAACAAATGGAAAAAAAAAATCCCATGCTCATGGGTGAGAAGAATTAATATCAATAAAATGACAACATTGCCCAAAGCAATCTACAAATTCAATGCAATCCCTATCAAAAATTTGGCTTCACAGAATAGAAAAAAAATCTTATAATCCATAGCAAATCAAAAAAGAGGCAAATTAGCCAAAGTAATCCTGAGCAAAAAGAACAAAGCAGAGGCATCACATTACCTGATTTCAAAATACAAATACAAGGCTATAGTAACAAAAACAGTACAGTATTGGTATAAAAAGAGACATATAGACAAATGAAACAGAACAGAGAAACTAGGAATAAATCCACATATTTATAGCCAACTGATCTTTGACAAAGCTGACAAGAGGCTCTGAGTGGTGAAAGAACACCCTCCTCAGAAAATGGCACTAGGAAAATTGGAATAACCACATGCGAAGAATGAAATGAACCCTTTTCTCTCACAATATACAAAAATCAACTCAAAATGGATTAAATACTTAAATATAAGACCCCAAACCATAAAAATACTAGAAGAAAACCTAGGGAAAACTTTCCTGGACATTGGTTTCAGCAAGGAATTTATGACTAATACCTCAAAAGCACAGGCAACAAAAACAAAAAGAGACAAAAAGGACTTAAACTAAAAAGCTTCCACATAGCAAAAGAATCAACAGTGAAGAGATAACATGTTGAATGAGAGAAAATATTTGCAAACTATTCATCCAACAGGGCACTAATATCCAGAATAGGTAAGAAACTCAAACAACTCAAAAGGACAAAGATAAATGATACCATTAAAAAGTAGGCAAAGTACACGGATAGACATTTCTCAAAAGAAGACACACAAATGCATATATGAAAAAAGGGTCAGCATCACTAATCATCAGAGAAATGCAAATCAAAACCACAATGAGCTATCATCCCACCCCAGTCAGAATGGCTATTAATAAAACAACAAAATTAACAGATGTTGTTGAGGGTGCAGAGCAAAAAGAACTCATGCTCTGTTGATGAGAATGTAAACTAGTATAGCCACTATTGAAAACACACAGAGATTTCACAAAAAACGAAAAATAGAATTACCACTCGACCCAGCAATTCCACTACTGGGTATCTACCCAAAGGAAATGAAATCCACATATCAAAGTGATATCTGCACTTGCATGTTTATTGCAGCATTAGTCACTATAGCAAATACATGGAATCAACCAAAGTGCCCATGAAAAGAGGACTGGATAAGGAAAACTTGGTATTCATACACAATGAAATACTCTTCGGCCATTAAAAAAATACTAAAATCATGTCATTTGCAGCAACATGGATGAAACTGGAGGTCATTATCTTAAGAGAAATAAGCCAGGCACAAAAAGACAAATATTGCATGTTCTCAATTAAAATTTGAACGCATGGAAGTAGAGTAGAAAAATATATAACAGAGGCTAGGAAGGGTGAGCGAGGCAGGACCGCAAGGATAAAGAGAAGCAGGTTAAAGAGTACAAACATACAGTAAGACAGTAGAAATAAATTCAGGCCGGGCGCAGTGGCTCACACCTGTAACCCCAGCACTTTGGGAGGCTGAGGTGGGCAGATCACTTGAGGTCAGGAGTTCGAGACCAGCCTGGCCAACATGGTGAAACCCTGTCTCTACTAAACATACAAAAATTAGCTGGGCCTGGTAGCATGTGCCTGCAATCCCAGCTACTCAGGAGGCTGAGGCAGGAGAATCACTTGAACCCAGGAGGCAGAGGTTGCAGTGAGCAGAGATCATGCCACTGCACTCCAGCCTGGGCAACGGAGTGAGATGTCGTCTCAAAGAAAGAAAGGAGGAGGAGGAGGAAGCGGGTGGGGAGGAGTGGGGAGGTGGAGGTGGGTAGAGGGAGGAGGAGGAGAAATAAATTCAACGTCTCATAGCAGAGTGAGATGACTATACTTAAAATGTATTCTATTTGAGTAATAGACACCCTAAATATCCTAAGTTGATCACTATTCATTATATACATGTAAAAAATTTCTCATATATTCCATAAATTTGCACAAATGAAAAAAGAGTGACCAGATAAAAAGAAGAGGGTAAAAATCAATCACAGAGACAACTTCAAAGGGAAAAACTGATCAGTGACGTGAAATTCCGCAAAGATTAGATAAAATTAGGAATGAAAAATGGCAGTTATAACAGTTTCAGCATAAAGGTAAACATGGATATGCCAATTATAGCAGGTTGAAGACTGAGTGAGGAACTTTTCAGAAAGGTTGACCAGGAAAAGAGGAACACAGGACTATCGCTTGAGATATGGGCTGTAAATCTGACAAACACAATATGAGAAAAATACAATAGAATGTCTGTTGTGGGTTGGTCCCAGAAAAAGATATGTTGAAGTTTTAACTCCCAGTACCTGTGAATGTGACTTTATTTGGAAATAGGATCTTTAAGGATGTAATCAAGTTAAAATGTGGTCATACTGGATTACAGTAAACCCTAATCCAATGACTGGTGTCCTTATAAGAAGAGGGACACAAAGATAGAGACAGGGAGAGAACACACAGGCGCGGTGGCTCACGCCTGTAATCCCAGCACTTTGGGAGGCTGAGGGGGGCGAATCACGAGGTCAGGAGACTGAGACTATCCTGGCTAACATGGTGAAACCCCGTCTCTACTAAAAAAATTACAAAAAATTAGCCAGGCGTGGTGGTGGGCACCTGTAGTCCTAGCTACTTGGGAGACTGAGGCAGGAGAATGGCGTGAACCCGGGAGGCAGAGCTTGCAGTGAGCCAAGATCACCCCAATGCACTCCAGCCTGGGCGACAGAGTGAGACTCCATCTCAAAAAAAAAAAAAAAAAAAAAAGGGGAGAGAACACCAAGTAACAAGGGAGGCAGAGATTGAAGTAATGTGTCCACAAGCCAAGAAATACCAAGCATTGCTGGCAACTGCCAGAAGCTAGGAGAGACGCATGGGTCAGATTCTCCCTCACTGCCTCCAGAAGGAGTCAACCCTGCTGACGAAAGAAGAAATTTCTGTCGCTTAAGCTGCCCAGCTTGTGGCGCATTTTTCTGGCAACTCCAGCAAATTTATACAAGGCCTACAGATAATAATGAAAAAATACAGATATGATAGAATATTTACCACGTGTATAAACCATGATAACATCAAAGTGTCAAAATAATTGACACAAACATAATAAAGATATTAATCACTTGGAAAATAAGTATCTTCTAATTTAGATACAATAACAATATGAGAATGAAAGCAAAAAAAAGGAAATTGGTAAGAAAAATCAATCAAAATGTAGTACAACTGTAAAAATCCTGCAACTTAAACCTGGTTCCTTTCATTCATTGCCATTTTAAAGGTACCACCAGGGAAAGGTGAGTTGGGAGGAATGGGGAAGATGAAGAAAAGTGGGTTAAAGTGTATAAACATACAGGAAGAGAGAAGGAATAAATTCAATGTTTGATAGCAGAGTAGAATGATAATACTTTAAAATGTGTAAATCATTTATACAGTATTGTTGTAAGTATTATCTAATGACTAGAATCCCTGAATATTTATCTCTCTTCACAGTAGGAGCCTAAGAATATTCTATGGCTTGGACTTTTCATATTTATTTGTTAATATGATCAACAAACATTTCTGAGCCCCTACTTGCTATACTCTGAAACACCTGGTTCTCAATACCCTAAGATGTTGTAGTCAAGGCTGGCGGCAAAGGGGAGGTAACGAAGGGCTGGTTTAACCACATGTTTTTAAAACGTTGTGTAAAAGTTGTTTTAAGTTTTATGTCAGTTGAATCACATAGCCACATATTAAGGGTAGTTATACTTTTAAAACATCTTTCAGGAAGGTAGAGTAAAGTAAGAAATCCTTTAAAATGTGGTTATGCAACTCATATTTTATTTGTTCTTAAATTCTGATTTTTGAGAACTAGATTTTCTTAAAGAGAGACAAGACTACATTTTACTTAAAATACATCCTTTAAAAGTATTTTATAATTAATTTGAGCAATAGGGTTGCTTCCTCCTATGTGCTTGAAATAAGGGTTATTTTTTTCTCCCTAATTACCCAGATAATGGGTTCCAGCCACCCTTTGATGTGTCATAAAGGCTCACCTGTTTCAGTACAACCTGCTACTTATTATCAAACAATTACAGTTTCCCAAATCCTGAATTTCCAAAGGTGCCATTTATCCAAATCACATGTGCATCCCCTTTGCACCATTTTGAAAAAGAATTTTCCTTGATCAAAATTTTAACCTTGATTACCCCCTGGTGTATCAGCCCTTTTATTATGTAGTTCAAATTAAAATCCAAAGGTCTTCTAGTATACATACCATTAAGGCATTTATTTTAACTGTATTTTAACTATGATATTAGAGTAAGAAAAGGGAGTAATCTTGTGAAAATGAAGATACCTAAGAAATTTGAAAACATCTTGTATCTTTTTATTAGCCTTTTTAGGTTAAAAGCCTTGGACTCTCTCCCTATTAAAATATTGCAGCATTTGCATATACTCTCAGATAATTGATCTCCCAAAAGTCTATTCATTAATCCCAGTTTTCCCTCCCTCAAAAAAGTCTTTCATTTCACTCTTATTTGACTCTTTGAAGGTGATTAATGAGATAACACTACACAAAGTACTTGAACTGTGTTTAGTGCAAGATTGGAAAACTTGTTCCCAGAACACTTTGAACTAAAACAATTAATTTAAATGAAAGCAATGAACTGCAGGGAGATACACAAAGTAAAAACAGAGTAATTGATGGAGATGTGCTTATAAGATGCCAGGGACTGGCTGGGTACAGTGGCTCATGCCTGTAATCCCAGCACTTTGGGAGGTTGAGGCGGGCTGATCACTTGAGGCCAGGAGTTTGAAACCAACCTGACCAACATGGTGAAACCTCATCTCTACTAAAAATACAAAAATTAGCCAGGCATGGTGGCGGGCGCCTATAATCCCAGCTACTCGGAAGACTGAGGCAAAAGAATCACTTGAACCTAGAAGGCTGAGGTTGCAGTGAGCCAAGATGGCACCACTGCACTCCAGCCTGTGTGACAAAGTGAGACTCCAACTGAAAAAAAAAAAAAAGAAAGATGCCAAGGACTAAGGTAAGACTGGAAAGGATTAAAAAGCAACCTGGAAATTTTGGAAAATAAATCAGTCTTGCTAGCACGGTGATCTCACGTACATAACACATAGAAGGTGATAATGCTGTAGAAGGCATTCAGAGTGGGACTGGAAGACTTTGAGGAATATGAGTAAAAGATTCTGGGAGGCAGGAGGAGGGTAGTAGAGTTGCCACTATGGAAGGAAATTCAGTGTGGACAAGGCCTAGGAGTGACCTCAGGAGGAAGCCTGACAGGTCCTAGTAACAGCAGGACCACTCAGGGGGCTAAGAGGACATTGTCACAGACCCTGGGAGGTTCTGAGGTTGGGTACAAAATCACTGTGAGAGTTTGGGGAGAATGATCATCTGAGTGGGCCTGATCCTATGTGACATGGGAAATAAGAACCACCCCCCGTGGTCTTTGGGAACACATGGAAGGGTCCAAACCGATCATTAGGCAGAATAGGAAGGTCTGAGACGGATCCATGCTTCTAGCTCCAAGTTAGAGCTGATCAAGTACATGACAGGAGAGCCTCCTAGACCCCTACTGATATGTAGACAGAGTAATGATGTCATAAGCAGGGGCTGCTGAGGCCAGAGATCTTGAGAGCCCCAACATGTTTAGGGGAATTCTGTCAGACCTTATGTCAATCCATTTGGTGTCTTTGTGAGAAACAGAAAAAGGCGTCCCTTCCCCCAGGTGAACATATGTCTGTTCTAGGATGCACAAATCATGGAGCAGAGCATGTGCTAGATTTCAACTCCTACTTACTCTCATGTCCAGAGCTCTTTTTCAGCCCACAATGTGTCCAACTGCACGTAGAGGCCCTGAATGGATGGAGAAGTAAAATAACTAAATTTTCTCTTGGCTAAAGGATAATGTTTGCCTAGATAGATGAAATGATTTGGAGTGAGCAAGATACTACTTAGTGGAAAGTCTGTACAGATTGTATTTGTAGGTAAAACAGTTATTTTAAGGAATATAAACTAATTACAGCTACAGAAATTATAAGGACTTGACTTTGTCTTTCCAACTCCTATAGAAATTGTTGCATGTATGTGCAACCATGGCACCTTCATTATTCCCCTGTGCATCAGTTTCTGTAAGCGGGGGTTATAATAGTGCTTGCCTTGTGAAGTTGTGGTAAGGATTAAAAATGTTAACACATATAAAGCTTAGAACTGGATCTGGCATTTAGTATTTACTCAATAAATATTAGCTTGTTTTATTATTTGCATCATTCATATGTTAATGAGAATGTTAAAGCTGGATTGACTATAGAGTCCACCTGGGAAACATTTACGCAGAAAATCATTTTCAATCTGGGCCTTGGAAAATGGATGGAATTTCAATAGGTAGAGATATATCTTCTTGATGAAGCTAGGAAAGTTCTTTTTAGGTGTTTTGAAGCCATTAGGCAAACAATTAGTGAGAGGAAATATTTGCATTTTATTTGGCACAATATCTCACCAGTTACCTCTAATCCTGCTATATATTCTAACAGGGATCGAAAGCCTCTAGCCTTTCAGTTAAGAAAACCTAATGAACCAGGTTGTTCCCTTATCTCCATACAAATAAAAATATTAGCTTCAAAAAAAAGTAAGAGGTAAGATATTCTAGGGGATCAGGAATAAAGGTGTAAAGTACAGATAACAGTCAAGAATGGTCAGCAGACCTGTTCAGCACAAACTGAATAAAATGTGTAGGAGAGGGATGAAAAATAAGACTGAAAGCTAAATTGAGGGAATATAATAGGGAGTATGAAATTCATTCTTCTGTCCGGTCAGAAGTGAAAACCAAGAAAGATTTCACTTGCAGTTCTTTGCAATTTGGCTTTGACCTTCTCCCTTTATAGAGTCTTTTTTTCTCAAAGGTCTTCTAAACTTAAACTTCTAAACAGTGCTTCTAAATTTTAAAGTGCAAATCAATGACTTGAGGCCCTCCCAAAATGCAGATTCCGATATGGTAGTGAAACATTGCAAAATTGTAACTGAGACAGCGAAATAAATCTGACCTAACCAACTCCATCTTGCTTCTAATCTCCAAGCTGTCCTTGTTCATTCCTGGGTAAAAGCCAACCTAACTTTGGCAGGAACTTCATTTATAGTTTACAGTTTAAAACAAAGATGATAACAGCCCTTTCCCAAGACAGAACCCCTTCTTGTCTATAGACTAGATTGCCTTTGTGGGACTAACAAATTAGCCAAAAGATTAGAAATTATGGTTTAGGAGTCATGCAGTTGAAGGTTACAAGATTCTGACCCTTCCCAAGTCGCTCCTGGGGATAACATCACTATTATAAAGCCTAAGATCAGTGCTTGAGATATTTTGCAGACCCTGCACTTGATGGATCAGCTGGCATCACCTAGATCTAACTGGCTCATCTGATCTTGTAGCCCCCACCCAGGAACTGACTCAGCATAAGACAGCTTTGACTCCCTATGATTTCATCTCCAACCTGACCAATCAGCACTCCTGACTCTCTGGCTGCACTCCCCCACCCTCAATGCTTGGGGAGACTGATTTGAGTAATAATAAAACTCCAGTCTCCCACACAGCTGGCTCTGAGTGAATTACTCTTTCTCTATTGCAATTCTCCTGTCTTGATAAATCAGCTCTGTCTAGGCGGCAGGCAAGGTGAACCTGATGGGGTAGTTACAGTAGGTGAGGCCTAGGATTCTACATTTTCAACAAACTTCCAGATGCTACCATACTCCTTCCTGCAGCTCATCCATGGACCACATTTTGAGTACCAAGGGTCTGATCCAGTAACCTCTTCTCATTCTCATCTTGCTCAACAATGCTAGTCCTTGTTGATCTTCCTGAAGCTCTCATCATTGGTTTCTCTGACTCATTATTGGCTTCTGTGATTCTCTCACCTGAATCTTTAAATTTACATTTAAAGACCAATCTTTAGATGTATGCATCAGTTTCCTCTGATGTGTAATGTATTGTCCAGGCAACTGTCAGTGCATCAATCTCTTTAGTCTTTTAAATGAAAATATTGCAAACCATCTTCTTATAAAAGACAGACCTATATCGTTATAGAAAATACCTATTGCCCATTTCATGATGTATCTGGTTTATCTGGAAAATAATCTCCCCTGAGGTTCCCTACCTCACCTGTCCCACCAATCTGCATAGGGATTAGCTACAGTTGATTGGTACATAGGTGGGCCCCTACTAATGCTGTGTTATTGTTAGTCTTTCCCCAGGATTTTGGACTAGAACCAAAAAAAAAAAAAAAAGCAAGTTAGTCTCTCACTCTCTCCAGGAAAAAGAAGTCAAGAGCATATATACATGGAAGCTTTAGGGGATCACATTCTGATACACAGACTAAAGAACAACAACAACAACAAAAACAGCAGTCAACTGTGAGAAAGAGGACTGAGGAGGACACCAGGGGAGCACAGGGAAATAGCTTCAAAATGTGGCACCCTGACAACCTCTTATATCTCCACATGGACCAGGCAGGCAAGGTTAGACAACAGACTGGACTGAGCCTTGGCAGAATGCCCTGTGATTTCTCCAAGTGAAAGGGTAGATAAGCAGCCTGAGGAGGAGCTGCTGTCCTGTGGAAGACTGCCACAAGGCCGCTTCTCTTCCCTCTCCCTAGTTTCAGCTGAATGCAAGACTTTCCACCTTACCCCCACGTAGGTTACAGCTGCAGACCTCAACATAAGTCTATAAAACTGCGTGGCTGTGGTTTAGAGGTAGATCCTTAACAGCAGAGTGACCCACTCATCCTACCTATCCTCTGGTCTCTTCTGTTCAGTGCTGACTGTGGTGCTATGGGCACAGAGAGCTGGCACCATGATGTCTTGCTTTTGCTGTCTGTATAACTAATAAACTATCTGACTGCATTTGGGCATGCTTACTCCTTACCAGGTAAGTGTCAGGATGTGCAAGCCATCCTGACAGTTGTAGTAGTAATACTTGTGGCCCTATATATTACCTGCCCCCCTGCTGCCTTAGGAACATTTGACTACTTAAAGAGAAGAGGAGAGACTTCACCTCCTGAGTTATCCTCAGCACTCTAGCCCCTTATTCCAGTTTGCTCCAAGAATGCATCCCAGACCTTGAATTCCACCAGATACCCTGGTATCTCTCTAATAAACCTTCCAGTTTCTTTTCTTTTTCCCCTAAGAAAGCCAGCCTGTATCTTTGGCCTTTACAAACAAAAGGTCATCACACACATACACACACACACACACACACACACAAGTGTTGTATTCAAGGACAATATCAGTGATTAGAACTACAGTGCCAGAGATTCTAATGCATTTTCTGTTTTTATTAAAATTCTTCCTCTCTTGTGTATTGATTTCTATCTGGCCCTTGACCAAGTATATATAATACAATTAGCCCAGATGTATCAATAAAGATAAAGTTTCATGAAAATGTTTTTGGCCAAGTAAAAGAAAATATAATTCTTTTTTACTATTATGAAAGTATAAATTACTCTAATCATTTATTAATAACTCCATAGTATTAACTATGTAAATCAACTTTGCTGCTATTTTTATCTTATAAATATCCTAACTTGCATTTGTATTAGTTACATTTATAAGAATATATGATGGAATCACACATATTTATGCCAAGTACTTATCACTCAGAACAGCGCAAGTAAGATTAGAGTTTGATCTACTTTTTTTTTTTTTTGAGACGGAGTCTCGCTCTGTCGCCCGGGCTGGAGTGCAATGGCCGGATCTCAGCTCACTGCAAGCTCCGCCTCCCACGTTTACGCCATTCTCCTGCCTCAGCCTCCGGAGTAGCTGGGACTACAGGTGCGCACCACCACGCCCACCTGATTTTTGTATTTTTAGTAGAAACGAGGTTTCACCATGTTGGGGAGGTTGGTCTCGATTTCTTGACCTCGTGATCCGCCTGCCTCGGCCTCCTAAAGTGCTGGGATTACAGGCGTGAGGCACCGTGCCTGGCCGAGTTTGATCTACTTTTAACATTCTTTGAGTTTAGGTGTGCCTAATACCTAGTATGATCATATAAATTAGCATACAGGTGCTTATGAGTCATTAGTCTTAGCTAAGGATGTTAATCAATTGGCCTCATTTTCTCTTTGGACGAGCTGAGTTTTCTTTGATCAGGGTCATAGACTACAAACCAACGAGTCAGGTTCAGAAGACAGAACCTTAGGCATTGTGGAATTTTACCAAAAACGGTAAATAAATTGGTGCAAATTCATCATCACAATTGGAAAACTGAAAGAGCAAGCAGTGGGGCCACTGCTATTATAATAATGGGTGGTGGCTCACGCCTGTAGTCCCATCACTTTGGGAGGTCAAGGGGGTCAGATTGCTTGAACCCAGGTGTTGGAGACCAGCCTGGGCAACATGGTGAAACCCTGTCTCCACCAAAAAAAAAAAAATATACCCTTCCCCTACCTCCCCCCAAAAATTAGCCGGGCATGGTGGTGGGTTCCTGTAGTCCCAGCTACTCGGGAGGCTGCAGTGGGAGAATCACTTGAGCCCGGGAGGTTGAGACCAGTCTGGGCAACATGGCGAAAGTCCATCTCTACAAAAAAAGATTTTTGTCTGGGCGCGGTGGCTCACGCCTGTAATCCCAGCACTTTGGGAGGCCGAGGCGGGCGGATCACAAGGTCAGGAGATCGAGACCATGGTGAAACCCCGTCTCTACTAAAAATAGAAAAAATTAGCCGGGCGCAGTGGCGGGCGCCTGTAGTCCCAGCTACTCGGGAGGCTGAGGCAGGAGAATGGCGTGAACCCGGGAGGCGGAGCTTGCAGTGAGCCGAGATTGCGCCACTGCACTCCAGCGTGGGCGACAGAGCGAGACTCTGTCTCAAAAAAAAAAAAAAAAAAAAAAAAGATTTTTAAAAATAGCCGGCGTGGTGACGCGCATCGGTAATTCCAGCTACTCAGTGGACCCGGGAGGCAGAGGGTGCAGCGAGTTGAGATCGCGCCACTGCACTCCAGCTCCGGTGCCTTCCAGTCTGGGCAACAGAGCGAGACTCCGTCTCAAAGAAAGGAAGGGGAAGGGGGATTGATTTTACAATCTTCTGTAAGAAATGAATGGTTCTAATGTGATATTGATGAAATATCATCTTTAAGAAAGTGTACAGATTGTGAGTGACACACGTGGCTGCTTATGGTACTCCTGAGATGCAAGTAGGTGATGACATAATGATAACCAGTCATAATTTGCAGTAGTCCCTTACAAAAAGTCCAAATTTGTTTGAAAATACAGTAACTTTTACTACTCGAAGTTAAACATTAAACATCTTCTAGTCATTGCTTTAACATGATTTATTAGAGTTACCATAATATAATTTATTGAAAGAAGGGCTAGATTTATAAAATGTTTTCTGGTGATGAGCCAATTATGGCAATTATTTTAATTATATATTTATAATAAAAATGCATGACTGTAAGATTAAATTTTAAACCAAATCATAATTTATATTTTAAAATAGCTTTAAAATACTTGTACATAACACATCTCGTGGTTAGTAACTTTCTCCAGCTACATTTAAAAGTATTTCCGAAATTACAACATTTTTTCCTAAAGGTTTGCTTTTTCCCCACAGCATAACTCTGTAAATTAACGTGAGCCCATTATATCAAAGGTGTTTATGTGTGTCACATATGCATTTAATTTTAATATCTTTATTTAAGGCACGAATATCCCCAGGCAAGCACAGTATGCTATAAGAAGTCCTGTGGAGTCCTGTAAGTACTTTGATGAGGAAAGCAGGATTTATATAAGATTCGCAAGCTTGAAGAAAGACTCTACAATTGATAAAACTAAGTCAGACCGAAGTGGTTCATTTTCAAGTAAAACAGCTTGCAAGACAAAAAGACCGCCTCAAAGTCGCTGCCCTTGGGGCTCTCCCACTTGCTTTACAGGCTAGGAACGGAGAATGCCGGGAACCCGAGAGCCGCCGGCGCGGAGGCAACACTACTTGGGGCACCCGGTACTCGCCGTTAGCTCCCGGCCTCCTTTGCTCTCGCGCCTCCAGGGGCTCGGGCACTGCTCCGGGAGCGCGGAATGTTGAGGAAGACGGCGGAACTTCAGTAGGGAGACCTATCTGGGAAACGTTTTCAGGACACGCGGTGGGGAAAGCAACTAGCCTCCGGCGGGTCAGGGCGGGGTGGCCTTACCTGCAGAACCACCGGCCACGATCTGCCGAGAAGCCTCGCGCACTAAGCCGACTTCAGGCTTGGCGGACATCTTCGCCGGGAGGAGGACGAGGGAGTGGGCTGAGATGCGTGGGCGAGCTCGCCGCCTGCACAGCCTACGAATCCAGAGAGCCCCGGCTGGGCTGGTCCTCGGGCGGGTTGGCTCCCTGTGGGGCTGCAATCCGGCGACTGCTGGAAAGCGAGGGTTCGAGGCGCAGATTCGTCGCGCGATCTCCGGCGAGTCGTAACCTGTCCGCAGTGCTCTTGCAGAGGCGCCCTCGGCTCCGAAAATATCCCTGGAAATAAGACTCGGGGATGGGGTTGGGTTTGCTCTCCGCAACGGGTCAGGCTTTGTCTCCTAGATTGGCGCCCACGCCCTTCTCTATCAGGAGCCTCCGGCAGAGTTTGTCAAACTGGACGCGCTGCCTCTGATAACTCAAGTGAAATGACCCAGGCCTGGAGCGCCAAGTGCAAAGCTGGGACGACCGTTGCACCTCCTGGCATGCCAGAGCACAGTGAGGTTCAAAAGAAGGGACAAGTGAATAAATTCCTCAGTTAGTTATCCTGTCATTGTGGTCTGTAGCAGCTAAGTCAAAGCAAATCTAATTTACACTTACCTTACAATAGAGCTAAGGTAGTACTTTACCAAAAATGGTTTTAAGGTAAAAATCATACCTCATCAACTTGAGTTTTATTTACCTAAGGACCAAAAGAAGAAAAAGCCTGCTTATAAATAGTTTCTTCTATACCCAGATCAGTGGTTCTTAAAAGTGGTTTTAGTACTCACAGCAGTAGCATAATTTGTGAATTTGTTAGGAAGTCAAATTGGTGGGCCCCACCCCGACCTAAACTGAATCAGAATCTCTGGGGATAGGGCCCAGAAACAAGTTCTCTGTTGGTTGTCATGAACGTTAAAGGTTGTGAACCACTGACCTAAACAATTGAGGAACATTAAGGAACTTACAGTGTATTCTCTCTATAAAAGGTTTGGTTATTTGTACTAGCCCCTTAGGATAGTTACCAAAACAAAACTACTAATTTATACTCTTTTTTAAACTACAAGTTGCTTATTTTATGTAGGAGAGATATAAGAGTGTGAAATTCTCCAAAAATACCTGCCACACCCCTAACAGACAGGAGATGATAAGAGTAAAACAGAGAACTGGGAGGCTTTAGAAGCCCTATTGTAATATTTCTTAAAACACATTATTTAATGCTAAACATATTTAGTGTGAGCCATATAAAAATTGCCATTTTTGGAGGTCAAAAACCGTTGAATATCAGCAATTAGTATAGTTCAATTTATGTGATTTCTAATGTACCAAGTGCAATAATTTGGTTTCATACTTGATTTTTTATTTCTTAGGCTGAGTCATTAAAAGTTGATCAGTGATATCTGGCAAAATTATTTAAAGTGCTTGAGGAATTGGGGAGACTTGCTGCTTATGTGATCAGATACACAAAAATGAAGTTTTTCATTTCATTAAATATTTGATTAAAACTGCCAAGTTTGAAAATGTTTACCAAGAAATAGTTTGCAGAAATTTTGCTAACTTGATAGAATAAAGGCTTTTGAGCAATATCTTTCAGACTTTTACTAATTAAATATGGAATCTCGAGTGCAATATAGAATCACTTATTCAACAAATATTGAGAACCTGTTATATATTAGGCATAGAAACAGAATTTCAGAGCTCATAGAAAATATTTTCCTCATTTTTCAAAGCAGAAATTTAGTTTTCCAAGATCACTCGGGAGTAATAGTATAGCTGGGATTCCATCGCAGGATTCCTTCTTTTGATAGCAGTAGATTGTAGATTTAAATATTAACCACAGGCTAAACAAACTACAGTCTGTCACACAAATAGCCCCACAAATTAATTCCATTTTTTTTAAGTTTTTAAAAATTTGGTCACAACTATTAAACCTCAATGCACACACTGAACCAAATTCTACACTGAGAGCTCACTAAGTGTTAGTTAGCACTTGCCTAGATACTGACAATATCACTACAAATCCATCCCCCATGGCACTTACAGTCTAATGGAGGAGATCCACCTTGTAAGTAAATTTTTGCCTTCCCTACATTATCCAGGAAATGCAATAATACTTTCAGGTCAAGATTAAAGACAACCTTTTGACATAATTATTTCCATGAGTATCTTCCCCTCTGAAGATCTTATCCAGGGTAGGTGGGAGCAAGCTTGTATCTCACTAAAACCCAACCTCTAAAAAGCCTTATGGATTCAGTTAGAGAACTCCCAGTTATCCTTGTTAAAAAGTTACTTCCTCTTTTTAACCTCTCTGGACTAGAAGAAATATCTTTGAGTGAAAAAAGCAAGACTTGATAACATATAATCCAGTCCTATAGAATACTAGAGGATATGGGGCCTAGGCATGAGAACATTCTAGAGGTTGGGAGTCAACAAGAGTGAAGACAGAGCCGACGAGTACTTACTGTGCTAAACACTCTGCTAAACGCTCTGATAATAGAATGTAATTCTCATCTGCAGCTAAATTTGCTCATGGCTAATATTGGAATGCTGGAAGATTTAGTGCTGGGAAAAAATGGTAATATTTACTTGACCTATTTCAGATTCCCTAGCCTCTATCACTTTGTTCTATTATTATTTTGAATAATGATGTGATATCCTAATGGGGCAAAACTGCTAAAGTATGAAGATTTATTTTTTAAATTATTGATTTATTTAGCTGATCTTGGTTGATAATTACATGATTAAATTATTGACTTCCCTATCATTTGTCAAGTGGCTAAAAAAACCGTTCAGGAACATTACTGGGAATCTAGGAGTTAATAAAACCTCTAAACCGTCAACATGCAGAAATCCATTTAGAACTAATGTTAGAACCAATTTTTTAAAGGGTGGATATCTGATTTCTTGTTTCATATCAGATTAGAAAGAACATATTAAAAGATAATTGGGTTGTTTGGGGAGAATAGGGGAGGTTCTAGAAAAGTAAAGAGCAATCTGCTACCTTCAGGCCGTATTCAGCCTATCTAGTCAATTGTAATCACAACGTTCATTGACTTTACCTTCTCCCAGGCACTGGGCTAATAAGCATTTTGTAATCCATTATCTCATTCCTGTTTTACAAAGGAGGAAACTGGCACTGAGATTAAGTAACTTCCCCAAAATAACACAGTATTCGGCTGAGGTATTAATTTGAGCCTAAGTATAATTTAGGAGCCCTCTATTTGGTATGCTATGGGTTTTTTTTTTGTTTTGTTTTAATTTTTAAAATAATCTTTTGTAGAGACAAGTTCTTTCTGTGTTGCCCAGGCTGATCTGGAACTGCTGGGCTCAAGCAATTTTCCCATATATGCCTCCCAAGGTGCTGGGATTACAGGTGTGAGTCACACCAGGCCCAGCCACGCTATGTTTATTATTAGACATATGGCATTAGGCTATATTTATTATGTTTATGATTAGGCTATATTATTAAGCTACTATTTTTGGGGGTTTGTTGTTGTTGCTGTTATTGTTGTTTTGTGAGATGGAGTCTCATCCTGTTGCCCAGGCTGGAGTTCTATGGCGCTATCTCAGTTCACTTTAACCTCTGCCTCCCAGGTTCAAGCGATTCTCCTCAGGCCCCTGAGTACATGGGATTACAGGTGCACACCACAACGCCTGGCTAATTTTTGTGTTTTTAGTACAGAAGGAGTTTCACCATGTTGGTCAAGCTGGTTTCAAACTCCTGGCCTCAAGTTATCCACCAGCCTCAGCCTCCCAAAATGCTGGGATTGCAGGCATGAGACACCAGGCCCAGGCTCGGCTTGTTGTTATTTTAAAACAACAACAACAAAAAACAACAACAACAAAAAAATCTAATAGTGATGGCATCTCACCAAGTTGCCTAGGCTAATCATGAACTCCTGAACTCAAGCCGTCCTCCCAAATTGACCTTCCAAATGTTGGGTCTGAGCCCCAGCCAGCATGAATTTTCTAAGTCAGACCAAAGAACTGTTGACAGATAACTTTTTGTTGAGGGAGGCTGTTCTGTGCATTGTTGGGTATTTAGCAGCATC
Source organism: Chlorocebus sabaeus (assembly GCF_047675955.1). NCBI lineage: Eukaryota > Metazoa > Chordata > Mammalia > Primates > Cercopithecidae > Chlorocebus > Chlorocebus sabaeus. The sequence goes on from NC_132927.1 coordinate 13,629,179, forward strand.
CCTGACCTCAATCCAATAGATGCCAGTAGCAACTCGCTCCTGATTATGATAACCAAAAATGTCTCCAAACATTGCCAAGTGTTCCAAAGGTCACTTCTCTGGTATCATTTAACTTTCCAGCAACATTTAAAAAGAAAAAAGAAAAGAAAAAAACCTGACCACCCTTTGTTTAAAAACTTTCTTTTCTGATTGTGTCAAAATCAAAGGGCTAGGCACGGTGGCTCACATCTGTAATCCCAGCACTTTGGGAGGCCAAGGCGGATGGATCACCTGAGGTCTGGAGTTCCAGACCAGCCTGACCAACATGGAGAAACCCCGTCCCTACTAAAAATACAAAATTAGCCAGGTGTGATGGCGCATGCCTGTAATCCCAGCTACTCGGGAGGCTGAGGCAGGAGAATTGCTCGAACCTGGGAGGCAGAGGTTGTGAGCCGAGATCATGCCGTTGCACTCCAGCCTGGACAACAAGAGCAAACCTCTTGTCTCAAAGAAAAAAAAAAAAAAAAAAACGACGACAACTTCCTTCTCTTGGCTTCTATGATACCTCACTTTCCTGGATTTCTTACTCCTTTGTGGTCTGATCTTGTTTTTTTCTGTTTTCCTCCTCCTATACCTAATCTCTATTGGAGTGCTCCAGAGGTTGGGTACGTACTCTCTTCTTTTGTTTATCCAGATTCTCTTCTCAGGGAATCTCATCCAGGGCCTTAGTTAAAAGTAATTTTTATACACTGATGACTCCCCCATTCTTATTTCCAGCCATGGAAATAACCAACATCCCTGAATCTCCAGAATTATATATACAATTATTTATGTTACATCTTTACTTGGGTATCAAAAAAAAAGGATAGTTTGCCCCAGCGCAATGGCTTCCCACCCCATGTGGCAGAAGGATCCCTTGAGGAAAAGAGTTCAAGGCTGCAGTGAACTATGACTATTATAGCGCCACTGCACTCTAGCCTGGGCAACAGAGAGACCCTGTCTCTAAAAAAAAAGAAAAGAGGCTGGGCGCTGTGGCTCACGCCTGTAATCCCAGCATTTGGGGAGGCCATAGGCGGGCAGATCACGAGGTCAGGAGATCAAGACACGGTATAAACCCCGTCTCTACTAAAAATACAAAAAATTAGTCGGGGGTGGTGGCGGGTGCCCATAGTCCCAGTACTTGGGGCTGAGGCAGGAGAATGACATGAACCTGGGAGGCAGAGCTTGCAGTGAGCGCCACTGCACTCCAGCCTGGGCAACAGAGCTAGATTCTTTCTCAAAAAATAAAAAGGAAAAGAAAAAGAGATAGCTTAAGTTTAACAGAACTTTTGATGCTGAACCCCAAACCCTTTTTTCCCCATATATTTCCTATTTCTGAAAATGGCATCACTATCCATCAAATAGTTCTAGCCAAAAACCTAGTACTCATGCCTGATTTTCTTCTCTCCACATCTAGCCCAACAGTATACCCTGTTATACTTTATATAAACTTTACCTTCAAATATATCCTGATTTTGTTCACTTCTATCTCCATGGCAACCACCTTTGTTCCAGCCATAATATTTTTCACCTGGACTACTGGAATTGTTTCCTAATTATTCTCCTGGCCTTTATAGTCCCCACTCAGTATTCAGCGTTTTGGGTTTTTTTTCTTTTTTGAGACGGAGTCTCGCTCAGTCCCCCAGGCTGGAGTGCAGTGGTGCAAACTTGGCTCACTGCAACCTCTGCCTCGGGTTCAAGCGATTCTCCCCGGTAGTTGGGATTATAGGCACCCACTACCATACCCGGCTAATTTTTGTATTTTTAGTAGAGATGGGGTTTCACCAAGTTGGCCAGGCTGGTCTTGTACTCCTGACTTCAAGTGATCCACCCGTCTCAGCCTCCTGAAGTGCTGGGATTACAGGCATAAGCCATCATGCCCAGCCAGTAATCAGCATATTTTTTAACATGTAGTAGGTTATGACAGTATCTTGTTTAAAAATCCTCCAAAGGGCATAGTAGCTCATCCCACCACTTTGGGAGGCCAAGTGGGGGCAGATCGTTTGAGCCCAGAAGTTCAGCACTAGCCTAGGCAACATTGTGAAACCCTGTCTTTACAAACAAACAACAGGAACAAAAATCCTCCAAAGGCCTTCAGTTGCCCTAAAAACCAAATCAAACTTATAACAGTCCTTTCAGGGCTCTGTATGAACGGCTCATTTCTATGTCTTTATCTCATACTATTTTGCCTCTGATCCAAACACAATGGTTTTCTTTCTGAATTTGAATATTTCAACCTCGTTCTGCCTCATGGATTTTGCATTTGATGTTTATTTGCCAGGAATATTCTTCTCTTGTCCCTTCCCATGACTAATTTCTTCTTTTATGTTGTTTTTGTTTGTTTTTTGAGATGGAGTCTCACTCTGTCCCGCAGGCTGGAGTGCAGTGGCATGATCTCGCTCACTGCAACCTCTGCCTCCCGGGCTCAAGCAGTTCTGCCTCAACCTCCCAAGTAGCTAGGATTACAGGCATATGCCATGATGCCCGGCTAATTTTTGTGTTTTTACTAGAGACGGGGTTTCACCATGTTGGCCAGGCTGGTCTCGAACTCCTGACCTCAGGTGATCCACCAGCCTCGGCCTCCCAAAGTGCTAGGATTACAGGCATGAGCCACCATGACCAGCTGATTTCTTATCAGAAAGGTCTCAATGTCATTATAGTGGATGATGTTGGTGCCCCATCCAGATCCCTTTACCAAGCTGGCCTGCCCATACCAGCTGCTGTGAGTATTAATGGCTATCGACTCATAGTTAATTTATTTTCTAGAGAAATGTCCTCTATTAGTCTGTTTTCACACCGCTGATAAAGGCATACCCAAGACTGGATAATTTATAAAGAAAAAGAGGTTTAATGGACTCACAGTTCCACATGGCTGGGGAGGGCTCATAATCACCTCAGAAAGTGAAAGGCATGTTTCACGTGGAGGCAGACAAGAGAAGAACATGACAGCAAAGCGAAAGGGGTTTCCCCTTATAAAACCATCAGATCTCATGAGACTTATTCACTACCATGAGAATGGCATGGAGTGGGGGAACTGCCCCCATGGTTCAGTTATCTGCCAGTGGGTCCCTCCCACAACATGAGGGAATTATGGAGCTAGAATTCAAGATGAGATTTGGGTGGCGACACAGCCAAACCATATCATGCCCTCAGCAAAAGAGAAGCTTGGGAAGTCACACACATCACTACCTTACCTGGGAGGTTACATATGTCGTCATTTCCCACTTCACCATGCTGGAGGCAACCCCATAGCCAATGACTGACTGAAATAAAAAGGGGAACAAAATGCTGACCTCCTTGCCTTAAGATGGGACCAATACAGTAGCCCCCCCACCCCCACCAACCTTACCTGCTGGGAGGAATACATTTCAAGACCACCAGTAGACGCCTGAAACAGCTAATAATACTTTTTTTCCCTATACATCTATGATAAAGTATAATTTTTAAATTGGGTAAAGTAAGGCTGGGCGCGGTGGCTCAAGCTTGTAATCTAAGCACTTTGGGAGGCCGAGGCAGGTGGACCACCTGAGGTCAGGAATTCGAGACCAGCCTGGCCAACATGGTGAAACCCCATCTCTACTGAAAATACAAAATTAGCTGGGCATGGTGGCACATGCCTGTAATCCCAGCTACTTGGGAGGCTGAGACAGGAGAATTGCTTGAACCTGGGAGGCGGAGGTTGCAGTGAGCTGGGATAGCACCATTGCACTCCAGCCTAGGCAACAAGAGTGAAACTCCATCTCAAAAAAAAAAAAAAAAAAAAAAAAAAAAAAAAAAAAAAAAAAAAAAAATTGGGCACAGGAACACAGTAAGAGATTAACAAAAATAATAAAAATAAAGCAGTTACAACCATATACTGTAATAAAACTTATGTGAATGTGGCCTCTTTCTCTCTCAAAATATCTTACTGTACTGTACTCAACCTTCTTATTGTGACGATGTGAAATGATAAAATGCCTACATGATAAGATGAAGTAAGGTGAATGACATAGCCATTATGACATAGCATTAGGCTAATACTGACCTTCTGACCGTGCATAAGAAGGAGGATCATCTGCTTTTTGGTGATTCTGGGTCATCGAGCAGTGATGATGTGCATGGATGTCAGAAGCAATGACTAACAGGTTGGGTAGTATATACATCATGGATAATGCTGGATAAAGGCATGATTCATATCTGAGGCAGGACAGAATGGGATGGCCCAATATTTTATCATGCACTCAAACAACACAATTTAATACTCATGAATTGTTTATTTCTGGGATTTTCCATTTAATATTTTTGGATCACGGTTGACTGCAGGCAACTGAAATTGTGTACAGCAAAACTGCAAATAATGGAAGACTACTGTACTGTGTTGCAACGCATGCTCCAAAGCTGCCTTTGGACCTGGCTAAGGTTAAACTATAGCTGAGATGGTATCTTTGCTTACCTTTGCAAGAAATTTGTCCATTTCATGTAAGTTATCAAGTTTATTGGCATACAATTTTAATAATATTCCTCTTTTAATATCTGTAGAATTTGTAGTGATGTCACTTCTTTAATTTCTGATATTGGTAGACTTCTTTCTTTTTTTCTTTTTCTTTTTTAAAATTAACCTTCATTTATTTGGGTATGTCTGCTTTATTTCTTGATCACTTAATTTTATTGGTATTATCAGAGAACCAGGTCTTAATTTCATTCATTTTTCTGTATTGCTTTTCTGTTTTCTGTTATATTGATTTCTATTCTTATAATTATTATTTCTATTCCCTCATTTACTTTATTTTATTTTGTTCTTTATTAGTTTCTTGAGGTGGAAGCTAAGGTTATTGAGGCTGTTCCTTTCTAATATTGGTGTTTAGTACTATAAATTTATTCTAAGTACTGCTTTATAGGCATCCCACAAATTTTGATTTTTTTTCATTAATCTAAATTATAGGACTTTCCTTTTTTTTTTTTTTTTTGAGGCAGAGTTTCCCTCTCATCCAGGCTGGGGCAATGTCGCGACCTTGGCTCACTGCAACCTCTGCCTCCTGGGCTCAAGCAGTTCTCCCACTTCAGCCTCTGGAGTAGCTGGTACTATAGGCATGTGCCACCAGGCCAGGCTAATTTTATTTATTTACTTATTTATTTATTTATTTACTTACTTATTTTTGTTTTAGAGTCTTGTTCTATCCCCCAGGCTGGAATACAGTGGTGCTATCTGGGCTCACTGCAATCTCCGCCTCCTGGTTCAAGCGATTCTCACATCTCAGCCTCTGAGTAGCTGGGATTACAGGCATCTGCCACCACTCCCGGCTAATTTTTGTATTTTTAGTAGAGATGGGGCTTTGCCATGTTGACCAGGCCGGTCTCGATCTCCTGACCTCAGGCAATCCAACTGTCTCTGCCTACCAAAGTGCTGGGATTACAGGAATGAGTCACCGTGCCCAGCGGACTTTTATCTTTTAGGGAAGTTTTAGGTTTCCAGAAAAATTGAGCAGAAAGCTGGGCGTGATGGCTCAGCATGTAATTCTAGCACTTTGGGAAGCCGAGGTGGACAGATCGCTTGAGCCCAGGAGTTTAAGACCAGCCTGGGCAACATGGCGAAATCCCATTTCTACTAAAACTACAAAAAACAGCCAGGCATGGTGGCTCAGGCCTGTAGTCCTAGCTTCTTGGCAGGCTGAGGTGGGAGGATTTCTTGAGCCCAGGAGGTCGAGGCTACAGTGAGCCAAGATTGCATCACTGCATTCCAGCCTGGGCAACGGAAGGAGAACGTGTCTCAAAAAAAAAATAAATAAAAAAAATTGAGCAGAAAGAAGAGTTCTTATATACATTTCCCCCTGCACCCCATAGGGTTTTCTCTTATTGTTGACATCTTGCATAAGTGTAGTGCATTTTGTACATTAATGAATCAATATTGATACATTATTATTAAAGTTCATAGTTTACATTAGGGTTCACTTTTTGTGTTGCGCAGTTCCTTAGGTTTTGACAAATGGTGTTTTCACTTTTTATCACTTTAAAATGCTTAGAAATTTCCCTTTTGATTTATTCTTTGTCCCACGGGTGATCTAGAAGCATGTTAATTAGTTTCCAAAAACTTGGAGATTTTCCAAACAGCATTCTCCTGTGAATACCTAGTTTACTCTGGTCAAAGAACACAGTCTATATGATTGGAATCTTTTAAAATGTAATTGTGTTTGTTTTATGGCCTTGATTATGGTCTGTCTTTGCAATGATTCCATGTGAATCTGAAAATAATGTGTATTTTGTTGTTGATAGGTGGTCTGTTCTATAAATGTCAATTAGACAAGTTGATTGATACTGTTGTTCAAGTCTTCTGTATCCTTACTGATTTTCTGTCTGCATGTTCTATCAATTGTTGAGAGATAAGTGCTGAAATCATTAATTGTGGATTTATTCCCGTAGTTCTAAAACACTTGGAATCATGTATTTTGAAGCTCTGTTCTTAGATATTTAAGAAAGGGAATAGTGGAGGGCAGAGAATCTGATGCTGAGATCAGGAAGGAGAATGAGTTAGGGTTTTTTTTTTAATTACATATGTGATAACTGAAAATGAATCATGAAAGGATACCAATTGGGAAGGATCAAATAAACTGTTCACGGATGACATGATTATCTATGTAGAAAATTCCAAGAAGCCAATTTTTTAAACTCTCCTGAAACTAGTAAGTTATCATAGCAAGGTTGCTTGATACAGCTTAGTATTTTGGAAACCAATTGTTTTCCTACACTCTAGCAATAAACCACTGGAATTTGAAATTAAAAATGCAGTGCTATGTACATTAGCACCAAAAAATTGAAGTACTTAGGAATAAATCTAACAAAATATGGTCAAGACCTAACAAAACTCTGATGAAAGAAAGAAAAGAAAATGTAAATATATAGATATTCTATGTTCATGAATAGGAAGGCTCACTATGATTAAGATGTCAGCTCTTACTGATTGGATTTATAGATTCAATGCAATTCAACCAAAATCTCAGTAAGTTATTTTGTGGAAATCAACAAACTGATTCTAAATTTTATATGGAAAGGCAAAAGACCCAAAATAAAACAATACTGAAGCTAGAGAATAAAGTAAGAGGACTGATCCACTGACTTCAAATTCAAGACTTACTGTAAAGCTACAATAATCAAGAACAAACAGGTCAGTGGAATGAAATAGAAAGTCCAGAAATAGGCTGGAGATGGTGGCTAACACCTACAATCCCAGCATTTTGAGAGGCCAAGGTAGGCGGATCACTTGAGGTCAGAAGTTCGAGACTAGCCTGGCCAACATGGTGAAACCCCCTCTCTACCAAAAATACAAAAGTTAGCCAGGCGTGGTGGCATGCACCTGTAATCCCAGCTACTCAGGAGGCTGAGGCACAAGTATCGCTTGAACCCAGGAGGTGGAGGTTGTAGTGAACCAAGACCACACCACTGCACTCCAAACTGGGTGACAGAGTGAGATTCTGTCTCAAAAAAAAAAAAAAAAAAAGAAAGAAAGAAAGTTCAGAAATAGACCCCACCAATACAGTCAATTGATCTTTGACAAAGAAAAAAAAGCAATTCAATGGAGAAAGGTTAGTCTTTTCAATAAATGGCGCTGGAACAATTGGACACCAACATGCAAAAAAATGGATCTAGACAATGGCCTTATTCCTTCATAAAAAATAATTAAAAACAACTCACAAACCTAAATATGAGACACTCAATGACAAAACTTTTATAACATTTGAGAACATCTAGGTGATCTTCACTTAGCAATGAGTTTTTAGATTCAACACCAAAAACATGATTCATGAACGAAGAAATTCATAAGTTGGACTGTTCATTAAAATAAAAAATTTCTGCTCTGTGAAAGACACTATTAAAAGAATGAAAAAACAAGCCACAGAACGGGAGACAATATTTACAAAATACATACCTGATGAAGGATATGTATCTCAAGTATACAGAGTCTTAAAACTCAATATTAAAAAACAAGCAACCAATTGTACAACATGGTGACTACAGTTAATGACAATATATTGTATTTTTGAAAAATACTTAGAGTAGATTTGTTTGTTTGTATGTTTGTTTGTTTTTTGAGATGAAGTCTCACTCTGCACCCAGGTTGGAGTGCAGTGGCGCAATTTCAGCTCACTACAACCTCTGCCTCCCGGGTTCAAGCGATTCTCCTGCCTCAGCCTCCCAAGTAGCTGGGATTACAGGTATGCACCACCACACCCAGCTAATTTTTGTATTTTTAGTAGAGATGGAGTTTTGCCATGTTGGCCAGGCTGGTCTTGAACTCCTGACCTCAAGTGATGTACCCCCCTCGGCCCCCTGAAGTGCTGAGATTACAGGTTTGAGCCACCATGCCCGGCCTTAGAGAGTAGATTTTAAGTATTTATTTAAAAATAAATAAATAAATAAATAAATAAATAACTATGAGGTAATACATGTGTTAATTAGTTAGACATAACCATTTCAAAATATATTTTATTTTATTTTTTTTTGAGACAGAGTCTCACTGTGTCGCCCAGGCTAGAGTGCAGTGGCACAATTTGGGCTCACTGTAACCTCTGCCTCTTGGGTTCAGCAATTCTCCTGCCTCAGCTGCCCAAGTTGCTGGGATACAGGTGCCTGCCACCATGCCTGGCTAATTTTTGTACTTTTTGTAGAGATGAGGTTTTGCCATGATGGGCAGGCTGGTCTTGAACTCCTGACCTCAAGTGATCTGCCCGTCTTGGCCTCCCAAAGTGCTGGGATTACAGGTATGAGCCAGCGTGCTTGGCCTTAGAGAGTAGATTTTAAGTATTCTCACCAAAAAGGAGATAACTTTGTGAGGTAATGCATGTGTTAATTAGCTAGTTTTAGCCATTTCACAAGGCATATATATTTTAAAACATCATATTTTACATGAGAAGCATGTAAATATTTGTTTGTTTGTTTCATTTTGTTTTGTTTTTTTGAGACAGAGTCTCGCTCTGTCACCCAGGCTTGAGTGCAGTGGTGCAATCTTGGCTCACTGCAACCTCTGCCTCCCTGGTTCAAGCAATTCTCCTGCCTCAGACTCCTGAGTAGCTGGGATTACAGGCGTGTGCCACCAGTTCTGGCTAATTTTTGTATTTTTAGTAGAGACAGGGTTTCACCATGTTGGTCAGGCTGGTCTCGAACTCCCGACCTCATCATCTGCCTTCCTTGGCCTCCCAAAGTGCTGGGATTACAGGTGTGAGCCACTGTGCCCGGCTGAGAAGTATGTAAAATTTTATCTGCCAATTTTAAAACTGCAAAATCATTTTCTAGTAAGGTTGAGCCAAGTTATATGTCTAACAGCAGTATTTGAGAGTATCTATCTAATCTTAACTTTGTTGCAGTGAATAATTTTAAAAAACAGACTGTGATATAAATGTACATTGTATGTAACATATAATTGTAAGCCAATTTGGATAACAAAAAAGAAAAGAAAAAAAAAACATAGAAAGGGGCTAGGGCTAGGGTTTTCACTGCTAGAAAAAAACCAGCAATCCAATTATGGCCCAAATAACAAAAAACAGGCCAAACGATGTGAATTGACACCTCATCAAAGAAGATAATACAGAAGGCAAACAAGCATATGAAAAGGTGCTGAACACTACACAGTATTCCACTAGGGAATTGCAAATTATAACAACAATAAAATACCGTTATACATCTATGAGAATGCATAAAACCCAAACCACTGACAACAAATGCTGGTGAGGATATGGAGAAACAAGAACTCTCATTCATTGCTGGTGGGAATGCAAAATACTGCCTCCACTCTGGAAGACAGTATGGCAGTTTCTTACAAAACCAAACATGCTATTAACATATAATCCAGCAATTGCACTCCTTGGTATTTACCCAAATGAGTTGAAAACTTATAAAACATATATTTACACACACACAAAATATATAGATATCTATAGCAGCTTTACTCATAATTGCCAAAACTTAGAAGCAACCAAGAAATCTTTCAATAGGTGAATGGAGGCCAGGCGCAGTGGCTCTCATCTGTAATCTCAACACTTTGGGAGGGTGAAGGGGGTGAATCACTTGAGCTCAGGAGTTCAAGACCAGCCTGGGCAACATGGCAAAACCGTATCTCTACAAAAAATACAAAAATTTAGCCTGGCGTGGTGGCATACACCTGTAGTCTCAACTACTAAGGGGTGCTGAAACAGGAGAATTGCTTGAGTCCAGGAGGTCAAGGCTGCAGTGAGCCAAGATTGTGCCACTGCACTCCAGCCTAGATGACAGAGTGAGACCCTGTCTTAAAAAACAAAAACAAAAACAAAAACAAAAACAGAGGAAAAGAAAAGAAAAAAAAGGTAAATGGATAAACAAATACTATTCAGCCATAAAAAGATAGGAGCTGCTGGGAGCAGTGGAATCCCAGCACTCTGGGAGACTAAGGTGGGAGCATTGCTTGAGCCCATGAGTTTAAGAGCAGCCTGGGCAATATAGTGAGACCCTGTCTCTAGCAAAAATAAAGTAAAATATAATAAACAAACAAATAAATAAACATGAACTATCAAGTCTTGAGAAGATATAGAGGAAACTTAAATACATATTGCTTAGTAAAAGAAGTCAATCTAAGAAGGCTATATATTGTATGATACCAACTATGTGACATTCAGGAAAAGGCAAAAACTATACAGACAGTAAAAGAAAAGAAAAAAAGAGTGGTTGCCAGAGAATGTGGGAGTGGCAGATGAATAGATGAACACAGGGGATTTTTAGGACAGTGAAACTATTCTGTATGATATTGTAATAGTAAATACATGACACAGTGCTGTTGGCAAACTCTATAAAACTGTGTGACACCAAGAATAAGCCACAATGTAAACTACAGAGTTTAGTTAATAATGTATCCATATTGGTTCATCAATTGTAACAAATACTAATGCAAGGGACTAAAGCACATAAAATTGGAACAATACAGAGACTATTAGGCCCCTGCACAAGGATAACACACAAATTTGTGAAGTGTTCCATATTAAAAAAATAAATTTAAAAATAAAACAAAAAATAATAAGGGAAACTCTGGGGGTGACATGGTATAAGATAACTTCTGTACTATCTGATCACTTTTCTTTCTTTTTCTTTAGAGACAGGGTCTCATTCTGTTGCCCAGGCTAGAGCACAGTGCTATGACCATAGCTCACTGCAACCTCGAACTCCCGGGCTCGTAGTGATCCTCCCCTTCTGGCTCCCAAGTAGCTGGGACTACAGACATGAGCCACCATGCCTGGCTATTTTTTGTTTTATTATTTCTTGTAGAGACATGGTCTCACTATGTTGTCCACACTGGTCTCCAATTCCTGGGTTCAAGTGATCCTCCTACCTTGGCCTTCCAAAATGCTGGGATTACATGTGTGAGCCAGTATGTCCAGCCTCACTTTTCATTAAAGCTAAAACTGCTTTTTAAAAAAAAAAAAAAAAAAAAAAAAAAAAAAAAAAAGCCTATTGGAGTCGCTTCCAAGATGGCCAAATAGGAACAGCTCTGGTGTACAGGTCCAAGTGAGATTGATGCAGAAGATGGGGGATTTCTGCATTTCCAACTGAGGTACCTGGTTCATCTCATTGGGACTGGTTGGACAGTAGGTGTATCACACAGAGGGTGAACTAAAGCAGGGTGGGGCATTGCCTCACCCTGGAAGTGCAAGGGGTTGGGGGATTTCCCTTTCCTACCCAAGGGAAGCTGTAAGTGACCATACCTGGAGGAATGGTACACTTCTGCCCAAATACTGTGCTTTTCCCATGGTCTTCACAACTAGCAGACCAGGAGAGTCCCTCCCATGCCTTGCTCAGTGGGTCCCACATCCATGGAGCCTTGCTTGGTGCTAGCACAGCAGTCTGAGATTCACCTGGGATGCTGGAGCTTGGCGGGTGTAGGGACGTCCACCAGTGCTGAGGCTTGAGTAGGCAGTTCTATGCCCACACTGTAAACAAAGCGGCAGGGAAGCTCGAACTTGGCAGAGCCCACTGCAGTTCAGCAAGACCTACTGCCTCTCTAGATTCCACCTCTAGGGACAGGGCATATCTGAACAAAAGGCAGCAGAAAGCTTCTGCAGACTTAAACGTCCCTGCCTGACAGCTTTGAAGACAGCAGTGGTTCTCCCAGCATGGCGTTTGAGCTCCAATAATGGACAGACTGCCTCCTCAAGTGGGTCCCTGACCCACATGTAGCCTGACTGGGAGACACTTCCCAGTAGGGGCCGACAGACACCTCATACAGATGGGTGCCCCTCTGGGATGAAGCTTCCAGAGGAAGGATCAGGCAGCAATATTTGCTGTTCTGCAGTCTCTGCTGGTGATACCCAGGCAAACAGGGTCTGGAGTGGACCTCTAGCAAACTCGAACAGACCTGCAGCTGAGGGGCCTGTCTGTTAGAAGGAAAACTAACAAACAGAAAGGAATAGCATCAACATCAACAAAAAGGACATCCACACCAAAACCCCATCTGTAGGTCACCAACATCAAAGACCTAAGGTAGATAAAACCCCAAAGATGGGGAGAAACCAGAGCAGAAAGGCTGAAAATTCCCAAAACCAGAACACCTCTTCTCCTCCAAAGGATCACAACTCCTCGCCAGTAAGGGAATAAAAGTGGATGGAGAATGAGTCTGATGAGTTGATAGAAGTAGGCTTTAGAAGGTCAGTAATAACAAACTTCTCCGAGCTAAAGGAGCATGTTCTAACCCAGCGGAAGGATGCTAAAAACCTTGAAAAAAGGTTAGATGAATGATTAACTAGAATAATCAGTGTAGAGAAGAGCTTAAATGTCCTGATGCAGCTGAAAACCACAGTATGAGAACTTCATGAAGCATACACAAGCTTCAATAGCCGATTCGATCAAGCAGAAGAAAAGATATCAGTGACTGAAGATCAAATGAATGAAATAAAATGAGAAGAGAAGTTTAGAGAAAAAAGAGTGAAACGAAATGAACAAAACCTCCAAGAAATATGGGACTATGTGAAAAGACCAAATCTATGTTTGATTGGTGTAACTGAAAGTGGCAAGGAGAATGGAACCAAGTTAGAAAACACTCTTCAGGATATTATCCAGGAGAACTTCCCCAGCCTAGCAAGGCAGGCCAACATTCAAATTCAGGAAATACAGAGAATGCCACAAAGATACTCCTCAAGAAGAGCAACCCAATCCCAAGATACATAATTTTCAGATTCACCAAGGTTGAAACGAAGGAAAAAAGTTAAGGGCAGCCAGAGAGAAAGGTCGGGTTACCCACAAAGCGAAGCCCATCGGACTAACAACAGATCTCTCAGCAGAAACCCTACAAGCCAGAAGAGAGGGGGACCAATATTCAACATTCTTAAAGAAAAGAATTTTCAACCCAGAATTTCATATCCAGACAAACTAAGCTTCATAAGTGAAGAAGAAAAAAAATCCTTTACAGACAAATAAATGCTGAGAGATTTTGTCACCACCAGGCCTGCCTTACAAGAGCTCCTGAAGGAAGCACTAAACATGGAAAGGAACAACCAGTACCAGCCACTGCAAAAACATGCCAAATTGTAAAGACCATCGATGCTGTGAAGAAACTGCATCAATTAATGGGTGAAGTAATCAGCTAACATCATAATGACAGGATCAAATTCACACATGAGAATATTAACCTTAAATATAAATGGGTTAAATGCCCCAATTAAAAGACACAGACTGATCAATTGGTTAAAGAGTCAAGACCCATTGGTGTGCTGTATTTAGGAGACCCATCTCATGTGCAAAGACACATATAGGCTCAAAATAAAGGGATGGAGGAAGATCTACCAAGCAAAGGGAAAGAAAGAAAAAAAAAACACACAAAAAACAAAAGCAGGGATTACAGTCCTGGTCTATGATTAAACAGACTTTAAACCAAAAAAGATCAAATGGGACAAGGCCATTACATAATGGTAAAGGGATCAATTCAACAACAAGAGCTAACTATCCTAAATATATATACACCCAAAACAGAAGCACCCAAATTCATAAAGCAAGTTCTCAGAGACCTAAAAAGAGACTTAGACTCCCACACAGTAATAATGGGAGACTTTAACAACCCACTGTCAATATTAGACAGATCAATGAGAGAAAATTAACAAGGATATCCAGGACTTGAACTGAGCTCTGGGCCAAGCAGACCTAATAGACATCTACAGAACTCTCCACCCCAAATCCACAGAATATACATTCTTCTCAGCACCACATCACACTTATTCTAAAATTGACAACATAATTGGAAGTAAAACACTCATCAGCAAATGTAAAGGAACAGAAATCACAACAAACTGTCTCTCAGACCACAGCACAATCAATCAAATTAGAACCCAGGATTAAGAAACTCACTCAAAACCACACAACTACATGGAAACTGAACAACCTGCTCCTGAATGACTACTGGGTAAGTAACAAAATAAAGGCAGAAGTAAAGATGTTCTTTGAAGCCAATGAGAACAAAGACACAATGTACCAGAATCTCTGGGACACATTTAAAGCAGTGTGTAGAGGGAAATTTATAGCACTAAATGCCCACAAGAAAGCAGGAAAGATCTAAAATTTACACCTTGACATCACAGTTAAAAGAACTAGAGAAGCAAGAGCAAACAAGTTCAAAAGCTAACAGAAGACAAGAAATAACTAAGATCAGAGCAGAACTGAGGGAGATAGAGACACCCACAAAAAACACCCTTCAAAAAATCGATGAATCCAAGAGCTGGTTTTTTGAAAAGATCAACAAAATCGACAGACCAATAGCAAGACTAATAAAGAAGAAAAGAGAGAAGAATCAAATAGGTGCAATAAAAAATCATAAAGGTGATGTCAGCACCGATTCCACAGAAATACAAACTGCCATCAGAAAATACTATAAACACCTCTATACAAATAATCTAGAAAATCTAGAAGAATTGGATAAATTCCTGGACACATACACCCTCCCAAGACTAAACCAGGAAGAAGTTGAATCTCTGAACAGACCAATAACAAGTTCTGATATTAAGGCAATAATTAATAGCCTACCAACCAAGAAAAGTCCAAGACCAGATGGAATCACAGCTGAATTCTACCAGAGGTACAAAGAGGAGCTGGTACCATTCCTTCTGAAACTATTCCGATCAATAGAAAAAGTGAGAATCCTCCCTAACTCATTTTATGAGACCAACATCATCCTGATACCAAAGCCTGGCAGAGACACAACCAAAAAAGAGAATTGTAGGCCCATATCCACAATGAACATCTATGTAAAAATCCTCAATGAAATACTGGTAAACTGAATCCAGCAGCACATCAAAAAGCTTATCCACCATGATCAAGTCAGCTTCATCCCTGGGATGGAAGGTTGGTTCAACATATGCAAATCAATAAACATAATCCATCACATACACAGAACCTATGACAAAAAGCACATGATTATCTCAACAGATGCAGAAAAGGCCTTCAACCAAATTCAACAGCCCTTCATGCTAAAAACTCTCAGTAAGCTAGTTATTGATGGAACCTATCTCAAAATAATAAGAGTTATTTATGACAAACCCATAGCCAATATTATACTGAATGGGTGAAAACTGGAAGCATTCCCTTTGAAAACTGGCATAAGACAGGGATGCCCTCTCTCACCACTCCTATTGTGTTGGAACTTCTGGCTAGGGCAATCAGGCAAGAGAAAGAAAGGGTATTGAATTAGGAAAAGAGGAAGTCAAATGGTCTCTCTTTGCAGATGACATGATTGTATATTTAGAAAACCCCATCATCTCAGCTCAAAATCTCCTTAGGCTGATAAGCAACTTCAACAAAGTCTCGGGATACAAAATCAATGTGCAAAAATCACAAACATTCTTACACACCAAGAACAGACAAACACAGAGGCAAATCATGAGTGAACGCCCATTCACAATTACTACAAAGAGAATAAAATATCTAGGAATCCAACTTACAATGGATGTGAAGGGCCCCTGCAAGGAGAATTACAAACAACTGGTCAACGAAATAAAAGAGGACACAAACAAATGGAACAACATTCCATGCTCATGGATAGGAAGAATCAATATTGTGAAAATGGCCATACTGCCCAAGGTAGTTGATAGATTCAATGCTATCTTCATCAAGCGAATACTGACTTTCTTTACAGAATTGGAAAAATCTACTTTAAAGTTTAAAGTTTTACAGAATTGGAAAAATCTACTTTAAAGTTTTAACCACAAAGGAGTCCGCATAGCCAATACAATCCTAAGCAAAAAGAACAAAGCTGGAGGCATCACGCTACCTGACTTCAAACTACACTACAAGGCTACCGTAATGAAAATAGCATGGTACTGGTACCAAAACAGAGAGATAGACCAATGAAACAGAACAGAGGCCTCAGAAATAACACCACACATCTACAGTCATCTGATCTTTGACAAACCTGACAAAAACAAGCAATGAGAAAAGGATTCTCTATTTAATAAATGGTGCTGGGAAAATTGGCTAGCCATATGTAGAATGCTGAAACTGGATCCCTTCCTTACACCTTATACAAAAATTAACTGAAGATGGATTAAAGACTTAAATATAAGACCTAAAAGCATAAAAACTCTAGAAGAAAACCTAGGCAATACCATTCAGGACATAGGCATAGGCAAAGACTTCATGACTAAAACACCAAAAGCAATGGCAGCGAAAGCCAAAATAGACACATAGGATCTAATTAAACTAAACAGCTTCTGCACAGCAAAAGACACTATCATCAGAGCAAACAGGTAACCTAGAGATTGGGAAAAAATTTTTTCAATCTATCCATCTGACAAAGGGCTAATATTCAGACTCTACAAAGAACTTAAACACATTTACAAGAAAAAAACTAACAACCCCATCAAAAAGTTGGCAAAGGATATGAACAGACACTTCTCAAAAGAAATTTACGCAGCCAAACGCTTGTGAAAAAACACTCATCATCACTGGTCATCAGAGAAATGCAATTCAAAACCATAATGAGATACCATCTCACGCCAGTTAGAATGGTGATCATTAAAAAGTCAGAAAACAACAGATGCTGGAGAGGATATGGAGAAATAGGAATGCTTTTACACTGTTGGTGGGAGTGTAAATTAGTTCAACCATTGTGGAAGACAGTGTGGCAATTCCTCAAGGACCTAGAACTAGAAATACCATTTGACCCAGCAATCCTATTACTGAGTATATACCCAAAGGATTATAAATCATGCTACTATAAAGACACGTACACACCTATGTTTATTGCAGTACTATTCACAGTAGCAAAGACTTGGAACCAACCCAAATGTCCATCTATGATAGGCTGGATTAAGAAACTGACACGTATACACCATGGAATACTATGCAGCCATAAAAAAGGATGAGTTCATGTCCTGTGCATGGACATGGATGAAGCTGGAAACCATCATTCTCAGCAAAATGTCACAAGGACAGAAAACCAAACACCACATGTTCTCACTCATAAGTGGGAGTTGAACAACGAGCATACATGGACACAGGGAGGGGAACATCACACACCCAGGTCTGTTGGGTGGTGTGGGTGCTGGGGGAGGGATAGCATTAGGAGAAATACCTAATGTAAATGACGAGTTGATGGGTGCAGCAAACCAACATGGCACATGTATACCTATGTAACAAATCTGCACGTTGTGCACATGTACACTAGAACTTAAAGTATATTTTAAAAACCTGTTAAAAAATGAATCGTAATCCTTTAGACAGGTAGCTAAAGGATCCTTATATCCTTTAAAAGGATTACTACAGTCAAGCAAAGTGCCATGGGACTGACTTGAAAATTTTAAAAATAGCCTTAACCATCATATCTATGTTCATTAATCTCATGTCTAGCCCAGTCTAGAACACTTCCTTACATGTGACTGCTGGAAAGCTACTCTAAGATGCTTCCCTAGCAATTCAAACTCATTCTATCAAAAACTGAACTTACTTATTCACCAATTTCTTTAATATCATCAACGCTTTCCTCTTTCTCAACTAGTTATTTACTAGATTTGCAAGATATTTCCTATTTCTTCAAGCCACCCTTTTCCATCTATCCTCATACATTTTATTTATTTATTTATTTATTTATTTATTTATTTATTTATTTATTTTTTAAGATAGGGTCTAACTGTCGCCAAGACTAGAGTGCAGTGGTGCAATCTTGACTCACTGCAACCTCCACCTCCCGGTTCAAGTGATTCTCGTGCCTCAGCTTCCTCAGTAGCTGAGATTACAGACTTGTGCCACCATGCCTGGCTAATTTTTGTATTTTTAGTAGAGCCAGGGGTTCCCACCATGTTAAATAGGGTGGTCTCGAACTCCTGGCCTCAAGTGATCCACCCGCCTCAGCCTCCCAAAGTGCTGGGGTTACAGGTGTGAGCCACAGAACCCAGCCTTTTTATCATTTTTCAATTAGATTAACTAGTCTTCCAAATTTGAGAATTTTGATTCTGAAATATATTTCCACATTTATAAATGCAAGTGTAAATCTAATCTCATCACTCCTGTTTAACTTTCAATATTCATTGACTGAATCAAGTCCAAGGTACTTAATTGAGAGATCATTTATATTGCCTGGCATGGTGACTCATATATGTAATCCCAGCACTTTGGGAGGCCAAAGTGGGAGGACTGCTTGAGACCAGGACTTTGATACCAGCCCAGGCAACATAGTGAGTCCCCAACTCAATTTTTAAAAAAGACCTTTCATAATCTCTCCAACTTCATTTCCCACCACTTTCCATGTTAAATTTTATACTGTGATACTAAATTGCTTATAGTTCCTTACAGTATCTCACCCTCATATTGATTCCTTTATAAGGAATTCTGTTTTCTCTGCACCTCCACCTTCACCTGTTTACCTTGCTAAGTCTTATTCATACTACAGGAGGCATTTTCTCCTTCAGATTTTCCTGACTCTGTCTTCCTCATCCCCTAAACTCCCCTATCCCAAAGCCATTTCTCAGTTTACACAGTGTGATGGCTAATTTTGTTAACTTGGCTGGGCCATGGTGCACAGATATTTGGTGAAACATTATCCTGGATGCTTCTGTGAAGGTGCTTTTTTGATGAGATTACCATTTAAATCACCAGACTTTGAATAAAACAGATTATACTCCATAATGTGTATCCAACTACAATTCTTTTCTGAGGCTTGCCCGCCTCTTCCCTCAGATTTTGGACTCACTAAAAGTTCACAATTGCATGAGCCATTTCTTTACAATAAATCACTGTCCCTCTCTCTATGTAGTCTCTGTGTGTACACACATATCCTTTTGGTTCTGTTTCTCTGGAGAACCCTGATTAATACATATGGTATTCTCAGCTACTTGTGTGCCTAATTGTTATTCATTATTTTATTTACAGAACTGATCAGTGTGTGACACATTGCGGGAGCCTGATATTTATAGACTTGATAATATTAATAATAGGACATTCTTTTCTTCCCTGTAACAAAAGAGTGGTTCATTTTCTTCTTCTCATCTTCATCCATATTTCTGCAAAAGCCCAGCTTATATGAGACATGAGGACATAGACAATATCTTTGATAATCATTTTGAGAAGAGAAAAAAAGCTATAATTTATCTCTTTCACTTCTTATAGACAGGCAACTGTTAGAATGATAGAAAATGAAGAAATGGGTATGTTGGTTATGGTGGTGGTGGAGGGGAGTAGGGGAAAACTTACCTGTTGTGGTATGAAACGTTTAGGGAAAGAGCATTAATGAGTTACTTTCGATACATTCGGAAAAATAATAAGGAGAATTAGTCCTAGAGTTTGAACTCACTGCATAAAACAGAGACAGAGAGAGAGAGAGAGAGAATCAGCTTACTAAAAGGAAAGAAAATATGAGGTTTCTCTTTATCCTGAAGACGGTTAGCACCCAGATAACAGGCTTTAAAAAAAGGAGGAAATGAACTTTACTCAATGAAAAATATTATAATTTTCTCTAAATTTATTCTACTAATTCATCACATGGTTTGAATATTCTCATCGTGGTAGTCACTATTCTGCTTTATTTCTTATTTCCTAGCTAGGAAAATCAACTTTTTCCTTTGTTTTGCACATAATTTGATTTGGCCTTAAGCCTTTGCACAAGCTATATACTTCCCGATTGGAGTATTTACTCTGATAAACTGTACAATCTTTGCTTTTGTTTCATAGATTTTTATGGTACTTTATGTTCATAAATACGATTCAAATCCTGACTGAAGCAAAAAAAAAAAGAAGGAAAAAACCACTTCAAAGCTGAACCTGTAACAAACTTCTTGAGAGCACTTTCTGCTCATTACAGCATACATAACCAAAATTTTGTGAATATTATAACCTCTGTTGTTCCAAGTTAATTTACATCCAAGTTTTCCATTTTGTTTGTTAGTTTTCACAGCGTCATGCTCTGTCCCCAAGGCTGGAGTGCAGTGGCGCCAGCCATCGTAGCTTATTGCAGTCTCCACCTCTGGGGCTCAAGCGATCCTCTCACCTCAGCCTCCCCAGTAGCTGGGACTACGGGTATGCCCCATCATGCCCAGCTAATTTTTTTGATTTTTAGTAAAGTCAAGGTCTCGCTACGTTGTCAAGGCTGGTCTCGAACTTCTGGGCTCAAGCGATCCTACTGCCTCAGCCTTCCAAAGTGATGGGACTACAGGCGTAAGCCACCGCGCCCAGCCATTTTAGTTTTTTAAACTCTATTTTGTACATTTACTAAAGGATAAGTTCCTTTCATTAACTTCAACCACCAATTTAGGAACCCATCAGCACCTCATATTATGCCTATTCTCTGGGGTGTATTAAAAATATTATTGCTCATTACTCAGCACCCAGAAGAGAACCTGGCACATAGCATGTGGTCACTAAGTATTTGGCGTCTGAAGGAATCATGAGCAACAGGAGTTAAAGTGACATTTATAAAAGCAATTCTGAACTATGGAACAAAAAACCCAAATTTAAATTACTAGTAGTTAATTATACCATATAGTTCACGGAGATAGGCGAATTGAAAACTTTGGAAGTTTTTAAATTCTGTAAGGTTTAACATTTTTTCTTAGAGGATTCACATATCGTACATAAGAATCCAGATCTCATTCCAGCACTTCAGTCAAAAAAAAAAAAAAAAGTCACCAGCTCCAAGGTTTCAGTGTGAAACGGTCTTTGGCCAGGATCTAGACAGTACTTTTGTTCACTCAACCGGAGCCCGATCTGGTGCCATTTTCACTCGACCGTCGCTTCCAAACACGCCCCTCCCACCTCTCATCCCAAACCACACACAAAGAAGGAAACCACAATTTCGCCACGTCCTGGGAAAACTCCACGAGGCCAAGTGTGAGGCCACAAGACGCCGTTTTTAGTTCCGCGTTTTCCCTCTTCTAATCCTATTAGGTTTTGTCCAGACAACGTTTTGCTCTTTCAGAAGAGAAAGAGCGTTTTGCGCTCGTCGTCTTGGATTCGGCAACCATAAGCGGCCCGTTAGGGCAGCCACCGCAGCGGATTAAGTTCGACTGCTTTCTCTCCAAACTCCTCCCGAGCCTTCTCTTCAAGCTCTCTTTTTCGCCTGGAGGCCCCGCCTCACGGCCCGGCAGCGCGGCACGCGCATGCCCGGTGAGCGCCGCCTGCGCCTTCCCCTGAGGCGCGCCACCGCCCCGTAGGCCCTCGCGCGCCGCCAGAGGCTGGCTCCCTCCCTCCCTCCCTCCCTCCCGCGCCGTGCCCCGCCCCTCTCCTCCTCCCGGTAGTTTGTCGGTGAGTCTGGAGCCGGGAGGTTCAGAGCCAGTGGCAATTGGCTGACGCGGTGGCTGCGCCCTGGGCCTGAGAAACTCTGGTCGGGCGCGCGGTGTCGACTCCCCGGGCTATGCCAGGCGCATCTCAGGTAAACGGTAGGGCAGGAAGGTTTGGGCGACGGAGAATGATAGTGGTGGGCACAGATCAGCCCTGGAGTTTTCGGCCGCAGACTTTTCCTTGGAGAAGGAGAAGGGGCCGCGCGGAGTCTGTACTTAGTGAATGCTGACCCCGCGTGGCCGAGAGTGATGGGGCTCCCTCGAAGGTCAGTGTCGTGGGGACCTCAGGTGGCAGACAACTCTTTCTGGGTATGATTTTGGTATTGTCTCCAGTTTCCTAATACTGGACCTGAGCAGCTGAGCATTTATTCAAGGGTGTATTTTTTTGTTTTTGTTTTTGTTTTTTTTTTCCCTTAAGTCCGGTTAGTCAGAAGGTTCCAGTCCTTGCTCAACCTCTGATCGACTCTGTGTCCTTGAGAGAGTCACTTACTCGTTTTATATTTCAGTTCTGACACGTGGAAGTGTGGGCGAAGAATGAGGGGCTTCTTTAAGCGCGCTGAACCATGCAGTAAAAAGATACTGTTGGAATTTTTTGGTTTTTTTTTGGTTCACTATGTCCCTGGGCCCAGTGCAACGTTTGGGAAGCATTTTAAGCTCGATGGATGGAGGGAACAAGACAGCCGCATTATTAGACAAGGATAGTAGAAAGGAACAACTTTGCACAAGCACACGCGTTTGGAAAAGCTCCTTTGAGCATTTTATGTAGGTTAAATCACAATGGTAGTAGATAGAAATAAGTCAAAACAAAGGGCCAAACAAAACTACATTTCAAGGAGGTGTTTTTTTGTTCCTAGGTAACTTGAATATACTATCACAAGTTATTGGCGTTTCAAAGTTTTTCCTTGTGATCTGGTATGGAGTTAATCTAAAATGACAATTACATAATCATTCTATGCAATCGTATGCCAATACAATTAATTAAAACAAAGTTGACTTTTTAATGTAAGAAATAGGAATCAAGACATGTCATTGATGGGAAGTATGATGGCAATCAGCAAAATGAATGGGATATGTATACAATTTTCCTTCAAAGGCAGAGAGTTTATAGAAATATTTTTATTGCGTTAATATTTAAAGTATGAAGACCTATAGAAAAGTGTATGAATCCTAAGTGTACAGCTCAGTGAATTTTCACAAAGTGTGCATACCTATGTATCCAGTATCTAGATCAGGAAAGAGCATTAATGTATCCCAGAAGCCCCACTTCATGGTTCCAAAGGTAATCATTATCTGGACGTCTAACATTATATTTCACCTATTATTTACTTTATATAAATGGAGTAATATGGTATTTAGTCCTTAGTGTCCGATTTTTGCTCAATATTTTATTTGTGAGATTTATTCAAGTTATGTAGCAGTTCGTTATTCTCATGCTGTATGTATAGTATTTCTAGTTTTTGGCTATTACCAATCTGCTTATAAAGATTTTTAGAAATATTTTGATGAAATTATGTTTACTTTTTTTTTCTTTTTTTTCTTCTTTTTTTTGAGATGGAGTCTCGCTCCACCACCCAGGCTGGAGTGCAGTGGCGCAATCTCGGCTTACTGCAACCCCCACCTCCCGGGTTCAAGCAATTCTCCTGTCTCAACCTCCCGAGTAGCTGGGACTACAGGTGCCTGCCACCACACCCAGCTAACTTTTGTATTTTTAGTAAAGACGGGGTTTCACCTCTTTGGTCAGGCTGGTCTCAAACTCCTGACCTCAGGTGATCCACCTGCCTTAGCCTCCCAGAGTGCTGGGATTACAGGTGTGAGCCACTGCGCCTGGCCATGTATACATTTTTACTGCGTATATGCCTACTAGTAAAATTACTGTGTTACAGGATAGGCAGATGTGTGCTTGTGGTATACACTACTGAAAAGTTTTTCATATTGTGTTGATTTACACTTTAGTGGCAGCTTGAGAATTCTGGTTCCTCTAAATGCTTGTAACATTTCACATTGTCTTTTTAATTTTAGCCATTCTAGTAGGAATATAGTGAAACAACATTGGGATTTTCCCATAATTTCCCTAATGACTGATGGTATTGAGCACATATTCATGTGTTTACTGGCATTTGGATATCCTCTATTTCTGTAAGGGACCAGACAAAAAGTGTAGGCAGCCCTCGCTTTGTAGAATTTGTTAACCAAGTAATGTGTGAAGCTCGGACTACCTGTATTTTAGGTTGTACAGACTGTACAGTCTCTGTTACATATTCTTTTCTGTTTTTTTCCTCTTTTCTTTGTTCCCAACCATTTAAAAATGTAAAAACCATTCTTAGCTCATGGGTTTTACAAAAACAGTTGTTAAAAGATAACTTTAGGCACATTAAAATTTTAGGGTTTATATGAGCATTCAGCAATTTCATAAATTGGGTATCACCAGACCACAAGTCGTTCAAGACTCCACCAAGAGGGTGTGAAGGGAAAACTTTTATAAGGTGTTTATGGAAATAGACAAAGAAAATATTTGATTGGTTACAGTGGAATGTCTCTAGTTAGAAGTTGGTTGGTGGTTTCTGATTGATTAAACTCAAGTTTAGTTTTACTGTTTACATTGAGTTGGGTTTTGGTTTATTTACATAGGAACCCAAAGTGCTGGAACTGTCTCAACCTAATGGTGTCCCAATTAGTTTTTTTTTTTTTTTTTTTTTTTTTAAACACAGTCCACTGGCTGGATTTGGGTTGTGGGCCATAGTGTACTAACCCCTGCTCTATTGAAAAATGTTTGTTCAATCTTTTGCCCATTGGTTGGATGTGAAATCAGTAACTGAGATGGGCTACATTAGAGGAATATATATCCATAATATTATGTCTGTCTATCTATCTATCTATCTATCTATCTATCTATCTGTGTGTGTGTATATATATATATATATTTTTTTTTTTTGAGATAGGGTGTACCTCTGTCACCCAGGCTGGAGTGCAGTGGGGCGATCTTGGTTTACTGCAGCCTCTGCCTCCTGGGCTGAAGAGATCCTCTTACCCTCAGCTTCCCAAGTAGCTGGGATTACAGGCACACACCACCATGCCTGGGCCAATGTTTGTATTTTTTTGTGGAGATGGAGTTTTGCCACGTTGCCCAGGCTGGTCTTAAACTCCTGAGATCAAGTGATCCTACTTCCTTGGCCTCCCTAAATGCTGGGATTACAGGCATGAGCCACCGCACCTGGCCAGTATTGTTAAGCAGCATGAGTTATAGTGTTTTGGTGTTGAATTTCAGATCTCTAAATATACTTTATTTGGTTTACCAGTTTTACCTTGAGACTAATTAGAGGCCAATTTGATTCTTGTCTGAATTGTTTTTACTTCTCCCACTTTCTGCTCACCCTGTAAATCTGAAGAACAGAAGAGAGGTAAGAAGTGAGAAAAGAAAGGAGAGACAATCTTTTTTTGATATTATTTAAAAGGCTAGGAAAGAAAAGTATGAATGTCTAGACAGTTCTGGGTATTTTGAGTAAAAAATATAAAAAAATGCATTGTTTCACATGTTCGTGTGAAGAGATCACCAAACTGGCTTTGTGTGAGCAACATGGCTGTTTGTATCACCTGGGTGCAGGCGGACTGAGTCTGAAAAAGGAGTCAGCAAAGGGTGGTGGATTGTCATTAGTTCTTACAGGTTTTGGGATAGGTGGTAGAGGTAGGAGGAACGTTTTGCAGGCAGAGGGAGGATATCACAAAGTACATTCTTAAGGGTGGAGAGAATTACAAAGAACCTTCTTAAGGGTGGGGGAGATTACAAAGTACATTGATCAGTTAGGGTGGGGCACAAACAAATTACAATGGTGGAATGTCATCAGTTAAGGCTATTTTCACTTCTTTTGTGGATCTTCAGTTGCTTTAGGCCATCTGGTCACAGGGGCTATGATAGCTTAGCTTGGGCTCAGAGGCCTGACATATATAATATACTTATTGTAATATTTTGAAGTGCATATTGTCCTTTGAGCTATTCCATCCTGGGATGGCTTTTTGTGACATTTTTATCTAGTGATTGAGTATACTCATGATATAGGAAGTAATAGCCATTGACTTGGGCCATGAAGCTCAACTGTGACATCTCTTCCCAGGATGGACGTCGTTTCTTCCTTAAATGTCCCTTTGGACTGCCCAGTTCATCTTCTTTTACTCTTGGCCCCCTGTCTTTTACTCAGTATTGCCCAAAATTTTACTTTAATGCCCTTCAGCCCACCATCGATGTTAACATTTTTAGCTAACACTTTCTAGGTTTTTGTTGTTGTTCTTGTTGTTGCTTTTAGAAACAGGATCTTGCTGTCACACAGGTTGGAGTACAGTGGTGCAATCATAGCTCACTGTAACCTTGACCTGGGTTCAAGCTGTCTTCCCCACTGCAACCTCCCAAGTAGATAGGACTATAGGTGCTTAACATCACACCTAACTATTTTATTTTTTGTTTTTGTTGAAACAGAGTCTAGCTTTGTTGCCCAGGCTAGTATCCAACCCCTGGCCTCAGGTCCTCCTGCCTTGACCTCCCAAAGTGCCAGGATTACAGGCGTTAGCCACGGCACCAGCGCCTTTTTTGTTTTTAAGTAATTTATAGAAGTGAATTTAGTGCACATTTAAACATATATGCCAATACTAATGAAGGGTGTGAGGGTAATTTCATCAGTGTGATCCTTTCTTTGATATGTATAATTGGTTTTTTCCAGTCTTACTTGATTGTTATGCAGATGGATTTAAGATGGGCCTCACCTTCCACTATCAATTCATTGCAGTTAAGTAAGCTTTTCTTATATAGAAATTCTGGATCCAGTACACACTGCATTTCATTACACACACATGCGCACACACACACAATGACTAATGTAAATACCTTCCTGCTTTATAAGTCCCACACAAAGCAATTGTATTCATATGCAGTGTTTTTCATGGCACTCCTTGAATCAACTTGGAGTCACTGCAAATTATTATGGGCAATAAAGGGCATGTGCCAGTGGAAGGGATTCTCAGACAAGGGAGTCCCCTCCCTCCATGGCTTCAGACTTCATAAGGGAGCAAATAGGGAATTAATGTGGCACAAATATTTAATTTGTACCATCAACCTTAGGTGATGCTTTCATGTTAATAAGGATGTATTTGTGAGTCGAATTGTAGTCACTAGCTTCCAACAGTACCTTCTCCTCTGGACATTGCCTGCACTACATTGCCATTGTTGACTTCTGGAACAATTTTCCAGAATTTCATTGCTAACACACCTTGCCTTTTCTGGTTGCAGTTTTTAGATACTTTATTTAGGTTACATTTAATCTTGTTTGCCGTGTTTAGGGTGACTGTGTGTTCAAGGTGAATGTATTTGTCTATTGCTTATTTGTTGCTTTTATAATTTATTTCCAGCAAATCTTATTACTAGTATGTCCAGCTACCTGGGACTGGGGATGGGCAGATGACTCACTTTCACTTGCAACTTCACATACCATCTAGAGATGGCTTAGGGTTGATGAGAGAAAAAGAGATAATGTGTAAGATGAATCAATTGTAGCTGTTTTTGTTAGCATTGTAGTATTATTCTCTCTATTGAATTTATTAGATTTTGAGACTATCATAAAGAGAAGATAGAACTGTTTTAGAGCATTAATTACAAAAACAGTTTACTATAGTGGAAAGAGCACAGGACATAAGAGCAAAATAAGTGTGGCTTACTACCTGTTTGTGTTAACTTTTCCTGGGACTCAGCTTTCTTTTGTGAAATGAGGCATTTTGATGAAGTATCTCTAATCTCTGGTAATCTTTTTCAAAAGACACAGAGTTGGGAATGCCAAGAGACCATAGGGGTCATTTAGGCTACCTTCTCAGTTTAGTTATATAGTTACTAGAACCTATTTTTTTCTGATTTTTATTCCAGTTGCTTTTTCCATTATACCACCTGTGATAGGGAGCCTTCTAAAGTGACCTTGGTGTTCACTCTTATGTAGTTCCTTCCTCTTGAGGGTGAACTAGACCTAGAGGCTCACTTCTACTAGAATATGGCAAAAATGGTGTGATGTCACTTCTCAGATTAGATTACAAAATTTATGACTTCCCCTTTTTGCTGGCACTCTGTTGCTCACTCACCTTGAGGAAGTCAGCTGTCACGTGAGCTGACCTGTGAAAAGGCCCACCTGTCAAGGAACTGAAGGGGACCTCCAGCCAGTAAGGAACTGAGTTTCTCAGTCTAAAAACCCTCAGGCATTTATTTAATTATGTGAGATGGAGTCTCACTGTGTTGCCCAGGCTGGAAAGCAGTGGTGTGATCTTGGCTCACTGCAACCTCCGCCCCCAGGTTCAAGCAATTCTCCTGCCTCAACCTCCTGAGTAGCTGGGACTACAGGCTCGTGCCACCACGCCCAGCTAATTTTTGATATTTTTAGTAGCAATGGGGTTTCACCACATTAGCCAGGATGGTCTTGATCTCCTGACCTCATGGTCCACCCACCTTGGCCTCTCAAAGTGCTTGGATTACAGATGTGAGCCACTGCGCCCGGCCCCTCAGGGATATTAATCCTGCCAACAACCACTGAGAGAGTTTAGAAGCAGATCCTCTCCTTGTTGAACGTTGAGATGACTGTACCCCGGCTGACACTTTGATTCCAGCCTTGTGAGAGACCCTGAGCTGGAGGACTTAGCTTAGCAACACTCAATTTCAGATTTTTAGCAACTGTGAGATTACAAATGTGTATTGTTTTAAGCTCTTGAATTTGGGTTTAATGTGTTAGGTAGTGATATGGTTTGGCTGTGTCCCCATGCAAATCTCATCTTGAATTGTAGCACCCATAATTCCCTCATGTTGTGGGAGGGGTCCAGTGGGAGATAATTGAATCACAGGGGTGGTTTCTCTCATACTGTTCTCATGGTAGTAAGTCCACGAGATGTGATGGTTTTATAAGGGGAAACCCCTTTTGCTTGGCTTTCATTCTCTTTTGCTGCCACCATGTGAGATGTGCTGTTCACCTTTCACGATGATTATGAGGCCTCCCAAGCCACGTGGAACTGTGAATGCATTAAACCTCTTTCTTTTGTAAATTGCCCAGTCTCAAGTATGTGTTTATTAGCAGTGTGGAAACGGACTGACACAGTAAACAGACTAACACAGTAAATGGACTAATACAGTAGAGTGGGGTGCTGCTGAAAAGATACCCGAAAATGTGGAAGTGACTTTGAAACTGGGTAACAAGCAGAGGCTGGAATAGTTGGGAGGGCTCAGAAGAAGACAGGAAAATGTGGGCAAGTTTGGAACTTCCTGGAGGCTTATTGAATGGCTTTGCCCAAAATGCTGATAGTGATATGGACAATAATGTCCAGGCTGAGGTGGTCTCAGATAGAAATGAGGAACTTGTTGAGAACTGTAGCAAAAGCAAAGAGACTGGTGGCATTTTGCTCCTGCCCCAGAGATTTGTAGAACTTTGAACTTGAGAGAGATGATTCAGGATATCTGATGGAAGAATTTTTTTTTTTTTTTGAGATAGAGTTTTGCTCTTATTGTCCCTGTTGGGGTGCAGTGACACAACCTCCACCTCTGGGTTCAAGTGATTCTCCTGCCTTGGCCTCCTGAGTAGCTGGGATTACAGGCACGCACCACCACGCCCAGCTAATTTTTTGTATTTTTAGTAGAGACGGGGTTTCATCATGTTGGCCAGGCTGGTCTCGAACTCCTGACCTCAGGTGATCCACCTGCCTCGGCCTCCCAAAGTGCAGGGATTACAGGCATAAGCCACCACACCCAGCAAGTGGAAGAAATTTTTAAGCAACAAAGCTTTCAAGAGGTGACATGGCTGCTCTTAAACACGTTCAGTTTTTTATTTTTATATTTTTTATTATACTTTAAGTTCTAGGGTACATGTGCACAAAGTGCAGGTTTGATCCATAGGTGTACATGTGCCATGTTGGTTTGCTGCATCCATCAACTCATCATTTACATTAGGTATTTCTCCTAATGCTATCCCTCCCCCAGCTCCCCAGCCCCCAATAGGCCCTGGTGTGTGATGTTCCCTGCCCTGTGTCCAAGTGATCTCATTGTTCAATTCCCACCTATGAGTGAGAACTTGCGGTGTTTGGATTTTGTCCTTGTGATAGTTTGCTGAGAATGATGGTTTCCAGCTTCATCCCATGTCCCTGCAAAGGACATGAACTCACCCTTTTTTTATGGCTGCATAGTATTCCATGGTGTAAATGTGCCACATTTTCTTAATCCAGTCTATCATTGATGGACATTTGGGTTGGTTCCAAGTCTTTGCTATTGTGAATAGTGCCATAATAAACATACATGTGCCTGAAGCACATTCAGTTTTATAAGGGAAGCAGAGCATAAAAGTTCAGAAAATTTGCAGCCTGACCCTGCAATTGAAAAGAAAAACCCATTTACTGAGAAGAAATTCAAGCCAGCTACAGAAATTAGCCTAAGTAACAAGGAGCCAAATGTTCATCCCCAAGACAAAGGGGAAAGTGTCCTCAGGGTATGTTAGAGGTCTTCACAGCAGCCCCTCCCATCATAGGCCCAGAGGCCTAGGAGGAAAAAATGGTTTCATGGACCAAGCCCAGGGTCCCCATGCTATGTGCAGCCTAGGGACTTGGTATCCTGTGTCCCAGACACTCCAGCCTTGGCTGAAAGGGGCCAATATAGAGCTCAGGCTATGGCTTCAGAGTGCACAGGCCCCAAACCTTGGAAACTTCCATGTGATGTTGAGCTTGTGAGTGCACTGAAGTCAAGAACTGGGGTTTGGGAATCTTCGCCTAGATTTCAGAGGATATTTGGAAACCCCTGGATGTCCAGGCAGAAGTTTGCTGCAGGGATGGGGCCTTCATGGAGAACTTCTGGTAGGGCAGTGCATAAGGGAAATGCGGGATTGGATCCCCCACACAAAGTCCCTACTGGGGCACTGCTGAGTGGAGCTGTGAGAAGAGGACCACCATCCTCCAGACCCCAGAATGGTAGATCCACTGACAGCTTGCACTGTGTGCCTGGAAAAGCCTCAGACACTCAACACTGACACGTGAAAGCAGCTGGGAGGGAGGCTGTACCCTGCTAAGCCACAGGGGCAGAGCTGCCCAAGATGTGGGAACCCACCCCTTGCATCAGTGTGACCTGGATGTGAGACATGGAGTCAAAGGAGATAATTTTGGAGCTTTAAGATTTGACTGCCCTGCTGGATTTTGGAGTTGCATGGGGCCTATAGCCCTTTCATTTTGGCCAGTTTCTCCCATTTGGAATGGCTGTGTTTACCCAATGCCTGTACCCCCATTGTATCTAGGAACTAACTTGCTTTTGATTTTACAGGCTCATAGGTGGAAGAGACTTGCCTTGTCTTGGATAAGACTTAGGGCTGTGGACTTTTGAGTTAATGCTGAAATGAGTTAAGACTTTGGGGGATTGTTGGGAAGGCATGCTTGGTTTTGAAATGTTAGGACATGAGATTTGGAAGGAACCAGGGGCGGAATGATATGGTTTGGCTGTGTTCCCACTCAAATCTCATCTTGAATTGTAGCTCCCATAATTCCCTCATGTTGTGGAAGGGACCCAGTGGGAGATGGTTGAATCATGGGGCAGTTTCCCCCATACTGTTCTCCTGGTAGTGAATAAGTCCAGGTGAGTTCTGATGGTTTTATAAGGGGAAACCCCTTTCACTTGGCTTTCATTCTCTCCTGCCACAGTCATGTGAAATATGCCTTTTACCTTCCATGATGATTGTGAGGCCTCTCAATCCACGTGGAACTGTGAGTCTGTTAAACCTCCTTCTTTTGTAAATTGCCTAGTCTCAGTTATATTTTTATCAGCAGCATGAAAACAAACTAATATAGGTAGCAGTAGACAACTACACTACTCATTAATACCAGAAAAACTTTAATCTGTTTTTATCAGTTTAAACTTATTTGAGGACATGATATTATTATTTTTTGAGATGGAGTCTCTCTCTGTTGCTCAGGCTGGAGTGCAGTGGCACGATCTTGGCTTACTGCAAGCCTCCCAGGTTCATGTGATTCTCATGCTTCATCCTCCCGAGTAGCTGGGATTACAGGTACGTGCCATCATGCCCAGATAATTTTTGTATTTTTAGCAGAGATGGGGTTTTGCCACATTGGCCAGGCTGGTCTTGAACTCCTGACCTCAGGTGGTTTTCCCACCTCAGCCTCCCAAAGTGCTGGGATTACAGGTGTGAGCCACCATGCTAGGCTGAGGGCATGTTATTTTTTATATCTTGAAAAACCAAATATTAACAGTTTTAATTATAAATCCCATACTTGTTTTTAGTTATAATTTAATTGCTAGGTGTTTGTTTTATTTCTAAGCTGGCAATGTAAATAAATTATTACTTTGAAGGGTTGATTTGGTGTTTTTTTAATAGTAGATGACCAATAAGACGTATTTACCCTAGATCTGCTTTAGGCTGTTGGCATAAGCATCTCTGACTCAGATATTGGCTGCATTGAAAGCATTTTTAATTTAGATTTTATACAGTTTTGGATGCGTATAGTCAGGTAATCTATTCTTATTATGAATGTGCAGTTCCGTGTTAGGATGGTTTGATTATGTATAAATATTACTTGGAGAATGACTTTTAATATGCATGGTTTTATAAGTTTTGGAAGCTGCTTGAGTACGAGAAGAATCGTATTACTGGAATCCTTAATGCTGTATATTATTTTATTGTCTATTAAAGCATACCAATTTCCTATCGTCATAGTTTTGAGGATTTTACTGCTGAGTAACAAGTTTTGAAAAGCAGAAAATATAAATAAATGAAAATATAAATAAATAATATAGAGAAATTAACTTTTAGAAAACATAGGTCAATTAATGTAGATAGTATAGATCAATTAACTTTTAGAGAACACAGCAGCAAGTAATACATGAAAAGTATATAAAACATACATGGACAGTTTAGTGAATGAATAAAAAGTGAGCACCCATGTAGCCACCATCAAAATATTTAGATTTTTTAATTTTTTGAGATGGGGTCTCACCATGTTGCCCAGGCTATAGTGCAGTGGCACAATCTCGGCTTACTGCAACCTCTGCCCCCTGGGTTCAAGTGATTCTCCTGTCTCAGCCTCCTGCGTAGCTGGGATTACAGGTGCATTCCACCATGCCCAGCTAATTTTTGTATTAGTAGAGATGGGGATTCACCATGTTGGCAGGCTGGTCTCAAACTCCTGTTGTCAAGTGATCTGCCTGCCTCAGCCTCCCAAAGTGGTGGGATTACAGGCGTGAGCCACTGCACCCGGCCTTGTCACTGTACTTCTGACATTATCATTATGCAAAATCTTGGTACAGTGATCAAAACCAGAAGACCAATATTGTGGTTTCACTGGGTAATTCATTAAATATTGCATAAATTTGAATAAGTTGAATAAAATTACAAAATATAATTTAATAATACTATTCATTAGATTGTAAATTTTATTGACATGTCACTAGATTTTCTATTAATGTTCTTTTCCTATTCTAGGAACAAATCCAGAGCTGATGTTATATTTAGTTGTCATGTTTCCAGTGTCTTTTCCTATTTGTGACTTCTTTCTATTTTGATACAGCTATGTCAGCTCTCCTTTGATTGATCTGTGCATCGATCTGGATTTTTAAAAATCCAGTGGGACATCTCTGTCTTCCAGTTGGAGCATTTAGCATTTGGGTCATTTCATCCCTTTATATTTTTTATTATTGCCTTTTTTCTTAACCTTTTGTTATTTTAGACATTATATAATATAAGACTGGGCATGGTGGCTCACCCCTGTAATCCCAGCACTTTGGTAGGCCGAGGCAGGGGGATCACCTGAGGTCAGGAGTTTGAGACCAGCCTGGCCAACATGGCGAAACCCCGTCTCTACTAAAAAATACAAAAATTACGTGGGCTTGGTAGCACTTGCCTGTAATCCCAGCTACTCAGTAGATTGCGGCAGGAGAATCGCTTGAACCCGGGAGGCAAAGGTTGCAGTGAGCCAAGATCATGTCACTACACTCCATCCTGGGTGACAGAGCAAGACTCCATCTCAAAAAAAAAAAAAAAAAGAAAAGAAAAGAAAAGAAATTAGATAATGTATACACATGGTTTTGGTTTTTGGCTTATTTGAGACAGAGTTTCACTCTGTTGCCCAGGCTGGAGTACAGTGGTGCAAACATAGCTCACTGCAGCCTTGACCTCCTGGGCTCAAGCAGTCCTCCCACCTCAGCCTCCCAAGTAGCTGGGACTACAAGTGTGCCACCACACCTAATTTTTAATTTTTTTTTTTTTTTTTTGGTAGACATGGGGTTCCCCTATGCCCAGACTATTCTTGAACTCTGCTCCTTAAGTGATCCTCCCACCTTGGTCTCTCAAAGTACTGATTACAGGTGTGAGCCACTGCACCCTGCCAAATTAATGTGCTCTATTATTTTGTAGCTTCCCTCTTTAATAATATCTTGTACATGTGTATGTTTTTGAAAAACGCTCAAACTGTGTTTCTCTCTTCTCTCACACCACACTAATCAACATGGAAGACTTCTGTGACAAAATGTCAGGGAGTTTTTCCCCATCAAAAAGCAGTGGACACCAACTGGATATCACCCAATTCAATTCTGACACTATGTACTTGGAGATAGTGTCAGAACCCACAGGTTGGTTGCCCACTCCCCAAGACTGCCCCACCCCCCGCCCTTTTTTAATGGCTCATCCCTTTTGACACCAGTCACAAGTTAGAGTTCCCATTACCTTCTCTTTAGTTTTGAGTAAATTGCTGGAGCGGCTCACAGAACTCAGGGAAAGTCATTAAGTGGTTGATTTATAAGGGATGTTTAACTGCCCATTGGGTGCTTCCTGCTCACTGCACAGTCAAAACCAATTCACTGAGACTGTGCTGTTGCAGTCGAGAGGTTTATCAATGCAGAACTAGCCAAGTGGATGGACTGGCGGGATTACTCCAATCAGTCTCCTCGAAGACTTGAAGATTAGGTGGGCAGGGGGCTAGAGAATGAGTTTTGCTGACATGTGATGCAATCATAGGCATGTGGAGAGTGTGTGCACTGAGTTGGCCTCTCTCTGGGGGCCACAGGACTGGTTGAGGCATCTAAAGGAGCAATAGGAAAAGTCACAAACCTTGTGACCTCTGGCCACATGACTCCTGACAGCAAGGGATTATAGAAAGGGAAGCGAGAGGACAATGTCTGGTTATCATTTAACAACAGCTACATTGTAGCAGAATTTAGGTATCTCCCATAATCCTAATTTTGTGGCCTTTCATTAGTTTTACAAAGGTGGTGTTTGTACCTGAACAAGTAGGGTTTCATTTTAGGCAGGTACTATTATCATCCCTACTTCAAAATTAAACTATAAACTAAATTTCTCCCATGATTAGCTTGACCTACACCCAAGAAAGGTGAGTACAGCCAGCGTGAGAAGCTAGAAGCAAGATGGAGTCAGCCATGCTTGATTTCCTTCACTGTCATAATCTTTGCAAAGGCAGTTTCAGATGTTATAAAGGATAAAGATGAAAACAAGCATAGGAGATGAGGAGGCAGAGCAAGGTGATGGAATAGATAGCTCCACTGCCCACCCCTCTACCACCTAAACAAGGACACCAAGTTAACTATCTGCACAGAAAAAAACACCTTCCCGAGAGCCAAAAATCAAGTGAGCACACATAGTACCTGGTTTTAACTTCATATTGCTGAAAGAGGTACTGAAGAGATGGAAAAAAACAATCCTAAGTCACTGCGACTGTTTCCCCACTCCCAGCAGGGGTGGCATAGTGCAGAGAGTTTCTCTGGGAACTGGGGGAGACAAAACACAATTGTGAAACATTGAACCCAGTACTGTCCTGTTAGGGCAGAAAGGAAAAGCAGACCAAACTCAGCTGATGCCCGCCCATGGAGGGAACATTTACACCAGCCCTAGCCAGAGGGGAATTGCTGATGCCAGTGGTCCAAACTTGAGTGCCTTCGAACCTTGCCACTGAAGTCTGCAGCACTCTGTGTCTCCATATAAACTTGAAAGGTAGTGTAGGCCATAAGGACTGCAACTCTTAGGAGAGTTCTAGTGCTAAACTAGGCCCAGAGACAG
This sequence comes from Chlorocebus sabaeus, assembly GCF_047675955.1. Lineage (NCBI taxonomy): Eukaryota > Metazoa > Chordata > Mammalia > Primates > Cercopithecidae > Chlorocebus > Chlorocebus sabaeus. Next base: position 13,665,006 of record NC_132927.1, read on the forward strand.
TGGACTGTGGTTGGGGGGCATGTGACATACTGAGACACCAGCTGGGGCAACCAACGGAGTGCTGATATCACCCCTCACCTAACCCCAGGCTGCGTAGCTCTCAGTTCCAAAAGAGACCCTTTCCTTCTGCTTGAGGAGAGGGCGAGTGGGGAGGACTTTATCTTGCATCTAGGATATCAGCTCAGCCACAGCAGGATAGGGCACCAGTCAGAGTTGTGAGCCCCACTCCATGTCCTAGCTCCCAGATGACATTTCTAAACACCCCCTGGGCCAGAAGGGAACTCACTGCCTTGAAGGAAAGGACGCAGTTCTTGCAGCATTCATCACTTGTTAACTGAAGAGCCCTTGGGCCCTGCATAATCAGCAGTGATACCCAAGTACTATATCAAGGGCATTGGGTGAGCCTCTGAGATTTGCTGGCTTTAGGTAAGACTCAGCACATTACCAGCTGTGGTGACTATGAAGCAAAACTCTTTCTGTCTGAGAAAATTAGTTGGAAAAGTAAAGAGGATGGACTTTGTTTTTTACCTTAGATACCAGCATTGCCACAGGTGGGTGGAACACTAAGTGGGCTCTTGGGGTCTCTGATTCTAGAACTTGACTCTTGGATGACATTTCTGGACCTGCTCTGGGCCAGAGGGGAGTCCACTTCCCTTAAGGGTGAGTCACAACCCAGGAAGCACTCATGACAGGCTGACATAAGAGACCTCGGGCTGTAAGGGAAGACTGACGGTAGTCTGGTGGTACTCTTCATGGCCCAGGGTGACAGTGGCTACGGGGTAAGGCATCTCTGCCTTTGGAAAGGGGAGGGAAGGACTGAGTCTTGTGCTTTGAGTTCCAGCTCACCCACAGTACAATAGAACACCTGGTAGACTTCCAGTGTTTTTGACTCTACTTCCTGACTCTTGTACGGCACTTCGGGACTCACCTGGAGCCTGGGGGACCTCACCACCCTGAAGGGAAGGACATAGGCCTGGCTTGCTTTGCCTCCTGCTGACTGTAGAGTCCAAGGGTCTTGAGCGAACGTTGGCTGTAGCCAGGGAGTTACTACGGCAGGCCTTGGGCGAGATCCAATGCTGTGCTGGCTTCAGGTCAGACCCTGCAGTCATAGTGGTGGTGGCCACAGGGATATTTATGCCACTTTATCCCCAGATTTATGTGGCATAGAACAGAGAGAGATTCTGTGTGTTTGGGAGAAAGTAAGGGAAGAGAACAAGAATCTCTGCCTGGAACAAGAATCTCTGCCTGGTATTTCAGAGAATTCTTCCATATCTTGTCCAAGATTATCAAGATTGTACCTATGTGAGTCTGCAAGAACCACAGCATTACTGGGCTTGGGGTTCCCTCTAAAGCAGATACAGCTTAGGTCACACCTAAGGCCTTTCAAATATCTGGAAAGCCTTCCCAAGAAGGACAGCTACGATAAACCCAGACAGTGAAGACTACAATAAATACCTAACACTTCAGTGCCCAGATACCAAAGAAAATATACATTTTCACTATTCGGGAAGACATGACCTCACTAAATGAACTAAATAAGGAAGCAGGGACCAATCTTGGAGAAACAGATATCTGAGACCTTTCAGACAGAGAATTCAAAATAGCTGTGTTGAGACCACTCAAAGAAATTCAAGATAATACAGAGAAGGAATTTGAATTCTATCAGATACATTTAACGAAGATATGGAAATAATTAAGGAGAGTCAAGCAGAAATTCTGGAGCTGAAAATGCAATTGACATACAGAATAATACATCCAAGTCCTTTAATAGCAGAAATTGTCAAGTAGAAGAAAGTTAGTGATCTTGAAGATAAGATATTTGAAAATACACAGTCAGAGAAGACAAAAGAAAAAAGAATAAAAAACAATGAAGGATGCCTACAGGATCCAGAAAATAGCCTCAAAGGGCAAATCTAAGAGGTATTGGCCTTAAAGAGGAAGTGGAGAAAGAGATAGGGGCAGAAAGTTTATTCAAAGGGATAATAATGGAGAAATTCCCAAACTTGAAGAGAGATATCAATATTTAAGTACAAGAAGGTTATAGAACACCAAGCAGATTTAACCCAAAGAAGACTATCTCAAGGCATTTGATAATCAAACTCCCAAAGGTCAGTGATAAAGAATAGATCCTAAAAGTAGCAAGAGAATAGAAATAACATACAATGGTGCTTCAGTGTGGCTGGCAGCAGACTTCAGTGGAAACCTTACAGGTCAGGAGATAGTGTCATGACATATTTAAAGTGCTAGAGGGCAAAAAAACCTTCTACCCTGGGATAGTATATCTGACAAAAATATCCTTCAAACATGAAAGAGAAATAAAGGCTTTCCCAGACAAACAAAAACTGAGGCATTTTATCAATGCCAGATCTATTCTACTAGAAGTGCTAAAGGGAGCACTTTAATTAGAATGAAAAGGATATTAATGAGTAATAAATAATTGCCTGAAGGTACAAAACTCACTTGTAATAGTACACAGGAAACCACAGAATACTATGGCACGGTAACTGTGGTGTGTGAACTACTCTCATTCTCGGTAGAAAGAATAAATGATAAAGCAATAAAAAGTAACTTCAACTTTTCAAGACATAGTACAATAAGATGTAAATAGAAACAACAAAAAGCTAAAAATCAGGTAGATGAAGTTAAGGCAGAGTTTTTATTAGTTTTCTTTTTGCTTATTTGTTAATGAGAATAGTGTTAAGTTATTTTCAGATTAAAATAACGGATTGTAAGATAGTATTTGCAAGCCTCTTTGTGGGCGGCAAACTACCCAGGTGCTGAGGCAAGAGACCGAGGGCATGAACTGTTCCAGTATAATAAAGAAAATATATAAAATAAGAATAGTTACACTAGATATAGATCATAGATATGATTATATATGAATATCATTAATCATTAGTTTGTAGCAATTACTCTTTATTCTAATATTATTATAATCCTTGCTTTTCAATTATAACCTAGGAAAAGTCAGGCCATACAGAGACAAGACCTGAGGGGACATGGTGAGAAGTGACCAGAAGACAAGAGTGTGAGCCCTCTGTCACGCCTGGACAGGGCCACTAGAGGGCTCCTTGGTCTAGCGGTAATGCTAGCGTCTGGGAAGACGCCCGTTGCCAAGCTGACCATGGTCTAGCGGTAGCATCAGTGCCAAGGAAAAACACTCGCTACTTAGCAGACTGGGAAAGGGAGTCTCCCTTTTCCCGGGGGAGTTTAGAGAAGACTCTACTCCACCACCTCTTGTGGAGGGCCTGACATCAGTCAGGCCCACTCACAGTTATCTGGAGGCCTAACCATCTCCCTGTGATGCTGTGCTTCAGTGGTCATGCTCCTGGTCTGCTTTCATGTTCCATCCCATACATCTGGCTTTACCTTCTAGATAGCAGTAGCAAAATCAGTGAAAGTACTAAAAGTCTCTGATATGCAGAAATAATGGCATAAGCTGTCCTCTCTCTCTCTGTCTCTCTCTCTCTGCCTTTGCTACCAAACAGGGAAGGGCCCCCTGTCCAGTGGACACGTGACCCACATGACTTTACCTATCATTGGAGATGGCCCACACTCCTTACCCTGCCCCCTTGTCTTGTATCCAATAAATAACAGTGCAGCCTGGCATTTGGGGCCATTACTGGTCTCCATCTTGGTGGTAGTGGTCCCCCAGCCCAGCTGTCTTGTCTTTTATCTCTTTGTCTTGTGTCTTTTTTCCTACGATCTCTCATCTCCGCACACGGGGAGAAAAACGCACCGACCCTGTGGGGCTGGTTCCTACACCTCATGGTGACCTCAAACCAAAAAACATAAAATGGATACACAAAAAAATAAAAAGCAAGAAACTAAATCACATCACCAGAGAAAATCACCTTCACTAGAGGAAGACGGGATGGAAATAAAGAAGGGAGAGAATATCATAAAACAACCAGAGAACAAATAAGAAAATAGGTGGAGTAAGTTTTTACTCATCAATAACAATGTTGAATGTAAATGGACTAAACTCTCCAGTCAAAAGACATAGTGTGGTTGAATTGAAAAAACAAGACCTGTTAATCTGTTTCCTACGAGAAACACACTTCACCTGTAAAGACACACAGACAGAAAATAAAGGGATGGGGTGGGTGTGGTGGCTCACGCCTGTAATCCAAGCACATTGGAAGGCTGAGGCAGGTGGATCTCCTGAGGTCGGGAGTTCGAGACCAGCCTGGCCAATGTGGCGAAACCCTGTCTCTACTAAAAATACAAAAATTAGCCAGGTGTGGTGGCGGGCACCTGTAATCCCAGCTACCCAGGAGGCTGAGGCAGAAGAATCACTTGAACCTGTGAGGCGGAGGTTTCAGTAAACCAAGATCATGCCATTGCACTCCAGCCTGGGTGATAGAGCAAACCTCCATCTCAGAAAAAAAAAAAAAAAAAAAAGAGAAAAGAAAGGGATGGAAAGAGCAGAAAGAGCTATTCTATGCCAACAGAAACCAGAAAAGTGCTAGTTATGCCAGGCAAAATAGATTTCAAGACAAAAACTATGAAAAGAGACAAAGAATGTCACTATTTAATGAAAAAGGGGTCAATTCAGCAAGAGGATATGACAATTTAAAATATATATGCACCCAACACTGGAGCACTCAGATATATACAACAAATATTAGAGGTAAAGAGAGAGATAGGCTGCAATACAGTAATAGTTGGAGACTTCAACATCCCACTTTCAGTATTGAGCATATTTTCCAGACAGAAAATCAACAAGGAAATATCAAACTACGTTTGCATTATAGACCAAATTGACCTAATAGATGTTACAGAACATTTCAGTGAAGAGCTACAGAATACACATTCTTTTCCTCAGCACATGCATCATTCTCATGGATAGACCATATGTTAGTTCACAAAACAAGTCGTCAGACATTCAGAAAAATTGAAATAATATTAAGTATCCTTTCTGACCACAATGGAATAAAACTAGAAATTAATAAGATGAATTTTGGAAACTGTACAAATACTTGGAAATTAAACAATATACTCCTGAAAGACCAGGGGGTCAATGAAGAAATTAAGAAAGAAACTGAAAAATTTCTTGAAACAAATGATAATGGAAACACAGCATCAAAACCTATGGGATACAGCAAAAGCAGTACTAAGAGGGAATTTTATAACTGTAGGTGCCTACATTAAAAAAGGGGAAATACTTCAAATGAACAGTCTAACAATGCTTTTAAAGAACTATCAAAGCAAGAGCAAACCAAATCCAACATTACTAAAGGACAAGAATAAAGGTCTGAACAGAAATAAAAGAAATTTTAATAAAAATACAAACGGTCAATAAAACAAAATATGGGTTTTTGAAACGTTAAACAAAATTGACAAACCTTTAGTCAGACTGAGAAAAAAGAGAGGATCCAAATCAGAAATGAAAATGAGACATTACAACTGATACTGCAGAAATTCTAAGGATAATTAGTGGCTACTATGAGCAACAATGTACCAATAAATTGGAAAATCTAAGAGAAATGGGCAAATTCTGAGATAGTACAACCTACAGTGTTCGAATCAGGAAGAAATTCAAAACCTGAACAGACTAGTAATAAGTAACGAGATTGAAGCCATAATAAAAAGTCTCCCAGTGATGAAAAGCCCAAGACCTTGTGGCTTTACTGCTGAATTCTAACAAACATTTGAAGATAAACTTAATACCAATCCCACTCAAATTATTCTGAAAAATAGAGGAGGAGGGAATATTCCAAACTCATTCTCTGAGGTCATTATTACCCTGATACCAAAACCAGACAAAGACACATCAAAAAAAGAAAACCAATCTCTCTGATGAAGGTTAATACACACATTCTCAACAAAATACTAAAACCGAATTCAGCAATCCATTTGAAAGATCATTCCTTATGACCAAGTGAGATTTTCCCTGGGATATGATGATGGCTCAATATATGCAAATCAATCAATGTGTACATCATATGAGCAGAATGAAGGATAAAAACCATACGATCATTTCAATTGATGCTGAAAATATTTGATAAAATTCAACATCCCTTCTTGGTAAAAACCCTCAAAAAACTGGATATAGAAGGAACATACCTCAACATAATAAAAGCCAGATATGACTGACCCACAGTTTGAATTCCTCATATTGAATGAGGAAAAACTGAAATTCTTTCCCCTAAAATCTGGAACATGACAAGGATGCTCACTTTAACCACTGTTATTCAACATAGTACTGTAAGTCCTAGTTAGAGGCCTTCCTTCTTTTTAAAAATATTCTCTCAGTACTGTGGATTTACTTTTAAGCATTGATCTAACTACATCTAACATTTTAAAAAATTATCTAGTTCAAAATGTTGTGTTTCCATTTTTATCTTGTTCAGAAGTTTCCCTTTTAGCTTCCTTTTTAGAAAAATGGGTTATTTGGGATTGTTTAAGGATTTTTCAGATTATCTTTCTGTTATTGATTTCTAGTTTATTTCTGGTTTATTTTTAGTTATCATGGTAAGATAACATAATTTTCATGATTTCATCTTTTTTCAATTATTATTATTTTTTTTGAGACAAAGTCTCACTCTGTTGTCCAGGCTGGAGTGCGGTGGCACAATCTCAGCTCACTTCAGCCTCCACTTCCCAGATTCAAGCAATTCTCATGTCTCAGCCTCCCGAGTAGCTGGGATTACAAGCATGCACTAAAATGCCCGGCACATTTTTGTATTTTTTTTTTAGTAGAGATGAAGTTTCACCATGTTGGCCAGGCTAATCTGGAACTCCTGACCTCAAGTGATCTTCCTGTCTCAGCCTCCCAAAGTGCTGGGATCACAGATGTGAGCCACTGCGCCTGGCCAATTTTAACTAAGTGTATTGAGGTCTGTTTGATGGACCAGAATAGGGTCTATTTTGGTAAATGCATCATGTGCACTTGAAAATATTGTGTATTCTGCCATTGTTGGGTGGGGTTTTTAAATAAGTGTTAAGTCAAATGGATTGATTTTTAAGAAAAACAGAGGCTGGGTGTGATGGATCACACCCAGAATCCCAGCACTTTGGAGAGGCCGAGGTAGGCAGAACACTTGAGCCCAGGAATTCAAGACCAGCATGGGCAACATGGTGAGACTCCATCTCTACAAAAAAATAGAAAAATTAGCCTAGTGTGGTGGTCCCAGCTACTCAGGAGGCTGAGGTGGGAGTATTACTTGAGCCCAGGAATTTGAGGCTGCAGTGAGCTGTAATTGTGCCACTGCATTCCAGCCTAGGCAACAGAGTGAGACCCTATTTCAAAAAAAAAAAAGAAAAAAAAGAAAACCAGAGCTGGGTAGTATTAATAGTTAAGGTGGTAAAAGCAGATATTATTTAGGAACTAATGCAATAGGGGAAAAGAGACCTCAATATAGAAGTGGGTTCAGTCCCCATGAGCATAGGCAAATGGGACTTTATAGCTAAGGAGCAGGGAGGGGATCAGTGGATGGACAATTACTAACAGGAATCATCAGGGTTAGAGAAGATTGTGATTAAACCAACTTAACAGGATTCTTTCTGAAGTCAGGCCATGGTGATCAAAGATGGAGGATTCTCAATAAACTGACTTAGCAGAATTCTTGCTAAAATTGGATAGTGCAGAGACAGACACAGAAACCCAAAAGGTTGAGGGCTAGTATAGTAGATGGTTCAAAGGAGTCTCATTAAAGTTTGGTCAAGGCAAGATCCTTTTTATTTGTTTTTTATTTTTTTGAGACAGGATTTTGCTCTGTCACACAGGCTAGAGTACAGTATAGTGGTGTGATCACAGTTCACTGCAGCCTCAACCTGGGATCAAGTGATCCTTCCACCTCAGCCTACGGAGTAGCTGGGACCACAGGCGTGTGCCACCATGCCTTCCTAAAATTTTAAAAAATGTTTTGTAGGGACGAGGTCTTACTGTATTGCCCAGACTGGTCTTGAACTCCTGGGCTCAAGCAATCCCCCTGCCTTAGCCTCCCAAAATGATGGAATTACAGGTGTGAATCACTGATCCTGACTAAGGCAAGGGTCTCTGTCACTGAGATATTAAGTCTTCTGTATCCCTACTGATTTTCTGAGCACGTATTCTTGTGATGACTGAGAGAGGTGTGATGAAGTTTCCAACTATAATTATGGGTTTGTCTTTCTCTTTTCACCAGTTTTTACCTCAGGTACTTTGATGCTGTTTTGTTAAACGCTTACATATTTAGGATTGCTTATGTTTAGTTAGTAAGTTGAAACTTTTATTGTACTTATATAGTTTGAGTAATATCTTTGTTTTATATTGTCTGATATGAATATAGCCACTCCTGCTTTCTTTTGATTAGTATTTGCATGCTTTTTTCATTGTGCTCTATTATCCTAAATAATACATAGTTAGGAAAGGGTAGTTTGTGGAATGTTTTTACTTTGTATGCCTTTTGTTATTTTAATTTTGATTTTAGAATATATCGTTTTATCAAATGTGACCTAAGATCCTTTTATTTTAAGGTGTGAGGATGTAAGTATTCATCACATAATTAGAAAAAAATTTGTATTATTACATTACATTCTTGGAAGGAATCTGAAAGGTAATTTCCTGTGGATTTTTTTTTGCATTTGAATGCTGAAATGTTGTTTTGCATTGTCTCAACCATATACCTATAACCTAAAAAACATTTAAACATTGAAATTCCTTCTTTTTAATGAATTATTTTTTGAAGTATGACAGACTTCTTTAAGCAGCATGTCTTGAAACTAATTAGTACTTTAATACTTTTATTATCTTTTAAGTTTAATGTAAATCAAAGCCACTTCCTTAATTTATGTCAAACAGCTTATTGCCAGCATGGGAGCTGCAGATACTGTGTGTTATAGCTTATGATATCCCAAAGTAGAACATTTTATTCAGTGGCATGAGCTGGCACAGTGGGCTAGATTATTCTAATTCATTTGGGTAAGTGAACTGAAGCTTAGAAAGTTTATGTACAAAAATGCACTGTCAGAATTTCTTTTTGATTCTTTACAGGTAAGAAACTGGTTTTAGGATTTCAGCATCTTAATTTCTATTGTCTTTATGTCATGCAGGTAATTAATTTTAATCTTATTTTAAATTAAAATCTACCTACATGTCTCTATTTGTTTATTTACTTATTAATAGAGAGTCTCCCTCTGTCCCCCAGGCTGGAGTGCAGTGGCGTGATCATAGCTTACTGCAGCTTCGAACTCCTTTTTTGAAGCAATCCTCCCACCTCAGCCTCCTCAGTAGCTAGGAATACAGGTGTGCACCACCATGCCAAGCTAATTGTTTTAAAAAAACTTTTCATAGAGATGCGGTCTTGCTGTGTTGCCTAAGTTGTACCAACACATATTTAGATGCCTATGCTTTGTTTGTTAATTTTTTTTTTTTTTTAGAATTAAAATCTCATTTGAAAATATTTTGTCTCATGATTATTCACAGGTTGGTTCTGGAAGCTCATGATCTACATCTAAATGTACCTGCCTTAGTTTGTCTTGTGTAGCTATAAGAGAATGTCACAGATTGGGTAACTGATCATGAACAGAAACTTATTTGACTTATGGTTCTGGAGACTGGAAAGTCCAAGAGCATAGTGCTGGCATCTGGCAAGGGCCTTTGTGCTTGTCATCTCATGACAACAGGTGGAAAGATGAGAGCAAGAGCAGGCCCATTGAACAAAACTACCCTCGTGATAACGTTGTTACTCCATTCATGAGGGTGGAATCCTCATGACCTAATCACCTCTTCACAGTCCCACCTGTTAATACTGTCACGTGGTATATTAGTCTGTTCTCACATTGCTATAAAGAACTACCTGAGACTGTATAATTTATGAAGAAAAGAGGTTTAATTGACTCACAGTTCCAAAGTCTGTAGGAAGCATGGCTGGGAAGGCTTCAGGAAACCTACAATCATGGTAGAAGGTGAAGGGGAAGCAGGCACATCTTCACATTGTGGAGCAAGAGAGAGAGAGAGAGCAAAGGGTGAAGTACTATACACTTTAAAACAACCAGATCTCATGAGAACTCACTCTCATGAGAACAGCAAATGGGAAGTCTGCCTCCATGATCTAATTACCTTCCACAAGGACCCTCCTCCAACAGTGAGGATTACAATTTCACGTAAGATTTGGGTGGTGATAGAGCCAAACCATATCACATGGCAGTTAAATTTGAATATGAGTTTTGGAGTGGACATTCAAACCACAGCATATTACCCCTCATTCCACAAAACTCATGTTCTTCTCACAAACAGCAGCCCCAAAAATTGTTCCAGCATAAACTCAAAAGTCCAAAACTCCAGAGTCTTATTGAAATCAAATATAAAAATAAATAAATAAATAAACAAATCAGATACAGTTGAAACTCAAGGCGCTATCATCCCAAGGCAGATTGCTCTCCCACTGTGAGTCTGTGAAATTAGTAAGTTATATGCTTTTTAAATACAAGTGGCAAAGGCATAGGAGAGACATTACTATTACAAAACAGAGAAATAGATAAGAAGAAAGGGATAACTGGTCCCAATTAAGTCCAAAACCTAACAGCAAAAACAACATAACTTTTTTTTTTTTTTTTTTTTTTGAGACAGAGTCTCGCTCTGTCTCGCAGGTGGCTGGATTGCGGTGGCACAATCACAGCTCACTGCAGCCTTGAACTCTTGGGCTCAAGTGATCCTCCCATCTCAGCCTCCTGAGTAGCTGGGACTACAGGCATGCACCAACATGTCTGGCTTTTTTTTTTTTTTTTTTTTTTAAACTTATTATAGAGATGAGGTAGCTCTCTATGTTGCCCAGACTGGTTAAAAGTAACCATGCAGCTCCTTCAGTATTTTGCTTAGACATTTCTTCTGCCAGATATCTTAGTTCATTGAGCTTAAATTCTGCCTTCCATAAAGCCTTTTGGGCAAGGACCTAATTAAACAAAGTTCTTTGCAACTTTATAGCAAGGAATGCCTTTACTCCAGTTTCCAATGCCTGTTCTTCATTTCTATCTGAGACCTCATCAGAATAGCCTTTACTGTCCATATTTCTACCAAGATTCTAATCGTCATCTCTTAAGTTATTTGTAAGAAGTTTCAGACTTGGCCTGCAGCTCATCTTCTGAGCCCTTAACAGAATTGCCCTAAGCTCTCCATTTATGTCAATCTAAGCTTTTTCTAGCCTGTTCCTCCAAATTTTTCCAGCCTCTACCCATTACCTTGTTCCAAAACTATGTTCGGATATTCAGATATTTGTTATAGCTACAGTCCTGCTCCTTGGTACTGTGCTACTATAACAAATACCACAGGCTGGGTAATTTATGAAGAGAGGGTCTTCATCCATGGTGGAAGGTAGAAGGTGGAAAGGCAAGCAAGGTGAAAGTGAGACCGAGAGGGCCATACTTACTTTTTTTCCCTTTGAGACAGAGTCTCACTCTGTTGCCCAGGCTGGAGTGCAGCGGTGTGATCTCAGCTTACTGCAACTTCCGCCTCCCGGGTTAAAGCTTTTCTCCTGTCTCAGCCTCCCAAGTAGCTGGGATTACAAGCCTGCATCACCACACCTGGCTGGTTTTTCTATTTTTTGTAGACTCGGGGTTTTACCATGTTGGCCGGGCTGGTCTTGAACTCCTGACCTCAAGAGATCCGCCCACCTTGGCCTCCCAAAGTGCTGGGATTACAGGCATGAGCCACTGTGACTGGCCTGGTGTTTACTTAGTTTTGTGGTAGATGTTAATATTTAATATTTAAAAATATAATACTTTGTTTATGGGTTTGGGTCTACTATCCTGGTTGCTCTATGTAGACATATGAGGAGTTTCAAAAACTATGCTGCCTCTACCACTATCTTTTTCAGGATCCTCCTGTTTTTTTTTTTTTTGAGACAGAGTGTCGCTCTTGTTGCCATACTGGAGTGCAATGGCACGATCTCAGCTCACTGCAACCTCTGTCTCCCGGGTTCAAGCAACTCTCTTGCCTCAGCCTGCCAAGTAGCTGGGATTACAGGCATGTACCACCATGCCCAGCTAATTTTTTGTATTTTTAGTAGAGATGGGGTTTCACCATGGCCAGGCTGGTCTTGAACTCCTGACCTCAGGCGATCTGCCCACCTCAATCCCCCAGAGTGCTGGGATTACAGGCGTGAGCCGCCATGCCTGGCCCCTCCTGGGTGTTTTTTACAAAGTTAAATTTATTGAATTTAAAGGGCTGTGTTCTTTGAAATTATGTCCTGCTACAATATTCTTTAATTTAGGAGAGGCTGGTTATTACAGATGGTGACTGTTCCTTCCTTTTAAAGTCCTTCCTTTATGAAATAAAAACCTGGCAACAGTTTTATTTTGGAGATTTTACTAGGTTGTGGAATCTAGCATTTTGATGACCATTTATCTCAATTCCCTAAAGCAGGAAAAATAAGTGATTTCTCAAAGGTTACAGAGTTAATAAATGGCAGCACCTGTATCTAAATATGTGTTTTATGATTCCACATGAATCATCTTTGAACTGGTTATAGGAAGTGACTGAGTGAGAGAGAACTCTGTTTAGAAAATGTTTTACCAGGCGGGTGTGGTGGCTCATGCCTGTAATCCCGGCACTTTGCGAGGCTGAGGTGGGAGGATTGCTTGAACCCGGGAGTTTGAGACCCACCTAGGCAACATAGTGAGACCCTGTCTTTACCAAAAATTTAAAAAGTAGCTGGGTGTATTAGTCCACATTCATGCTGCTGATAAAGACATACCCAAGACCAGGCAATTTACAAAAGAAAAAGGTTTAGTGAACTCACAGTTCCATTAGGATGGCAAGGCCTCACAATCATGGTAGAAGGTGAAAGGCACATGGCAGCAGACAAGGGAAGACAGTGAGAGCCAAGCGAAAGGGGTTTCCCCTTATAGAACCATCAGATCTTGTGAGACTTATTCACTACAACTAGAACAGTATGGGGGAAACCAGCCCCATGATACAGTTATCTCCCACTGAGTCCCTCCTACAACATGAGGTAATTATGTGAGCTTTAATCCAAGATGACATTTGGGTGGGGACACATCCAAACCATATCGTTCCAGCCCTGGCCCCTCCCAGATCTCATGTTCTCACATTTTAAAACCAATCATGCCCTCTCAGTAGTCCCCAAAGTCTTAACTCATTTCATCATTAACCTAAATGTCTACAGTCCAAAGCCTCAACTGTTACAAGGAAAGTTCGTTCTGCCTATGATCCTGTAAAATTGAAAGCAAGTTAGTTATTTTCTAGATACAATGGGGGTATAGGCATTGGGTAAATACAGCTGTTCCAAATGGGAGAAATTGGCCAAAACAAAGGAGCTACAGGCCCCATGCAAGCCCAAAATCCAGTGGGGCAGTCAAATATTAAGGGTCCAAAATGATCTCCTTTGACTCCATGTCTCACATCCAGGTCACGCTGATGCTAGAGGTGGGTTCCCATGGTCTTGGGCAGCTCTGCCCTTGTGTCCTTGCAGAGTACAGCCTCCCTCCCAGCTGCTTTCACAGGCGGGCATTGAGTGTCTGCAACTTTTCCAGGCACATGGTGCAAGCTGTCAGTACTTCTATCATTCTGGGGAATGGAAGATGGTGGCCTTTTCTCATAGCTCCACAAGGCAGTGCCCCAGTAGGGACTTTGTGTGGGGGCTCTGACCCCACATTTCCCATCTGCTCTGCCCTAGTAGATGTTCTTCATGAGGGCCCCCACCCTGCAGCAAACTTCTGCCTGGACATCCAGGCATTTCTGTACATCCTCTGAAATCTAGGCAGAGGTTCCCAAACCCCAATTCTTTATTTCTGTTCACTTTCAGGCTGAACATTATGTGGAAGCTGCCAAGGCTTGAGGCTTGCACCCTCTGAAGCCATGGTCCGAGCTCTATGTTGGCCCTTTTCAGCCATGGCTGGACCAACTGGGACACAGGGTACCAAGTCCCTAGGCTGCACACAGCACGGGGACCCTGGGGCTGACTCACTTTTTCCTCATAGGCCTCCGGGTCTGCAATGGGAGCAGCTGCTGTGAAGACCTCTGGAGACATTTTCCCCGTTGTCTTGGGGATTAATATTTGGCTCCTCATTAGTTATGCAAATTTATGCAACCAGCTTGAATTACTCCTCAGAAAATGGGATTTTCTTTTCTATCGTGTGGTCAGGCAGCAACTTTTCTGAACTTTTCTGCTCTGCTTCCCTTATAAAACTGAATGCCTTTAACGGCACCCAAGTCACCTTTTGAATGCTTTGCTGCTTAAAAATTTCTTCTGCCAGATACCCTAAATCATCTCTCTCAAGTTCAAAGATCCACAAATCTCTAGGGAGGGGCAAAATGCCTCCAGCCTCTTGCTAAAACATAATAAGAGTCACCTTTACTCCAGTTCCCAACAAGTCTCTCATTTCCATCTGAGCCCACCTAAGCCTGGACTTTATTGTCCGTATTGCTATCAGCATTTTGGGCAAAGCCATTCAACAAGTCTCTAGGAAGCTCTAAACTTTCCCACATTTTCCTGTCTTCTGACCCCTGCAAACTGTTCCAACCCCTGACTGTTACCCAGTTCCAAAGTTGATTCCACATTTTTGGGTATCCACAGCAGCACCCCACTCTGCTGGTAGTAATTTGCTGTATTAGGCTGCTTTCATGCTACTGATAAAGACACACCCAAGACTGGGCAATTTACAAAAGAAAGAGGTTTAATGGACTCACAGTTCCATGTGGTGGACTCACAGTTCTACGTGGATGGAGAGACCGCACAATCATGGTGGAAGATGAAAGGCACGTCTCACAAGGCAGCAGACAAGTGAAGACAGTGAGAGCCAAGCAATAGGGGTTCCCCCTTATAGAACCATCAGATCTCATGAGACTTATTCACTACCATGAGAACAGTATGGGGGAAACCACCCCCATTGATTCAGTTATCTCCCACTGGGTCCCTTCCACAGCATGAGGGAATTATGGGAGCTACAATTCAAGATGACATTTGGGTGGGGACACAGCGAAACCGTATCACTGGGTGTGGTGGTGCGTGCATGCCTGTAGTCCCAGTAACTCAGGAGACTGAGATGGGAGGATTGCTTGAGCCTGGGAGTTCAAGACTGCAGTGAGTCGTGGTTGCACTACTGCACACCAGCCTGGGCAGTGGAGTGAGATCCTATTTCAAAAAAAAAAAAAAAGGAAAGTGTTTTTACCTTTCAGCTAACATGCTGGCTTAGGACTCCTTTCTGGGTAGTGTGAGAAATACTCCTTGGGAGATTGGAGATAAGATTTTTGGCAGCTTCCTGATTATTGAGAATTCAGTGTCCAGTTAATTCTTGACTGTGATGCCTCCTTTTTTGAGTTTGTTCTGTAAGAAGCTGAAAATGTCTCTGAATATATGAGGTGCTGTGAGAGCTAGGGAACTCATAAGGCATATGTATTAGTTTCCTACTGCTGCTGTAACAGCTGTAAAAAATCAACACTAATTGGGTGGCTTAAAACAACACAGATTTATTATCTTATGATTCTGGAGGTCAGTAATGTGAAATAATTTTCATTGGGCTAAAATGAAAATGGCAGTAGGGCTGGGGATTTTTAGCATGTCTTAGGGAGAATCTGTTTCTTGCCTTTTCCTGCTTCTCAGAGACTGCTTGCTGTTCAAATGAAATTGTGCATTTCCCCAAAGAGGTGATCAATTAACACTGTATAGTCTATTCATGTATTCAATACTTCAAATTTTTTTTAGTGTAGTTAATTATTTAACCTATACAGAGTCATTGTATACTATCTCTCCTCATATCTGGGGTTTGGAAATGGTGGTGCAGCTGAACAGAGACACATCCAAGGTCTAAAACATGAAGTATAATGTGTGTGTGTGTGTGTGTGTGTGTGTGTGTGTGTATGTATGTATGTATGTATGTGGGTGTGTGTTTTCAGAAGTGGAAGTAGGGTGAGCTGGAGGTTATTGAGTCTCAAGCACCACAGAATCACTGTTGACATTTGTTGTTATTGCAACAAGGAACTCCTTTAGTCAGCATTGAGGGAAGTGGGCCGGCAATCTCTTTAAGTTGTGTACCAGGATAGGAGAGACTATCTTGCACTTATAACACCCAAATAATGGCTTAATACCACACAAGTTTTTCACTCATACAGAGTTTGGCTTAGAGATTAAAGCTTCTTCTATCCTGTGATGACACCATCACAAGGTTCTCAAGGTTGTTGTGGGAGAGGGCTAAAGGAGCTCACAGAATGCCTTTAATGGTAAGTCCTGAAATTGGCTTGTATCACATCTGCCCACACTACTTTGGCTACAATTCAAGTGATCAAAATATAAATAAGGCTAGGAAATATGATTTTCCTGCACATTTAATAGGAACTGCTATGGTTATAATCCAAATAGGATGGGGATTTGGAAAGGAATAGAGTAGAAGAGGAAATGATGGTTAGATCCCATCTCTTTTCATTACTCCAGCAAGATTTTTACCCTGCCTTGACAGTACCATTTGGCACTTGCTGCTTGGGCTGTTGCTGTGGATTTCTGTATTGGTGGGACAGACAACGATTGACCTAAGGCAACATCTGGAACTTAAGAAACATATACATTACACATTTTTCTCTCACCTATTCTTTCAGCATCACCAATGTCTGCCTTTCACCTGAGGTGGCTCCCAACCCTATTTCAAGAGAGTTGACACACAGATTTCTTGAAGTTTCTGGTTGATTCCTCAGGTCAATGACTTTTTTTTTTTTTTTTAAAGTAGTTCTAGGTGGATTTTGGGGAAGAGAACCAGCAACCTTTTGCAGTTCAGTGTCTTAAGGGGAACTGGACGCCTTCGTGACTGCTGATTAAAACATTTTTAGGACAAAAACTCCAACCTTACCTTACCTAAAAACCGTTTAGTTTCTTGTCCCCATAAATAGAACAAACAGTTCATTGCTAGGGTCTTGGTATGATGGTAATGACATGATGGCACCATGACTCAGAGAATAGCAGAAAACTTTGTATTGGGTTACCTATGAAATGTAGTTCTTGCTTTAGGAAGCAAATTGTCTTTCTTTCAACCACTGATACTATCTTTATCCTCTCTCTTCAGGTCGAGTTAAAGGTCTGAATCAATAATTAAAAAATCAACTTATCAAAAATACTTTGCTTCACATTTTTTGTGTGTAATTAGTGTTGCAAGGCACCCAAAAGAAGAAATACTTGGAACAATTTGTGGCCTGGCACAGTGGCTCATGCCTGTAATCCCAGCACTTTGGGAGGCCAAGGCAGGAGAATTGATTGAGGCCAGGAGTTTGAGACCAGCCTTGTCAGCATAGTGAGACCCTGTCTCTAAACAAATGAATAAATTTGATTTGGTAAAATAAGTATCCTGACCAATAAGGAAAAGTTAACAGATTGAAAATGGTAAAGTTTCCACAGTAAGTCAACAATTTCATCAAAATCTTTATAGTGTATAGCTTATTTAAACATATATACTTTTCTAGGTATTGTGCAAAACAGGCACTAGAGAGATGAATGAGTGCATTGTTAAATTTATAAATATTATTAAAAGATTAATTTGTGTGTATATGTGTTTGAGAAGGATCTCACTCTGTTGGCCAGGCTAGACTGCAGTGGTATGATCTGAGCTCACTGTAACCTCCTCCCTGGCTCAAGTGATCTCTTACTTCAGCCCCCAAGTAGCTGGGAATACAGGCGTGTGCCACCATACCCAGCTAGTATTTTTTGTAGAGACAAGGTTTTGCTATATTGCTTATGCTGGTCTCAAACTCCTGGATTCAAGTTATCTATCTGCCTTCAGCCTCCTAGAGTGCTGGGATTACAGGTGTGAGCCACTGCACCCAAGCCCATTATTCATTCTTGCCACTAAGATTAAGCATAAAACAAAACAAAACAAAAACTAAAAAGCCCATTGGCTATATGAATTAACATTACAGAGTAGCAGACCAATTAACATTATTAAATTAAGTCAACAACATGAAGAGATATACACTTAAATTCCATATTGAGTTTATGCAGCGATGTAGAAATAAAACTTTTAGGAGGAAAAATCTGTTGCTGTCACTACTGATTATATACCTCTTTATGCTAGCGATTGATTTTAGGGGCTTTTATTGAATTAAATTTACATATTTTATATCGTGATTCAAAAATAGGGTTTGACTCAAAGTTTAGTTACATTAAGGATTAAAATATTTTTACATTAAAAATATATATGTTACAAAAAGACTGAATGGTCTCATTTATATGTAGAACCTAAAAAAGTTGAACTTAGAAATAGAGAGGAAGATGATGGTTATCAGGGGCTAAAGGTTGGGGATGGGAGTGATTGGGGAGATGTTGATCAAAGGAGACAGAGTTTCAGTTTGACAGGAGGAATAAGTTCAAGAGAGCTATTGTAAAACATGGTGACTACAGTTAATAACAATGTATTATATTCTTGAAAATTGCTAAGAGAGTAGATTTTGTGTTTTCACCACAAAAAAGACATGTGAGATAATGCATATGTTAATTAGCTCAATGTAGCCATTCCACAATGTATATTTCAAAACAACATGTTGTGCATAAATATGCACAATTTTGACTTGTCAATTAAAATACATAAATATGCATTTAAAAATAGTTATTAAGAGGTGAATTTTGATAATCTTAAATCTACTCTAACAGTACTAAAAATTTTCACCAAATTTTTAAAAAATACAAAAATGTTTTACCATGTTATTTATTAATAGGAAAAGGTCAACAAAGTGTTGAGAAATCCTGCTGCTTCTTTTGTGTATGTCTCTAGCTGTTTGTTATTGTGACCAGTGGAACTTTGAAGAGAGTTTTACAGTGGTGCTTGCAGGGTATTGCTCCATATCTCTATCTTGTGGAGTAACTTTGTATAGTTTATCATCTTCCTTAAAGGGACAGCGTGAATACTAAGCTTTTCCTTCGAGAAATGAGCTGCCACTTTTCTTTTTCCTATGGGAAAATTTTAGAAGATGAAGAAATCCCAAGTGTTCATAAATATTACTTATCAAACGAAAATTTTGGTCAGAATCTTCGTTAGGAAAAATGTGGGTAATTATGTTATAGATGAAAAGCTGGGTTTTCTAAAAGTTTTGTTAGGTTTACTGCAAAATTAATAAAAAGGACTGACACGTAAACTTTGCAAAGTGAGTCTATTTCTCCAGTAGATGGCGCTGGATACTAATGATATTGTGCTACTGCATGGGAAACAAGGGAATGCAGCTGATGAGATAATAATATTAAACTTAAGTAAACCAATATATAATACAGTTCAATACTCTTCCTATTCATTATGTAACTGGAGGCAAAATATAATTTTATTCCATATATCTCTATCTATCTGTCTATGTTATTTTCCAGTTATGTGTGGAGAATGTATATACAGTTGATTGGTGGAGACGGTGAGTTTTTATTGGTCTGTCCTTATACTTTCAGTCAGTACTCTAATGACCAAGCAAATGTAAAAGATTTTATTATTATTATTACTATTATTGAGACAGGGTCTCACTCTCACACAGGCTGGAGTGCAGTGGTGTGGTCATAACCCACTGCAGCCTCAAACTCCTGGGCTCAAGCGATCCTCCCACCTTAGCCTCTGGAGTTATTAGGACTACAGGCACTCAACACCATGCCCAGCTAATGTTTTTATTTTTCGTGGATATGGGTTCTCCCTGAGTTTCCCAGGCTGGTCTCAAACTCCTGGCCTCAAGCAAGACTCCTGCTTTGGCCTCTCAGAGTGCCGGCATTACAGGCATGAGTCACCGTGCCCAGCTAATATTTTCAATATACAGTTGAAATTATTATAAATGGCTTCCACTCAATGATTTGCCAAAATAATGGAAGTTCTCCATTCCCACTGGTATTAACATACTGACTGATTTCTATGGTGTGCTTGATACTAAGGCTAGTAGATGAGTGTCTTGTAGATACTTCTGCTTTTACCAGTTGATCTCTATACTTAAAAAGTAGTGTCAGGTGTGTTTGTTCTCAAACCTGTTTATACTAATTGTATCTGTGATCATAATTATATAATTTAATTATATTAAAATAAGCTAATGGAAACTCATTATAAAAAACATTCTTTCTATTAAAAATAAGATGAATGTTTTGGAACAATCAGTAAAGGTTAATCACTAAAAAAAATTGCTATCAAAGAGGTGTGAATGAGAAAACTGAATAAAAGCCCTAGAGACCGGGAGCAGCAGCTCACACCTGTTATCCTAGCACTTTAGGAGCCTGAGGTGGGAGCCTCATTTGAGGCCAGGAGTTAAAGAACAGCCTGGGCAACATAGGGAGATTGTATCTCTACAAAAAATTTTACAAAAGTAGCCAGATATGGTGATATGTGCCTGTAGTCTTAGCTACTCAGGAGGCTGAGGTGGGAGGATCACTTGAGCCCAGGAATTTGAGGCTGCAGTGAGCTATGACCACACCACTGCACTCCAGCCTGGGTGACAGAGCCAAACACTGTCTCTAAAAAATATTAAAATTAAAAATAAAAAATATTTTATTATTGTTTGGCATAGAAATCATGCTTGACTTCTACAGTTTACCTAATATATACTGTTTTTTAGTACACAATGATATAAATATACACTGTGAATACAAGTAATACTTAGAAAATAAAAGTTAAAAGAAGTTACTAATTAAAGAATTATCACTCAGCGAATACATTTCATATATCAGGGTTTATAAGGAGTTTTGGTTAAGGTCTAGATCAACTTAACTCTTTTCTTCACAGTCTACTCTCTGTCCCTTATTAGTATCTTGCTACACATGTTCAGTCATCTTTTTATAATTTGTCTCACATTTTTTCCCAATATTTTATATAAAAGGAGAAACATACTAGTATTCCAGTGATCACCAGGACTTGAGCCATTCAATAGGAAAATGGAAATTGCAATTATATCTCTTCACAAGTCTTCTAATGCCCTCTTACCATTCTGACTATTCTTTTTCCTATTCTGTCAACACGTACTTGTACCTTTTAATGTCCTCTTACCATTTTGACTATTATTTTTTCTTCTCTTTCAGCAATACTTGTACCTTTTTATAGTATTGATGGAGGCATTTACTTGCATGTATCATCTTTCTAAGACCAAATTCACTTTTTTTCTCAATTTTTCACACGTATCATGTCAGTTGGGGCCTTTAAATCAGCCTGCCAACATATTTTCTAATTCTGGAGATCAAGCAAATTTGATTTTCATTTACTTCTTTTAATGAACCTGCAATCCCATTGCTATATCACACTGCCAAGGCAGAAAGATTAAAATCTGGCCAGTCTAAAATTGCCAGATTCTACAGTGATTAAACTATTCAGTAGTCCTTCCTAAGTGATTATGTAAGTCTTCTCCATTGTAGCTGAGGTGTATACTGTTTCATCAGCTTAGTGAGGCCTCCACTCCATGCATGTATAGCTTCATCTTTCTAAATTGATGCCAGTCTTGACCGGTCTTCTGGAAGACAGCACCCTCTAGTGTCACTATTTGGGGTAACACATGTATTTCATCATGAAATGCCACTCAGAACACCATTTGGGCTTGATTCAGTAATTCAGTACTCCCTAAAATTTCTAGTCATTCTTTGATTGCTGGGGCCAGTGTTAATACAGCCACTACAAATGTTAACATCAGGTACTTGTGGCCTGAGTGCAATTTAAATATAAATTGGTCCCAAGAAGTAGTCAGTTGGCTGTATTTAACTTCCATATTTTTTCAAAAAGCTTTTAACTTTTTCAAAAAGTTTAGTCTATATGTGGGGGCTTCAAAAAGTTTTTGGAAAAATGGAATTAAAAGATAAAAAATATAAATTTTATTTCTCAACATAAGTGTCATCAAGTTCAGTACACTTTTGTTGATGATAATACCAGCCATTTAGTTCATCCCTAAAGAACTGAGGGTCCTAGGAATTTAACCATGTCAGTGCAGTCATTTTTACATCATTAGCTGATGAAAAATGAATGCCTTTTACATATTTTTTAAGATTAGGAAACAAAAAGAAGTCAGAAGGAGCCAAATCAGGACTATAAGGTGAATGCTTTATGATTTCCCATCAGAACTCTTGCAAAATTGCCCTTATTTGATGAGAGGAATGAGCAGGAACATTGCTGTTGGGGAGGAGGCCTCTCTGGTGAAGCTTTCCTAGGCATTTTTTGCTAACGCTTTAGTTGACTTTCTCAAAACACTTTCATAATAAGCAGATGTTGTCATTCTTTGGCCTTCTAGAAAGTCAATCAAAATGCCTCAAACATGTTAAAAAACTGTTGCCATGGCCTTTGCTCTTGACCAGTCCACTTTTGCTTTGACTGGACCACTTTTACTTTTTGGTGGCCATTGCTTTGGTTGGACTTGGTCTTCAGGATCATACTGCTGTAAAACCATGTTTATCTCTGTTACAGTCTTCAAAGAAATGCTTCAGGATCTTGATCCTACTTTTTAAAAATTTCCGTTGAAAGCTCTGCTGTTGTCTGCAGCTGATCTGGGTGCAATGGTTTTGGCACCCATCGAGTAGAAAGTTTGCTCAACTTTATTCTTCAATCAGAATCGTGTAAGCCTATTCAATTGAGATGTCTGTGGTGTTAGTTATTGTTTCTGCTGTTAATCATTGGTCCTGTTCAGTTAGGGCATGGACACGATAAATTTTTTTTTCTTGAAAATAGAGGAAAACAATCTGCTGTTGTGGGCTTCGTCTTCAACATTGTCCGGTCCCTTCTTTTTTTCTTTTCTTTTATTTTTTTTAACGTGAGATCTTGCCGTGTTGCCCAGGCTGGCCTCGAACTCCTAGGCTCAAGGGATCCACCCACCTCGGCCTCCCAACGTGCTGGTATTACAGGCATGAACCACCATGCTTGGCCTTAATTTTTAATTTTTAAATTTTTTGTAGAGACGAGGTCTGGCTGTGTTACCCAGGCAGGTCTTGAACTCCTGGCCTCAAGTAATTCTCCTGACTCAGCCTCCCAGAGTGCTGGTGTTACAGGCATGAGGCACCACACCTAGCCCCCAACCTTTAATTTAATTATTGACTGTTGCTTTTGTTAAAGTATTAGCATAACCTAGAATATAGTATGCTTCCATTCTAGCTACTACTCATTTATTCGTCCCTGCAGTACTGATAGAGGTCTACTGTGGTCCACTTAGCTGAATTTTTTTTTTTTTAATTTTTATTTATTTATTTTTTGAGACATAGTCTCGCTCTGTCACCCAGGCTGGAGTGCAGTGGCACAATCTTGGCTCACTGCAAACTACGCCTCCCAGGTTCACGCCATTCTCCTGCCTCAGCCTCCCGAGTAGCTGGGACAGCAGGTGCCCCCCACCACGCCTGGCTAATTTTTTTTTTTTTTTTTTTTTTTGTATTTTTAGTAGAGATGGAGTTTCACCGTGTTAGCCAGGATGGTCTCGATCTCCTGACCTCGTGATCTGCCTGCCTCGGCCTCCCAAAGTGCTGGGATTACAGGCGTGAGCCACCGTTCCCAGCCAGCTGAATTCTTAAAGCGTATGTTCCCAAACTTTTTTTCATGATGCCCTTAGTGTCTTAATATTTTTATGCTACTTCTGAGCTATTGTTTTCTCTTGTTCCAAACTGATTTTTGCATGCTACTTGCTTTTTATCCCAGTAACTGTTGTAAACCCAGATTTGTAAAGATATGAATTCATTGAATAGAATGTAGTGAGATCTAATGATCCAACAGTGAACCTTCTTGAACTAGTAGTTCACATAATGTTCAACAGATGTCATTGCTTCTTCCTCGAAAATTTAAAATATTTAATCCCTGTGTGTTTGCTGCAGTGTTAGGGAATACCTTGACACACAGGTCAGGAACCATAGGTTTGAGGCCATCTTCAAGGAATTACTGTTGACTTTGTATGAGTGTGTGGTATAGTTAGACTCTAATTGTAATAATAATAGTCCTCTGTTACTAGACTATTTATTAATCACAGATAGCATTTATTCTTGTTTGTGTGTATGTGTATCATAAAAGTACATAACATAAATTTTACCACTTTAAGTGAATAGTTGAGTGGCATTAAGTACATTCACAATGTTGTACAAACATTACTGTTAGCAAATTCCAGAACTTTTCATCATCCCAAGCAGAAACTCTGTACCCATTAAGCAGTATCTCCATATTCCCCCTCCCCTGGCTCCTGATAACCTCTATTCTGCTTTTTTTTTTTTTTTGAGGTGGAGTCTCGCTCTGTCATCCAGGCTGGAGTACAGTGGCTGGATCTCAGCTCACTGCAAGCTCCGCTTGTACAAAGACATTTGCCATAATATTATTTTAATTGTTAAAAATTTGATAAAACTACATGTTCAGTAATAGAATAATGGCATAACAAACTTTATAGTCATGCAATAATTTTAAATGATGGTTTGCTAATATTTTTAAGTGAAATTACAATACAATAACTTTTGTTTTTTTTTTTGAGATGGAGTCTCACTCTGTCGCCCAGGCTGGAGTGCAGTGGCCAGATCTCAGCTCACTGCAAGCTCCGCCTCCTGGGTTCACGCCATTCTCCTGCCTCAGCCTCCTGGGTAGCTGGGACTACAGGCGCCTGCCACCTCGCCCGGCTAGTTTTTTGTATTTTTTAGTAGAGACGGGGCTTCACCGTGTTAGCCAGGATGGTCTCGATCTCCTGACCTCGTGATCCGCCCGTCTCAGCCTCCCAAAGTGCTGGGATTACAGGCTTGAGCCACTGCGCCCGGCCTCTACTTTCTGTCTCTATCAATCTACCTATTCTAGGGACCTCATATAAGTGGAATCATAAAGTATTTGTCCTTTTGTATCATTTTACATTCCTACCAGCAATGCACAGGGGTTCCAGTTTCTCCATGACCTTACCAATGCTTGGTATTTTCAATTTGGTTTTTTTTTTTTTTGTGAGATGAAGTCTTGCTTTGTCACCCAGGCTAGAGTGCAGTGGCGCGATGTCGCTCACTGCAACCTCTGCCTCCCAGGTTCAAATGATTTTCCTGTCTCAGCCTCCTGAGTAGCTGGGATTACATGCGCATGCCACCACTCCTGGCTAATTTTTGTATTTTAGTAGAGACGGGGTTTCACTGTGTTGCTTAGGTTCGTCTCGAATTCCTGAGCTCAGGCAGTCTGCCCACCTCAGCCTCCCAAACTGTTAGGATTACAGGCGTGAGCCACCGCTCCTGGCCTCAATTTTTTGATAATAATCATCTTGCTGGGTATGAGTCATAACTCATTGTGGTTTTGACATAGATTTCCCTAATAGCTCATGATGTTGAGCATCTTTTCATGTGTGTATTAGCCATTTCTATGTCTTCCTTGGAGAAAATGTCTAATCAAGGCCCCCCCCCCCCCCCCCCCGCTACTTTTTTTTGCCTGTTGAAGGCTATAGTAGTGTGTTTCTTTTGAGGCTTTTCTAAATTATTATTATTATTATTTTTGAGACCCCTGTCACCCAGGTTGGAGTGTATTGGTGCAGTCTTGGCTCACTGCAGCCTCTGCCTCCTGGGTTCAAGTGATTCTCCTCCCTCAGCTTCCTGAGTAGGTGGGACTACAGGCATGCCCCACCACGCTTGGCTAATTTTTTGTAATTTTAGTAGAGACAGGGTTTCACTATGTTGGCCAGGCTGGTCTTGAACTTCTGACCTCAGGTGATCCATCTGCCTTGGCCTCCCAAAGTGCTCGGATCACAGAGTGAGCTACCGCACCTGGCCTCCAAATTATTTGCACACACTGTTCCTTGTTATGTGTGATCATTGACAGCTGTTCCTTTAGCTTATGTTCAGCTGGTGTTTTTATAGAGTTTTCCTGGAATGCCAGGGCCTCTTTCAGTCTTTGCAAATTGCTTATGTGCTGGGACACTCCTTTACCCCTTAGATTTAATCTGATCCAGGGGATCAGCCTGAGGTGAAAGTTTAAGATCTCAGGTCTTTTCTGGGCATGCCTCTTGCCTGGGCATGTGTTGGCTTTCTAGATTCCCCAGTATACTTGGCTGCTTGTCATGTGGTCATGTGTTAATTTCCCAGAAAGTCTTGCTCCAGCTTCTCTTTCAAGTCATAGATGGTCTGTCATATGTTTCCCCCAGTCATTTCTTGGCCTGGGTCTCTGTGGACCTGTTGCCACTTTGCAGCCTGTACAAGCAGTACCTGCCACTTTTCTTACCTGAGTTCTGAGCTAGAAGAAACAGAGGAGTGCTTTGTGTCAGTCCTTCAGTATCTCCTAGACAGGTCTGCACAGACATGCACAACAATTTGTGTCAGGTCTTTTCTGCTCCCTCTAGTTCAAGGGTGGAACTGCTTCAAGGATAGGACTCCCACTGCACCGGGTGGGGGATGGGGGAAGAGCAAGTGAATAAAGCCATATAATACTGTGCTATCATTTTGAAGATGTCTTTTTCTTGATTTGGCTTTTTTTTGGTTGCTGTAAACCTTTGTTTTCTATAGCTCCAGCAAAGTTGGTTCAGACAGTTTCTGCTTTGGTTTTTAAAAAAATTCTCTCTGGGATAACAAGAGCATACATTTTTCTAGTCTACTATTTTACTAACATCTCTGCACTTTGACTTTGTTTTAAAAAGTTTTATTGTTGTTTGTGGAGGCTGGGTCTTGTGTTGCTCAGGCTGGTCTTGAACTTCTGGCCTTAAGTGATCGTGCCACCTTGAAGTTTTGATCTTAAGTAGTTAACTTTTGCACCCAACTTGGTGGGTGGTTTGTGTCTGGTTAAGACACTGTGCAGGTGCTCAGAGATATGTGATTGCTCTTTAAGGAAGGAGAGAATCTGTGTGGTTGAACTCTAACCTTTGAGCCAGTTTGATCTCTATTCTTGTGGACTGCTTGGTTAAGTCCTACTCACTGCCTGTTATGGTTTGTTTTGGTATGTGAACATTTCGCCTTCTTCCTTTTGAGCTTGCTTTTGTCTTTGAAATTTTGAAATTTTTTTCTTCTCTTAGAGACAGAGTCTCAGTCTGTCACCCAGGCTGGAGTACAATAGCGCGATCATAGCTCGTTGTAACCTTGAACTCTTGGACTCAAGTGATCCTCCTTCCTTGGTCTCCTAAGCAGCTGAGACTTACAGGCAAACACTATCTTCTCCCTTCTGTGAAATAATTATTCAGTGAATTTTGCAAGAAAGTAAATGCTGTATGTTCTCTTTTATTTTGCAATATATGTTTTAACTATTTGTTATAAATGATTGCAAACATACACAAAAGTAGAGAAACAGAATCACAAATGCCTATGTATGTATTACCCAGGTTTGACAATTATCCTTCATGATTTGTGTTGGTTAATCTTGTTTCATGTATATCCCATATTCTACCTGTCCTGTGAATCCTGCTGTTTTTCCCCCATCTCCCATTCTCACCCCAGGATAATACTTATTAGTGATACAAACTTCCCTCAGGAGGCATATAATGTTTGTCTTTTTGTAATAGTTTTAATACTTGTGACAGGATAAATATTCAGTTTTGGTTTCCCTTCATTTTATTTGAATTTAAGAAAAGATTTTTCTTAAAGAATTAATAATATAAAATGCCAGGTTACTCATACAGCCGTTTTGCAAGTAGTAATCATGATCATGTTATATAAATCACCACATCATAGAAATGAAACCTTCTTGAAAAAAGTGCTATTCTGGGCTGGGTGCAGTGGCTCACACCTGTAATCCCAACACTTTGGGAGGCGGAGACTGGTGATCACTTGAGCCTAGGAGTTCAAGACCAGTCTGGGCAACACGACGAAACCCCACCTCTACCAAAAAAAAGAAAAAATAGATGGGTGTGGTGACTTGTACCAGTGGTCCAGCTACTCGGGAGGCCAAGGCAGGAGGATTGCTTGAGTGTGGGAGCTGGAGGTTGCAGTGAGCCAAGATCACATCACTGCTCAGAAGCCTGGGCAACAGAATGAGACCCAGTCTCAAACAAACAAACAAAAAAAAAGGTAATATTCGTATTTTTTTAAAATGAAAAATGAAAAGTCATCAGTGTCTTTTGGAAAGTCTTTTAAAAGTAGCATACATTGCTTAATTTTTTTTTTTTTTTTTGAGACAGAGTCTGGCTCTGTCGCCCAGGCTGGAGTGCAGTGGCGCTCAGCTCACTGCAAACTTCGCCTCCTGGGTTCACGCTGTTCTCCTGCCTCATGAGCAGCTGGGACTACAGGCACCCACCACCATGCCCAGCTAATTTTTTATATTTTTAGTAGAGACGGGGTTTCACCTTGTTAGCCAGGATGGTCTCGATCTCCTGACCTCGTGATCCGCCCGCCTCAGCCTCCCAAAGTGCTGGGATTACAGGCATGAGCCACCACGCCTGGCCTGCTTAATTTACTTAATACTTGGACAGAAACACTGTGCAACTGTATTAGTATTCATTTTATTGCTAATATTTTTAGCTTAGTTGGTTTGTCATTTTGAGATAGCTTTTTAAAAATGTATGTTTGGAAACAAATTTGTAGTTGAACATGTATTTCTGGATCCTAAGAAATTATAATGTGGTAAAAAAAAGCGTATAACACTTACATATAATTTATAGCTGAAATTATAATTTGAAATTGCAGGAAGAATAAAACTAATTGTTTCTTCAAGGAAATTTGTATATATAGTTCAGCTTCTTGTGTTTTTTCTTTTCACAATGCATTTTTATCCCATGTTATGGAACATCTGTTTTGGTATCATATTCTTACTACTTGCTTTTTGTTAATGAAAACATTTATTAAGAATTACTCAAGAAATTAAATGAGCTTTTGTAGTTTCTTAGAAAAATGAATGGAGGAGGCTGTGACATACTTGGTAATGAACAAGAAATTGGAACTATAAGTCTAATTTATTTTACTATCTTTAAAATCTTCACTTCTAGTAATTGTATTCTATAACCTGTAAGCTGACTTTAATATTAAAATTTTTAAAAATGAAGTACGTAGGTTGCATGTAGCACTGTTCTTTGGGATTGATTAGCTACAATAATTTTAGCAAATTACGTAGATAAAATATTGTGCTTTTTGGTGTTTCTTTGAGACATGTCTTACTCTGTCGCCCAGGCTGGAGTATAGTATGCAATTATGGCTCAATTATAAAATTGTCATTACATGTTTAAAACTCAAAGTATAACTTGTTAGTAGAATATATTTATTCTTCTGTATATGCCTCTGTTTGTTAAGGTCTTCTTTGTCAGTATTTATTGTAAAACTACAGAAAATATGGAAAATCACTAAATGACTTTTGTTCAATTTGAGAAAAATCTATTAGTAAGCATTATAATATATGATGAATTAAAGACCTAAATGATTATTTTTACTTTATTTCTGAAAGACATTTTCTGATAGCTATTCTTTTGTTTGATTTCAAGTGGCTGCTTATAACAGTTGTCATTATAGGTCAGTTTAGCTTGCTCTAATATGTTTTCACCTTTGATTTGCCAGGAACTTCAGTTGGCTGTATGGAAATGTAAACCTTTGTATGAAGGAGTATATCATTGAGTCAGAACTTGGCACCCACAAGGATCTTAAGCAAACAGGCTATTTGTTCCCTGGAGAAACTATTCTATAATCTGACTTTGTTTTTATATTCTGTTCTGTGCTAGATTAAGTGATTTAGTTTAGTTTTGCTTAGGGCAAAACGTTTCAGGATATTTTAGAAAATCCTGGTATGTGATTACCCTCTGAAAATAATATTAGTTCTAAAATTTTGCTTTTTATCAGTAGGCTTTGCAGTGCCATATTCATTCTCAAAGTGTCATTTGCAGCTGGCACTAAAGACTACTGCTGTATTCAAAATAGTATATTGTCTTATCCTCCAAATTTTGAAAATGTGGAAGCCATATATTTGAAGCACTAAGTATTAATTTCCTCTTAATTTGATGTCCTTTTATGGTTAGTTTTTAGAGAAACTACCAGTAGATGACACACACAAATACACACACGCACAGGTTTATTATAAGGAATTGACTTATGTGATTGGTGATTGTAGAGGCTAACAAGTCCCAAGATCTGCAGTCGGAAAGCTGGTGACCCTGGAGACCCAGCAGTGCAATTCCAGTGCCAGTTTGAAGGCCTGAGGTCTAGGAGAGCTGATGGTATATTTCCAGTTTAATGACTAGCCAGGTTGAACCCCAAAAGAGTGAATATTTCATAGTCTGAAGGCAGGAAAGGACTGGTGTCCCGGCTGAAGACAGTAAGGCAAGAGGAGATCCCTCTTGCTTTCTAGAGGTCAGCCTTTTTGTTCTATTCAGGACCTTGACTGATTAAATGGTCCACCTACATTAGGGAGGGCAGTCCACTTTACCCAGTACACTGATTCAGATGTTAATCGCATCCAGAAACAACCTCACAGACACACCTAGAATAATGCTTATAAATATTTGGGCAGCCCACGGCCTAGTCAGGTTGACACATAAAATTAGGCTAGGTTCAGTGCCTCATGACTGTAATCCCAGCACTTTGGGAGGCCGAGGTGGGAGGATCTCTTGAGTCCAGAAGTTTGAGACCAGCCTGGGCAAGACAGTGAGAACTCGTCTCTATTATGGGTGCGGGGGGATAGTGAGGGGGTGGGATGGGGAGGCGGGCGGAAACCATTACATTGATCTTCAATGATGGGATGTAATGAGTCTTTTTTGATGGTAACTTTTTGACTACTAAAGCATAAACAAAGGGGAACTGTCTGTGATAGACATAAAATGTAATAATATAAAACAATTTATTTTCATTATAAATTTTTTAAACTTTAGACTCCTGAATTTAGATGCCTGAATTCTGAGACAATTGTAAATAGTCCCTAATTGAACTAAGAAATGTGGTTTTTAGAAATATTTGTTTAGTTCTCAGAAACTCTTTCTTACATTTTGAATTTCTCTATTTCAAGAAATTCTTGCCATATGTATTAGTTTATTTTGAACTTTTTAGTCCAGTTAATCCAAGCAAACACGGCAGCAAGCAAGCAGTCAGTCAATCATAACAAAGTATAATTATAAAAGATTAATTAGGCAATAATAGTTTTTTCAAAGTTTCAAGGGTGTCATGAAGATCACTTTCTTTCTATTCATTTTGGGCCTCTCAGTGGTAATGTAATGTCCTTCAGGGTTTCCTATTAAATTCCATATTAATTATAAATATTTAATTATTAAATTAGAAGTAATACATGCACCCAATTAAAAAATCAAATTATACATATAAATATAAAATGAAATATAAATGTTTCTTTCCCTAATTTTCTCTATCTCCCCACCCCAACTCGTAGGCCCTTTCTTCAGACTAACCACTGGTAATGGTTTCTTATGTATACTTCTGTAAAAAAATAATGTGCCTATTCAAGCATGTATATATATGTGAGTTTAATTTTTCTGTTTTGAATTTATCCATACTTGGTGCCTGTATTGTTTGACCAAGGATATATTTGTATAGGAAATCTATTTGTCTTATTCACCATTTTATATCTAACTCCTATAATAATGTCTGGCTCATAGTATACACATAGTATATATAGATCTCTTGCATTTGTGGTATAAACCATATAGGTTTTCCATATGGTTGAGCCACATTTTATTTATACCAATTTTCTGTTGATGGACATTTATGTTCTAGTTTCCTACTAGTCATGTCTCTCCACCTGTCCATCTACCTGTGTGTTCATCAAATATTTACCGAGTCCATATTTTATGCCAAATACTCTTCTAAGGATGCAGAGATGGAGGAGAAAATCAAGGGCCCTGTTTCCATGTAAGTTGCTGAGATATATTAAGAAACAAATAAAATCTAAACAAATCAGTTTCATGAAGGCAGTAGTGCAGGTAATGTGATGAGAAAAGAGTTTCTACTTTAGATAAGATGGCCAGGCAAAACCTTTGTAAGAGATGACTTTTGAGCAAGGCCTGCATAATGAGAAAAATGGCTTAGAGATCTAGAAGAGAGAATTCTAGGCATAGAGTATAATAGCAAGATAAAAGCTCTGAGGTAAGAATAAGCTTGGTGTGTTCGAAGAACAGAAAGAAGACCAGCATGACTGGAGCATGAGTATTTGTTCTTATGAATAAAAACTGCTTCAATGAATATCTTTGTACATAAAAATATATCTTACATATTTTTGTAAATATTTTTAGTAATGGAACTGTGGGGTCAAATAATTTAAATATATGCCTTTTAAATTTGTAGAGCTGTGGTACAGGGCCACTATTATCCCTTACCCTTTCTTCCTGAACCTCTTCTTGCTTATCATAGCTCTGAGGAACTTGAGTTGTCTGGAGCTTCATAAGGAGTAGGCACACTGGGTGAAAGAGATTCTTTTAGGGAGAGAATGTGTCAGGGGCTATAAATGTTTGAGTCTTTTGTATAATAAGATGAAAATCCAATAGTAGGACATGTGCTTATATTGTGTTGTGTGATAAAATATTTGGCTCTCTGAAATAGCATGCTTTCTTTTTTATGAAACTGTTTTAATGCAGAAATTATCAGCATTTCTCAAGCTAGAAAATACAAAATTCAGAGTTTTTCTGAAATTACTGTTGGATAAAATGAAGTATTGTAAATGATCTCTAGTTTGATACTTGGATTCAATTTACACAAATTTGTGATTAAGCTAAGAAAATATGAAAAATGTGGCATAAACCAAAGTCAGCTGAAAACGTTTGGTAAAGTGTGGCTTTTGTGGAGGAAGATAGGAAGAACATCTCCTATTTAAAATGTTTTTAAAAATCCTGGATACTGTTACATTGGGGAATGAAATCCCATTTTTAAATGCTTCTCTGTCAAAAAGGCATTATTTAATTTTAAAGGGTAAATGTCAGAATTACTTACAATTTTTTAGGCAGATTAGAAATTTCAGACTGGTCAAAGAACAAATTTTGTTTCATGAAGTGTTTTAATGCTGAGTAAATAGGAGAGTCAAGTCACATTTGAGAGCGTAGGGATGTTTGTTTAAATTTTTTCAACCTACTTTTTTTGATGAGTGCAGGTAGGAAACTTTATCAGATATATTGAGATTACTATGTACCTAGAGAGAGAGAGAGGGTATGCAGTTTGCCTAATTATTATTTATTTTTATTTTCTTCTTTATAATAAGACTCACTTCCTTTTTTTTTTTGTTTGTTTTTGGTAAGGCAGACTCTCGCCAGGCTGGAGTGCAGTGGCACAACACTGGCTCACTTTAGTCTCCATCTCCCGGGTTCAAGCAATTCTCCTGCCTCAGCCTCCCGAGTAGCTGGGACTAGAGGCACACACCGCCAAGCCGGGCTCATTTTTTTTTTTGTAGAGATGGGGTTTCACCGTGTTGGCCAGGATGGTCTTGATCTCCTGACCTCGTGATCTGTCCGCCTCGGCCTCCCAAAGTGCTGAGACTACACGCATGAGCCTCCACGCCCGGCCACTTCCTTTTTTATATACTGAAAATTTTTCAGAATTAAAAATAACTTGGAGGAATGAGGCTAGGAATTTATTATGGAGAATATTTTAATTTAACAGCTGCTCATATATCTTCTGTTGGTTATAGTAGAGTTTGTTTTTTTTTTTTTAATAGGTAATTTTTTCCATCCAACTTATAAACAAACTTTAGCTGGAAATTGATTTTACGTTGCCTCTTGAACTTGGTGTAGATTAGTAATAACGTAATTTTTATGTTTTGTTTGTAAAGTAGTAAGTTAGCATTTGGATTAAGAAACCCAATTTATCTGATTGTCTACTGTAAAATCATCCCACTAGTTTTAATGTGAATATATAATTTTTGACCGAAGACAAATTCTTGATATCAAATCTTTAAGGTAAGGACAGAAAATAGTATTTTATTAGTCTTAATCCTTTGTCCTAAAAAAGATAGAAGTATAAATATGTTGCATGTTTACAGAAATCTTCACCTATTATATGTAGATATGTTTTAATTGTTTGAATCATTAAAACATCTAATTTTTGCTGAATATGCAAATATGTCACTAAATCTGTTTTTTAAGATTTTTCCAGTTTAATATCTGAATCCAAATTCATAAAGAGTTGGAAAAATGAGATGTCTGAGCTATAGGATTCACAGGGATTTCATATGAAGCCTATTTAATCAGGATAACACTGTTATTAATATTCATAATGTCAGCTGGAACACAAATGACAGACTATGAGGCCTAAAAATTTTACTTGGTGAATTTATTAAAAGTAGCTTAAAAAATTAATGGAATTTAAGTAAAGTTGGTGAGTATGAAAATCTTGTGTTAGCAGAAAAAAAAATCTCTATTAGAACTTTCCTTTAAGACCATTTTGCATTGATGTCTTTTGACAGATTTCACTGGTACTTAAAGAAGAAAGATGCATGAATGGTCATTTAAGAGGATTTAAACACATTGGCACATTAATTTTTACATGAATAATAAGTACTTTCCAAAAGCAATTAACTTACAGTGTACAAGA
The DNA here is from genome assembly GCF_047675955.1 of Chlorocebus sabaeus. Classification (NCBI taxonomy): domain Eukaryota; kingdom Metazoa; phylum Chordata; class Mammalia; order Primates; family Cercopithecidae; genus Chlorocebus; species Chlorocebus sabaeus. The sequence goes on from NC_132927.1 coordinate 13,699,268, forward strand.
TATGAATTGAAAAATAAGACTGTGACATCAAGGGCAAAGCAAATGTGCTGTACATTTTAAACTTAGTGACAGGACTTTTTAATATTTTGATTTTTTATTTTTATAGTTTGTGCTGGTTATGACTTAGAATGTGGTTATTTTAATGCACTTAAAAGCAAATTTAAAGGACATTAATTTATTGGTCTCTCTGTCTCCAAAAATATTGGTGTAGTGTTAAGCATTATCTTCTGCCAAGGACCATTTGTATTTTTTGAAAAAGTAAATATTTATTGTGTTAACTGCAATATTTTGGCAGAGAACATGTGCAAATTACAGAAAGGCAATGGGATGATACTGTTTGGGTTTAAGGCTACTAATACATATTTTTAACACAGGCTTATTGGTTATAACATAACTTAAGAGTATAATAAATAAGCTTCTGAAAGTTTAGTCTGAAAAGTTATGGACCACTTGAGTAGTTAGTATGTAAATACATTTGTCCTGAATTTTAGCCTAAGAAGGTAAAATATTGGGGATAACCTAAAATAGAATGCGTTTTTGTGTAGTACTTGGTACTCTTTACATTTTGAAATATGCCTATAATGAGAGTTATAAGAGTACTCAGGTTTTTGTTTTGATTATTGAAGTTTATTAAAAAATTAGTTTTAGATCATTATGTAAAGTCACAACAGTATTGAATATTTTGTTTTACATTTTCCATGCATGTTTTACTACATATAAAAGCATAGTTTAGTTATTATCCATAACAGTCAAGTTACACTTTGCCATTGAGAGAACAGAGGTGTTGACTGGCAGTCTCATTGGGTACTAGAAGTTTCACTTGCAGTCTGTCATAAGCATTATTTGATTTCATTAAAAGTGTAGAAATTGCCTATGTAAAATAGATGTAGTTTGGGACTCAGAGCTTTATTGGACGAGTCATTAATTATCTCAGTGTCCATAAATTATCATAATATAGGTATAAATTTAGATTTTTGTTATAAGTCATGGAATCAAATTGATATATTGGTTATTTTGTCTAGAGGCTTTCTAAAAGTTGGGTTTTGTGGAATTTTTTTGTTTGACTCTGAGTTATTCCTTTAAATGCCCAGGAGAGGGCAGCATTTTACTACATCAGGCTTATAAAAGAATTTGCCCTGCTTAGACTGTCAATGTTTCTTGTAATTACTCCCAGTATATTTGTTGCTTGCTTATGAATTAACTTGCATTTATGGAACTAAATCATTCCAATCATTTAATTACACCTGAGGAGCTGAACTATAATTGCTTGCTTCCAACTAGGATCTGATATGGCTTGAGCAGTATTAATTTGGTGTTTACTTTTCTGAGTGCTAAAAGCATTAAAATGATTGTGCAATGGGATTACATTTTACTAATTGCTGGCATTCATTAGCTGGGTAAATGATGAGGAAGAGTGACTGTATATTGCAGAGGGATAAAATTATGGTTTTAAATAGTATATTACTAAGCACATTAAGGCCTGTAAGACATGTTTTAAAATACTCCAGAGGTTATTAAAGACTGTATTTTCTACATGTCTTGGTATATGAATCTCTTATTAAAATACTGCAATTATTATTAACCTTTTTGGGCAATATGTAGGGAAATGGCTTCATTGACTGGAACATATTTCTTTGATATTAATAACTTCCTATATTTTCAGCTAATCCAAAAGTAAATGAGAAACTTAGAAAAAGATTGCCAACTCCAAATCAACATATTTAGAGAAAATTGGAAAAGGAGAAGCTTACTACAGCTTTATTTGAGGACTTTTTAAAGAACACAGGATTCTATCTGTGAGGTAAATCTAATTTTATTCTCCTTAAAAGCATAAAAAAAAAACACTCGCATAGTGTTTTATCATGTTTACTACAAAAACAAATAAGAGAGAGGAGTATCGGTAATTCCACAAGTTAGTGATGGTCTTTATGTTTTTTAAAATTAGAGTAGTATTCTTAAATTTCTTTTATAAGTAAAATTTATAAAAGTAATCTATATGAATATATACACAGTAAATTGAAATCAGTAAATTTGAAATGTTTGGTATAAAATTTATGGCAAATAAAGTAAAAATGTATTTTTCTTAAATGCTTAAAATTATAGTTGGAGAATATTTCAGTTAAATAAATTAAATTGTTCTCTACCCAAATCAGCATGAATGTCTAAAAAGCTTAACCTGAACTGTATATACTAAAATATAAGTGTGAAGAAAAGAACCTTTTTCTGAGAAAAAGATTTAATTTCGCCTGTTGAAATTCTCAGTTAATTGTCCCATTATAAATGTTTTAGAAAACCATTTATCCTGTAAATTCTCTGTTAAACAAAGGTAAGGTTTAGGTGTGTTCTGATATATTGTTTTCAGTTTATTTATCTAGAGTTGACTTTATTTTAGCTGCAAATCTTGGAGCAAAAACCAGAGACATTGCCAGAGCAAACAAGAACAGAAATACAAATGGAGAACTGGTCAAAAGGTAAGGACTTTTAAGGTATTAATACCAAGCCCCAGGTGTTATGCTAGTTCAAGGCACTGAGTGAAGTGTGTTTGTTCTAACCAATATATTAGACAGAGGTAGACAAGCGCGTACACACGCACACACACACACACAACATGCACACAGAGACCCAGGGATTATGAAAGAGATACAAAGAAAGACACACAGAGAAAAGAGACATACACACAGAGAGAAAGGGACACACACATGCACACAGAGAAGGAGACACAGAAAAGACATTGAGAGAGGGAGAAAAAAAAAGACACACCGGGAAAGAGAAACATGCCTACATACAAAGAGGCAGAGGAGACTGAATGACTGTGACAGAGATGGACGGAGCCACATTCAGAGAAAGAAACACACAGAGAAGGAGATCCTCAGAGAAAGAGACACAGGAAGGAAGATACTTGAAGAGGGAAACACATAGAGGCACAGACACACACCTGGAGGTGCACAGAAAGAGAAGCATACACAGAGACTCAGAGAAAGAGAAATACCACAGTAAGAGAGACTTGGTGAGAAAGAGACAGATGTATAGTGAGGGAGAGAGAAAAAAAAGAGACACACTGAGAGTGATAGAGACACAGGCATGAGGACGAATACAGAGAAAGAGACATACATACAGACAAGGGACATATATAGTGAAAGAGACAAGATATGTCTCTTTCAGACATATAGTGAAAAAGACAAGAGATATATATATATATCTTTTCACAAAGAGAGAGAGAAATGCCAGAATGAAAAAGAAAAATCTACCAGAGAAAGAGACACACATAAAGTAAGGAGAGAGACTAGAGAGAATGAGGGACAGACATGTATATATGCAGACAGAGTAGAAAGACATAGATCAGAAGACACATACACTGAAAAATAGACTAAGACACATATCTGAGACAGAGAAGAAGATACTCACAGGTATGCACATGTGGAGGAACACAGCCTGAGAGGCAGAGAACAGTCAGAGACAGATACAATTTGAAAGACAGTCTGAAGACAGAGACAGACTGAGAGATGGCCTGAAAAACAAATGGAAGGAAGGAAGGAAGGAAGGATGGATGGATGGATGGATGGATAGATGGATGGATGGATAGGTGGATGGGTAGATAGATGGATGGACAGACAGACAGATAAAAGCAGCACACATAAAGGAAGGGGCGAGAGATATTTAAGATCTATTACGGTAAAATGTTGAAAATTTGGAATCCTTGGGAAATGATTCTTTCTGAATGTGATATTACATATATTTGAAAACTTAAACCTTTATGTACATCTTTTAAAATTTCCTCTTATATTATAATTTTAAAAATAGGATTCTTATTAAAACACTGTATGCATCTCTTCCTTTTTTGGTTCCCCTTCCCCCAACGGGGCTCCTGTTCAGCATAGTCCAGCCACATTTTTATCCTTTTTGAAGGTTAAAGTCCATGTTTGAGGACCATTCTATAATCATTGTACTGAATAAGTTAGCAATTATATATTCTTTTGAGGGATAGAAAGATCTGAGTGCCTTGTTCTGATTTCTGCATTTTGTTTTTGATATTTATACTGTTACAAATTTTCCTGCTGTTTGTACCCACCATTAGTAATTTCCCTTTTTATTTGTCACACTAGGCTGCTTATTATGAGTTTAGAATCCAGACAGCTGATTTAATTCTATGTAAAACAATAATATATAATATCTGGGTAAGATAGTTAAAAGTTTTTTGTGCAAAGTTAATAGTGCAGGTACTATGTGACACTTAATTTTGGTGTGCTCTCTATATTCAAATTGTGGATAAGAATGTATTGGTATGAAGTTAGGAGCTAATTTGTTATAGCTATGTTTATTCATTTATTTGAGTAACTAAGTAGATACTCTTAACAGCTCAAAAACATTTTACTCAATTTATGTAAAAAGAAAAAAGAAGCAAATAATGATGCATTTGTTGTGTTTCTCATTCACACATCGTATTGCTGTAAGAGTCATGTTAAAATTAGAGACCAAACAATCTTTAAGGAGTGAAAGGAGTTATTTTTAATATATCTAAAGAGAGAGAGACTGTAGAGGGAGTACTGCTGATAAATGTCCAATAATCAGGAAGGATGTCAAGGAAGGAGCTGATGAAGCTCTGGGATACTTACGAAAAGGAAAGTTTTATGGTTGAAGATACAGATGCATAGACAGTTTACAGTAGGCACAGGCTACAGCAGACATGACTGATACAGCATTAAGAAAATCTACATTTTTACAGGCGTTTTTTGACATTGGAAAGAGGAATAAGACATTCCCATTTATAAGGATCTGTTACTAAACATTATTAGGAAAAAGGTCAGATGCGGTGGCTTATGCCTGTATTCCCAGCACTTTGGGAGGCCAAGGCAGGTGGGTCACTTGAAATCAGGAGTTCGAGACCAGCCTGATCAACATGGCGAAATCCTGTCTCTACTAAAAATACAAAATTTAGCTGGGTATGGTGGCGCACACCTGTAATCCCAGCTACTTGGGAGTCTGAGGCAGGAGAATCACTTGAACTCCAGTGGCAGAGGTTGAAGTGAGCAGAGATCATGCCATCACACTCCAGCCTGGGCAACAGAGGGAGACTCTGTCTCAATAAATAAATAAATAATATTAGGAAATAAAATTAAACATAAATATTTTAACTTTTGAGTCTTGTGATAACAGATATGTTTAAACAGTAAAATCTCACATCGTCATCTCCCTGATGGCAGGGTTCATGGGATTTATCTTAAATCACAGATTGCTTCAAAGCTCTATCTTACATAAATGTTCCTAGTCAGTTCCTTTGAATAGTTATTTTATTTAGTATAATTTTACTAATTAAAAAAAATTGAGTTAATTAAAACTCGTATTACACAGATATGGCTTTATTTCATCTTACAAATTTCATTATAAAGAGTGCTGAAGTGGCCATTCTTTTCCTAGCTTTACTGTAGAAACACTTCTGAAATATTTTAAGTCAAAGAGCTGATAAGATTGATAATGTAACATATATAACTGTTTATGTTTTTCTTTGTTTTTGTCATTGTAGACATTTTGGAAAATGGAAAGCTGAGGTTGGTAGGTGGGCTGGGTGATGATATCTACAAAATAAACCCAAGTTCTTTTTTTTTTTTTTAAAAAAAACAGTCTCACTCTGTCATCCTTGCTGGAATGCAGTGGTATGATCATGGCCCAGTGTAACCTTGAATTCCTGGGCTCAAACAGTCCTCCTTCCTCAGCCTTCTGAGTAGCTTGGACTACAGGCATGAGTCACTGCACCTGGATAATTTTTTTTTTTTTAATGGTTTGTAGAGGTAGGGGGTCTCACTATGTTGTCCAGGCTGGTCCCAAACTCCTAGTACTCGAGCAATTCTCCTGCCTCAGACTCCCAGAGCACTGGGATGACAGGCAAAAACAACTGTATCTAGCCCCCACGTTTCTTTTAAGTAGTTGAAAAAACAGTCCTGAATGAATCTAGTTTGTAAGTTGACAAAAACAATGTGTGTGTGAATAAACATATATTCCCAGCAAAAAATGTGTTACCATCTTCAGGCCTTTTAAGGGGTAAGTGATATTTTGCCTTTTTGTGAAAACTTCTATTTAAGGGTTCTCTTTTGAAAAAAAAAAAGAAAAAAATGAAATGTCATAATCAAAGGAGTTTATACCATCTGAAATAATGAGTTGTTGTTATATTATTGGTTGTTTAGCCCTGTTTTGTATTTACTTATATACATAACTATAAGAAAAAAGACATAGGGATCATAAATCTCATATGAATAATTATTTGGAATACTGTTATAAATTCCTGATCATTTCTTAAATGAATGTTGGGATTTTTATTAGCAGATACATGGTCTAGTTATTTTATAGCATGCAGCAATTCTTTGCAAACAGTTTACATATTATTTACAGGTAAATATGTCTGCCCTAAGTATACATACTTGCAATTATGTAGGTAAAAATGAGGTCTGGATACCAGTTAAATTTAGAAAATTGTGAAACTCATTTAAATTTAGAACCTTTAGGGGTCAGTGTTCCCTAAGAAAGGTTACAAAAGGTTACTGTGCCTACCAAAATTAAATATTAAATCTGCTATGTTTTAAATATATGTATGTATATTTTACCAATTTAAGGTAAGAAATGATGAGAATTATACCTTGAAGAAGCTTTTGACCAAAACCTTTCAATTTAATGGCTTTGTTCAATATTGTTTTTAGGATTATTATTTGTGGGGATCATCATATGTAATATGTGTTTTACACACAAAGTAGTTATTTTTACTTATGTATTATCTAAATTTAGATCTAGATTACATATTTTAATTAATCTTTAAGCTTAAAAAATGATCATGATTCTAAGTCAGGAATCATTGTGCTTATTTGAAATAAGGTGAAAAAACACTTCTAGAACTGCTGTGTAAATAGAATTCTTACATTTTTAAGTTTATTGGATGCTAATAAATATTTAAAAATTTTTTATCTTACTGAATTTAAGTTAAAAAAGTTGTCATCTTTATTTTAGAATTGAACTAGCAAGTATCATTTGTATCCATGATTCTTACAGTTTTCCTATAAAGCACAGTAACACAAATTTTTTTTAAATAAATGAAACTTAACGAAAGGTAACTTGCAAGTGGTTAGTTTCTTGTTTAGTTAGAATGTTTATTTGTCCTTGGCGTTTTGAACCTGTGTGCCATCATCAACCTCTTGTATTATTGATTCATTTATCTTTCCTTCTGTTCACAAAGTACATGTTCTTTTTTACCTTTTATCCGTCTGCAATTCTGTAATTGAATTATAACTAAAACTATTGCATGATTTGCAAACAAATTGTAAGTGTAGACACTGAAGAACCACTGTAGGAAAACATTATTGATGCTTTTAAATGTTGTTGATCATTATGACTAAAATATGATTGTAGAATCTCATATCACTTTCTTAAACTATTTTATGTTTAAGGCAGAGAAGAAGGAAATGACAAATTGCTTAAACTGGACATTCATTGCTACTAGCAAGATAAGCTGGTAAAAAAAAAAAAAAGCTATTTCCTAGACATTATGATTATATACCCCTTGAAATTAAAGGTTTTGAAAATGTCTACACTAATCATTCTGTATTCAATTACAGGAATTAAATTTTATTAATAATTGGCTTTCTAGTAAGTAATGGTATATTTTTCATGAAGAAGACATGTAATTAGTGGTTTTAGCTTATTGCCTATATTTTAAAGCAGAAAGAAGATTGTGTTGGAAAACCAATACATTTAGTAATGTCAGTAAAATGTTATGGTGGAAAGAACACAGATTTGGAGCTAAACATAAGTTTCAATTTTTACATCTTTCACTTAACTACCTACTTGGATTTGGGTACAAGTTTCATAAATCTTTGTAAGCTTGAGTTTTCTTTTATACGAAATAGAGAGATAATCTATTTAGGAGCATTGCGAAGATTAGGAATGTTACATGTAAAGTCCCTACTACAATGCCTGAAGCAGGAAATGAATTTATTTAATCTGTATTTCAGTTACCAGAGCAATTATTTCCACCAATGTGATGGTGGTAGGTTACAGATGGTAAATAAAAATAAAAATAAAAGGTGGTTGACAAATTTAGAGGACTTTTAAGTAAACCGTGGTGATTGTCTTTCTTATTCCTTCTAGCTATGGAAGGTACATTCTACTGAGTTTCGAGAGTATTAAGAATCCTTGATAACAGTATTTGAAATGATTATTATAGTATTATAAAAAATCTGTTTTCTTCTAATACAATGTTCAGAATATCACTGGAACTTTAATTTTTCAAAATGGTATGCTTATAGTTAGTATATTTGATATACTAACATATATAATTAATAATATTCATTTAGAATAAAATCTATTTTTGTCTGTATTGAAATTCCAGTTGCAATAAAAATCTCCAGATTAGTGGCATCACAGAGTATTTTCATATGCCTTTTCCTTTTGGCAAGTGTGGATTTAAAGTTGCATTTTAAAAATTTTCCCTGTGCCATTGGGGGTTAAAAGAAGAACATGTCTGAGGTCTGATTAAATTTACTACTTATCTCCATAGGACCTAGCTTAATAGAGTGCTAGTAGCTTCTCACACATGACCATCTAGAATATTTGAGAGAGTGGTTTTAGGAATACTGGCAGCTGGCCAGCAAGGATTGATTCATTTCCTGAGGTGATGCTGAGGCTACTCTTAGAAGAATGATTGAAGTTATAGTCTTTTATTTTAAAAAATTTCCTTTAATATAAATAAATTTATTAAATACAATTCTGGAATTTTTAATTTTTTAAGCTTGATATGAATGATTCTGTTAATACTCTTGGACTGAGTAGAAAAATGGAATGAAAAAACAAAAAATGTTTACAAGGGCAACTTAGTTTTCTAACTGGCCATGACATTTGTTGTGAACCCTTTTAAGATTCATAATTTCTAATATGAATACTTCATGTTGGCGAGTTTATGCCACAAATTATTTTTTAAATTATATTTTGGCAGTTTAAAAAATAGACTTTATCTTTCAGAATAGTTTTAGATTTACAGTAAAATTGAGTTGAAAGTACAGGGTGTTCCCATACATCCCCTACCCCAACAAACATCCAACCTCCCTCTCTGCCAATTCTCTACCACAGTTGTACATTTGTTACAACCAGTGAGCTAATCAATACATTCTTAATAGGGGAAAAGTTTGTGAGCTAAAAGGATTTCTTCTTTCTCTTTATTTCTTTCTCTTTTTCTTTCTGTTTTTACTAAATTTATAATGTTTTAAATCAGTTCACACTGTACTCTTCATGTGCAATTCTTACATCTTTGGTTCCTCCATTTTATAGAAATAATCATTTCTAGGAAGAATGAGCATGAAAAGTGGCAAATTTCCCTTTTAGTAGGACCTTTTCTCCCACGTTTCTATTCTGTTGGTGTGATCCTCTTTGTAGAACTTGTGACTCTATTTCTTTGGGTTAAGGAAATACAAACTCTACTTTTAATATGCAGATTCTTTTACATTTATTTGTGGTCATGAAAACAAGATTTTTTTTTCTTTGAAATAGAAAACAATGACTTGATTTTGTCAAAAGATTTTTGCTTTGTTTTAAATTCTCCATCATTAAGACTCTGAACAAATCTTTGCTAAAAATCCGAATTTATTTCTGGTTATGGCCTTTCATGCCAGAACACCTCTTATAACACATATTTACAGCATGCACCTTAATGTAATATTCCTGAATCTTTAATTTTCTACACATGAGAATTTCAGCTTGTCATATTTCAGATGACTGTGTGGCCTCTGTAGTACGACTAATATAAAGATCTGAGTGTGCATTGGCATTTGGTTGATTTAGGAGAACTGGATCAATATACATTGGTATGTAGACTGAATTGAAGGCCCTTTAGAGGGTTGTTCCAGGCTGGCTGTAGGGTAGGACTGATGTGACTTCCTGGACTTAAAGGTATTTTAAATACAGTTTTAAAAAGTTTCTTAAGTGATAAAATTATATATTTTAGTGTACATTTACTTACTACTCTTTGGTTGTAAATACATTTGTAGTAGTAGAATAAAAATCTTTTGGAAGAGTTCACCAAATACTCCAACTTTTAGTGTTTTGGTTTTATTCGAATCAAAACAACCTGTCATGTAGGACGTTATTATCTTTTTGGGAGAATTTCAGATACAGTTTTTCTTTGTGTTCTGCTTATTTCAGGGAATATGAAAAAGCAAACTTAGAGCAAGTCAGGCTTCAAAATTTTGAAATTAAGTAGATTATAGTGTAAATGATTGAATTAAAAATATTCTTATCTGTAGCTTTTGGATGAAATAGATAATACTTTGCCATATGGTAAAATTGTTTTTGAAAAGATGCAAACTAAAAAGTAATTATGTAAAAAAATTGTGTTTGAACTTCTATGTTTATTTTTTGACAGATTCTAGTTTTTACATACAACCATTTAGTATTATAATATTAGGGTGCTGATGTGTGAACAGTACAAACGGATGGATTTGTATTGATAAAATTATACTCGTGTAGAAACAATGTTTTTGCTACTCAGTATTTTTAAAATTAACAATTAAGTGCTCCTTTTAAATACAGTTTTGCTGTCTGTACCAAGATAATTTGATACACTAAAATTAATACAGTTAACAAACACTGTTCATTGATTTGAACAGTTTTAATATAGAAATATGATCACATTCAAGCACAAGATACCGTTATTTCTTTCTTTATTTAATGTTCTCTCCACTCCAGAAAATTCCAGATTTTCAGATTAGTATTAATCCCTAGCAGATTAGGGTAGGTATGGTTCATTTAGCATTAGTTTCCTTGAACCAACAACAAGTTTTGGAAGAAAGAAATATGATAAGGGAAGACAGAACAAATATGTAGTCCTTAAGGTTTCAGGCCTGTGTCCAAACGCTAAGATTGGGAATATGGAGTATGGATATTCTGTGTCCTTTCCATTAATTATTATAAAAGTGGAAAGAAGTTATAATTTGAAAGAATTTCTATTGTAAGTAGATCAGATTATTTTTAAATGTTTATCAAAAAACCAAATGTTACAAAATTTGGAGTCACTGAAGCTGTTTTACTCAATTGTTTTTAAGAGTTTAAAGTTAAAAAAAAGTAATGATTACAGTTCAGCAAACCTGTTTCCTTTTGGAAAACTTCATTCTTATATTTTATAATCAACCAGTATAGAGATAAGATTAGGACAAGGCTGCACTAGTCCAGGTAAGAAGAAGAATGACAGAAAATTTTTTTCATTAAAAAAGCTGTCTTTGATCTCTTGAGAATGCAGTAGAAACTAGCATCAGAGACTTCCTCTGCATTTTTAATAGGACTTTTGCTTTCCATGATGTTCTATATTGACCCTTTATTATCTTTTTAAAAAAAGTCTCTGCCTTTCCCCCAAGTCATTTGAAACGAACACATTACCAAAAAACAAATTTACTTTTCTGAGGCTTAATTTTTTTGTTTCAAGTACTTAATGCTTTTTTGAAAAGTTTAAAATGCTAACTCTAACAAGGGGCTGATTATGCTGTAGTGTAACTAACAAGGCACTAGTTTAGCAGTTACAGTTGATTAATGAAATAGCAGTCTTACCTTTTCCTTTTATGTTTTTCTTTTTGTTTTTTGGGTTTTTTGGTTTTGTTTTGTGTGTGTGTGTGTGTGTGTGTGTGTGTATTTTTGAGAAACAAGTGGGGAATTTGAATAAAATATATCATTTGCATAGAAAGTTATGTAATGATGCCATATAGAGTATAATGATTTCCTAAAACCTTGTATTTAAAGTAACCTGAATTACAATGAGAGATAAACAGAATATTTACCCATCCCTTATGAGCTGCTGCTGATATGTAAATTTATTCTTCTACTTTGCACAAATATACTTTTGAGCTACTGCTTAAACACTTTGAGGTCCTTAGTCAAACAGTTTTAATGATGCCTCCAATATTATGAAAGTGTGACATTTGATGAATGTCTCATATAGTTTTGATATCTGGGCACATGTCAACAAAAAAAAATTGAGCATTGGTTTGTCATGCAACACCTAGATAATTTATAATTTTACTGTTTATATCCATCTTGACATTTTTTATCTGCCAAAGGCAGGTTTCATTTGGAATCTTAATCTGAGATTTATTTGGTGGATCTGGAAATCATAGCTAGGGTTCCCACAGGAAATGGTCCATCTACCAACAGATTAAATGGCAGTCCTGCAGTTGTTAGGGGAGCTCTGCATTTAACACACATGCATACTCATTCAGTCAGCGCTGTGGAGAAAAATTAAAGTAGTAACCCAGGTTTAGGAACAATGTAGCTAAAAAGTCCCATATTTGCTGAATGACAAAGGGTTATATAGCAGCATTTCATTTTATTATTCGTGCTTGAATTTCTTGTTTGCTTTGTTGAGTCTGCTGACGAATACTAATAAATGCCTGCAACAATCCAGACGAGAGATGCCTGGCAACAAAGCTATGCAGTGGACCTCCCTGATCTTCTCCAGTTCACAACCTGACCTTTTGAAAAATTGGCTGGGCTAAGCTGCAGAATTTGGGTGTAATGGTTATTGTTAACTCCAGCTTTAGGATTTATTAATTTGTGTGATCAAGACTTACCTATACTTCAAAGTTTCAAAAGACCAAACACAATCATCCATCCATTAGAACTAACACTGTGTTTCAGTGATTCCCGCTTAGTATCTGACTGGTGATTCTTCTATTTTGTTTTCCAAGTCTAAATATATTCTTAAACAAAATGAGTGGCACATATAAAGAAAGTTTGTTTTTTCCTCTTTATGTTTATTATTGGAAAATTTATCTTTTATAAATTATTTATGAAATTGTTGAATTCACAATTGGTATATCTTCATTCTTAACAAAAAATACATAATTATTAAACCTATTTTATGGCAGTTGTAGAAATTTAAGACTTTCCCAGTTCACTCATGTTTGTAATTAACTTATACACATTATTGTAATAATAATAAAATTTGAGAAAGGCCGAAAAGGTTACACATATATTACAAATAGCCAAATAGCTCATATCACTGGGGAAAAACAACAACAAAAAGAGTTATGTTAGTTAATCGAATTTTAGGGTAGTTTTCACAATCATTTCAGCCTCAATAATATTTGCAGTGTTTATAATATTTGTAATAGAAGTTGTACAAACCCTTAATTTATGTGATTTATAAGTTATATAGCCTAAGCTGTAGGATATTACACTATTATATTGTCCTCATTGCCTTCATGTGGTGAAGGATGTTGAAATTTAAAAGCTTAAACATATGATAGAATTTCACAAAATATTTATGTACTTTAAAGAGTTCATACATAGAAATTGGAACTTTTCCTCGATAGAATGAATATTGATTCATTCATGACCATTTCAGACTTGGTGAAACAAACAAAAACTTTAAAAAAATTGATGTAGTATCACAGCTTTAAATAGCTGTTTTATCTGAAAAAATAAAATAAAATAAAATTTTAGTAAAAGAATTTTCATGAATAGCCAATAGATAGTTTGAAACATGGTACATCAAGTCATTGAATTGTTGTATCTAAGGTAAAATAATCTCACCACTTCTTTTTGGCATGTATGTTTATCTAAATATAACCATGTGTAGTAGTATAAAGAATGCAGTTTATTTTGTATGTCCAACTCTAATGTCCAAATGAATGAGTTGTGTGATATTGACAGATTTAGTGATTTTCTGGTTTTTCAACCTTAGTAAAAGCTTATTTCAGTATCTTATAGCTACACGTAGCCTTCACCATTCAATATGTTTTTGACTTCTCCTCAGTATGTATACAATATACCTTATTAAGAATTACATATGCACTGAGGACAGTGGCTTACACCTATAATCCCAGCACTTTGGGAGGCTGAGATCACTTGAGCCCAGGAGTTCGAGACCAGCCTGGGCAGCATAGGGAGACCCTGTCTCTACAAATAATAAAAACAAATTAGCCATGTGTGGTGGCACGTGCCTGTGATCTTAGCTACTCTGGAGGCTGAGGCTAGAGGATCGCTTGAGCCTGGGAGGTTGAGGCTGTAGTGAGCCATGATGGTGCCACCTCACTCTAGTCTGGGTGACAGAGTGAGACCTTGTCTTGAAAAAAGTAAAATAAAAAATTACTGTCTGCGCTTTCCAATATGGTAGCTATGGGCACCATGTGGCTATTGAGCACTTAAAATCTGGCTAGTCCAAACTGAGATTTGATGTAATTATAGTACAAAAAAGAATGTAAAATTTCTCAAAGCAATTTTTAAATATTACATGTTGAAATGGTCATACTTGAGAAATATAATATTACGTGTTATTGTTTGATACGCTTATTAGAAAATTAAAAATTGTATAAGCAATTTGAACAATATATCTTTTGGATAGTGCTGATCTATATGATTGAACATATCACTGGGACTACCCACATTCTGCCACCAACCTTTTCTTTACTTGTTTGCAAGAGTTATTCGTATCATCTGCCTCCCTCGTTCTTTGTCATTTCCCCTGAGAGCAGATAGAGTTTTTAATTTACCTTTACATCCTACACAGCACCTGGCACTGTGTTGGTTCTTAATAAGTGTTGAATAAAGTACTCATTTTCAATGCTTATTTGCTCTCCATATATTCTTTAGCTGATTTTCTAATTCAGTATTTCTGGCCAGATGCATTAGCTCACACCTGTAACCCCAGCACTTTGGGAGGCTGAGGTGGGAGGATTGCTTGAGCTCAGGAGTTGAAGACCAGTCTGGGCAACATAGTGAGATCTCATCTCAAAAAAAAAAAAAAAAGGAAACCTAATTTAGTATCTCCTTTCATTGATTCATTTCATTTCATCGAATGAAAGCCCTAATATATTCACTGTTTTGTTCCAGTATGTTTTAGGAAGATGAGTATATTAGGGAGCTTACAGTCTAGAAAGGGAAATACACATAGATGAGAAGGCCGTGAACTGTAGAAACTACATCTGTGTAACTATTCTTCTATAATGTGGTTGGACATAGTTGCTAATGTAATGTGGTTGAACACATTATAGAAGAATAATTACATAGTTGTGGTAGGTGATTAACTTGGTGATGATACTGAAAAACAGATGAAAGAAAGATTCTCTTATAATTTCATTTATGCTGTGTGTAGAAACAATCTAAAAGTATGTTGGCAAGTTTGTTTAAAGCAGATAGAGGGTATAAATTATGTAGACCAATGAAAGTAAAATTATGGCTTTATTTTATGACTGTTGAAGCCAAAATACAAATTTAAAGAGCCCTGAGAGAGCTGGTATACGGTATTCATGTAAAAAGTTTCCATTTTTTAAGCTAAGTTACCTAGTTTCCTGTGACTCCAAAATTAGATTCTCAGGAAGATAGGAGCCTGTGATCTACCAGCTGTGATCCTGATTGTAATTAATATCACATGCCAATATAATGAATGATCAAATTATGTTATAGAAGTATGTCATTTAAATTTCTTGTTTTCCTGCCATGGGGTTGAATTTGCTGTTAATTTTCTTTCTTTGACAGTGAATTTTCTCTCAGAATCTTTCCTGAATGTCAAGATTTCTAAATTTCAAAGTTGTTATTACTTCTGTAATGTATTAGTTTTATAATCTGATACAAACTTTATTAAACCATTATGTATTAATCACAAGTTTTAACCATCTTAAGTATTTTCTCTTTGTGTTTATGTTTGTCATTGAATTAGGTGGCGTTCTAGTTATTTTTCATTTCCATGTCTTCTGATATTTTAAAAGAATTATATACAGTTGTTTACAGGATAACATTATTTGGGCCCAAAGAAAAGAGAAAAGTAAAAAAGTAAAGTATTAGATACATTAGTATTTCTGAGAGATTTTTTCCCCATAGTTGCTAACATTTCCTGAAAGAAAAAGTAAATGTTTAGATAACAACTTGGTTGATTAGGTCAGCTGTACTGATTTTAGCTGTGCAACTATATGCTGACTATTGATCATCAAATAAATTTGTTCAGGAAATTGAGAAAATTTAAAATGTGAAAACTAGAATAATACCTAGGAAAATAGATACCTTTCTTGCTTTTCTTAATATTTGAGAGAAATTAAAGACATAAATTTGAATTGTAAGTTTGAATATTGTCCCAAGATGGTGATGTTATCTCACGGAAAGGTAGGAGAAATCAAAATAGAGAAAGTAGCTTTTAGCAAAGCAGATTCTAAAGATAATAGTCACTAATATTTATTGTATATTTTATGCCAACACTTTTCTAAAAGATTTATGTAACTTAGTTTAATTCTCTTAACATTTTTTTGAGGTAGATGCTATCATTTGTAATCTTTGCTGCTAGGGAAATTGATGAAAGGTTAAATATTTTGCTAAAGGTTGTACAGCTATATTATGGAGCCAGAATTCAAACCTTGTCTTCAGAATCCTGTGGTTCTGCTTGGAAGGTCTAAGTGTATCAGTGGTGTAGTGATTAGACCAGTTGGATGGTCTAAACTTTTATCTTGTACCACATATTAGGCAAATCTACTGTAATGTGACAGAGGTTTCTGATAATGTTATGTATGGGGAAAAACACATATAATATACATCTGTGTTCCCTAGATGTTGTGGGGGAGCACATATAATATGCATCTGTGTGGAAAGCTAACCCTGTATTCCACAGAAAAGGGAAACATAGTTGGAAATATTTAGTAATGGAAATAAATATTATTTGTACACACTGAGAGAAAGAGAGTATATACTATGTTTAAATTACTTAAGGAATTGGTAGAAGTCATTGGGAGCAATCACTAGTCGACATTGTTCTGATTATTTCAAAACTAATGTTCATTAAAAAAAAAAGTTTTTACTCATTGTAAAAAGATATCTTTTTTTGTTATTGTTTTTGTTTTATTTTGTTTTGAGATGGAGTCTCGCTCTGTTGCCCAGGCTGGAGTCAAGTGGCGTGATCTCCCCTCACTGCAAGCTCCGCCCCCCGGGTTCATGCCATTCTCCTGCCTCATGTAGAACTACTATAGAAATTCCATCATCACATCAAATTTGCAGTCTAATAGCAAAAGAAAGTCTTGATATTTTGATGTTTTTATAATATGGCGATGGACCATATAGGAAGGAAAGAAGCGTTAAGCATGAGATTTGGTTCCTTTTATATTTATAAAATCAGATGCTAAGGTATAACCTTCTTTTCTCACCCCCCAAAAGACAGAATTTACAGAAGTGGTGAAGTTGTGTTATCAAGTATCAGAGAACACATTAACAAATTGCCTTTAGTATGTTCATTTTAGATATAAATGCACTAAGTAGCATCTTCATCTTAAGAGGCAGGTGATCCATTTATTTGAATGTATTTGCCCCTAATACTTCTATCCCCTCTTCCTCTTTCCTATCCCTGAGCTCTCAGGTAGCTGGGATGTTGCTATTCTGAGTAACCCCAGTAGGAACCCTAGAGACAATTCTAGCTCAACCACTCTGAAGAAACAGCTCTGTAAACAGTATTGACCCCCCAGGGGACCATCAAATCCGTTTACACAGATACCAGTTGTCACAAACTATTTACAAAGCCAGGCAGAACAGAATTTCCCAGCCTCTAAGAATCCCTATTTGATTCTAGCTACTGCCTTACTTCTATATAGTGGTCATTAAATAATAGTCATTTCTGGCAATGAGTCATGATTTACTGGGTAGCATCAATCTAACTGCGTATAGTGTATGTTAAAAAATGTATAATTGTCTGAAGAATTGAACTCAAATGGAATCTTAAAGCTTTCCTTCCTAGAACAGGCAATGGTGTTGTAATACTGTTAATTTTCCAGACTAAGGAATTGAGGGTTTAACAACAGCATTAGCATTGTGACAGTTAACAATACTGACACCTCCAGGAGCAAGCAATAATTCATTAGATCATGAAAATGGTTCATTGGAAACAGCATGAAAGTCACTAGAGAGATACAGGGTCTTCAAAGCATATAATGCAGCTGGTCTCTGCAGATGTATTAAGTACTAAGATTTTATGCCTAAATGAATAAACTGTCTCTTGCAATAGCAGTAGGTGGCATTTTAGGGTAATACCTAGTAGTAATCCATAATGTTGTTTTCAATTGATAGCAGGATAAGTTTATGTGGTAGTGATAGTATGATACAGTAAATGCAAAAGTTGGGAATTACATTTGGTTTGAAGTGGTCGAATTCTTATGTCTAAATAAAAGAATGTGCCCACAGAAAAGCAAATGAAGAGATTGATAGTAATTATACATTTTTCCCTGTTAACTCTGAGAAAGTCAGACTTCATAACTTTTGAATAATGAAGAAGAGATTGACAGTTTATTCTTTAAGTCCATATAGATAAATGAAGTTGAATAGTATTAATTCGGTTAGTCATAATGTTAGAACAGTTAATGATGACATTAATTAAACACTAAAGTGGATTACTAAAGAGAGTTTCCGTTTCAAACCACATGAAAGAGATAGAGGAATCAACAGGATGGTTTTAGGTTTAAGTTTTCATCTGCCTAAAGATAAGAGTTTGAATCGAAAGTGAGTATCTTTCTGTTTAACATTTATCTTATCTTTTAAATTGACTAATATGCAAAACAGACCAATAGCTTCACTTTATGACATTTTACTGGCTTGTGTTTGTATTTCTGTATGCAGTTCTTTTTCAAGTGATGGGGCAATACAAATAAGCTCAGCTAAAGCTCTTAGTAGCTTCATCTCATTATTGCTTCATAAAGATCCTTCAGAGATGGAGAGTTTAGGGAAAAGAACTGAACTTAGAGTTACTAACTGCTTTCGTCTTCTCTTGGTTGGAAAAGGTACTAATTCAGAAATAAATTTGGGCTATGAATAAGGTAAAGAAAATTAGGCAAAATGCAAGATGATAGAGCATTATCTTAACGTTTGTCTTGAAAAGTCAAAGTGCATCATGCCTGTTACTTACTCACTAATGTTTCAGGAAAAAAAAAAAAATTGTAAGGTCAGGCATGGGGGCTTATGCCTGTAATCCCAATACTTTGGGAGGCAGAGGCAGGAGGATTGCTTGAGCCCAGGAGTTTGAGACCAGCCTGGGCAATGTGGCAAGACCCCATCTCTGAAAAAAAAAAAAGTTAGTGAGGCATGACAACACAGCACACAGCTGTAGTCTCAACTATTTGCGGGGCTGAGTTGGGAAAACTGCTTAAGTCCGGGAGGTCAAGGCTGCAGCGAGCCATGATTGTGCTACTGCACTCCAACGTGGGTGACGGAGCAAGACCCTCTCAAAAAAAAATTGTATTTGTGTAGATACATATAGAAAGAATGGTTAATAAAACAAGCATGATAAAATGTTAATATTTGGGGAGTCTAGGTAAAGGGCATACAGTAATTCTTTGTTTTGCAACTTTTTATGAGACAAATTATTTCAAAATAAAACAGTAAAAATGAAGGATTATCTAATGTCAGTTTTTGTCGGTTTTCTCATTTAGCTTGCTTCTGTAGTCATTGAAATCTTTGACATTTGGCTCTCATTTCTTCTCTCCATTTTCTGCCATTTTTCTGGATGACTTCAATGCCTTCAAAGGTGGTACTTTCAGCACTCTGACTTCTTGATTTTCTCCACTCCAAGTATGTTCACTTTTAGTTTATTTCATCAACTCATTTCCAGATGAGCCATACCCTAGACTTTGTCCTTAATACTGATTTTAGAAATTTTCTTCCTGACTATAACATCTTGTCATTTCAATACAAGAAGTGTCTCTTGGTTTTTCCTAAATTTATTTATTCTCCTCTATATTCCTATTCCTATTCTCTTATTTTTATAGTCTATTAACTTTTTATTTCATCTAACTCTGCCTATTCTTTGGCAGTTTGCTACTTCGCATATCCCTACTTGACCTTTTTTGGAGCAGATGCCTTTGTGAAGTCTTCCTAGAGTCTTCCAGGTGAGCATTAGTATGTCTAGCATATTGTATGTATTTGGCCTCCATAGCCCAAGCATAATCCTTACTATACTGTATTCAGATCATTAGATGAGTTTGCTATCCTCACTGTACTAGAGAGTCTTTGAGTGGAGTGTTTGTTTCTTATTCATCTTTGTTTTCCCAGTACCTACCACAAGGCATATCACACTGTAAGTTTTAAATGAATGATCAGTAAATTAATGAATAAATAAATTAGAGGAGTCAACCTTTTTATACAAATATTTGAATACTAATATAGTGTAATGCAGGATGACAGACAGGAGAGCATTGAGAGGCTTCAGAGGATTTAACATTGATTTCCTGGTACCATACTTGCCAAAATAGTTGGTCAAAAAAACAAGACAAGCAGGAAAATTTTTATAAATCAGCCATGTATATTCTAAAGTAAAATTAAATTCTCAGATTGAGAATCTGAGGTGGGAGGATTGCTTAAACCCAAGAGTTTGAGGACAGCCTACGCAACATTGCAAGATCCTGACTTAAAAAAATTTTTTTTGAATAAATTTTCAGTAGAAGAGTATGGATAGTCTGATTTGCAGAGCAGGCTCCAAATTTCTGATGAGACTTTTGAATTAGAAATCTAAAAGCTTTTACTACTGAACAAAATGAGAAATATGCAGAAATAGAGCCAAGTCACACAGTATGGGTCCTTTAAAAATTTTTAACATTTAAAATTAAATTTTAGAATGAAAGTCTAGAGTGTGTCAGAAATCAATGGATTTATTGTAAGAAAACTTCAAGGGGTTATAATTACTAAGACCCAGGAGGGATCAACAAAGAGCCCTCTTACTGGGAAGCTCTTATTGAGAAGTTTCCACATCTGCTCTAAGTTTGAAGAAGATAATGTGGTCACAAGTTAAATAGTGGTGATTTATCAAGAGTTCAGGGGATCACAAAATTTGACATTAGGTTAAAACCGAAGAAAGAGAACTATAAAACTAGTAAACAAATAGCAAATTTAAATGGCAGGGATAAGGTCAACTAAACACCAGGAGGTAAGGAATAAAAAACTGAAAGGAAAAATAGACTGAATTAGACCTCGAAATATGGTGGTTAGAACTTGGGACAAGGCTGGGCGCGGTGGCTCATGCCTGTCATCCCAGCACTTTGGGAGGCCGAGGCGGGCGGTTCATGAGGTCAGGAGGTCATGACCAGCATTGCCAACATGGTGAAACCCCGTCTCTACTAAAAATACAAAAATTAGCTGGACGTGGTGGCACACATCTGTAATCCCAGCTACTTGGGAGGCTGAGGCAGGAGAATCGCTTGAACCCGGGAGACGGAGGTTTCCGTGAGCTGAGATCGCGCCACTGCACTCCAGCCTGAGTGACAGAGCAAGACTCTGTCTCAAAGAAAAAAACAAAAACAAAAAAACTTGGGACCAGTTGTAGATAATGGTAAATTTGGTCTTGAACAGGCCAAAAAGAGTTGGGACTTAAGAGTCTGAAGCAGTTGTGGGGCTGTCATGGGGACCTGGGGGCTTTTATAGTTGGCAGTGGTCCATGGACCATCATTTTTCCTTTTGAAGAAACATGGCACTTCATAAACTGAAGAAGAATGTGGGGCTTAAGAGTTTTTAAAAAGTATGTCCCTAGGGGCAATTTTTGTTACTTTGATAATGCTTTCAGTAACTATTTCTGATTGTTTTTCATTTGAGTTACTTACAATGTTATGTTAGTGTAAGAAAGCATGGTCTGTTAATAATATAGAGGCTTTCCTTAGTGCCCATTTATAAATATTCTGATTCAGATTTTGAGAGTTTCATTATATTAATGCCGGCCTATTACAGAAAAGTAGCATGGTGACCATCTAATGCAAACCAAGTAAGAATTTTGAACCAAATGTCAAGAATGAACAAGTAATCTTCAGATGTATCTGTTCCTAAAACTGTCTAATTTAATTTAAAACAATATAATGTTGAAATTTCACAGCTGTCTTACGGTGTGTAATTATGATAGCACATTCTCTCTTCTAATTCATTTCTTCAGAGTGATATGAGAGTAATTTACCAAAAACAAATGATACTGATCTAGTTTCCAGCTACCAGTAAGAATAATGTCCAAGATCTGGAGTTCATCACTGGCTATACCTAATTTCAGCATATGTACAAGCTAATGATTTTCTCTTAAAAAATGAATATTTTCATGAGAGGTATTTTATTTATAAGCACCCCCCTTTTTTTTTGAAAAAAATCAAAAACAACTCAGCCTGAGCAACATAGCAAGACCCCATCTTTACAAAACATAAAAATTAGCCAGGCATGGTGGCACGCTCCTCTAATCCCAGCCATTCAGAAGACCAAGGCAAGAGGATTGCTTGAGCTCAGGAGGTCGAGGCTACCGTGAGCCGTGATTGCACCACCACACTCTAGCCTGGGCAAAAGAGAAAGACCCCATCTAAAAAAAATAAATAAATAAAGTAAGATAAAATGAAACGACTCTTTTCTGCCTCCAATGATTTTAAGTTTGGCAGGTTAAAGAAGGCAGTGCCAAAAATCAGGTGAGATTGATCTGCCTTTTAAAGTTCAAGAAATATTTCTGCTCCAAATAATAAAATACTAGTTGCAATCAGTATTGGTGCCTGTTGAGCTGATTTACTAGTGAACGAGTTTGCTTTGTGTATGTATTTGTGTGTCATTTTCTCCCCAAAACTTTAATGTGTCATTAAATACACACTGTCCCTTTGAAGTAGCCATTATGTACTAGCTGTAGCTTAAGATAATTTTTGTGAGATAGGCGTTGCAAAGTATCTTTTCTAATGTATAATACATATAGGATAAGATGGAGGTTAGAAATAATTCTCCTTGTATTGTGTCCCTTTTAATATGATGATGATTACAAAAGTAATAGTTAATATTTATTGATGTGTCAGACACTAGGCCAAGTATTTTGCATGCATTAATTTAGTCCTCAATAGTAATATTATATACCCATTTTACAAAAAAGAAACTGAGGCAGGATGGGTTGACCCCAAAGCGATGCACTTGGAAAAGCTGGAATTCTAACCCAGGCAGTCCAATACCAGAGTTCCACATACATTATCACTTCACTATAATCATTAACTTATTGTATACTATTTTCAGAAATCTAGAAAAATTAATCTAGAAAATAATACCTTCAAATCAGTGGTTCTCAGCCTTGAGCATATGCTGGAATCATTTGAGGATCTTCAGAAATATAGACTAGGTCTTACAGAGATTTTTGAAGCTCTGAGGATTAAAAAAAATCTCCTTAGGTTATTCCAACCTGCAGCCAAATTGTGAACCACTATCCTAAATATCTATTGACTGTGGAAATGGAAGTCTTGATGACAAAAACCACACTGTCCATGCTTATCTAATTACAGTATGATTAAGACTAGAAACTATCTGTTTAAAACTATAAGAGTGTTTCCAAAAATATTTATTTGATTGAATGATTTAATTTGTAGTTATGGTGTTTAATATATCATGTGTTACTTTTTTGTTTAAATACAGACATAACCCACAGTTATCTTGAACAAGAAACTACAGGGATAAATAAAAGTACACAGCCAGATGAACAACTGACTCTGAATTCTGAAAAAAGTATGCATCGAAAATCCCCTGAATTAGTTAATGAAATATCACATGAGAACACAGAATGGCCAGGGCAGAGATCAAGGAATTTTCAGATCATCAGTTCTCATCCAGATGATCAGTCTGTTTACTCCACTACTGAAAATTACAAGTAAGTGCTCATAGCCTTAGATTTAGAAAGTGGTAACTGGGGCCAGGCGTGGTGGCTCATGCCTGTAATCCCAGCACTTTGGGAGGACAAGGCAGGCAGATCACTTGAGGTCAGGAGTTTGAGACCAGCCTGGCCAACATAGTGAAACCCTGTCTCTACTGAAAATACAAAAGTCAGCCAGGCGTGGTGGCACATGCCTGTAATCCCAGCTACTCAGGAGGCTGAGTCATGAGAATCGCTTGAACCTGGGAGGCGGAGGTTGCAGTGAGCTGAGATTGTGCCACTGCGACAGAGCGAGACTGTCTCAAGAAAAAGAAAAAAAAAAAGGAGAAAGAGAAAGTTGGAATTGGAAGAACTTTTTCTTCCTTCCTCCCTTCTTCCCTTTCTTCCTCTTTCCTTCTTTCTTTTTGGTGTTAGCTAATTCAAAAACTTATTAAAACTTGGTGAATCTATCAGGGTTTTCTACTGTTTCCATGATATGGGTATAATATGTCTAGTTAACTAAGTGAAAAAGCACAAAGTGCATCTGAAGAAAGGCAGTAAGGTTTAATTCCATTTTGTTCAATATTATTTTCTGTGACCTTTCTTTATGTATTTGGAAATAACTGTTAAATTGATATACATGAGATATCATTCATGAAAGTAAAAAAGCTGGCAGCTCCAGGACAAGGTAAGCCCAAACATGCATTTTGGTTTGGATTAGCACTATTTTTCATTTAAATGAATTTGAATGCTTTTGAAAGGGCCTTGTGCTCTACCATTTGCCTTCCTTATTATTTTACATTCTCAGCTTTTACCCATTCACCTTGCCTACCTAGCTCATGAAAGGATTTGAATTTGTGATACCTGATACTTTTACTCATGAGATTAAGGAACTTTGATAATTAGTCATGTGCTAGAAAAATATTATTAGATTTAAAAAGAAGTTTCAGTGACTAATATATTTTCAGTCTAGACAAAATAATATTTTACAGCATACTATTTTTAACAGAGTTTTGCACAGGAACTTTTATTTCTTCTTACTTTCAAATTATTCAGTAGATATGTTAATAGATAGTATGATATAATTAAATAGATGTATTGATAGTTCCCATCCCTTTTTCAGATTCTTACTAAGGTGTAGGTTGGAGTACATACTGGGGAGTAGAAGCACAGAAGAATGAAGTAGGGATAAACATTTTATAACCACATGGGTAAAGTAAATAGTAGAGATTGGGCTAAAGTCAGATTATGAGATATCTAGTATAATTACAACAGGAGATATATATGGTAAATAGAGCTGCACTGACTGTCCCAGCCCTCACTAAATTTGTTCTTAGTGACTCTAAGATTTACCTATGCTTACAAATTTAATATAAGGCCTTCAAAAAGCAGCCCATCTCTTTTTCTTTCCCTTCCTTTATACTGTTTACTTACAAGTTGATACTGTTCTCAAGTAGCATACAAAATGTCAAAAAATTAGTTTATCTTACTCTGAAATATTAATCAGTTTCTTTATTACAGCATTATGGAACATAGGCACAATGATATGCATTACGAATGTATGACTCCTTGTCAAGTTACTTCAGACTCAGATAAAGAGAAGACAATAGCATTTCTTCTAAAAGAATTGGATATTCTCAGAACAAGCAATAAAAAGGTATAATATGGAAAGTCTGATAATTGCATAGTATGGTTTTAGCTGTTGATCTTCTAGATTTCCTTTGTTGCCCATCATAATTCAGTTTTATTTTGTACTTTAATCATTTAACAGTAGCTTTATGTTTTTGCCATACCTTGCCATCAGGGTATGGTTGAGTTAAAGGGTTGACAATGAAAACATTTTTTTGGTTTCCTACTTTGCTGGTCCGCATTAGCACTTCCTTTTTCATAAGCCCCTGGTTCCTTGTATAGGTATCTTTAAAAAAAAAAAAAAAGATTCATTCAAATTTTAGTAAAATTCTACTTCAGCATTATAGAGAATGAGAGATAGAATGTACTGGTTTCATGTTACTATCTTAATTTTGTTTCTTTATTAGTATCCGTGCCGCATATTTGACCTCAGTAATATATGTAATTAAACATTGCAGTAACAAGACTTGGCCATATTGTCATTTACCTTGTGTTAATCTTATACTGCTGCATTTTGTCCAGTCCAATTTGTCACGTTATGTTTTATCTTCCGTTCTGACGCTTATTCTAGTTATAGTCATGTGATCATTAAATAATTTTACTAAATAATATACATTTTCTGTGTCTTCTTCTTATTTTTTAACCTCTACATACCTCTCTGATTTTAATATTCTAGTTGTGTGACCTAATCAAACTGAAGCGTGATGTCAGGAATGTTGATCATGGTTGAAGGAAAACAGCTAAAATGACAAAAACCTAGGGAGGAATTAAAAAAACATTTGGAGGGATTCTGTATGAGACGTTTTCTGTACTTTCATTTAGCAGTTATTTATTAAATGCCAATTATGAGTCAGGTGTCAGTGCCAATTTAAATGGAATATGATGGGGTAGTATTCTCAAAGGGAGATTTGTATCAGATATTAAGATTATTGTCTTAATTTTGTTTCAAAATATTGGACTTACTAAGAGAAACTGTAAAGCAGTGCTATCTATTATTTTATTAGGCAAATCCCCCCAAATATTTTGCATTAAGAGAAAAGGATGGATGAAACTGCTTTTGCAGTAGTTGTTTTTATTATTATTTCTTTTGAGATGGAGTTTCACTCTTGTTGCCCAGGCTGGAGTGCAATGGTGGGATCTCGGCCAACTGCAACTTCCGCCTCCTGGGTTCAAGTGATTCTCCTGCCTCAGCCTCCCAAATAGCTGGGATTACAGGTGCCCACCACCACACCCAGCTAATTTTTTGTATTTTTAGTAGAGATGGGGTTTCATCATGTTGGCTAGGCTGGTCTCAAACTCCTGACCTCAGGTGATCCGCCCATCTCGGCCTCCCAAAGTGCTGGGATTATAGGCGTGAGCCACTGTACCCTACCTGCAGTAGTTATTTTTAAGGATAGTGTTGGTCTTCTGAATTTCATTTGCCTATTCAAGCACATGTACACATAAATTAAGTGTATATTGGGATATTTTCATAATTTCTATATAATTACAGGTAATTATTACTTTATAAATAGCTTAAATTTTAATTTTTTTCTGGAGTTGTATATCTAGGCAGTTAAATATTATATAAGAATTAAGAAAAAAACCAAAAACTTTGAAATTAATTATATTTTTGCAAGATCTTTGTCAGATAAAAATCCATGATTTTTTTTTTAATGTGCTTTAGCTTCAACAGAAATTGGCTGAAGAAGATAAAGAACAGAGAAAACTAAAGTTTAAGCTGGAACTCCAAGAGAAAGAAACAGAAGCTAAAATTGCTGAAAACACAGCAGGTATAGTAGAGGCATATTAACATATTAACATATGGCCTGAAGAATCACACACAAGGTTATTATATGATGTGTCTTGATGAATACTAGCATACTGGCTTATTTGCCAAAGGAGGGGAAGCTCTTTCCTTTTTTTTTTTTTTTTTTTGGCTGCTTAGAAAATAGGTGGCTTTAACATCCTGGTACTGGTATTAGTGAGAGCTTTACCTGTATTCATACTGATTTGGGCATTAAATGCATTGTTAACACCATGTCAATCCAATCACAAAAAGGTTGTTTGTTTTGTTGGAAGGGGCTGAACAAACAAGGGGAAATAATGATTACCAGTGCCTCTACCTTTCAACCAGCAGTTCAAATACCACTTATTGTTTTAGTTCGTTGAGAGGAAATACTTCTCCTTTGTATGAAGATAGCCACATAGTCATTGCCAATGGAAACCTACATTTGATTTAAAAAATCTGTTTTGTGCAATTAATAAGTTTTCATCTGATGATGTAGATGCTAATAGAGATAATATTTTCCCTGAGATTAAAGTGAAAGGTTGCCAAACTTTCAGATTATAAATGATTACCTTAAATATGTTCTGGAGTCTATCTTTACTCACAGGTCTTTGCAAGGAGAAATTTTTTAATGTGTTTTTGATATGTTATAGATACAAAGAAATGATTCTCAATAGTCTGTGATCTCCATCTGTGTATGCCACTGTGCATGTCTCTCTCACATTGTTTTAGTATGTTAAGGAAAGAGAAATTTCACAGAGTAATAGACATTAGCATTCAGAGACATTTTAGACATCACTGATTTTAACATTTTTATATCATTTGGAATGCTTTTAAGAAACAATTGAATTTTGTGATTAGTGTGATGTTATCATCATGCTTTGCAAGTCACTTTAATAATGAAAGAATTATTTTAGGTCAGAGATTTGATTAACTAGTAGAGCTTGTCTTTAAAATATTACTGTGGAAAATAGAACTAAACATTGCTATGAAAATATAACGAAGATGACCATAAATAAATACACCAGCTGAATACTAGATGGTTGCTTTTCTGTTAGTGTTAAACTACCATAGCGTTTTTATTTTTGTGTGTGGGAAAATATGAGAGCAACATATTTTGAGGAAAATTAATAGTTTGTTAAAAATAAGTATTTCAAATATAAATTTAGAACAACTTGGCCATTTCTTAGCTTTTTATAATCAAATATATAAATATACTAATTGTTAGGATACTATTACAAGAAATTTGTTTTGGATACTGTTACAAGATTTTTGTTTTAAGGCATTTGCATAATGTTAACTTTGCATATGTCTTACAGAAATAATTTAATAAGATTTGGGTTTTCATAACCTCTTGAAAATCATGAATTAATGTGTCTGCCTAGCCCTAGCCCATTTATTTCTTGGAGGGGAAACCTAATTAAGCAATAATATTTACTACTTAATTTTTTTATAATGTAGCCAAGCAGATACTTCAAATATTTATTTATTGGTATTTATTTAAGGGTTCCCATGTGAACAGTTTGAATCATGCATTCATAAAATGGAAATAATTTGATTACTTTGTTATTCTTATAATTATATTTCTCATTAATAACAAAATATATTAATAAATGTCAATTATTTAAAAGATGTTTAATAAAATGTTTATAGCATTCTAAATTGATGAAAATAACAGTGTTATTTAGTTTCTCCGGAACAAAACAATCTAATTAAGAGAGATATGTCCAACCATTTGCTTATAAAAATGGCACAAAATGAAAATTCCCCAAAGTTTTTTTAAGGTATAAATTTTCAAAGTATATCTTTCCTCTTTAATATTTTACTTCTACCTCATTTTAAGAAGAGCCTTAAAGTATTTTGTTTATATCATTAGAAAGAATTATTATTATTATATCAAAATAAAAATATGAATTGCTGAAGAAATTCATTGGTTTAAAACAACAGAAAATTTGGTAACTGACCCTTTGGTGAACTTTTGAACCTTTTCATATTTTCTCATTTTATGTATGGTCTTAAATAAGCTTGTCTTAAATAAACTTATTTTCTATCTGATGAATAGGAGGTACAGTCAAAAAGCAAAACAGAACAACAAAAACTACCTTGTTAGTATCTTAATAGAAAAAAGAGCAGTATAGGACTATGATTATATCTAATGAATTCTTTATTTCTTGTAATGTGAAAGAACAAATAATCCACATATGCATGGATGTTTGTTTCTATGACTGCTCATTTTTATATTTGAAATAAAATGTGTATTTGGCAAAATATAAGCACGCACACATACGTAAGTATTATAATATACTTAAGCAGAATATATATGTTTAAGAAGATCAAACCATTTCACAATAAAAGAAATACTTATAAGAACATCTGAACTAAACATTGGAAACAGCAAATAGGAGACAATCTGTCTATAGATTTTAAAAATAAAATGTTAATTAAAATATGAGGTACCCTAAGGAAATAGTAGGCATTTTCTTAGAGTATGTAAAATACAGAGATTTATATATAAAGATATTCATATAATATTAGTTGCTATAGCAAGAGAATTAAAAACAGTCTAACCATAAGGGAATTATTAAATAAGTTATGATACATTTATAATTTGAGACATTTTGTAATAATTAAGAATATTTGAGGATATGAGAAAAACATCATAACTATTAAGTGAAAGAAATAGGGGAAAAACTATAATGTTATAAAAATAACAATATATATACATGTATGTTATATAAAATAAGAGGCAACTGTTGGTGGTCTTTAAGTGAAACTATTAATTTTTCAGTGAACAGTTTCTGCCTTTTTCAGATTTTCTATAATGAGCATAGATTTAGTGTTAAAAAAAATGGTTTTCAAAAGATGTGATTTTTTTTAAGAAATTACTTGCACTCTAATCTTAAAATTTGAGACATAAAGACCATATGGTTTTATGAAAACCATATGATGGCTGTGATCCAGTTTTGCCATTTTTTACCCATGCCATTTGTTTAGTCTTTCAGCTTTTCCTTATATTTATTTTTATATCTTTATGTTTATTATGTATCATATATACATTAGTCTATCTTGTCTTCCAAAGTGATTGTATAATTTATAAGACTCTGGTACAGTCAAGACCACATAAAACAAAAGATGTCCAGTTCTCAGTAGGCAGTTTGGAGCAATTGGGAAGACCAAAATCCTTAGAGTCACATTGATCCAGGTTCAAATTACAGCTTGGACACTTGATATTGATTCTCTACCGTTGGGCATGTTATTTAACCTCCTTGGCTTTATCTTCTCCCGTGTAAAATGTGAATATTAACCAACTTACCAGATGATTTTAAGGATTAGTGTTAATATATCAAAGAACATGGTATATAACTAGTACTCAGTAAGTTGTGGCTCAAATTAATATTATTTTGTTGCTTTACGTTTATGAAATTCTTAAATCTTTGATGTCATTATTGCCAGCAATTGTGAAAAGACATTTTATTCTGTTTGGCTTTTAAGTAAAAATTAATGGGCTACTGTTAATAGATTTTGAAAGGCACTAAACTGAAAAATGGACAAACAGAAGAAGAAACAAAGTATTTGATTATTAATAAAACTGCAAGATACAGATATTTAATATCACTAATACATTTTACTCAAATGTGAATTCAAAATAAAAGAAATGGGACGCAAAAGATTTGAGCTTTTATGCAATGTGTACCTATGATGAACTTTTATGTAGACCATTACTTAGCTTCAAGTCTTTTTCGTTTCCCCATTGGTTTTTTCATAACACAAATCTGTTATTCTAATGTGATTTTATGAGAGTTTGAAACTCAGCTGTGTCCCCTATCATGTTAAAATCTCTAATGGTTGACTCCCTTACCTTTCTTTTCCTTTCTCACTTCACCATCATTATTGTCATTGTCACCATCATTGATACTGTTTATTAAGCACTTAAATGTTTCACAGGAACTATGCTTACTTCTTTACAAATCAGACAAATATTTATTGCAGACTCATTATGTTCTAGGCACTGTGTTAGACACTGAATATAGATCAGCATATAAGACAGATTTGGGATCTCAGGCATTTTTTTTTTTTTTGCCTGTTATTACTTCTCTGAAATCATAATACACCATACATGTTGTAAGTAGTGGTTAAATGCGCAGACTTTGAATTCAGACCTTTGTTCTAATCTTTTTGCCACTTATCATGTGTAATGACAGCCTCACTAAGCATTAGTTAAAATCTACTATAGGTTGTTGTGATGCTTAAGTGAGATAATGTTTATGAAGTGCTTAACCCATAGAAGGCACTCGATAATAATTTTGATGATAAGATGATGACGTTGTAACCATCTTGTTTTCTCAAGACTTCTTCATCTAATAGAGGACATACTCAAAGTGTTCCTAAATGTGTGATTATGTAAATAACTATCCCATACTTATCTATATAATTAGTATGGGATAGTAATTTATATATAGTTTTGTTTCATAAGGAATTGATTTTTATTTCTTTTGTTAAAATAGTTTACAAAGAATTTTTATTAACAATTTAATTTGATCCCCAGTTTTGAGTTTTCCTTGATTTTTAGAATTAACCTTATTTCAAAAGTGTTGAAATATTTTTTAAAATTTAAAATCTCTAAAAAAAAAGTTAGAATGCATAATAAGTAGGTCTTATTTAGTCTAAGGAAAAGCTGAAATGACCATCTCACTCCCTATGTGTTAATTATTTACTTCATTGTAGCTGTTTAAAACTTTTTACTGAGTTTTAGCTCATTAAATTATACACATGGGTAATATTATTTGAAAATTGTATGAATGACCTTCAAATGCTAGGGGATGTTTTAGAGAAGCAGAGAAGAAACATTGCATTTTTGTTCTTTAGGTATGTATCTCTTCTCACCTAAAAAAAAGTCATTAAAACACAAGCATTTTAAAATTGGTTTTAGTTCAATTGAATTTAACAATGAGATATAGTATGCTATGGCCTGATTTGCATCCATTAATTTGCTCTTATGTCAGTGATGATGTGTTTTTATGCGTCTTAAAAGTTGCTTGTTTAATTAAACCTTTCATTTTTCTCAAACAGTCCCAGTGGGCATTATCTAGTGTTTTTTGTCTCTTTAATTTTTATTATTCTATTCTATTCTATTGCTTTTATAGTATGCAGATGATGCTTGAATTTTACATAAAAGTATTTATTTAAATAGTGTTTTATATGTTATTTTGTGATATTTAAAATATTTATATTTCTTTAAAAGCCTTATTTTTCTATTTCTTAAAAGCTCACTTTAGAGCCTCTGCTTTATATGTTAGTTATTTTTCTTTCTTGCATGTCATCCATTAAAGATTAGCTGTGGAAGGTTGGAGCATGGAGAGATTATGAATGACAGAACAACTCCTGTAGAATAATAATCAGTTTTTGGTATTTAATGCTGTTTGACTTTTGCAGACACATTTCTTATTAACCTTTGGTACAAAGAGAAATCCAGGTTCCTGATATCTCATGGAGAAGATGAATTTGAGATCCTCTTCCAATTAAACTGAAATAAAGCCAATATTAGGTTTTAGCCAAAAGAACTCCTTAGTTCCTAAGTCTTGTGTTTTTAAGTCTCTATCTCTCTATCTCTCTATCTATCTATCTATCTATCTATCTATCTATCTATCTATCTATCTTCTAATCTATCTTACTGCATTTTAACCTGTGATTCAATGGTTACGTAATTTGCTTAACTTACTTGTACTGATGATGCAAGCATTTGATTTTTCTCTTTAAACATAGATTTATTTCTATGCATGCAAATTTAGACTGATACTTTGTAAATTAAAAATATATTGTCAATATATTTTTATTACAGAGAATGTTTATTTTCTTTTGGTATGGAGAAGAGGAGTTTAATTGATATACTTTAATAGCAAGTATATCAAGATACCCTAGTAGATTAAAATGGGAGAAAAAATTATATTATAGAAAATGTTTACATTATTCTCTTGTGAAAAGATTATCTGTTACTATGTATCATATCTCAGATGATGTTGACCATCTAAGAGGAACAAGAGTTAATTTTCTTTACCAGAATATAAAATGGCATAATTTTTATCTTTAAGAAATAATACACATTGGAATCTAATTTTTCTGTGTATATAATGGGCATCAATAAAATGTGATAGCCTTTAACGTAATACTTCAATGCCTTAACAGTATTAAATTATAATGCTGCCTTAAATTTATATCTGTATTTATTTTTTTAATTTGAAAAGAAAAGAGATTTCAAGAATATGACCACTAATTTCAGATAAGAACATGAAGGCCTATCTCTGTGAAACACAGCAGGTAGAAATATTGATAGACTATTGATTATATTACTATATTTGGCTACAGAATTTTATGGATATGAATCAGAGTGAATTCTGACAAGTGCCAGGTCAAATAATACTTCAGGAAAGAATATAACCAATTTTGTATCCTTGCTTCCTAGAAAAGTTTGGTTTTTTCCTGGAAAAACAATAAAATTGGAGTAGACAGAGGATCCGTTATATGTAAGAATAGCCAACAGTTGGAAATATTTTATTGGGTTTAACATATAGTGGACTTTAGCATAATGTCAAGCATTTGAAAATATATGTAATTAAGGTATTTACAACATAAAAATAACAAAAATAAAACTTTTCAGAAAGTTATCTAAAGACTTTTTCACATGTCTAATGATTCTAAAGAGGAAATGAGATTAGAAAATATTTAGATAGCACTTATATTTCAAAGAATTTTCATATTGGTATCTATTAAAATTTAATGCTGATAGTCTGTTTAGTAAATACACAAAAAATTTTTAAGTTATATTTCAAAAGGCATATAATTATCAATACTGATTTTAATGCTTCAGGGATAAATTTTTCTC
This sequence comes from Chlorocebus sabaeus, assembly GCF_047675955.1. Classification (NCBI taxonomy): domain Eukaryota; kingdom Metazoa; phylum Chordata; class Mammalia; order Primates; family Cercopithecidae; genus Chlorocebus; species Chlorocebus sabaeus. The sequence goes on from NC_132927.1 coordinate 13,733,144, forward strand.
TTTCACATTGGAAAAGGTAGCTGCAATATCACGTATATTAAATCTTTGAATGTAAGCATAGAAAATATTTTCGTGTAAGCATAGAACATATTTTCAGAAAAGTTTTTTATAAAGTCTTTGAGTTTTCTATAGTAAATACGTGTGTATAGTAATCGAGGGTTTTTTAAAAAATGCTTTTGATTCATTGTCTTGCTACTGAAATGTACTATTTTGCATAATTTTCAAATTAATCTTGAACAGTTTCTGTACTGACACTGAGTGTATAAATTTACAGCAACTTTACAGAGGAAAGTTTGAAGTATATATTAAGAGTTTTAAAAGCTGACTTTTAATCTAGTCATCATACTTCTAGTAATTTTCTTAATTAGGTATGTATATACATAAAGATGTATATACAAAGATATTCATTACAGTGTTATTTATATAGCCAATAGTTGGAAACAGTCTATAATCTCATATTAGGAGCATCTTAGTTGAATCATATATAGCATGTCCAAATGATAAAATTTCATGTGCTATTTTATGTTTTTGAAGAGTACTGAAGAATGTAGAAACATGCTGCTTATTTTAATTACAGGGTTACAAGGCTATACTAAATATTTTTCTCCTTTAAATTTTTATGAGTTTGTACTACTTTTTAATCAGAAAAAGTTATTTACAAAGTAATTGTATAAAATGTTGCAAAGTCCAGTTTTAAAAAACAAATAGTCCCATCTATGAAAGAAGTTCTGGAGTAATCAGTTGAATTCAGCATTGTTATGCCAAAAACAGAAACATTGAACTAATTTGAGTAGGTTTTGGTTAATTTTCCACTGGTGTGGGTCATCTACCATCTATTTAAAAATTTCCAATAACCAGTTTATGCAAAGAAGGAAAAATTACAATTATTAAGGAAATTAAAATATATAGTGTTTATAGTTCTAGAATATATATTTGGTGGTTTTATAAATGCCAATTGTTCTCAGATTTGCAAGAAATCAATGTAACATCATTATAATTCTTCTCCAGATGGTTATTGCTCAGGTAAAACTGTAATGGTAGATATTCATAGAATCTGAGATTCTTTATATGTAGTAAAGTCTGATCTTTTACAAAATTATTGTCTATATTGCTTAGAATTTTCCAACATGAATTATTACCCAGTTATTATTTGATATGTTTAAAATCCTAATGATTTATTTTTCCTTCTTTTTAATTTAGCCTTTTATGTTTACATAACTACCATAGGATGTTAACAGATGGATTTTTTTTCCTGCAAAATGTCTGTCCTCCAAATTATGTTATTTAGAGAATCATGAGCCAATGTTTAAACTAGAATGTTATCCAAGGTACTGTCTCACTCTTACTGTATTTTAAAAGTAGTTTGAAAAGTGTGGAATATGGATTTGTCAATAGACTTGGGTCTACTAAGAAAATATGTACTCTGCCTTGACTCAATAAACTCATACTTAGTATGGTTCAGCTTCTTCATATTTACTCTTGCCCATATTAGAAAACAATTAGCTTACTAAACAAATTTGAGTATTTGGTTGAGGGGGGTACGGGTGATCCTCTCTGAATCTTTCTCATTTGACTAAGAATTATAGGATATTTGATAACCGTGTTTAAAAATGGAGATATCCAAATATTATTGTAAACACCCAATGATTTGTTTTACCTACACTGTAAGTATTTTACTTGGTTGGCTTACATAGTAGCTAATAATATTTGTTAATGTAATTTAACTGCTGTGAACCTTTACTGAACAAATATTGAAATTTATTCAAGTCAAAGAAAGAGAATCTCTAATGACTTTTGTTAAAGCTTCTATTTAATAGTTAAGGAGAAAAGTTTGTATGACATATGAGATGCAATTAACAGTAGATTTTACATTTAATAAAAAGAAAGAAGCATGCGTATTTGCTTTATTCATTCCATCATAATTTGCATTAGAGCTGTGGGTGTTTAATGAGCAAATTCCAACTAAAATGCTATATTGATTTTCTAGTGAACTTTGTAATAGTCATCCACCTTGGAAAAGCTCAGTGTTTACAATTAAGTTTTCTTTACTAAAAATGTTTGAGAGTTGCATATTGATCCTTCGAAAGTACTGAATTCCAGAATCAGGATTTTTTATAAGCAACGAATTTCACATCTAACCTAATAGATGTTAAAAATTGTCATTCAGTTATACCTTAATTTTGGTTTTGAGGGTTTTTTGTTTTATTTTTAATTGACAAGTAATAACTGTATATATTATTCCCTTAATTGATGTATGATTTGCAGATTTATGAAGTGCAATGTGATGTTTCAGTACATGTACATACATTGTGAAATGATCAAATCAGTCTGATTAACATATTTACCACCTCAAATACTTACTGTTTCTTGGTGATGAGGACATTTAAAATCAATTATTTTGGCTTTTTGAAATATACATTACTATTCATTATAAGTCACCTTGATGTGTAATAGATCACCAGAACCTATTCCTTCTGTCGAACTGAAAATTTTATTTTTTGACCAGGATCTCTCCTTTCCTCCTCCACCCTCACCCCCAGCCTCTGGTGGCTATTGTTCTACTCTCTACTTATGTGAGTCCCACATTTTTAGATTCCACATATGTGAAATCATGAGGTATTTGTCTCTCTGTGCTTGGCTTATTTCACCTAGCATAATGTCCTCTAGGTCTACCCATGTTGTTGCAAATGACAGAATATCCCTTCTTTTTTTCAGCTTTTCCAGCTGAGAAACCTAAATCCTACTTTTAAAGGCTGTATTGTATTCCATTGTACCACATTAAAAAAATTCATTTATCCATTGTTTGGCATATCCGTTGTTTCCTTATCTTGGCTATTGTGAGTAATGCTAAAATGAACATGGGAGTGTAGGCATCTCTTTAATGTACTTCTTTCAACTCCTTTGGATACGTACCTAGAAGTGGCACTGCTGGATCACATGGTAACTCTATTTTTAGTTTTTTGTGGAACCTCATACCGTTTTCCAAAATGGCTGTACTAATTTGCAATACCACCAACATTGTGTAATGGTTTGCTTTTCTCCACATCCACACCAACACTTGTTATCTTTCATGTTTTTGATAATAGCCAATCTAACAGGGGTGAGGTGATAGCTCATTGTGATTTTAGTTTGCCTTTCTCTTGTGATTAGAGATGTTCAGCTTTCTTTATATAACTGTTAGCCATTTGTCTTTTTTTGAGAAATATTTGTTAGGTTCTTTGCCCGTTTTTATTTATTTTATTTTATTTAGTTTTCAGACTGAGCCTCACTCTGTCGCCCAGGCTGGAGTGCAGTGGCACGATGTTGGCTCACTGCAACCTCCACCTCCCGGGTTCAAACAATTCTTGTGCCTCAGCCTCCTGAATAACTGGGATTACAGGCGCATGCCACCAGGCCTGGCTAATTTTTGTATTTTTAGTAGAGACAGGGTTCCACCATGTTGGTCATGCTAATTGTTCTTGAGTAGTTCGAGTTCCGTGTATATTTTTGGTATTATTCTTTTAATTAATGTGTCATTTGCAGATATTTTCTCTTACACTGTAGGTTGTCTCTTACTGTTGTTTCCTTAACTGTGCAGAAGCTTTTTAGTTTGATGCAATCCTATTAGTCTGTTTTTACTTTCATAGCATGTGCCTTTGGGGTCATATTCAGGAAGTCTCTGTCTAAACCAATGTCATGGAACTTTCCCCATGTTTTCTTCTAGTAGTTTTACAGTTTCAGGTTTTATGTTTTAGTCTTCAGTGCATTTTAAACTGGTTCTTGAATAAGGGATGAGATGATGCTTATTTTTATTCTGCATGCAGATATCTAATTTTCCCAGCACCATTTATTGAAGAGATTGTACTTTCTCCATTGTGTGTTCTTGGTACCTTTGTTGAAAATCAGTTGACCATAATTGTGTAGGTTTATTTCTGGATGCTCTATCCTGTTCCATTGGTCAGTGTGTCTGTTTTTATGACAGTACCATGCCGGGTTTTTTTTTTTTTTTTTTTCCCGAGACAAAGTCTTGCTCCGTCATCCAGGCTGGAGTACAGTGGCGTGATCTCAGCTCACTGCATCCTCCGTCTCCCAGGTTCAAGTGCTTCTCCTGCCTCGGCCTCCTGAGTAGCTGGATTACTGGAATGCACCACTACGCCCAGCAAATTTTTGTATTTTTGGTAGATATGGGGTTTCACCATGTTGACCAGGCTGGTCTCGAACTCTTACCTCAGGTGATCCATCTGCCTCAGCCTCCCAAAGTGCTGGGATTACAGGCATGAGGTACTACACCCAGCCACCATGCTGTTTTGATTACTCTGGCTTTGTGATATATTTTAAATGGTAGTTGCTTAAAATTGCTTTGACTGTTTGGGGTCTTTTGTGATTCCGTATGAATTTTAGGATTGTTTTTTCTATTTCTATTTCTGTGAAGAATTACAGTAGAATTTTGATAGGGATTGCATTGAATCTTTAGAGTAATACCTTAATTTTGAAAAACATTCTTATCATTTATAAATTCTATAACCAGATTTTATGTGTTTGTGCATGTGTGTTTTCTGGCATTTAAAATTTTAACCTTAGAATACTTAAATGGCAATATCCTTTAAATGCACATATACATCTTTGGATTTGAAGTAGCATTAAAAAAAAATGTTTTCTCTTGATCACACAGGACCAAAGAAGCCCTCTGTATATAATACTTACTTTTAAGCATAGAGATGTTTAGACTTATTACTAAAGCACCTGATATGCTAGTCTTACCTCTTTCATCAGCTACTGTTTCATGTAAAGTGGTATATAACTTGCATTACAAGTAACTGTATAAAGATCTGGCCACAGTTTATAGAAATGAAAGGAAATCTATTGGCATTTAAAGTTTAGTAATTAGTGTTTTAACCTTTTGATATCTCAGAATATTTCAGGGTAGCATGTTGATCTATGCTTACATCACTATTTACCATCATTTTGTCCCTCTGTCTGGCCTACAAATTAGAAGTATTTTATTAGACTGATGTGCTGCCTGCTGCACTAAGGAGGCAACCTAGAAGTATATGATAATGTTAAACTTAAAAAATCTTAGAATACCATATTTTTGTTTGTTTGATTTTTGAGACCCTGTCTTGCTCTGTCTTCCAGGCTGGAGTGCAGTGGCACGATGTTGGCTCACTGCAACCTCCTGCTCCTAGGTTCAAGCAGTTCTCCTGCCTTAGCCTCCCAAGTAGGTGGGACTACAGGCGTGAGCTACCATGCTTGGCTAAGTTTTGTATTTTTAGTAGAGATGGGTTTTCATCATGTTGGTTAGGCTGGTCTTAAACTCCTGACCTCAGGTGATCCACCTGCCTTGATCTTCCAAAGTGCTGGGATTACAGGTGTGAGCCACTGCAATATTTTTGATAAACTATTATTAATATAAATATGGTATGCAGCATACAATATAGAATGGATTCAGAATAATTTTTCTTTCAGTCCCTTACATAATTTTTGCCTGCCAATGAAAAAGGCTAAAAATTGAGGAATTTTGACTTAGATTTTTAATATGTGAGTAGTACAAATTAATCAAAACCACATTATTAATATGTCTAGGAATTAAGTCACATTGTGACTGTGGTTTGAGTATTGTTACTGTAGTGGTAGAATGGAACTAACATTTGTTGATGATCCACTTTATTTTATTTATTTGGCCAAGAGCTTTCATATATTTTCTAATTGAATTTTTCATAACATCATGAATAGTGGTATTTTACCCATTTTATATACCCGAACTTCAACTAAAATAGTTTAAGAAATTAACAAAAACAAGGTTGCTAACCCTTAATACCTTAGATCACAATTAAAACTCATATTCTTCCATACACCATGCTATTAACCATACTATGCAAGATACACCATGTTGGTTTCTCCAAGCTGTTATTACTGCCCTTACTGGTAGGATATTCTGTAGCATTAGAAGGGAAAAATAAAATTCATTTTTGTGTACTACAGTTGATAGAAGTTGCTGTTGAAACAGCACGAGGCACCAGGCGTGGTGGCTCACACCTGTAATCCTAGCACTTTGGGAGGCCAAGGCAGGTGGATCACCTGAGGTCAGGAGTTCGAGACCAGCTTGGCCAACATGGCAAAACCCCAGCTCTACTAAAAATACAAAAAATTAGCTAGGTATAGTGGTGGGCACCTGTGATCCTAGCTACTCAGGAGGCTGAGGCAAGAGAATTGCTTGAACCCGGGAGGCAGAGGTTGCAGTGAGCTGAGATTTCACTATTGCACTCCAACCTGGGCAACAGAATGAGACTCTCAAAACAAACAACCAACAACAACAATAACAACAACAACAACAAAAAACCAGCATGGGGAATTGATGCAGTAGTCCCATCTTATCTGTGGTTCCTTTTTCCACGGTTTCAGTTATTCAAAGTCTGAAAATATTGTGAAACATTTCAGAAATAAACAGTTCATAAGTTTTAAATTACGTATTGTTTTGAGTAGTGTAATGAAATTTTATGCCATCTTGCCCAGGGTGTGAACTGACTGGCTAGTTAGATCCATGCTTAATACTCTACCACCATTTTTCCACTACTTACAATTTAAGAAATACAATAATAACTTCTTCTTTTTTTGAGACAGGGTCTTACTCTGTCATCCATGCTGAGTGCAGTGGCACAATTACAGCTTACTGCAGCCTGTACCTCCTAGGCTCCAGCTGGGTTTCACCAAGTTGGCTAGGCTGGTTTCAAATTTCTGGGCTTAAGTGATTCTCCCACCTCGGCCTACCAAATTTTAATTTTTTTATAGAGACAAGGTCTCACTATGTTGGCCAGGCTGGTCTCGAACTCCTGGGCTCAAGTAATTCTCCCGCCTTGACCTGCCAAAATGCTGGGATTATAGGTGTGAGCTACCATGCTGAGCCAGTAACTATCTTGATTAACTGTATATTAATCTGTAACAATCCTTGGGCAGGGATCCAATGCTTTACAAACTAAAAGAGCATTTCAAAATATTTCTGAAGTTTATTTTGTAGTTCGACAGTATAAATAAAATTTGGTTCAGCAATTCAGGTATTTGAGGCCCTCTTTGTCTAATGTTGCAGTAATATTATTATTTTTTTTTGAGATGGAGTTTCGCTCTCATTGCCCAGGCTGTAGTGCGATGGTGTGATCTCGGCTCACTGCAACCTCCACCTCCCGGGTTCAAGCAATTCTCCTGCCTCAGCCACCTGTGTAGCTAGGATTGCAGGCATGCGCCACCATGCCCGGTTAATTTTGTATTTTTAGCAGAGGCGGGGGTTTCACCATGTTGGCCAGGCTGGTCTTGAACTCCCGACCTCATGTGATTCGCCCGCCTTGGCCTCCCCAAGTGCTGGGATTACAGGCGTGAGCCACCGTGCCTGGCCCACATTGCAGTAATGTTTTTAAAAATTATGTAAGATTTCAAACATACAAACAATAAAATTATGCTTAAGAAATGATAATTTCAGATAACATTAAAGCTCTTGATACAGTGCTGCAAAAATCTAGATGATGCCATTTGTATTAAAATCTATATCAACAGTGTCCCCTGCTCTATGCAGATGTGCACTACTATAACAGCACAGCATTGTCCTATTTTATTCTTCCCTTACCCATTTTCTTTCCTCCCCTTCCACCTTCCCACTGAGATAATTACTATTTTGAATTTTGTGTTTACCCTTTTCATGATCATTGTATTATTATTTATTTATTTATTTATTTGATACTGAGTCTCACACTGTCACCCAGGCTGGAGTGCAGTGGCGTAGTCTCGGCTTATTGCAACTTCCGCCTCCTGGGTTCACGCCATTCTCCTGCCACAGCCTCCGGAGTAGCTGGGACTACAGGCGCCTACCACCATGCCTGGCTAATTTTTTGTATTTTTAGTAGAGACGGGGTTTCACCATGTTAGCCAGGATGGTCTTGGTCTCCTGACCTGGTAATCTGCCCGCCTAGGCCTCCCAAAGTGTTGGGATTACAGGCGTGAGCCACTGTGCCTGTCCTGCTCATTGTATTATTTTTACTAACTGCGTCTATTCATAAGTGGTGGGTAGAGTTGTTTTACTTTGAAACTTGCTATTTTTGCCAGCATTTTGTTTTTGAGATTTGTCCATTTGTCCATAGTCAAGTCATTTTAAATGCTGGGTAGTATTCCATTCTGAATGTAATTTATTTATTCCTGTTAATGTTGATGGACATTTGGGTTATGCCTAACCTTTTGCTGTTAAAAGCAATGCTGCAGTAAGTATTTTTGTACATGTTTACATTTACATATGTGCATGAATTTCTCTAGGCTACATATTAAAGAGGGGATTTGCTAGGCTAGGCCTGTCTTCAACTTCAATAAACATTGCCAAATTGCTCTTCAGATGGTTGTAGAAATGTATCTGCCCATCTGCAATATGTATGAGAGTTTTCTTTATTTCACAGGCTTACAACATTTGCTATTATTAGACCTTTAAATTTTTGCTCTTTTTAGGGGTATGAAGTGGTATCCCAGTTTTGCAGTACCTTTTATTAAAAATACTATTTTCTGAATTGATTAATTGATATTAATTCAGTTTAATGAGTAGTCCTTACAATAATAATTACTTGTGGCTTTTATTTTTGCTAAAGGTATACATTTCTCCTTTATTTTCTGTGATTGATTGTGTGCTTTATATATTTTGGTAGCTCTGGTTGAAGAAGTGTATTTTGCGCAGAAGGAACGTGATAAAGCTGTTATGTCTAGACTGCAATTAGCCATTGAGGAGAGAGATGAAGCAATTGCACGAGCGAAGCATATGGAAATGTCTCTAAACATGTATGTACACTTTGAAAACTCTGTATGATATTAGGAGCACTTATAAAAGGTATGCTTTAGGTGGTAGTTACGTATTCAAAAATGTGACTCATTCTTAATGTGTTACCCTAGGAGATTGCATATCTCCAGTCTTTTTCTTTCTTTCTTTCTTTTTTTTTTTTTTTTTTGAGATGGAGTCTTGCCCTGTTGCCCAGGCTAGAGTGCAGTGTCGCAATCTCGGCTCACTGCAGCCTCCGCCTCCCAGGTTCAAGCGATTCTCCTGCCTCAGCCGCCCGAGTAGCTGGGACCACAGGCGCCTGCCACCATGCCTGGCTAATTTTTTTACTTTTAGTAGAGATGGGGTTTCACCATGTTAGCCAGGATGGTCTCAGACTCCTGATCTTGTGGTCCGCCCACCTTGGCCTCCCTAAGTGCTGGGATTACAGGCGTGAGCCACCGTGCCCGACCTCTCCAGTCTTTTTCTAAAACCTTTGGCATGCTAGTTTGCCTGTCAGGAATAGCAGTCAATTTAAAAAAAGAAAGAAAGAATTGCACATCACTCTCAATACAATTACTTTCTTTATTTCTTCATAGTTTTGTTGTTCCTTCATATGTGACTCCTCTTTTTATTATCTCCTCTTCTCCTTATTATCACTTTTAAAATTTATTTGAGCCATCTAAGTCTTTCACTGCTCTCTGCTTAATATCCCTGTTCCTGTTCTTTACTATTTTTTACTTGCAGTTTTTTTTAGCTTTGGTTTTTAAACTTGAGTGATACTTGAATAGGGTGGAGCCTAAGAATCTACATTTTTTAAAGCAACCCAGGTGATTCTGATAGATAAATGATGGACTACACTTAGAGAAACAATGCCCTAGAAATATGTACTTTTCAAATTCTAATGTACAATCTAATCACTTGGGGGATCTTGTCAGAATGCAGATTCTGGTTCATTAGGCCTGGGTTGGGACCAGAGATTCTGTCCTTATAACAAGCTCCCAGATGTTATGCATGATGGTAGTCTAAGGAATATGCTTTAGTGGAAAGGCCCTAGAATATCTAGAAATATGTTACCTGTACAGATAGATAGAATCCAGTAATCTAATGTTTAATGATCAATCAGCATACTTATGGCATGTTTACTTTGTCCAGTGTTGTAGTAGGCTCTGTGGAGGAACGGAGTAAAGTGCCAATTAAAACATGGTTCACTGGGGAGACAAAAAGCCATAAATAATTACTAATATGTGTTCAACTTGTGATTAGGTAATATTTGTTTTTTGTTTAGATTAATGATTCCATTTTTTTGAAGATTGATAGGCTCATTATAGACCATTAAATTCGTTGGAAAAAAAAACAAATAAAGAAACAAAAACATTCACCTAAATTCCACAATGCCTATTCCAAAATAACCATCTTTATCCATAGGGAAACATTATTTCAAACATTTTCTCTTATATACTTAAATATCATTACCTAGAAGGATAGATGGCTTGGGGTTGATTGGAGGTAGCTATAGAATTAATTGGATAAAAATCAATTCATTCTCTACATGTTGTTGTATTTGAGAAGCAGTGTAATGTAGAGACTAAGAGCACAGATTCTGAACCCAATCTATCTTTGAATATTGGTTCCGCTGCTTCCTTGCTGTATAGCGATGGACAAATTACCCAAAGTCTATAAGGCTCAGTTTTTTGGTCTACAAAATGTATATAATAGTGCAGGTTATGAGGACTTATACAGGTTGTCATAAGGACTAAATTACTTGTTGACTATATATGTATATATGTAAAATATTTGATATATATAATTTAAAAAATATATATATGTATGGGTTGGTTGTTTGTTTAGAGACAGAGTCTTGCTATATCACACAGGCTGGAGTGCAGTGGTGTAATCAGAGCTCATTGCAGATTTGAAGTGGGCTCAAGTGATCCTCCTACCTCAGCCTCCCAAGGAGCTATGACTACAGGGACTTCAGGCACATGCCACCATGCTTGGCTAATTTGTAAAGTTTTTTGTAGAGATGGGGTCACACTGTGTGGCCCAGGCTGTTTTCAAACTCTGGGCCTCAAGCGATCCTCTCACCTTGGCCTTCCAAAGCCCTAAGATTACAGGCATGAGCCATTGCACCTAGCCAAATCACTGAATATTGAAAAGTACATGGCTCATAGTGGGTGCTATGTAAGTGTTAACTTGAATTTAAGAGTAATAGTCAATTAAAGTGAAATTGAAGAAAATTTTGAACTTCATGCGGTATTTTCTCTCAACAAACTATATTTATTTTCTAAACACTCTTCTAATAACAAATGAGACTGAAAAAAAGGTGTTGGAGTCATCAAATTTTTTTCTTTTCTTTTATTTAATATATATTTATTTTTTAAAATTGAATAGAGCCGTGGTTTCGCCATGTTGCCCAGGCTGGTCTCGAACTCCTGGACTCAAACAATCTGCCTGCCTCAGCCTCCCAAAGTGTTAGGATTGTAGGTGTGAGCCACTAGGCCTGGTCAGAATTTTCTCATTTATTATTTCAATTGAAAATATCGTGTGACTCTCAGGTATGAATTGACCTTAAAAGAAGTTGAAGTAAAATTAGTATAAGTAGAGAGTTTATTGGGGCCAAGCTTGAGGATTGCACCCTAGCCTGGGAGTTCAGATTCACATTGCCCTGATACACACTTCTGTTAGCAGGAGTTAAGAATGGACTTTTATTAATTGTTTTCTTTTTTTAAGTTTTTAAGATTTTTTGTTGTTGTTGTTTGTTTTTTCTAATTGAGATAGAGTCTTGCTGTGTTGCTTAGGCTGGTCTCAAACTCTTAAGTTCAAGCAGTCTGCCTACCTTGACCTCCCAAAATGCTGGAATTATAGGTCTTAGGCACGGCACTTGGCCAGGAGTGAATTTTTAAATGCAAAAAAGAGAGATAGGGAGTGGGCTGATACAAAGTTTGTGAGGAACTGTATTTACTCTACAAGAAATAACATTAATTAGTGATTGGCTATGCATTGTTAATCTATAGGGTATGGGTCATAGTGTCTGGTTTGGCATTATTAGGTTAAATTATAGGTACTTGTAGCAATAGCAAGCAGTTTCAAGAGATGAATACAGGCCGGACATGGTGGCTCACACCTGTAATCTCAACACTTTGGGAGTCTGAGGTAGGAGGATTGCTTGAGTCCAGGAGTTCAAGACCATTGTGGGCAATACAGTGGGACCCAGTTTCTACAAAAAAAAATTATTTAAAAAATTTAGCTTGACATGGTGATAAATGCCTGTAGTCCCAGCTACTTTATAGGCTGAGGTGGGAGGATCGCTTGAGCCCCATAGATGGAGGCTGCAGTGAACCTATGCACTCCAACCTGGGTGACAGAGCAAGATCTTGTCTCAAGAAAAAAAAAAAAAAAAGATAAATACATAGCTCAGAGGGTGGCAAGTAGGACATGATTGCAGTCTCATTTTCATTCTTTCTGGGCCTGATAATTAAAAGGGCTTGCATTCCTCAGATAAAAGTTCTTTTCTCATATGAAAGAAAGAAAGAAGCACTTTAAAACTCCGCTTTTTTCATTAAGAATTTCACATTAAAAAATCTGTAAAAGTTGTATTCATTTCTATAGCCATGTTAGTTTTTATAGCCAAAGTGTGCCCTGTTGTTTAATCTTAACTTTAAAAGGATTGAATAATCATTGCTGGAAGTTTTATCATAGATAGCATTTTTATCCCTGAGTTTTTTATTGTGAGGAATCACTGGGTGCGTCAGTGGAAACAAAAACACAAACTCAACGTGCTTTCTTCTTTTCTCTTATTCAACACAACAGTCAACACAGAAGCTTTTTTTGACCAAATGTGTAGTTATTTTCCCCACACACCAAGTAAGTAATCAGTTCTGCAGTAGACACCAGCTGGGTGTCCTCCAATTAAATTCTGACACTATCTACCTGGAGAAAGCATCAGATCCCATAGGTTGAGGGCTCAGTCCCACAAGACTGGCCCTGCTTCAGACAAAAATCGTTAAGTCCAGGCCTCTGAAACTTCTGACTGACCAGCTTCAAGTGAGGGTTCATACAGTTCCCTCTTTGGGTTCGATTAATTTGTTAGAGCAGCTCACAGAACTCAAGGAAAACTTACATTTATTATAAAGGATATGACAAAGGATACAGATGAAGAGATGCATAGGTCAAGGTATGGGGGAAGAGGTGCAGAGCTTCCATGCCCTCCTTGGGTACACCACCCTCCAGGAACCTCCACATGTTCAGCTATTAGGATGCTCTAGGAATCCTGTCCATCTGGGTCTTTTATGGAGACTTCATTACATAGGCATGATTGATTAAACCACTGGCCATTGGTGATCAACTTAACTGCCAGGCCCCTCTGCAGAGGTTGGGGGTTGAAGCTCAGAGTCACAACCTTTTAATCATGCAGCCTTCCTCATGACCAGCCTCCATCCAGAAGGTATCTAAGGGCTGCCAGCTATCAGTTAATCATTAGCATACAAAAAGACATCACTTTGGAGATTGCCTGTAGGTGAGGAAAGGAGTAGGGGAGTGGAATGATGACCAAATATTTATTTCACAATATCACAGCAGGTGAATGAATTTCACTTTCAAAGGAAGAGCTCATAAATACCTTATTCTCTGATTTAACATGCGTCAGATTGGCTGTGTGTTATCCTTGTATTCAAGTTTTTTTATGAATATAATTCTTGAGTCAAGTATCCTTTTATTCTAAACATTGTAAAAATGTTACTCTCGTCTTCTGTTATTGTTTGCCTGAAAAGAAGTCTTGAGATCAATCAGATTCCCGATCCCTTTGTGTGTGTGTGTTTTGTTTGTTTGTTGTTTGTTTTTTGAGACAGAGTCTTGCTCTGTCACCCAAGCTGGAGAGCAGTGATATGATCTCAGCTCACCACAACCTCCGCCTCTGGGATCCAAACTATTTTCCCACCTCAGCCTCCCAAGCAACAGGGACTACAGGTGAGTGCCACCACACCTGGCTAATTTCTGTATTTTTAGTGGAGATGGGGTTTCACCATGTTGGCCAGGCTGGTCTGGAACTCCTGACTTCAAATGATCCACCCATCTCAGCCTCCCAAAGTGCTGGGATTACAGGCATGAGCCACCATGCCTGGCTGTGTGTGTGTGTGTGTCTGTCTTTTTTTTTGTCAGATACCTGAAGGATTCATCCTTTATTCTTAAAGTAGGGCTGAATCAGGGCAATTGTGTTCATCATTCTTTAATAAGGTTTTGGGGACCACAGCATGCTTTTTAAAGGATTATTTGATTCTTCCTTTATTTCATGGAAATTTTACCTTTTTAAAAAAAATTTAACTTTTATTTTAAGTTCAGGGGTGCATTTGCAGGTTTACTATATAAGTAAACTTGGGTTTTGGGGTTGTTTTGTACAGATTATTTCATCACCCCAGTATTAAGCTTAGTATCCATTAGTTTTTTTTTCCTGATCCTCTACTTCCTCCCATCCTCCATGCTCCAATAGGCCTCAGAGTCTGTTGTTCCACTCTATGTGTCCATGTGTTCTCATAATTTAGCTCCCACTTATAAGTGATAACATGTAGTATTTGGTTTTCTGTTCTGGCATTAGTTTGCTAAGGATAATGGCCTCCAGCTCTATCCATGTTCCTGTGAAGGACATGATCTTGTGCTTTTTTATGGTTCCATGCTATTATTTCATGGAAATTTTACTTTCTAAATAAGTTTTTTTGTAGAGATAGGGTCCTGCTATGTTGCCCAGGCTGGTCTCAAACTCCTGGCTTCAAGCAGTCCTCCCTCCTTGGCCTCCCAAGGTGATGGGATTATAGCTGTGAGCCATCACAACTGGCTCATGAGAATTTTAGGTCTACAAATGTTTTGGATTTTAGGTTTTCTACTTTAGAGACTCCAGATACACTTATACGGGACATTTTTGTCCTTATATGTTATCTATTCAATAATGATTAATATTTTAATCTGCTTTTGCATTCACTGTGATGATTACAAATCTTTCCTTTATGTTGGTAATCCCAATTGTCATTGTTCCTTTCCATGGTCTTTCTAATTAATGTATGTAATTTTTATTTATTTGTTTATTTTTGATTCTCAATTTATTTCCTTAAGTTTTATATTTCTCTTTTCACTTTATTGTTTTAGCCCCTTCTCTTTTATTGAAATGATTTTCTTTTCTTTTTCTTTATAAAATGCCAATCATGGGTAGGAAAATTTTCTTCTTTCCCTTGTGTCTTATTTCATTCATGCTGCCGCAATAATAGAATACCTGAGACTAGGTAATTTATAATGAACAGAAATTTATTGGCTCACAGTTCTGGAGGCTTGAAATTCAAGATCAAGAAGGTGCTGGCAACTTTCAAGGGCCTTTTTGCTGAGTCATCACATGGTGGAAAGCAGAAGGGCAAAAACAGGCAAAAGGGAGCTAAACTTGCCCTTCTATAATGACATTAATTCATCCCATAAGAGAGGAGCCTAGTGGCCTAATCACCTCTCAGAGGTCTTACTTCTTAATACGGTTACCATGGCATTTATTTATTTATTTATAGACAGAGTCTCGCTCTGTCTCCCAGGCTGGAGTGCAGTGGCGCTGTCTTGGCTCCCTGCAAGCTCTGCCTCTCAGCTCCCTGCAAGCTCTGCCTCCCGGGTTCATGCCATTCTCCTGCCTCAACCTCCCAAGTAGCTGGGACTATAAGCGCCTACCACCACGCCCAGCTAATTTTTTGTAGTTTTAGTAGAGACGGGGTTTCCTTGTGTTAGCCAGAATGGTCTGTATATCTGGATCTCGTGATCCGCCCGCCTCAGCCTCCCAAAGTGCTGGGATTACAGGCGTGAGCCACCGTGCCCGGCTGACAATTAAATTTTAACATGAGTTTTGGAGAGGACAAACATTCAAATCATAGCACCTTGGTTTATGTTTTCTTGTTTTATTACGAACTAATTTCTTTTGCATGTTTTGTGTTGTATTCGTGGTGTATTCACAGTTGCCATATCATTTCTTTGCATCTTGCTCATATTTGAAATAGGCAATTTTGTTAAAAACTTTTAGCAGAACATAATGGTACAAGTGAATTTTCCTTAATAAACTTTTTTTTTTTTTTTTTTGAGAAGGAGTCTCACGCCTCGCTTTTGTCGCCCAGGCTGGAGTGCAGTGGCATGATCTTGACCGACTGCAACCTCCACCTCCCGGGTTCAAGCTATTATTCTCCTGCCTCAGTCTCCTGAGTTGCTGGGATTATAGGCACCTGCCACCCCCCCGGCTAATTTTTGTACTTTTAGTAGAGACGGGTTTTGCCATGTTGACCAGACTGGTCTCGAACTCCTGACCTCAGGTGATCTGCCCACCTCGGCCTCCCAAAGTGCTGGCATTACAGGTGTTAGCCACCATGCTTAGCCTCCTAAACATTTTATTTTTAGGCCTGTTTGCCTTCTTTGAGCTGCCATTTCTTGACAAGGCATTGCTTTTGCTACCTTTCTATATAACCCTAGGGCAATGGGATGGGAATGGAGTTTGGTAAGACCTCTCTGGGACTGTATGCTCCTTTTGTGGTAGGTTCTGTCCTCTGCTTATGGGATTTTGTTTGGTGCCGTACATTAAGGGTTCATGCTATCTGGTCTCTCTATATGTATCCTAATTTCATGGGGATATTGCTTTTGGGCTTTTTTTTGTTTCACTATTGTAGTAAAACATGGCCAGCCTTGATTCTTGCTTCCTCTATATAGATTCTTAGGTAATACAGGCTTTTCTTCATGAAAAATTTTTGTTAGTTTTCTCTGGGCTGTCTACTCAACTCATTCTCAGATTATTTCTAAGCTGTGTGGTATCAGTGAAAATTTCTGTTTTGTTAGCTCACTGTCTTCCCAACACCTGTTTCATAGGTAATCTAGCCAAAATAATCATCTCTGCACCCTGCATTCCCTCCCTATTTAAAAAAATGACTACATGACAGCCTACTTTCTTTACCATGTGGTTAATTTGCATATTCTATTCATGTAGGTGTATGATGGGATAAGCAGACTTGGGTGTTCAGATTTCACGGTGCCATCTTTACTTGGAATTCCAAGTTTTTAAAGATTTTTTAAAAATTGTAGAGTAGTTTTAGATATCTAGAACAGTTGTGAAGATCATACAGATAGTTGCGGCATAATCCTCACCCATTTTCTCTTATTGTTAACATCTTACATTACCATGGTACTTTTGTCACAGGGGAGAATTCAGTATTGTTACATAACTATTAACTGAACTCTATACTTTTTTTAGATTTCACTAATTTTTCTCAAATATCCTTTTTATGCTCTAGGATCCTAACCAGGATTGGATTTAGTTTGTATATGTCCTAGCCTGTCCTGGGCTGTGACATTTTTCTCTAACTTTTCTTGTGTTTTAAGACCTTGATAGTTTTGAGGCATATTGATCAAGGTATTTTACACAGAATGTTTCTCAATTTGGGTTTTTCTCATGGTTATGTTGGGGTTATGAGTTTTTAGGATGAAGACTACAGAAGTGAGTGCCTTTTCTTCATATCATTTCAAGGCTATATTCTACTGATTGGATTTACTACCAGTAATATTAACCTTGATGGCCAAGGTGTGGTTTGCTAAGTTTCTCCACTGTAAAGTTACTTACCTACATTCCTTTGTTCATACTCTACTCTTTGGAAGCACATCACTAAGTACAGTCCATACTAAAGAATGAAGATGGGAGGTTGTTGAGCTCCACCTCGTGCAGGGGAGAATATTTACATAAATTATATGTAACACTTTAATATAGGAGATTTGTCTCTTTTCCCATTTATTTATTTATTCAGCCATTTGTGTCAGTATGGATTCATAGATGTTCATTTAATACTTTGGATTGTAATCTAATACTATGTTATATATGTTGTTGCTTGAAATGTTCTACCTTTGTGGATTGGAAGCTCTTTCGGGTTAGCTCCTATATTTCTTTGACGTGTCCCCGTTCCTTTCTGTCATTTATTTGTTTTTGTTTTGAGACAGGGTCTTGCTTTGTTGTCCAGGCTGGAGTGCAGTGGCATGATTACAGCTCACTGCAGCCTTGACCTCTTGGGCTCAAGCAATCCTCCCACCTCAGCCTCCCCAGTAACTGGGACTGCAGGCGCTCACTTGGCTAATGCCTGGCTAATTTTTAGAAATTATTTTAGAAACAGAGTCTCAGTGTATTGCCTAGGCTAGTCTCAAGATCCTGGGCTCAAATGATACTCTGCCTCAGCCTTCCAAAGTTCTGGAATTACAGGCAAGAGCCACTACATCTGGTCTCTTCTGATTTTTGAACATTTTCTTTTTGGCATGACAGAAAGCTCCAAGGTCACCTTATGTAAGGATATATAGAGCTGTGCCCCTCCAGTAGATTCAGTCATTCCTCCAAGGAACTCTAGATCCTTTTATAGAAAATAGTATTAGAAACCAAGATCTGGGTGTGAGGTGTGCCCTTTGTTGTGGGAGTATGACTGCTTCTAGACCATTTCCGCAGACAGAGTAGGATACACACACACACACACACACACACACGTGTGTATATATACACTAACTGATGTATACACACACATATCTCTTATTTATACACCTATCCATTTGTATCTATATCAAGCTGAACATAAGTTCACACTGATGTTCTTAATTCTAATCCATTACTATACTGTTTATTATAGCCTTCCCCTTTTGTTCATCTGTAAATTACTCTACCCAGTGGTGACAAAACTGGCCCCCACTAACCACCATCTATTTACTTACTTGTTGAAACCTAGTATACATTATAATTCTTTCTGAGTCATTAACATATAACTCCATGAGAATTAACTTTAGCAATGAGAATGTACTATGTATACTTCTTTTAGTGTTTAGTTTTATAGTTTCAAGACACCATTTTCCAAAATTACTTAAATTGGCTCCTTCCTCCGCCCCACCTCTTTAAGTGAGTTTAGGCCATTTTTTTTTAATGTAATTAGAGTTAATCATCGTAGTCTGCATTCTATCCTAGTGTCCTTTGATCTCCTAGTTGGTTTCTTTGTGTGCATACATTAAGGTTCACTATGTGCTGTAAATATCTGTGGGTTTTGACAAATGTGTAGTGTCATGTATCCAAATTAGTTCTGCCACTTTAAAATCCCCACTGCTGCTTCTACTCAAATCTTCCTCCTTTCCCAACTCTGTGGCAACTACTGACCTGCTTTCTTCCCCTGACAGTCTTTCCTTTTTTAGAATGTCATGTTAATGGAATCATACAATATGTAGACTTTTCAAACTGGCTTCTTTCATTTAGCAAAATGCATTCATGTTAATGCATTAATTTATATTATGTTCTTTTTTTCTTGAATAGTATTCCATCGTATGGAAGTATCACAGTTTTTGATTCATTCCTTTGTATAAAGGATATCTTGGTTACTTCTATTTTTGGTGATTTTGAGTAAAGTTGCTCTAAGTATTCATATACAGGTTTTTGTCTGGACATATGTTTTCAAATCAGTTGAGTAAACCCAGTAGCAATACTGCTGAATCATAAGTTAAATCCATGTTAATTTTACGGGAAACTGCCAAATTCTTTTCCAGAGTGGCTGTACTAGCAACGAATCAGAGTTCCTGTTGCTGTATATCCTTCCAAGTGTTTGAAACTATTGTTTTTGTTTTGTTTTGTTTCTTATTTTGGATGTTAGCCATTCTAACAGGTGTGTAGTAGTATCTTAGTATTTTTATTTGCATTTCCCTGATGACAGATGATATTGAGCATCTTTTTAAATGTTTATTTTCCATCTGCATATCTTCTTTGGTAAAGTGTTCAGGTATTTGGATAGTTTTTCAAATTGAATTTTTTTTTCTTATTATTTAAAATAGTTGTTTATATTCTGGATATAAGTCCTTTATCAGATATGTGGCTTGCAAATATTTTCTTCTAGTCAATGTCTTGTTTTTCTGAGTCTCTTAGTGTGTTTGGCAGAACATAAGTTTTAAATTTTGGTAACACTTAAATTTTGATAACATTAATTTTTTTTCTTTTGCTTATGGACATTCTTATATTCTACCACCATTTGTTGAAAAGTCTGTCATTTCTACATTAAATTTCCTTTGCATCTCTGTCAAAAATAAGTTGACTCTTTATCTGTGGGTTGATTTCTGAATTTACTGTTCTGGTTCATTAACCTATATGTTGATCCCTTTGTCAATATCACATAATCTTGATAGTGAGTCTTGAAATCAGGTGGAGTCTTTCAACTTTGCTCTTTTATTATAGAATTGTTTTGGCTATTCTAGACACCCTTTTAACAAAATTTCAGTAGTATAGTCATTAAAACTTTAGAACTCTTCTTTGGAGATTTGCAGGTACTATAATGTTCATTTTATCACACACCAAACAGTGGTATGCTATATTTACATGCAATTTATGTTAATAAATTTCATTATATAAATCAATCACTGATTTTATTCATGAGATTTGCTTCTAAAAAGATTTTTATGCTTTTCAAAAATCAAATTGACCTCCAAAAGACAACAAATCAGTTTTTCATAAAATGTCACAACTCTTTGGAAATAGGTATATTCATGTTTTATAGATGAAAAGCTTACAGGGCTAGACTACCTGGCCAAAGACTCACAGTCAGTCAATTACACATTGTCAGAATGTCTACCTCAGATTTACACAGGCAACTCAAACTTAGCATATCCAAAATGAAACTTATTCATTCATTCTTAAAACCTGATCCTCTTCCTTAATCCCTTATCCTGATCAGTGTTACAACCATCTTCCTACATATCCAAGCCAAAGCTTCTTCCTCAGAACTGCTATTAAACTGATCTCTTATTTGGTTTATTCTATCTCTTTAACTAAAATATTTAAATTGAGCCTATCATTCTTTCCTATTTTTTACCCTTCATTGCATATCTACTTTAATTTATACATATATTTGTTACAGTTTTTATTAAAGTATATTGAAATTAGTGTTCCTTGAGACAGAATCTTTTTCATTTTGTCTTTTAGATCATTAGTATTAAGGGAAGAATGGAAATGAGAGAAAAGGAATGCATTCAATTTCAGCCTTTTCTTTTAATTAATTAATTCATTCGGTAACTATTGACTGTACTGTGTCAGGTACAGTGCTAGTTGCTGGGGACACAGCATTATGGTCAAATTGACTTAAGTAAATAAGTAATCATATAAATACTTAAAACAATTAATTAACAGTTAATTTGAAGAAATTTTTGGTTCCTAGAAACAGCTTAGAAGAGGAACTCCTTCTGTATCAGAGTCTGGGAGTTCAGGTAGGGAGAAGAGTCAGGGAAGGCCACACATACCAAGCAAGAAAAACAAGAGCAACAAAGAATATTATGTCAGCATAGTATCAGATGGTTTGGTGAGGTTCTTTTCTCTTCTGCTGAATCTATAGGTTCTGAACCGTCAAGAGTGTGTTTTAGACTACATCTTGATAACAGGACCAATACATAACTGGTTTTGCTTGACTGAAAGGTATATTTGGGGGCATCTAGTGTATGATAAAATTATATAAATTGTTCACATCTTTTTAAAAAAAATTCCTAATTTCTTTCTTGCTTCCTATAATCTTCAGATTCTTTATTGTCTTTTTTCTCTCATGTGCTTTGCTACTTCTGATCTATGTTGTATCTCTGTTACAGTGTCTGCTTTGTCTTATTCTGCCTCTCTCTGCTTTTCTTTATCCCTTGGATCATTAATGTTTTTTCTGTTTCTTTTTTGGCTTTTATCGAAAACGAGGGAAAAAAATAAAAAAGAATTCAAGTTAAAATTCCCTAAATATACATAATCTTATATATGTTTGCATTTGTATACTTCAGCTTTTCAGATCATGATACCTTTTTTTTCAGTCTCTTTGCTATTGTTGGTACTTTTTAAACATGTTAACTGTGGTGGTGTGTAGAAAATGAGAGAGAATAAAAGCAAACAAATCAGAGTTTTCTGATTAGAATAAAAGCAAACAAATTATAATTTTCAGAAAAATTTGAAATTTGTTTTTCATTTGAGGTCAATGTTTGGCATCTTAGGATTGAACAAGGTGAATGACTGTAGTTTCAGAAAAGAAAAAGGTGATATTGACTGATTTAGGGATAAATCAAGAAATGCGACATTTCACGCATGGATCTTTTCACTTAGAGTGCAAGGATGTCAGTCAGAATTTGCATGATATAGGAAATCAATTGAAACTTGAGCCCATAGACATTTACTTCAGCAAAATTCTTACTAATTATCATGACTGTGTCAAGTTAGACTGTTGCAGGCATAATTTAAAGTTTACAAAAGGTTGAAATTCTTTTGTCTAATTGTAAACCTCATATTAATGAGATATAATTTATAGTTCATCAGATATATTTCATATAACACCAACTATTATTTTAAGTCTTTATTTAAATCAGCAAAGTGTTATGTGTTGTACATACCACTAGTAAACCTTAGTACCTTCCCCAAAGTCTTTTAAACAGAAAATTAAAGCCATGTATAGCTGCTTCAAATCACCTCTTTTCTGAAAAGACAAGTTTTCTAAGTTTTGTGTTGTTTCAAGTGACACAGTGTGAGATATACTTATTGTAGACCTGATTTTCATTTTCTGAAAATTATTTTTGTTGATTCTTAATCTTTAGATATTGAATGATCTAGCTTAGAAAATTATGTCAAATATTTTAAATTGGCACTTACAGTGCATTAACATCAAAGATCTAGTCTCATTTTCCAACACTCTATATCAAGGATTTGCAAAGTAAGAACTTATGTTGAAATTCGGCCTGCCACCTGTTTTGTAAATAAAGTTTTATTGGGATACAACTATACTTGATCACTTATTGTGTATGGCTGCTTTTGTACTACAGAGGCAGAATTTCGTAGCTATGGTAGAGAGCATATGGTAAAGCCTAAAATAATTACTATTTGGCCATTTGCAGAAAAACTTGGCTGATCCCTACTCTATATAATCTAGTTGAGACTAAATTATGACATAATCTTCTTTGATAAATCTGTGATATCTGTGATATTTCCTGAAACTTTTAAAGAAATACAAGTAGAGAAATACAAGTATTGACTTTTTCTCTTTCCAGACTCACGGTTGTGTTGGAAGTTAGTTGCATCTATGCAAATTTTCAAATCTCGAAGTAATAATTTTTTCATTTTGACTAAAGTTATATTTTTCTTTTGCTGGCCATTTATCACTATACTTACATCAATTATAAAGAATAATAACAAAGCAAGATTGAGATCCAAATGCTAAGTGACTCACTTAGCTCACTTACGTCCTGTGTGTCAGACCTAGTACAGTAGCCTTACCAAAAGGATAATTTGAATTTATTTATCAGCAAAATGACAAGTCAGTATATATTGTGTGCTTTTAGCAGCAATCACACAAATTATTTAAAGTCTAAATACTAAATTCATGTGCCAGGGATCTGGAATAGCCCTTGATAAGAACTTTTGATTCTGATTTAAAAATATATTTAAATTAGTAGGGAATTTTAATATTAGACTAAATACAATGATCTTAAACCTTTCTTATTGAAAGCTGTTAATTTAAAACATTTGAACTCTTCATCTTCCTCTCCTTAAAGTAATGCTTTACTTTGCAATGCCTGAAGACAACCTATAAATATTACATAGAACTTCCATATACTTTTTTTGTGTGTGTTGATTATTTGGAATATACAGACTAGGTAACTTACTATTATTTCCTTCCTGGTCATATAAAATTCTTTGAAACTAAAAATAGAGATTTATAACCTTGGTAACTAAATGTCTTTTGTTATTGCAAAGGTTCCAGAGGAATCTACCAGTCTCAATGTTTAATTATCATGTATCTGTTCACATTTTAAATTATCTAGTTTAACAAGGTAATTGTGAAGTTTGTAAGCATTTTAATTGGATTTTATTGGGTAGCCTCATAATTAGATGTTACTTTGATTTTACCTAAAAAGAATGACAATAAAAGATAATATAAGATAAATATTTCTCACCACATATAACTTCCTTAAAAATCGTATTTAGCCAACCAATTACTGCTGGTTAAATGCCACTCATTTTTTTCAAATATTTTCACTATGATAATAAATAAATGTAAGAATTTTATTATCTTATAATTTTCTGTTAGGTTTTTCAATTGAGATGAAAAGAAGTTTCACAATTTATCTTCACAATTCTTATAGAACAAACTTTTGTTAGGCAGCATCATTGAAAATTGCTCATTTATTTTGAACAAAAAAAGATAAAAGATGAAAGTAGTTGCCCTTCTTGAAATGCAAACCTAAGTGGACGTTAGTAGTTTCAGATACATTGAATTATATATAACTTAAAATTACTATACATTCTTGTTAACTTATACTATTTAAGTATGTCTAGAAATAACTCTTTAATATTTGTGTATATATTTTTTTCTGTTAAAATACTAAGTTCTAGAAGTACTACTTTTCCATGAGTGTAGCAATTTTATCCAGTTGTGATGTTTGGAACCATTTTGTGGTATATTTATTAGGTGTCTTCTATTATCTTTGGCTAGTATCCTCTTTTATGGTAAATGTTAAATCATAGGAACACAGAAACAGAGGAAAACTTGAGAAAACAGAAACTTGGATATCTAAACTTTTAAATGTAATTTTAAAATAATTGAGATCCTTTCTAGAATCTATACCTTTTCACTAATGCATATTACAAATGTTCTTTTAATTTACGTACTTGGAATGGTTGTCTAAATTATATTATAGACATTTTCTATGTAATTTAAAACTGCTTTCTTTACCTTTACTGCATTTCTTCAATTTCTCAACATCAATAAACATTTCAGTAGCCACTATGACTCCTAAAAGACAAAATGCATTTCTGAGGGGAGCCCATTTGTATTTTTTGTCTTTATGTTGAATAATTCTACATACATTATGAAGAAGAAAATAACATTAGTCATCTAAAAACTTGGTACAATTTGGTCAGCCTTCCTATACGTTTGTTTTATAATAACAACTAGGTAACAGCAAGAGATTTTTACTTCAAATTTAGTGTAATTATTTGTTATTGCTTTTGAGGGAACATAGTTAAACTTTGTAATAAAAATACTTGCCTTGTTTTACTTATGATGGTGTCCAAAAAAAGAGAGGAAATACAGTTTCTGATAAAAATGGAAAGTCCAGGAATAAATATAATGATGAGAATGAGTGCTTTTATCACTGGGGAACTTTCTTCATCTAAGCACATATGAACAATTGATCCTTGTAGTCATATATAGCAGTAAACATTAATAACTTAACAGTCTGAAGTCAGTGCAGAAGATATGGAGCATTATTGAAAGATGGAGTCAAGCAGGTGGCACTTTAATATGTTCAGTGTCATGGTTGACTCTAAAGACTAGTCGAATGAAATTACTTGAGGTTCTAAAGATTTAAAAAGCGAACTCATTTTGCTGCACTAAGGAAATGCTACTGATCAGGCTTTCTGTGTCCCTTTTTTCTAGGCTAGAAAATATTAACCCTGAAGAAAATGACATGGTAAGCCATTCTCTGAGGAGATTTCTTGATGTCAGTCTTATATCTTAGAGGCTTAAGTTCAATTGAGTGGGTTTCAAGAACTAAGATGTGGGAAAAAGAAGAATTGACACACTAATAATGTACATCTTTGCTGCAATATGAAAATTCAATAACTTCACTCAGTCAATTTACAATTCACATGTGCCTATTAATTAAAACCCTATATTAAATAAAATATATTAAAACTTCATGTCTGACTAACATATAATGGTGTTGGTAGACATTACAGGAATTACTGAACAGAATAAACAATGCAGACACAGGGATAGCTATTCAGAAGAATGGAGCTATAATTGTGGATAGAATCTACAAGACCAAGGAATGTAAAATGAGAATAACTGCAGAAGAAATGAGTGCACTAATAGAAGAACGGGATGCTGCCTTGTCTAAGGTAACTCTGCACGTATCTGTAAAAGCATATACTTACCATTTTCCTCTCTCTTTTTTTAACCATTAAAAAATGACTGTGGCCCAGATACTCTTAATTCACATTAGTTTTTAGCACATAATTAATACCATAATGACTAGCTATATTAAAATAATTATGTATTTTATTTTACTACTGTTCAAAATATGAGACCTCATTTTAAATAAAATTTAATGCAGTCTCATTTCTTAATAAAATTAAACTTGTTTTATAACAGGCTAACTTGTTATAGAAATTTAGTTATATTTTTTCAATTAATCACTTTTATATGGGACTTCTTACTTAAGTTACAGTTTTGTGAAGACTATGTCTGTATTACTGTTTTATTCCCAATGCCTGATTCAGTACCTTTTAGTAAAAATCTTGATTAATGGATCAAAATTATTCATGTATTTTTTTCTGAATGCTACTTAGACTTTCCTGCTTTACCTGAAACCTGATTACCTCCCTTAGGCCACTGCTTCCAACACAGTCCTTTCAACTAGTGACTGTGCTCTCTCTCATACCAGTTATAACACTGGGCTTGGAGGCTTGTTTCTCGTTATTGTATTTATTTATTTGTTTGTTTATTTATTTGTGTGTGTGTGTGTGTGTGTGTGTGTGTGTGTGTGTGTGTTTAGATTTGGTATCACCTTGTTTCCCAGGCTGCTCTTGAACTCCTGGCCTCAAGTGATCCTCCTGCCTCGACCTCCCAAAGTATTGGGATTACAGGCATGAGCCACCACACCTGGCCTTGTTAGTGTTTTCAGATCAATGCCTTTTTCACTCCCTAAACACCTCCAGCTTTGAAACTCACGCATCAGACTCTAGCACCCAATATACACTATTGTTGTAGTCATGTACACACTTCTATATCACTTCCCTTGTTTTGTTAAGATTTTTGGGTCTATTCCAATGTCTCTTTCTTCAGCCTACTCCTGTCATAATTCTTGGTGATGTAAATTCCTATGTAGTTAATCCTTTCAAAAATTGCAGCCTCTTATTTCCTAAATTTCTCTACTTTAGTCATTGTGTACTGCGCACTGTATCTGCTATCTACTCTGTGGTCATACTCTGTGGTCATACTCTATTCCTGGTCATTCTGAGTGTCAATGTCAAGCTTCCCACTTTCTGCTCTCTTTCTAGCTCACTCATGCTAGAACTCTGACTCCAGCTTTTTTTTTTTTTTTTTTTTAGACAGAGTCTCGCTCTGTCACCCAGGCTGGAGTGCAGTGGTGTGATCTTGGCTCACTGCAGTCTCTGCCTCCCAGGTTCAAGTGCTTCTCCTGTCTCAGCCTCCTGAGCAGCTGGGACTACAGGTGTGTGCCATGACGCCCGGCTAATTTTTTGGTATTTTGTGTAGAGACAGGGTTTTGCCATGCTGGCCAGGCTGGTCTTGAACTGCTGACCTCAAGTGATCTGCCCACCTCGGCCTCCGAAAATGCTGGGATTACAGATGTGAGCCACTGTGCCTGGCCTCAACTTATTTCTATCAGTCTTACTAACTCTTTTCTATCCCTCAAACCCCTTATGTCCTTACTCCCCCACCCCAACACACACACACATCTAGCCAACTTGCATATAATGTAACCTCATTTCTCTTGACCCTCTTCATTTGTCCTACTCACCCAGCAAAATCAAAACCTAGTTAAATGAACCTTTCTATCTGTTTTGTATCTTCACAGCTTTATAAGGCAGGAGAAAAATCACACAGATTTACTGACTGCACTTACCTTAAATCCATGACCAACTATTAATATATTCAGTTAGGTTTTTAGTGTTGCCTGGCAACTTCTTGCTTTTTGCTTGTCTATTCGCTCTTCCCTCTAGAGGACTGTTTTATCTCTTCTTTCTCCTTAGTTATCTAACCTCTCCTCCCAGTTAAAAAGATAACTTCTGCATGCCCACAGCCATTTCATCTACCAGCCTGCCTGCATTTGCACCCATGTGCTCTGCCTTTTCTACTTTACTTTTTTCTAACTACTTGCTTCTATTTAAAGACAATCTCTCTATTTCCGTACTAGTTCACATCTTTTCTGGCCTTCACAAGGTGATCGCTTAACCACTTTTTCCTTTTCTCTCCTACTTCATAAAATGTTTCATGTTAGTTCATTTCCATTGCTATCCAAAATGCCTTACCATCTCCCATGGAGGCTGAGTAGAAGTTTTGGTAAGTCTTGGCCTAGTTGTGGTTCACCCCTCTATTTTGGATGAGGCCCCCCAAACTGAGAGCTGAGTATTTACAAGGGCCTGACTGCTGGATGATCCTGTGTTCTAGTGTGTGTTTGTTTCCTCAGCACTGGTAGACTGTGGAAAACTCTACTATTTTTTCAGAGGTTTGAGGGCTTAGCTTTTTAACTTAAAGACCTGTAGAAGTTTGGAATTTGGCAAACGATTTGGTTCAGAAACAAGTCTCAAATCTCCATTTTGTCACCTCAGCTCTGAATAGCTGTCAAAAGCTTAGGTGGTTTCTCTGTCTTCCAGCAGGAGTTCTTTGCCTAGTTAAAGCCTGATTTCTTAGTGTTTTCCCAATACCTAGAATATGACACTTGCAGGGGGGAAAAATAACTGCATATCCTCCAATGATTCCTCTCCAGTTAATTCCTCTTTAGAATCTTAGACACTCAAGCCATTATTGCAGCAACAGCCCTCTGATACCTTTAGGTAGATGATTTTTGTATTAAATCTGGCTTTTCTTGTTCTTGAATGAAGCATTGGTTCACCACAAATGATTCCATGCTGTCTAGACATGGAAGTAAGTTAACTAAAAATAAGCACATAGAGCATAATTAAATTCACTGCCACTCATTCCCTCTTCCTATCTTTTCTCCCTCCACTGATTTTCATGGTATAAAAGGATAAATAAATAATAAGTTAACATTTGGTAATATTTGCTGACAAGTTGTTATGTATAAATACCACTGCACTATATTTATGGTTATATTTTATGAGAAAGGAGTTGTTTAGTTATTTTAACTTGCTTATTTGCAAGCCTTATGGCTCAATAAATACTCATTTTAATTTTTATGTTACAGTCATTATATACTTACGCTTTTGAATTATTGTCTTATATTTCTGAATGGAAACTTTTCTTAACTTCGATTTTTAAAAAATAAACTTGTTGGAATAGTTTTAGATTACAGAAAAGTTTCAAAAATAGTACAATATAGATAGCTCCCATATATTACCCAGTTTTGGTTTTCCCCAATTTTGTTGTCTTAAATCATTGTGATGTGTTCGTGAAAGTTAGGAAACCAACATTGGTACATTAGTATCAATTCAACTCTAGATGTTATTCAGAATTAACCAGTTTTCATTAGTGTCCTTCTTATGTTTCATAATTCAATCCAGGGTAGCATATTGCATTTAATTGTCACGTTCTTCCAGTCTCCTCTGCTTGGTGACAGCCTATTCATCTTTCCTTGTATTTTTTTCCTCCATAACCTCAATAATTTTTTGAAGAGTACCTCTCACATATTTTATAGAATATCTCTGAATTTGGGTTTGTTTTTCTCATGATTAAAGTGAAATTTTGAGTTTTGGGAAAGAATACCACAGGGATTTTGCCTTAATTTAATTTAATTAATTTTTTACTTACTTTGAGAATGGATTCTCACTCTGTCACCAAGGCTGGAGTGCAGTGGCACCATCTTGGCTCACTGCAACCTCTGCCTCCTGAGTTCAAGTGATTTTCTTGCCTCAGCCTCACAAGTAGCTGGTATTACAAGCAGGTGCCACCACACCTGGCTAATTTTTTGTACTTTTTTAGTAGAGACGGGGTTTCATCATGTTGGCCAAGGTGGTCTAGAACTCCTGACCTCAAATGATACGCCCGCCTCAGCCTCCCAAAGTGCTGGGATTACAGTTGTGAGCCACCGTGCCCAGCCTTAATTTTAAAGCTATTATTTAGCATCAGACATTTTCTAATTATGTCTTCTGTATAGTGCTAGGAAAACTTTAGTCACATTCCACATAGATATTAAAAATTTCTGATTCAGTGATAATTTGTTGACTTTGATATACTTGATATCTTACTTTATTTTTCAAATCAAGTCAAAATCATTTATTTACTTTAACTGGCCTAGTTAAAAATGTTACCTTTTTCAGATAAATTGTTATACTCTCATTTATCCCAAATTGTTTTTTCATTTATCTTCTATCTCAAACTGAGAGCCAAAAGCCTTAAAGTCTTTCATAGCATTAATTTAAAAATTATAATTAGCAATTGTTTGATCAAGGAATTATATTACCAACCAGTCCTCTATTCTTTCTTTATCATTTTTTTGGCCAGTTCACACTTCCCTATTTTATTCAAATTGTAGAAATATCTGGAATCAGAAGATAAAGCTGTAAAATTCCATTTCTTCACTGTTCTTTTCCGGGATCTTTCAGATTATTATTCTATTCAAACAAAAAATTTAGAATTTTAATTGCCAAGATTTTTATAGAATTATAGAATTTTAAATTTCATAGGACCTTAGTTAGGAGTCATCTAGTTAAATTATTCACTAAATCAAGGATCTGATCTGTCACTAATTTTTAATTTAGTCAAATATCCATCTTCTGTTAATATCTAGCCATTGGTGTTAGAATTGGTCTCAGAACATTTGATAAATAAATCATATTGCATCAAATATATTCAAATATTTATCAGTAATGTCTTAAGTCATGAGGGCTAGGCCTAGAAGCACAATTGGACCCAGGTTACACATCAGTAAGCAACAGAAAATTATTGAACTAGCCAGGATTGGTGGTTTATTAGCTTTGAGGGCTGACTTTATTGGGAGATACAGTAATTAAAGTAATTATTCCTAGATATTCTGGCAAAATTAGGCTAGCTCTAGGATATGTTTTCCTTATAAGGGTATACATAAATGGGCAAGGCCTGGCACCTGGAGGCTTTGGGTCTTATTGGTATTTGTAGTTAGTAAGATAATATTGTAGAGCTCTTCATTGATTGGACCCTTGCTGGTACCTAAGTGAGGGGCCCAACCCCTGGGACCTGAATAAGTCAGGTATGAGAATGGGGGTAACTATATGGACTTTATGGACTTTAACCAAGTGGACCACTCAAAACAGAAGGCAAAAGTCTTGTCATAGAGACTTAGAGTACAGCAGGGATAAAGGAAGAAAGTGGTAAATTCTATATGAACGTACATGTTTGGAATCTATTATAGGAGTAATGGAAAATATGCTATGACTTTTGGATGAATTTCATTGGCATCGACTGATGAGAATGGAGCTTTGATTATATTGCCAGGCTTGATTATAATTAGTTCAGAAACTATAAGAAAAGGTGCATACATGCTAAAAACTTTTAGGAGCAAAGCACAGCAAGGCAAAGCAGAAACTAGCACTGTTTCTGCTTTTCAGGTTAAACATCTTTGTATCCTTCAACCTTTCCTTGGGTTTCCTTCTACTTTTGTGTCTTCTAGATGTGAGTTTCTTCTTGCCTGTCTGTCAAGGCCAAATCAGTGATCGTACATTTCTGTTTTCTGGACACCATACGGAGAATCTGCACTCATCACTATTTTCTAGAAATGAGTCATTCCATATATCTAAATTTATTATTAATTTCTATACTCTTATTTCCTGTTTTTATTGTCGAAAATATTTCTAAGATATTTATATTGCTCCTTTAGATGAAATATAATGAACACACCTTTTGTGATAATTTAGTGGCTTTTTTTTAAACAAATATTGTAATGAAAAGTACAGATCCAGAGATCCTTCATGTTCAACATTGATAGAAAACTCATGGAAGCATCAAGGGGTAATTAAAGAAATTCAGCTAAACATTTCACTATTCAGATTCCTTTACCAATATAGGCTACAAACCTATACCATGCACCAAGCTGAAGGAGTAAACTAAGTAAGAAGAAGACATGAAGAAGAAGACATGAATCCAATCTAGTGATGCAATGAAGAAAATTCTAGGAAACTGCTGAAGAATGCATGGAAAGTGCATTAGTCTTTTCTTTTTTACTTTTTCTGCCTTTAAGCCTGTTTTTCCCTCTTACTAGAACATACTTCCTCTCTACTTGTTGCTCACTTGTCTGCATTATACTTCAAAGACATTTTAAATATCATCTCTTCTGTAAAGATCACGCACATGAATCAATATTGATAGCTATGTCATTTGTGCCCATATTTTACCTTGTATCCTGTTACAGGCCTTATCACACTGTATTACAGTTAATTGATTTTATGCCTGGCTTTCCTGCTAGCATGCACTTGCATGAAGATAGAAACTGTTTATTTATTTGTGTCAGTTACAGTCCCTTGGATGTGAAGTTACTTACTATGTTTGTGGAATTATTGAACTTAGCTATTTTAGATATTTCAAGATACATGAAACTAAAAGAATTTAGTGAAATATTCATTCATTCACATTTTATTGAGTACCTGTTATGTGCTGTGTGTTGGGAACTCAGCAATAATCCAGATATAAAATGTTCCTACTCTTATGGAACTTACATTTTCATATGCAGATATAGATAGTGAACAAACAAATAAAGTCCTTTCAGTGGTGTGATGAAAATAGGTAAATGTATAGTGACGGCAGCTGTGGGTGGGATTGTCACTTTAAATAGGGTGATCAAGGCAGGCCTAGTTTTCAAGATGAATTGTTGCTCTAAGACTTGAAGACTTGAGGAAGAGAAGTATCCAGCTGTGCAGAGAGCTATGGAAAGAGCATTCCACCAGAAAAGAAGAGATCAACAGTGCCCTGAGAGAGTGAACAAACTTAGGTGTTTAAGGAATCAATGCAAATATGCCAAGCTTCCATTTGATTGAGGTACAGTGAGCAAGGAAGATAGTTACAAGTGATAAGGCAGAAGACATAGGCAGCAGACAAGTCCATATGGTCTTCAGATAATGGTCAGAAGCAGATATTGCATCTAAATGCAGAAGGGACTGAAAGACAAAAGCTGTTGAAACAGTATAAGCAAAAGATGAAACTGATGGTGGTTCAGAGGAACAAGTGTCAATCAAGAAAGTGGACAGATTTGGGAAATATTTTGAAAGTACAATAAGTAGGCTTTGAAGACAAATTGGATTTGGACATAAGGGAGCAGAAAGAATTAAGGCTGACTTCTGTATTTGGACTTGAACACTGTGTTGGCTCCATCTGTTGTGATGGGGAAGTTTCTTTGGGGTGAGATCAACATATTTTGAGACATATTACGGCATATTACATTCTCTTTTGGATATGGTATATTTGAAATTATTCTTAAAAATTCAGGGGGAATTTTGAGCAGTTACTTGGTTATTGAAGCCATTGGGATATGGATAAGTAAAACTGTGGGACTAGATGAAGT
The DNA here is from genome assembly GCF_047675955.1 of Chlorocebus sabaeus. Taxonomy (NCBI): domain Eukaryota; kingdom Metazoa; phylum Chordata; class Mammalia; order Primates; family Cercopithecidae; genus Chlorocebus; species Chlorocebus sabaeus. The sequence continues at coordinate 13,766,154 of NC_132927.1, forward strand.
TAGGGAAAGCTCACCAAAGAGAAGAGGGGCCAAGACCAAGTTGTGTGGTATGTCAACATTTAGCAGTTGGGCAAAAGAGGAGGAGCCAGGAGAGGAGATTGGAAAAGAATGTTGAATGAGGTGGACGGACACTGAAATGAGTGTGGTGTCAGGGAAGGCAAGAGGGGAAATTGTTTCTATTTATTTATTATTATTTTTTTGAGACCGAATCTTGCTCTGTTGCCCAAGCTAGCATGCAGTACTGGCACAATATGAACTCACTGCAACCTCCACCTCCTGGGTTCAAGCAATTCTCTTGTCTCAGCCTCTCGAGTAGCTGGGATTACCGGCGTGCACCACCATGCCTGGCTAATTATTTTTTTGTACTTTTAGTAGAGACGAGATCTCACCATGTTGGCCAGGCTAGTCTTGAACTCCTGACCTCAGGTGATCCACCTGCCTTGGCCTCCCAAACTGCTGGGATTACAGGCGTGAGCCACCATGCCCAGCCAGAAATTGTTTGTAAAAGATGAGCAATAGTCAGTTCCCTTGAATGGTGTGGGTTCAAGCAAAGTGAAGATAGATTTGATCACGTGGATGATATTGAGGGCTTTGACAGGAGTTCTGTCCAGGACAGAGGCCACCTTGGAGTGTTTGAGGGGAGAATGCAAATAGAGGAAATGCAGACAGTGAATACAACTTTTTTTTCCCCCCTCTTTTAATGTAGATGGAAAAATTGACATTTGATGGAGAGAGGGCTTATGGTATCTTGGGAGTTTTTTTTGTTTTTTTGTTTTTTTTCCTTTCTTTTTTTAATGGGATACTCTAGCACATGTGGTTGTTGTAGTGATAAAAATGAACCAAGAAAAAAGTGATGTGTTCAGGGATAAAAAAGATAATTGCAGCCTGTGCAATTAACAGGGTGGATGACCTGAGTTCAGGAGTTTGAGGCCAGCCTGGCCAACATGGTGAAACCTTGTCTCTACTGAAAAATACAAAAATTAGCTGGGCGTGGTGGCAGGCGCCTGTAATCCTAGCTACTTGGGAGGCTGATGCAGGAGAATCGCTTGAACCTGGGTGGTGGAGGTTGCAGTGAGCCGAGATTGTGCCATTGCACTCCAGCCTGGGAGACAGAGCAAGACTCCATCTCAAAAATAAATTAATAAATAAATAAATAAATAAATAAATAGAACCAAGTCCTGGAGTAAATGAGTAAATTGATAGGAAATAGGTTCTAGAACATAAGTGTAAGAATTGGCTTTTGTTAGGAACAGGGAAACTACTTTCATTCTAACAGATGTATGCAAAGAGCTTGGATAGATACAGATGCTGGCAAGTTGATAAATTTAGTAAAGGAAAGTTGGGGGTGCAGTGTCCCTCTCTATTAAAGTGTTAGGTTAATTTAGATTTTCAGTGGATTAGTGGATGGTGCTTAAGATTTATAATGTAGAGACAGTTTGGAATCATTGTCATTGTTTGTATGTAAATGAACATAACTAGAGAAATGTAAGATTGCCAGACAGAGCTGAATACACATTTAAGAATTAGGGTAGTTAAATTTTTAAAAGCATGTCAGGGAAGTTGTGTGATTTCTTTTAGCATCTTGAGTGTGGTGTAAGTAGTGTGGTGTAGTAGATATTTGATTTTAACTAAGATTGAGATTTTAATGGGTGAGGGACCAGAGTTATTACAGCAATGAACCCCAGACTCTCCCTCACCATGGACTCTCCCTTATGTAAAGAGGAAGAGGAGTGATGAGGCACGTAGAAAGAAACTGAGGAGAGTGTGGTATCACAGAAGGCAAGGTCCCGGATAGTAAAAAACTGGTAAATCCATGTGTTGGAATTCTTGGTTTGTCAAGTAATTGTGCTACAGTGATTTGCAGTCAAGAGTAAAAGGCACTAGAAATAAAGATTTTGAATGTATTTCAATTATTAGGGTTAGTGATTTCCAGATATTTTTCTGTGTAATTTTTATATGGATGTATAAGAAAAAACCCTTAATGATACATACTTTATCACACAGTCTGTAAGCCAGATTCAGAAGTGGTTAAAGAGAAGCAGCATATCTAAGGAAAAGTATGAATAATTTAAAACTTGCAAAGAATTTCCTCTATTCCTTATTGTAATAAGTATAGAAATTAAGGTCTGGGAAGATAGTATAATGACACATATTTCAAGATTCAGAAATGGGTGCTAGAACTTTCCTGGCCTGGTTATGAATTTCTCACTTGGCATCTGCATGACCAGCAGTCACTGTGATAAAGCAGATTGAGATTGGGGAGTGCAGCATAAGCTAACAAACCCACTTGATGAGCATACCTAGAATCCTGGCCAATGATGTAACCTTCAAGGTTATCTTTTCACTTTAGCAGAGGAAATAATCAAATATCCTAGTGTCTTAATCTCTCCTTTTTTAGTGTTGCCTTCACTTTGTGCTTCTTATAATTAGCATAGTGTTTAGCATATAATAGATACAAAATAATAAATTTAAAATATTAGAAATTTGACAAAAAGATTATACTCAAAAGGAAAATAAAGTATAACATGTAGAATTTCATTGTTCAGGAAAAGTAGGAAACATATTTGGTATTCTTAATTATAGTGACTGTAAGATTTTCATTAATTTTTTCCCTTGTCAGTTTGTTAATTTGCTTTCCTGTCTATCATACAATTATTTGCTTATGCATGTTTTCCAGTCAATCTTGCTAAAATATATTGTTGATGGTTCATCTATTATAATTACTTTTTTCTTATTGTGAAATTTTTACAACTTTTTGAAAGTATGTGTAACTTTAGAAAGTACAGATAAGCTAAAAGAAGGAAAAAATTGCCCCCAGACTCACTTCCTAGAAAGTTATATGTAGATTGTCTTTTTTCAATGCATATTATATTGTATATACTACTTTGTAGCCTGATTTTTCACATTAATTTGACATTTTGTTAGATATTCTCATAATTTTACTTCAATTTATTTATTTATTTATTTATTTGTTTATTTATTTATTTAAGACAGAGTCTCACTCTTTTACCCAGGCTGGAATACAGTAGTGTGATCATGGCTGTGGTTCAGCTCACTGCAGCCTTGACGTCCCAGGCTCAGGTGATCCTCTAACCTCAGCCTCTAAGGAGCTGGGGCAACATGCACACACTACCATGCCAGACTAATTTTTTTTTTTTGTATTTTTTGTAGAAATGGGGTTTCACCATGTTGCCCAGGCTGGTCTTGAGCTCCTGGGCTCAAGCGATCTACCTGCTTCTGCCTTCCAAAGTGCTGAGATTACAGGCATGAGTCACTGCACCCGGCCTCATGCTTTGATAATGTGGACGTGTTAAGATTTGTTTAACTCACCTGCCATTGAGAGTTTTGAGAATGGTAACATTTTTGTAACTAAATTTTTATGTACATCCATGTTTCTTTCCTCAAGGAAAATTCCTAGGAATGAAAAAGATGGACCAAAGAATATAAACATTTAAAAATAAACATATTTCTGAATAGCCTTCTTAGAAAAGTTGTACCTAGAAATGTTATTTGAAATTTCATTTGGGGACTTTAGGCAGGTAAAATGCTAAGAAATGTAGACTTAATTCTCTAGGCAATGTGAAACTTGCAGTTTTTGAGTTTTCTTATAATACAGAAAGTGCTACTCTTGAGGAGGATTTCTGGGCAAGACTTTATCAAGTGCCTTGATATAAATATAAGTCTGAGGAGACCAATGATAATGGGAACCTATTATAATTGAGGCAAGAGATGAAGAGGTTCTAAACAAGAAAAATAAGGAGAGGAGTAGATATGAAAGCTATGGAAGCTTGTATTTTTGTAAATTAAGGTATAACTTGAAGTGAAGTAATCTCAAGTGAAGGATTTGATGAATTTTATATATGTGTGTTCCCTTGTAAGCAGCATCCAGATCAAGGTATGGAACACTGCTAGTACCCCAGGAGGCTCTTTCCTGTCTCTTCCCAGTCAGAATTTCTCATCAAAGATAATCACTCCTCTTATTCTGTCTCCATGGGTCATTTTGCATGTTTTAAAACTTCATATAAAAGGAATCATATGTTGTATACTCCTTGTGTCTAATTTCTGTCACCCAATGTTATGACTGTATGTTGATCTGTATTGTTAATAATTATTAGTAATATGTCTTTTTCATTGTGGTGTGATGTTCCATTGTGTGAATATGCCATGATTTATTTGCATATTAAACAGATGACAGAAATTTAGATTATTTTCATTTTTAACTTATTATGAATGAAATATTATAGAGATTCTTGAACATATCTTTTGGTGGACCTAAACATTTATTTCTTTTGATACATGTACAGGCACATACAAAAGAAAAGAATAGTAGAGTCATAGGTTTAGCTTTCTTAGGTAATACCAAATGTTTTTCCAAAGTTGTGCCAGTTTACAGCAGCAATGTAAGTGAGTTGCTCCAGTTGTGAGAGTTAATACTTGGTATCATTACTCATTTTAATGTCAATCATTCTGATGGTGTATAATCATATTTCATTGTGGATTTATTTTGTATTTTGTGTTCCCTAATGATTAATGATGTTAGTAGCTTTTTATATGTTTTTTGGCCATTTTGATATCTTCTTTTGTGAAATGTCTCTTCAGGGCTATTGTCCATTATTAAATTTGGTTGTTTTTCTTATTAATTTATGTAATTTATATATATTTGTACAGACTGTGGCTTACATTTTTATTCTCTTAATGCTGTCTTTTGATGGAAAAAATTCTGAATTTTAATTAAGTCTAATTTATCATTTTTTTCTCCTTATGGTTAATGCATTTTGTGTCCTGTTTCAGAAACTCTTGCCATTCCCATTTGAACATGTTCTACTGTGCTTTCTTCTAGAAGCTTGATTATCTTAGCTTTCACATTTAGGTCTTGATCAGTTTCAAAATACTTTTTAAATTGTCAAAGTCGGTTATTTTCTTCATATAGATGTCTAGTCGACTTGTCTCAGCATTGTGCAATTAATGAGTTGTGTCTCCCCATCCTCCCAGCAATGAATTACAGTAGAGCTTGTGTAATAACTTAGGTTATTGTGTGGATCTGTTTCTGGACTCTGTTCTATTCCATTGTTGTAGGTTTTTATCCCTGCAATAATGATCCAGGATCTTAATTTCTGTAGCATTGTAGTAAGTCTTAATTTGTGGTAGTGTAAGGATCCAACTGTCAATGTTCTTCAGTATTTCTGTAGCTATTCTCAGTTCTTCATTCAGCTTGTTGTTCTTCAAGCTGGTAGTATTTAGTGGGGATTGCATGGCCTCTGAAGAATAGTTAAAGCAAGACTGGCATCTTAGCAATATTGAGTCTTCCAAATGGTTGATCTTTTCATGAAAATGATTACTTTTTTCTTTATATACGGCTTTGCATTCCATAAATTTTTGATATGCCATTTCTCATTATATGTGTCTAATTATTATATATTGAAATATTTTTTAGTTTCTGCTTTTGTTTTCTTCTTTGACCCATGAATTACTTAAAAATATGTTGCTTAATACTAAAACATTAGGAAATTCTGAGGCTATCTTTCTGTCACTGAGCTGGAATTTAATTCTCTGGTGGTGAGAAAATATAAGCTATACTATTTCAATCCTTAGAAATTTGTTGATACTTGCCGTGTGACCCCAAATAGGTCCTGTTTCTTAGGCAATTCATGAAGTTTGTATATTCTGTAGTTATTGAGTGTAGTATTGTCTCCATATGTTATTTAGACCAAATAGGTTAATCATGTTGTCCAGTTGTTGTGCATAGATTTATTGTGCATCTGTTATGTCAGTTATCAAGAGAGGTGTTTAAAGTATTCAGTGATTACGATTAATTTTTCTCCTTTTAATTCTGTCAATTTACATTTTATTTATTTTGAAGCCATTTTATTCTGTACTAAGGTCTTTACAATTACTCTATCTTCCTATCGAATAGACTGTTTTATCATTATGAAATGCCTACTTTCATTTCTGATAATACTTTTTGCCTTAACGTCTACTTATATATCTGAATGTTATATCCTTTTCCATCCTTTACTTTCAACCTTGACCCTAACATCTTATTATGAAAAATTTTAAACATATGGAAAATTTGTATGAATTTTACAGTGGACGTTTGTATACATACCACCTGGAATCTATTATTATATTTTGCTAAACTTGATTTATCACATTATCTAGGTATTTACTTAGGCATCTGATACATTCATGTAAATGCAGGCATCAGTACATTGGCTTCTATATTCTTCAGCATAGTATATCATTAGATGGAATTCTGTATTTTTGTGGTTATTTTGTTTTTATTTAAAAGTTATACACATTGAAATATAGAAAACTAAGTGCGCATTCTCTGTCTGACAAGTGCATGCAACTATATAGTCATCACCACAGTCAAGATACAGAACGTTACTACAGTATTAACCTAGAAAGTTTCTTCATGCCCAATCCAACCAATTCATGTTCCCACCTCTCAACAGCAATCACTGATCTGATATTTTTATATGACTACTTAGTTTTATCTTTTTGAAAAAGTCATATTCGACATCACAGTCTATCTAAGATGACCACATTTATTTGTTTTATTCTGTTCTTATATGGATAAGAAATGTATCTTTTTTTAAAACTTGTACTTTGCTTAGGAGGATTGATTTTTTAAAAAATATTTTCATTGTGTGAAGTAGACCTAGATTTTCTTTCTTTAAAAATATTTTCTCATTTATTCATTTATTTTTGGAGAACTTGCAAACTTTTAACTATCATTTACTATAACAACTGAACTATAGGGAAAATGAAATAGGTCATTTTGTAAAAATACGTTTAATTACCAAGAATTTAGTATGGGGAATTAATTGTAGACAACTTAGCTATAAAATTGACTCAAATTAGTGTTTTTCCACATGCCTCTTATCAACCTCTTTTTTTTCATGTGGTGACTAAATGCTGCGTTTTATTGATTAAGAGATTTTGACCATGACAATTCATTCATTCGATTGCACTTCTCTTTTGTTTTATTTATTTTATTTTTATTATACTTTAAGTTCTGGGATACATGCGCAGAACCTGCAGGTTTGTTACATAGGTATACATGTGCCATGGTGGTTTGTTGCACCCATCAGCCTGTCATCTACATTAGGTATTTCTGCTAATGCTATCCCTCCCCTTGCCCCCAACGTCCCCCCAACACACACAGGCCCCAGTATATGATGTTCCCCTCCCTGTGTTCATGTGTTCTCATTGTTCAACTCTCACTTATGGGTGAGAACATGCAGTGTTTGGTTTTCTGTTCCTGTGGTAGTTTGCTGAGGATGATGGTTTTCAGCTCCATCCATGTCCCTGCAAAGGACATGAACACATCCCTTTTTTATGGCTGCATAGTATTCCATGGCGTATATGTGGCACATTTTCTTTATCCAGTCTAACATTGATGGATATTTGGGTTGGTTCCAAGTCTTTGCTATTGTAAACAGTGCTGCAATAAACATATGTGTACATGTGTCTTTATAGTAGAATGATTTATAATCATTTGGGTATATATCCAGTAATGGGATGGCTGGGTCAAATGGTATTTCTTGTTCTAGATCCTTGAGGAATTGCCACACAGTCTTCCACAATGGTTGAACTAATTTACACTCCCACCAACAGTGTAAAAGTGTTTTATTTCTCCACATCCTCTCCAGCATCTGTTGTTTTATGACTTAATGATTGCCATTCTAACTGGAATGAGGTGGTATCTGACTGTGGTTTTGATTTGCATTTCTCTAATGACCAGTGATGATGAGCTTTTTTTCATATGTTTCTTGGCTGCATAAATGTCTTCTTTTGAAAAGTGTCTGTTCATATCTTTTGCCCACTTTTTGATGGGTTTGTTTTTTCTTGTAATGTGTTTAATGAAGTTCCTTGTAGATTCTGAATATTAGACCTTTGTCAGATGGATAGATTGCAAGAATTTTCTCCCATTCTGTAGGTTGCCTATTCATTGTGATCATAGTTTCTTTTGCTGTGCAGAAGCTCTTTAGTTTAATTAGATGCCATTTCTCAATTTTGGCTCTTGTTGCCATTGCTTTTGGTATTTTAGTCATGAAGTCTTTGCCCATGCCTATGTCCTGAATGGTATTGCCTAGGTTTTCTTCTTGAATTTTTATGGTTTTAGGTCTTATATTTAAATCTTTAATCCATCTTCAGTTAATTTTTGTATAAGGTGTAAGGAAGGGATCCAGTTTCAGTTTTCTGCGTGTGGCTAGCCAGTTTCCCCAACACTGTTTATTAAATGGGGAATCCTTTCCCCATTGCTTGTTTTTGTCAGGTTTGTCAAAGATCAGATGGTTGTAGATGTGTGGTGTTATTTCTGAGGCCTGTGTTCTGTTCCATTGGTTTATGTATCTGTTTTGGTACCAGTACCATGCTGTTTTGGTTCTGTAGCCTTGTAGTATAGTTTGAAGTCAGGTAGCGTGATGCCTCCAGGTTTGTTCTCTGCTTAGGATTGTCTTGGCTATACGGGCTCTTTTTTGGTTCCATATAAAATTTAAAGTAGTTAAGTGTATTAGAGATTTTTATGAGTCCTTTCGTTATTTTGGTTTTAACAATCATTGAAAATTCTGAGTTTTTCACTGTTAATGTTAACTTTTTATTTTGTCACAATTTTGATTTCAGATAAAATTTACATGTACAAATGAAATACATAAATATTAAACTGGCAATTTGATGAGTTTTGACAAATTTATACATGCATGTAACCACATCCTTATAAAGGTATACACATTTCCATAGCCATAGAAACTTCCCTCATTTATATTTCTTCTCTATCGATCATCTCTGCCCCACCCAAACAACTTTTCTGATTTTTTTAAATTACAGATTTGTTTTGCTTCTTCTAGAATTCTATGTAAGTGGTATTGTATAATGTCAGCAAGGTATTTGTGATGTTTTCCAATCAGTAATTTTGTTCTTTTTATTGATAAGCAATACTTCATTGTTTAATATTACATTTGTTGTTCATTCTCCTGTTTGTGGACATTTGGATTTGTCCAGTTTTTATCTATTATGATTAAGACTGCCACAAGAATTCTTGTATAGGTCTTTTTGTGGACATACATTTTTATTTTCTTGGTTAAACACCTAAGAGTGGAATTGCTGCATTATAAGATAGGGATGTATTTATTTTTAAAATAAATCAGCACACTTTATTTGGAAGTGACTATTATTTTACATTCTCAGCAGCAATTTACTGAAGTTCTGGTTGCTCTACATACTAATCAACACTTGTTATTGTCAGTGTCTTAAATTGTAGCTATTTTAGTAGGCATATATTGGTATATCATTGTGATTTTAATTTGCACCTCCCAGTGACTAATGCTGTTGTGAACTTTTTCAGATACTTATTGGCCATTCATATATTTTCTTTATTGAAACATCTGTTCATGTCTTTTGCTCATTTTTATTTTGGGTGATTTGACTTTTTATTATTGATTTGTGTTTCTGGGTGTGGTTCTGATTGATTCTGGATGAAGTCTGTTGTCAGATACGTGTGTTAAAATATTTTCTCCCAGTTTTTGCTTGCTTATTTATTTTGTTAATACCATATTTTGATGGGAGGAAGTTTTAAATTTTGATGACATCTAATTTATCAATATTTTAATTGTCTTGTTTAAGGAATCTTTCCTCGTTTCAAGATTGCAAAGATGACAGCTTGTTTTCCTCTACAGGCTTTAATGTTTTAGTTTTCACTTTTAGTCTGTGATTTATTTTGAGTTAATTATTATGTATGGTAAGATAAAGATTGAAGTTCATTTTTTTAAAAAGGTGAATATCCAGTTGTTTCAGCATTATTTATTGAGAGATGATTTTCCCCCATTAAGTGGCTTTCATGCCATTGAAAAAAATTAATTGACCATGTAAGTATATGTCTGTTTATGGATGTACTATTCTTTTCTAATGATCTATTTGTCTATCTTTATGCTGATGTCACACTGCATTAATTACAGTAAATTTCTAAGACAACCATTGAAAGTCCTCCAACTTGTTCTTTTGTAAGATTTTTTTGGTTATTCTAGGTTCCTTGCATTTTCCTGTAATCGTAAGAGTCAGATTTTTAATTTCTACAAAACACTTGATAGGGTTATGATTTTCATTGTATTGAGTCTATAGATCATTGGAACAGAGGGAGACTGACATCTTAATAATTTTTAGTTTTTTAATACATGGTATATATCTCCATTTATTTCACTTATCACAGTCTACTTCAAATTAATAATGCACTACATGGTTTAAATTGTAATAATCTTCAAACAGCAAAATTCCATTTGCCCTCATCTTTTTAATATGTTGACATATATTTTGTATTCATTTTACTTCAAATAAAAAATATCCTTCAAAGAAATTATGAGAAGCAAAAATATACTCTTTTATCTACACATTTATTTTAAATTAACTTTCTTTATGTAGGAATTTCAATTTTGTTTTTTTCTTAACTTAAATAACTATCTTTTAGCATTTTATTTCTTTTCTCTCCTTCTTCCTCCCTCCCTTTCTCTCTCCTTTTCTTTCTTTCCTTCCTTGCTTTTTTCCTTTATCTCCTCCTCTACCTCTTCTTCCCTTTTTCTTCTTCTTTCTTCTCCTTTTCTCCTTCTTATTCTTTCTGCTTTTTCTAATACTGTATATATCTGCTGTTGTTGAATTCAGTTCTCATTTATATGAATGTCTTCATTTTACTCTCATTTTTAAAGGATATTTTCACTAGATATGAATAGATACATGACATGAATATAAGGAATGCCCTAGAGGATCTTCTGTATTCAACATATATTCCTCCTTACCCCTTTTGGATAGTGGCAACCCAGTTTCCTCTTGGTAGTGAGGATCTGTGATCCCAGCCAGTATAGCAGCCTCCCTCCTCACCTGTTGATTCAAAGGCATGAGGAATTCCAGGTGGTAATTTCAACTTCCAGACAAGTGGTATCCATGTTATGTCCTCCTGCGAAAGCTTTTCTCCATTTGGAACTAAGATGCTTGAATTAACAGCATCTTAATTTGCAGAGATAGGAAGCAAATATTTTGCTAGTGGATCACTAGGGGTAAAAGTGAATGGAGTCATTCCTGTTTTTATCCCTTAATTATTGAACCCATGAATCCTGGCTATGGGTAAAAAAGCATTGTATAATAGACTCTGATACAGAGTACATGTGTTATTTTAGAGAAATTTACCCAGCCCCACAAGGGACTGCCACCTAGCTGGCACTGTAACCAAGTCTCCAAAAGACCAGTTTTGCCATTCTGTCAAGCTAGCTGCTTCAGGATGATGGGGGACATGGTAAGACTAAGGAATTCCTTGAGCACAGGCTCACTGCTTATCTGTGCTTCACTATGAAGTGAGTTCTTGAATCAGAAGCAATACTCTGTGGGATGCCATGGTGGTAGATGAAGGCATTCTGTAAGTTCACAGTTTTGTTTTGTTTTGTTTTGTTTTTTGGCAGAAGCATTGTGTGTAGGGAAGGCAGATCCATATCCGGAGGAAGTGTCTATTCCAATAAGAAGACAGCACAATCGTTTCTGTAACGGAAAGGGTCCAGTGTAATCACCCTGCCATTATTCCCCTTGTAGATTGCCCAGGGAATGGTGCCATTTTGGGCGCTCAGTGCTGGTCTCTACTGGCAGCAGTGGCTATAGCCAGGTCAACATTGGTGAGTGGAAATCCATGTTGCCGAGCCTCTGCAGAACTTCCATTCCTGCCATCATGTTTACTGTGTTCATGAGCTCCTTGAGGAGTGATAGGAATGTCTGGGGAAATAGGCGGACTGATATCCACAAAATGGGTCATCCTGTCAACCTGATTATTATTAAAGCCCTCATCTGCTATGGTCACCCTTTGGTGAGCACACGTGAAACACAAATACAAATACTCAGTGTTCACATGTGAATACTTTATCTTGAAATGTAAATTATCTTTAAGATAATCTTGGTAATTGATATAAAGGACCAATTCTTTTTTTTTTTTTTTTTTTTTTTTTTGAGACGGAGTCTTGCTCTGTCGCCCAGGCTGGAGTGCAGTGGCCAGATCTCGGCTCACTGCAAGCTCCGCCTCCCGGGTTCACGCCATTCTCCTGCCTCAACCTCCCGAGTAGCTGGGACTACAGGCATCCGCCACCTCGCCCGGCTAGTTTTTTGTAATATTTAGTAGAGACGGGGTTTCACCGTGTTAGCCAGGATGGTCTCGATCTCCTGACCTCCTGATCCACCCGTCTCCGCCTCCCAAAGTGCTGGGATTACAGGCTTGAGCCACCGCGCCCGTCCTATAAAGGACCAATTCTAAGGAAGAGCAGAAAATGGAAACAAAACTGTGAGTGTAGCTAGAGACAATTCTTGATTTGGAAAAGACTTAGAGGAGGCAGAGAGAAATGAACTCAGACAAGATTAATAACAAATAAATATATAGCTGTATTTAGAAGTGAAGAGAGATGAAGTCAGAGAAGTTTATGCTTAATCCCTTATTTCTTATTTGATATACTTTATTTGTTGAGCCTAGGAGATAGAAGGTTAGATTTAGGGTCTTGAGGTCAGTAAAACTGTGCAGTGTGTGGAAGAAATCCAGGTAAGAAAATGAAATGGATTAGCATGAAGTATCCCACATGAGGCTGGAAATAATAAAATTCAAAGTCTTTTTTTTTTTTTTTTTTTGAGACAGGTTCTTGCTCTGTTGCCCAGGCTTGAGTGCAGTGGCACAATCGTGGCCCACTGCAACCTCAACCTCCTGGGCTCAAGGGATCCTCTTTCCTCAGCTTCCCAAGTAGCTGGGACTATAGGTACATGCCACCACACCCGGCTACTTTTAAAATTTTTTGTAGAGACAGAGTCTCCTTGTGTTGCCCAAGCTAGTCTCGAACTGGGCTTAAGTGACCCTCCCACCTTAGCGTTCCAAAGTGCCAGGATTACAGGTGTGAGCCATCGTGCCTGGCTAATTCAAGCAGTCTTTAGCTGACGGTGAAAGTGGAGAAAATATATATTTGTTTTCTATTATAATGGGTTTATCCTGGGTTGAAGTTGACAAGGTTTCTAGTGTAAGGAATTTGAAGGTGCTTGGGACAGTGTTACTGAAATAGTGAACCAGATGGTCTAGCATAGACAAAAAATAATCCTTTTTAAAAGAAACTATTATTTTGCTCTTCTTAGAGTATTTTTAATAAGAAGGCAGAAGAATAGAAGGTTGTGATCTAAGAGCAAGAATTTTGAATTAAGGAGTGAAGAGACCTAAGAGCAACATACAGTACTGGTTGTGAACATTGTTTGAAGGTAAATTTCATTAGAGAAAAAAAAAAAAGGGTTAAATGTGAGTTTAGAGTGTTGTTTGGGTGACCATTGCTTTTGTCTAAAATTTTTGCAGAATTTTTTTTTTTTTTTTTTTTTGAGGCAGAGTTTCGCTCTTGTTGCCCAGGCTGTAGTGCAATGATGCAATCTCTGCTCTCTGCAACCTCCGCTCCCCAGGCTCAATCAATTCTCCTGCCCATCCTCCCAAGTAGCTGAGATTACAGGTGCCCACCACCATGCCCAGCTATTTTTTTGTACTTTTAGTAGAGACGGCGTTTCACCATGTTGGTCAGACTGGTCTCGAACTCCTGACCTTGGGCGATCCATCTGCCTCGGCCTCTCAAAGTACTGGGATTACAGGCATGAGCCACCACACCCAGAAAATTTTCCATTAAAATATGGGAAAGTAACCTTGGTGGTAAGTAGTTCACAGTGTCACAGATGAGAAACTAGTCATTTAAATCCAAATCAGTGCTTCTCAAACTAGCTGTGGCGAAGGACCATTTTTTAAAAGTTTTTTTCAAAGCTTTTTAAAAGTTTTATTATATGTTACTACCTTTGTAAATATGATTAAAATGAATTGTAAAAAGTGAAATTTAAAAAATATGCAAAATTCAAACATAATAGTTTTTAAACTATTGGCTTTAACAGCCATAAAATTTCTTTGTCAGATTACCATAAAATGTTTAATAGCTGACTTTGAATTCTAGTACTAGCTTCATGTCAGTAACAGACAGTTTTGGAGTAGTACTTGTCCCTGAATCACACTTTGAGGAGTACTGCTCTAAATGAGATAGCAGAAACTTCAAAAATGAAAGCGATATATAACGAAGTGTTCTTAGACTGGAAATAGCAGTTGGAAAGTAGGAAAATCCAAGTCCTTTTTTCCTGCATCTGAAGCAACAGTATGTGAGAGAAGGAACATGCCCAGTTACAGAGGGTTCAGAGAGAAGCGTTACTGGAAGTGGGGCAGTTTTGTATTGAGCTGAGGAAATAAACGGATTAGGCTTAAGAATATATAGAATGATCTTGGCAATGAAAAACTACTTCCAAACACCAGAGATGACAAAAGTACAAAGAGGGCAGGCAGGTGAGGGAAAGAGCTAAGTCATAGGAAAATTATAGTTTTAAAATACTAGTTGACTTTAGGGAGCTGAATGATAGACTGTTTTCACTAAGATTGCTCTTAAGTTAATCACTGCTCAATAGTTTGAATGATGTTCCTGGCCTTACATATACACATCCATAAAACAACTTTAAGAACATTTAAAAAAAAATGCAGGTAAATGACTGACTTCATTAAAAACTAGAAAGTGTCCTGAGAACTGTCTAAGGTCTTTAAAGCTTTTGCTACAGTAGTTGGTTAATCAGTACACAAATATTTACTTGCCTCCTGTAGAGAACACTAGTTATCATACTTACATGTTCAGAAATAATTTGAGTCTGAAGTCTCAATGAGAATGACTTTTTATATAATATTCCACTTGTTGATACTTTGATTTGTCATATGAACTTTTAGTTTTAGTCTTGTTGTAATCTTAGAAGTTAGAGTTGCTTCTGTTAGGATTTAACAATGTTTGGGCAGCACACATTATACAAGAAAATTAAGAATGAGCACTTAAATAATTGACAGCTCTGTTGAGATTACAACATTTATAATGGCAAATAAAGTTTGCAAACTAAGAGGAAGCCCCACGAATATAATAACTGAAAAAGAGCTTAATAAACTGTTAAACTGTGGCTATCATCCAGTAAACGCTAATGCTCTTTCCTGAACTCTGATTTGTGTTTTAAAATAGTGTAAGAAACATCTCTGTCCTTTTATGCAATAACTGCCAACTTAACATTTAGGTTATACTGTTGTTTGTTTATGGATTTTGAGAAGATCCATTGAAGTTTACTTAAGAACCAACTCATTACAATGGTATTATTTACTGAATTTTGTTTTCCTGGTCATTAGCTAACTATAGAGTTCAGCATTACAAGGTTATAACTATACAAAAAGGATCAAAATACTACATCCTAGTAGTTGTATTAGCCAGAGAAGTAAAGTCATCATCTTAGAAATAAATGCTTTTGCAGCACTGAAGAGATTATAAAAAACGAATAAGCCAAATCAGACCTTTTATGTGGTAATTTTATAATTATCTTTATTTTAATCATTTTAGTAATAAAATATTGTTCTACATTTTAATTACATTCTGATTATTCACATTAAACTATAGAAATGCAATACTTTTCTGGTATAATTCTTATCAAAACAGAAAATTCAGAACGGTTCTTGAATTTTTACATTTATTATTGAATTTGAAGAGGAAGTGTTGTTAGTGAATTTTAAGTTTTAATTCAGCTACTATAATTGTAATCTCAAATCCATTTAGTCTCCAAAGAGGTTTTAGGTAAATATTGTAAACACCTGGAAGGTAGGAAAATACCAACATAGTGTTCTTAAATTTTATACAAACATAATTCTAATTTAACTTTAATGTATTAAATATAGTTATGATTCCATATAATTAACAGTCCTCAATATAATTAACAGTTCATACATTAAATGTGAGATATAATATCCTTTATGTTTGTATTACCATTTCCTCTTGTTAAACTCTATGACTATCCCAGCAGACTGAGATCTTGAGAAACTGTGGGTGATAAAAGGGCTGTTCTCAGAATATCAGATACTTCTAAAATTAAGGGACTATGTAACTTTTGTTTTTGTGTCCTCTTAATTTTTTTTTTTTTTGCAACCTGTTTAGATTACTTCCTCAGACTTATCATTCTACCCTTTCCTTCTTTTACCACTAGAATACACAGAGTACACAGCCAGAAAATTAAGATGCCAGGAGGAGAGATCAGAGAAGGATGGGTTAAACAGACAAGTGATAAATTAGTTTTTGTGACTTTTGTATTCAGGAGGGTATTTGTTGTATTTAAAGGGCTAAAATGGAGCAGACATCTGAGATATATTGAATATTTATCTTTTTTAGTTCCTTATGTGAAAAATGAGTGGGCTGTGAATGTGTGGATTTATTTCTGGGTTTTCAGTTTTGTTCCATTAGTCTATGTGTCTGGTTTTGTTTTGGTTTTTAGTCTATCCTGTGGTCCCATGTGTATCTGTTTTTATGCCAGTTACCATGCTGTTTTGATTACTGTAGCTTTGTAATATAATTTGAAGTCAGGTCATATAATTCCTGAAGCTTTATTCTTTTTTTTTCTTGGAATCTTGTGACTCCATATCAATTTTAGGTTTATTTTTTATGTTTATGTGAAGAATGTCATTGGTGTTTTGATAGAGATTGCATAGAATCTATAGCTTGTTTTGAGTAGTATGGATATTTTAACAATATTGATTCATTCAATCTATGAACATGGAATCTTTCCAGTCTGTGTGTGTGTGTGTGTGTCCTCTTCAGTTTCTTTCATCAGTGTTTTATAGCATTCATTGTAGAGACTTTTTACTTCTTTGGTTAAGTTTATTGCTAGGTATTTTATTTTATTTTTCACTATTGTAAATGGGATTACATTCTTGTTTTTTTTTTTTTTTTTTTCAGGTTGTTCATTGTTGGCCTGTAGAAATACTACTAATTGTTTATGTTGATTTTATATTCTATAACTTTACTGAATTCATTTATCAGTTCTAATAGTTTTTTGTGTAGTCTTTAGGTTTTCCTAAATGTAAGATCATGTCATCTGCAAAATAGGATAATTTCAATTCTTTCTTTCCAGTTCGAATGCGTTTTATATCTTTTTCTTGTCCAATTGCTCTGTCTAGGACTTTCAATAATTTGTTGAATAAAAGTGGTGAAAGTGAGTGGCCTTGTCTTGTTCCAGATCTTATAGAAAACACTTTCAGGCTGGGCCTGGTGGCTTACGCCTGTAATCCCAGCACTTTGGGAGGCCAAGGCAGGTGGATCACGGGGTCAGGAGTGCAAGACCAGCCTGGCCAGGATGGGGAAACCCTGTCTCTACTAAAAATACCAAAATTAGCCAGGCATGGTGGCAGGTGCCTGTAATCCCAGCTACTTGGGAGGCTGAGGCAGGAGAATTGCTTGAACCTGGGAGGCAGAGGTTGCAGTGAGCCGAGATCATGCCACTGCACCCCTGCCTGGGTAACAGAGCAAGACTCCTCTCAAAAAAAAAAAAAAAAAGAAAAGAAAAAAAAGGCACTTTCAGTTTTTTCCTATTCTATATGATTCTAGCTGTAGGTTTGTCATTTATGGCCTTTGTCATGTTGAGATATGTTCCTTTCATACCCAGTTTGTTGATAGTTTTTATCATGAAGGGATGTTGAATTTTATCAAATGCTTTTTT
This sequence comes from Chlorocebus sabaeus, assembly GCF_047675955.1. Taxonomy (NCBI): domain Eukaryota; kingdom Metazoa; phylum Chordata; class Mammalia; order Primates; family Cercopithecidae; genus Chlorocebus; species Chlorocebus sabaeus. The sequence goes on from NC_132927.1 coordinate 13,783,740, forward strand.
TGAAATCTATTGGAATGATTATATCGTTTTTGTTCTTCACTCTGTTGATGCAGTGTATCATGTTTGCTGATTTGCATATGTGGAACCATCCTTGCATCCCTGAGATTAATCTCACTTGATCATGTTGAATCAAACTGCATATAACTTTTGATTCCCCAAAACCTTACTAATAACCTATGGTTAACTGAAAGTCTTACCTTTAACAACACACAGTTGACTAACACATCTTTTGTGTGTTACGTGTATTATATACTGTATTCTTAAAGCAAGCTAGAGAAAAGAAAATGTTATGGAGAAAATGGTAAGGAAGAGAAAATACATTTACAATATTGAACTATATTTATCAGTGCCATAAATTTACATCATCTGTTTATAGGATGAATTGTCCAAAATGGCAGGCAACCACAATTTTAGTTGTCAATCTATGGTACATATCAGGCAATTCAACTTTTTTTTGGTAATGTCATGACTTTTTTCTGCTTCTCTGGAGTACTTCCAGCATCACTAGTGGCACTTTGTGTGGTCCCATGGTGTTACTGAAGAGTTACAGTATTGCAGTGGATGAAAAATACGTGAGAACTGCAAGAGATCATTTTTCTATGATACACAATTTACTGGAGACATGAACTGCTGTTGTGGAGATGAGTAGCGTCCCATGGTGTTTTAAGGAGATACTTGCAGTAAATTAGCTCACTGCAATAGTAATAGCAGGCAGTTATGAAATTATTATAGTAGTATAGTATTGCTACAGATAATTTTATGCAGCTATGATTTAATACTATTAGATCAGTGCAAAAGTAGTTGTGGTTTTTGGCATTAATAAATCTTTACCTTTGTTTACATTCTCTTGATGGCAAATGGTTCCATGTATAATCTGTGTTTGTGTATGTATATTTTGATAAATTTTAACTTTTTCCAATGAATTTGTATACATTTAATGGTAGTCAGTTATATTAATAAAATACTACTATGCACATTTTAATGCATTCATGGTATACCTAACTTTTTATTAACTTTTCTGATATTTTTACCTTACACAGTTCATCTTTGAGTTTTTACAAATTGTCACAACCTTTCTGATATACCTACTGAAAAAAATCTGTGTATAATTCGGCCTACACAGTTCAAATTTGTGTTGTTTAAGGACCAACTGTACTCCAGTTAAAGACAGACACTGTGACATATTAAAGGTAGTGAAAAGTCAGGAGTCAATTATATATACTGTCTGTAAGAAACATACTTGAGACAAGACACAAATAAGTTGAAAGTAAAATGTGGAAATATATAATATGTGAGCTATAAACATAAGAAAGGTGCTATGGCTATATTAATATCAGACGAAGTAGACTTAAAGGCAAAGAGTATTACCAGAGATAAAGAGGGACGTATCACCAGAAATACATAGGAATCCTAACTGAATATACAAATAATAGCAGATCATCATATTAATATCAGATGAAGTAGACTTAAAGGCAAAGAGTATTACCAGAGATAAAGAGGGACATATCACCAGAAATACATAGGAATCCTAACTGAATATACAAATAATAGCAGATCATCAAAGTACAAGAAGCAAAAACTGAGAGAACTAAGGGAAGAAGTACACTATTTAGCAATCATAATTGGAGGTATCATTGCTGTTCTTTGTGTAACTGACAGACAATTTGAACAAAATTCATTACTGTTATAGAAGGCTTGACTTTGCAATTACCTGTTGGCAACTATAGAAATACATTGTTCTCAGGTTCACATGGAACAATCAAAAAGATAAGACTATATGCTGGACTTTAAAGTAGTTCACAATACATTTGAAGATAGAATTTATAGGCATATATGTTCTGTCTACAAGGGAACTGAATGAGAAATTAACTAGAAAAGATATTTAGAATAGGAAATTAAGCAGCACCTTTTAAATAATTCAAGTGTCAATGTAAAGTAGAAAGAGAAATTTAGAAAAAAAGATAATAACTGAATGATATACACAGCTTCATGCTAATGCATTTAGTCACCCAGATGAAATGGACAAATTTATTGTAAATAAATACACTAAAACTATTTAGATTTTCCGTTTCTTGTGCAAGTTTTGATAAATTGAATTTTCAAAGAATTTATTCATCTAGGTTAAGATACATTTGAAATAGAAATATTGACAATTCAATATTTTTAATGTTATGGAAATGTGAGACCTCGACTGTTCAGACAATCTTAAAAAAGAGTGAAATTGGAAGACTTATGTTACCTGATTTTAAGACCCAAAAACTTCAAGGGACAGTCAAGAGTGTAGCTTATCCATACACAAATCAATGGAACTGTATCAACAGTAGAAATAGATTCATTCATATATAATTACTTAATTGTTTTTTACATTTTTAACAGCTTTATTGAGATTCATATACCATTCATACCTTTAAAGTATACAATATAATGCTTTTTGTTATATTTAAAGTTGTGTAGTCACTACTACAATTTTAGGACATTTTTATCAACCCCAAAAGAACCCCTGTGCCTATTAGTAGACACTCTCTGTTTATTTCCCCCAAATTTATTCCCACTAGCCCTAAGCAACCAATATACTCTATCTGTCTATATATTTGTCTATTCTGGATTTTACATAAATGTATTCATAGAGTATATGGTCTTTTGTGACAGGCTTTTTTCATTTTATATAATTTTTTTCAACATTTATCCACCTGGTAGTATGTAGTAGTACTTTTATTGCAAAATTGATCATTTTTAAATTGTCAAATAATTGTATGGATATGCCATATTTTGTTTATTCATTTATCAGCTGATGGGCATTTGAGTTGTTTCCACTTTGTGACTATTTGGCTGCTATGAATATTAATGTATAGGTTTTTGTGGGAGCATGTTTTTCATTTCTCTTGAGTATATACTTTGAAGTGGAATTGCTAGATCATGTAGTAACTCTAACATTTTGATGAACTACCAAACTGTTTTCCTAAGTACCTTTACCATTTTACATTTCCACCAACAATTTATGAGGGGTCCAATTTATCTACATTCTTGCTAACACCTGTTACTATCATTCTTTTTATTATAACCATCCCAGTGGATGTGAGGTGGTATCTTGTGGTTTTTAGTTTTTTGTCTTTTTAAAAATTGTGGTAAATATACATAACACAAAATTTACTGTATTCACTATTTTTACCTCTACAGTTCAGTAGTGTTCATATCACCATCCATCCATATCCAGAACTGTTTCATATTGCAAGACTTAAATTCTGTACCCATGAAACAATAGCTCCTCATTCTACTCTCCCCCTAGCCCCTGACAACCACCATTTCACTTTCTTTGTCTATGAAGTTGAGTATTCTAGGTACTTCATATAAGTGGAATCATACAGTGTTTGTCCTTTTGTGACTGGTTTATTTCACATAGCACAATGTCCTCAATGTTGATTTATGTTGTAGTGTGTATCAGAATTTCCTTCCTTTTTTAGGCTGAGTAATATTCTGTTATTTGTATATACCACATTTTGTTTGTCAATTCATCTGCTGCTGGCAATTTGGGTTGCTTCTAATGTTGGCCATTGTGAATAATGCTGCAATTTATATATCTTCATTGGAGAAATATCTTCTATTCAAGTTTTTTGCCCATTTTAAAGCTTGGTTTGTTATTGTTGAGTTCTTTGTATATTCTGGATATAAACTCCTTATTTGACATATGATTTAGAAATATTTTCTCCCATTCCATGGATTGTCTTCTCACTGTCTTGGTTGTGTCCTTTTGTTCACAAGTTTTTAATTTTGATATAGTTCAATTTTATCTTTAGCTGCTTGTGCTTTTAGTATCATATTCAAGAAATGATTGACAAATCCAATGTCATGAAATTTTTTCCCCATATTTTCTTCTAAGAGTTTCAGAGTTATTAGCGCTTATGTTTAGGTCTTTGATCCATTTTGAGCTAATATTTGTATATGGTATAAGGTAAGGGTCCAAAACCCTTTTTTTTTTTTTTTTTTTTTTTTGCATGTGGATATGCAGTTGTCTCTGAACTATTTGTTAAAAAGACAATCCTTTCCTCATTAAGTGGTTTTGGTACCTTTATCAAAAATCACTTGACTATATATGCGAAGGTTTACTTCTAGACCCCACTATTCTGTTTTATTGGTCTACATGTCTGTCTTTATGCCAATACCACAGTGTTTTAATTACTGTAGCTTTTTAATGTTGAAATTCGGAAGTGTGAAACTTTCATGTTATCATTCTCTTTTATTATTATATAATGTCCTTCTTTGTCTCTTCTGATTTGCTTGTCCAGCTATGTCTAGTCTACTCATAAGCCCAACAAAGGCATTCTTTATTTCTGTTATAGGGTTTTCGATCTTTGGAATTTCTTTTTCCTTCTTTCTTAGAATTCCCATCTCCCTGATTATATTGTCCATCTGTTTTCCCTGATGTCTACTTTATCTATTAGAACCCTTAGCATATTAATCACAGTCATTTTAAATTTATGATCTGATAATTCCAGTATCCCTGCCATTTCTGAGTCTGGCTCTGATACTTGCTCTGTCTCTTCAGTTGTGTTTTTTGTTTTTTGCCTTTTCATATGCCTTGTAATTTTATCTTTTTTTTAAATTTTTTATTTTTTTATTTTAAGACAGAGTCTCACTCTGTCGCCCAGGCTAGAGTTCAGTGGCGTGATCTCAGCTCACTGCAATGTCCACTTCCCAGATTCAATCGATTCTCCTGCCTCAGCCTCCCGAGTATCTGGGACTACAGCATGCACCACCACACCCAGAAAATTTTTTGTATTTTTAGTAGAGATGGGGTTTCACCATTGTTGGCCAGGCTGGTCTTAAACTCTTACCTCAAGTTATCTGCCTGCTTCTGCCTCTGTAATTTTATCTTAACAGCGAGACATGATGTACTGGTTAAAAAGAGTACTAATAGGTCTTTTTTCCCTCTTGGTTGTAGTATCACTTGGTTGCTATGACTTCTTAAATGGTTTCTAGAATTCCCACAAAATGTTGTTCCATATTTTGTTGTTAATTTGTGTCCCTATTGGGGATCTAGGGCTTGGAGCTTCTTTGTCCGCTATCTTACTGATATCACTCTCCTCACTGTGATCGTGATGTGCATTTCCCTAATGGCTAATGAAGTTGAATACCTTTTCCTTTGCTTATTGTTCATTTGTAAATATACATACATGTATATACTTTTTTTTTTTTTTTTTTTGAGACAGAGTCTTGCAATGTCACCAGGGCTGGTGTGCAGTGATGCAATCTCGGCTCACTGCAACCTCTGCCTCCCAGGTTCTAGTGGTTCTCCTGCCTCAGCCTCCCGAGTTGATAGGATTACAGGTGCCCGCCACCATGCCTGGCTAATTTTTGTATTTTTAGTAGAGATGGGGTTTCATTATGTTGGCCAGGCTGTTCTCGAATTCCTGACTTTGTGATCTGCCTGCCTCAACCTCCCGAAGTGCTGGGTTTACAGGCGTGAGCCACTGCACCCGGCCTTGTGTGTGTTCTTTATATGTCTGCTGTGATTCTTTGCTCATTTTAAAATTGTGTTATTTTTCTTTTGCTTATTGAGTTGTAAGAGTTCTTTTTATATTCTAGATACAATTTGTTTTAATCAGATATATTATTTGCAAAATTTTCTCCCATTCGGTAATTTATCTTTTCATTTTCTTAGTGGTATCATATGCAACACAGAAGTTTTTTATTTTGATAAAATCCAATTTATTTTTTCCTTGGTCACTCAAAGGATAAGAAGGCTTTGTCTAACTCATGGTCACTAAGATTTACTCCTGTTTTTTCCTAATATTTTTATAGTTTATCCTTTACATTTAGTTGTATGACCTACTTTAAGTTCATTTGTTGTATGGTTTACAAAAGGAATTCAATTTCAGTCTTTTGCATGTGACAGTGGCTTAATTTTTTTTTTTTTGAGACAGAATCTCGCACTGTCTTCCAGGCTAGAATGCAGTAGTGTGATCTTGGCTCACTGCAACCTCTGCCTCCCAGTTTCAAGTGATTCTCCTGCTTCAGCCTCCTGAATATCTGGGACTATAGGCGTGCGCTACCATGCCCAGCTAATTTTTGTGTTTTTAGTTGAGACAGAGTTTTGCCATGTTGCCCAGGCTGGTCTAGAAGTCCTGGCCTCAAGTGATTTGCCCGCCTCAGCCTCCAAAAGTTCTGGGATTACAGATGTGAGCCACCACGCCCGGCCATTTTTATCAAGGTACCAAATCAGCCTACTTGAAAAAGAAAAGTATTTTCAGCAGCAGTGCTGGAATAGCTGGGTATCAGAAAAAGAGTCTTGACCCTTCCCTCACACCGTACTAAAAAATGAGTCAAGCTGGCTTATAGACCTCAACAAGACAGCTAGAACTGTAAAGCTGTCAAAGAAACCATAGGAAAATGCCTTTTTTGCCTTGAGGTAAGCAGGAATTGAAAGAAAAGACACAAGTAGCTGTAACTATAAAGACAATATTGATAAATTTAACTTAAACAAGATTAAAAGTGAAAGCTCATCAAAAGCCAACCTTAAGAAAATAAATTGGCAAGCTATAACCTGGGAGAAAATTTTTGTAATTCATGTATAAAACAGTGGACTTGTATTAAATGCATATTTAATCGTGTATAAATTGATAATAAAAAGATACACCACCAAAGAAAATGAGCAAAAGACTGGAACAGAACTTCAAAATCATCCAATGACAACCTGAAAAGATTCATTATCATTTGTGATCAGGGAGACATAAATTTAAATATGCTACTACATCACATGTACTATGGTGTCTGAAATTAAAAAGACAGACAACAGCAAACATTGGTAAGGATATGGAGCAACTGAAACTCCTCCATTGCTAATGGGAGTGTGAAATAGTACAACCAGGTTTGAAAACTGCTTTGTACTTTCTTAGGCAGTTGAACGTATGTCTATTCTATGACTTAGCAATTCCATTTCTAGGTCTTTACCTTGGAAAAATGAAAATAAGAATATGCTGTAAGACATTTAAAGGAATGTTTATAGGAGCTGATTTATAATATTCAACTATTGAAAATGATTTGAAAGTCATTTCATCAAAAGGCAAGTGTATATACAAATTGTGGGATATGCATAAAATGGAATACTATTTAGCATGAAAAGCACGAACTGCTCTCACACACACTCACACACAAACATAGATGAATCTTTAATACATATGTTGAATTAAAGTCAAAGGATTACAGAATTAAAAGTTTCATTGTTTTTTATAAAGTTCAAGAAGAGATGAAATAACCCATGCTATTACAAATCAGAATAGTAGTAGCCTGTGGGGATTAGTGCAGATTGGCTTAAGAGGGAGTACCAAGATATTTTCTGGTAGAAATAGTCTATATCTCAATTAGGATGGTAGTAATCAAGATTTATAAATTTGTCAAAAACCAATCAATTCTGTACTTAAAATGTGTGCATTTTACTCTATGTAATTTTACCTAAAATAAAATCTCTATAAAATAATAATTTGGCTTATAAGGTACGGTTAAAATTTCATAAGTTCCCTGTTTAATACATTTTTTTTTCTTTACTCCTGCATCTTCTTTCCTCTGGTTTTTGTGCTTACTTTTTCCTATGCAGAATCTTGGCGTCTTACTACTTTGTCTTTCCTTATTTTGGCCTCCCTTGCTTTACTCTATTGCTGCTGTGATGTAGTTGGTCCTGACCCTGGGTTAATGTGTGTGTTTTTGTCTTTGTTTCAAAAAAAAAGCTTAAATAGCAAAAATAAAAATTTTAAGACTACGGAAAGCTTGTAGAAAGAAGATATAAAGAAAGAAAAGATTTTTGTACATTTGTACAATGTGTTTATGTTTTAAGCTGCTTATTACAATAATCAAAAAGTTAAAACAAATTAAAAGTTTATGATGTAGAAAAGTTACAGTAAGCCGGGCATGGAAGCTCACACCTGTAATCCTAGTACTTTGGGAGGCTGAGGTGGGGTGATCCCTTGCATCCAGGAGTTCAAGACCAGCCTGGGCAATATAGTGAGACCCCTTCTCTACAAAAAAATACAGAAATTAGTTGGATGTGGTGGTACATGCCTATAGTTCCAGCTCCTGCCTCCGGAGGCTGAGGTGGGAGGACTGCTTGAGCCAGAGAGATTAAGGCTGCAGTGAGCTATAATCATGCCACTACACTCAGCCTTGGTCTGAGTGTAGTGGCAGAGACCCTGTCTCAAAAAAAAAAAAAACAGAGACCCTGTCTTTAAAAAAAAAAAAAAAAGAAAAAAGGAAAAGAAAAAAAAGTTACAGTAAACTAAGATTTTTTATTGAAGCAGAAAGTATTTTTTATAAATGTAGTATAGCCTAAGTGTACAATGTTTATAAAATCTATAGTATTGTACAAAAATGTCCTAGGCCTTCACATTCACTCACTCACTCACTCACCCAAAGTAACTTCCAGTGCTATACGCTCCATTCATGGTAAGTGTCCTGTACAGCTATACCATTTCTAATCTGTTAATACCATATTTTCACTGTACCTTTTCTATGTTTAGATATACAAATACTTACCATCGTGTTACACTTGCCTATAGTATTCAGTACACTAACATGATGTACAGGTAACTATACCGTATAGCCTAGGTGTGCAGTAGGCTATACCATCTGGGTTTGTGTAAGTGCCTGTCATGTTTGCATAACAACAAAACAGCCTAATTATGCATTTCTCAGAATGTATCTCCATTGTTAAGCAATGTATTCCTGTATCGTATTAACCAAAATGTGACACAGACACACCCAGTGAGCACATGCTATTGGAAAAATGGCACTGATGGATTTGCTTTACATGGGGTTGCCACAAACCTTCAATATGTAAAAAACATATTGTAAAATGTAATAAAGTGAAGTGTAATAAAGTGAAGCTATAGTATGCCTATAGCTATTTTTTTGTTTTATATTTCTAAAAAGAGCATTCTGAGTTTAGCAAGTATGCTAGCCTTAGAATGTGAAATTAAAAGGTGAGAAATATTTGCGTAGGCTGTTTTCATTAATTTACCATAGACATTGTTAGGAATGAAGGAACTGAGTTAAAAGGTAATAATTCTATATATCAGCTAGTTCCTTTCTGATCTTTAAGTATTTGCTTGTATCAGATCTAAGTATTACTTAAAAATTATCTGTATCTCTATTTGTTCAAAGTTCTAATGTTATTTTTAAAAATTTTTTATCAGTTTAGATGAGGTCTCACCGTGTTGCCCAAGCTGGTTTTGGGTACCTGGCCTCACGCGATCCTCCTGCCTCAACCTCCCAAAATGCTGGGACTATAGGCATAAGTCCTAGCCCAAAGTTCTAATTTTAAAATATCATTAACTTTTTCTGTAGTTCTAGCTGTTTCAGTTCCTTTTGCTATTGTAAATGTATGTGTACAGTAAAAATTTGTTGACAACTGATTTATACTGCTTGAATTTGAATCCTGCTTATTAGCTGCTTGACTTTAGAAGAGTTATTTATTATTCTTCGCTTCTAATTTTTTTCTCTTCAAAATGGTATAATAATACCTAACTCATAAGGCCCACATCAAGATTAAATAATTTAATACATATAAAATACTTGGAACAGGACCTGGTGCACACTTATTTCTCACCAAAAGTTGATTGACTATCATAATTAATGTGCATGTTGGCTGGGCGGAGTGGCTCATGCTTGTAATCCCAGCACTTTGGGAGGCCAAGGCAGGTGGATCATCTGAGGTCAGAAGTTCAAGACCAGCCTGGGCAACATGGTGAAACCCTGTCTCTACTACAAATACAAAATTAGCTGGGCACGGTGGTGTGTGCCCCCCAGCTAGCTGGGAGGCTGAGGCAGGAGAATTGCTTGAGCCTGGGAGAGAGGTGGAGGTTTCAGTGAGCCAAGATTGCGACATTGCACTCCAGCCTGGGTGACAGAGCAAGACTCTGCCTCAAAATAAATAAATAAATAAATAAATAAATAAATAAATAAATAAAACATGTTAAGAATTATTCTGAAATATATGCAAATCACAATTTTTTTTTTTTTTTTTAGAGTCTCACCCTGTCACCCGGGCTGGAGTGCAGTGGTGTGATCTCTCTGCTCACTGCAACTTCCGCCTCCTGGGTTCAAGAGATTCTCCTGCCTCAGCCTCTTGAGTAGCTGGGATTACAGGCATGCACCACCACGCCTGCCTAATTTTTGTATTTTTAGTAGAGACAGGGTTTCACCACGTTGGTCCAGCTGGTCTCGAATTCCTGACCTCGTGATCCACCCACCTCGGCCTCCCAAAGTGCAGGGATTACAGGCGTGAGCCACCACGTCTGGCCGCAAATCACAATTTTTTACATGAATAACTTTTTATGAGTACAGCTAACATAATAATCTTAGATAGTATTATAAAGAATGATATTTTAATAGCATGGATTACTAAATAGCTATATACATCTTGTATCTTCTTTAATAATTTTAAGTTCACTCATTTTTCTTTGTAACTTAAAATGTTCCTTCAAATTAATCTTTTATGGATAATTTAATAGTTTAAAATATGAATATAAATTACTATATTTGTTATTAAATCTCTATTTTAATATAGTATTTTAGGGATGTTTATATGTAGTTAAAATATATATTTATATATATGTATAAATATGTAGAAACATGTCATTGCATGGCATATATTGCCTGGTGAGTGCTGATACATTGCCTAATGAATGCTCAATAATAATTTATTGAATAATTTAGTTATGTTATATATAATGTATAAATATACACACATACATATCAGCTGTAGTGTTATGTGGTTTCAGAGATTCATCCACTTAATTTTTGGTATTTGTAAACCTCTTACTCTTATATAAGTATTCATGTAAATTAAATTGTTGATATTTTGCCAGAGTTTGAAGAAACAAGTTACCTTTTCAAGTTAAAAAAAACTCATTATTCCAAGTTATTGTAATGTGGAAAAGGCATTGTAATTATTATTTTTACATCTAAAATGGAGTGATTTTTAAAAATTCTTCTAAATGAAAAGGAATAAAAACTTCTATAGTCCTAAATACTTTCAAACATCTGCAGTTCAATGTACATCATTCACATAGACACCAAAGTTTGTTTCTGTTTTGACTGGAAAAGTCTAATATTATTTTTGTCTGCAAAGGAAAGAGTTGTATCACATCCAAGTGGGAAGATGTTTGATTATAATATAATCAAGATGATTTGTGACTCAAAGCAGATTGTGGAAAACCAACAGCTATTAAAAACTTAGACAATGTTATGGAACTTTTTTGTTAGGAACTTAAGGCATGTTTATCTTTCAGAAAGTAAAGAACATAGAACAGAATCATTAGGATTTATTTTCTGCATGATATAATTCTTCAGAATTCACAATGATCAATAAAAGGAAATTGCAGATCATATAGTAGATACTGGCTACATTTATTTTTTAAAAATTTGTCATGGATTTTATTAGTTCACTTGCATTGTAGAATTAGTTTTTGTTTGTTTTCAGTGACAAATTTCTTCTTAACAGTGAGTTTAAGAGAGCTGGTATCATGAATCTTTATGGTATTTTCAGCCTGCTACAATTTTCCATCTTTTTAAAATATGTGTCCCCCATTCATTTACTCCTATTATTTTGAAGGAAATCCCAGATATAATATTCTTTTCATCTATACATTTTATAGTGTAGCTCAGAAATATATAGACTCTTGTTTAAAACATAACTACAGTATCATTATCACACCAAAAGGAGTAACAATAAATCTATAATATTGTGAAGCATCCAGTTTTAATTTTCAAATTCTAGTACCTCATAATTTCACATTTGTTTTGAGTATATAAATAAGAATCACACATTGCAAATGAACAAATTGACTCTTAACCATCTTTTAATTTATAGATTCCCCTTCATCTTTTTTATTCCCCTGGAATTAATTTTTTAAATAAATTTAAAATAAAATGAAGTCAGTTTTCTTGTAGAGTTTTCCAGTTTTTTCATTACATCTCTATAGTATCATTTAATATGTTCCTTTGTTTTCTTTTTTTCCATATATGTACTTTTTTTTTCCAAGTATTCAAATATGGATACTTGACCTAGAGACTTAATGAGATTTAGATTTGTTTTTATTAGCAAAACTACTTTATAGGTGGTTTTGTGTTCTTTCGTCTGGAAGCACATGTCATGTTGTGCTTCTTTCTATGTTGTTAGCAAATCTCAATGCCTAGATCTGTTACTATACTAATAATTTCAAAATTGTGATGTTCTAAAGATAACATTCCTATTATCTTTATTAGTTAGAATATTTCTCTAAAGAGAGCTATCTTCTTATCTATTGTTTGATTATCCAGTGGTAAAATTTATATAATAAAGAGTGGCATGTTGGCTCACACCTGTAATCCCAGCACTTAGGGAGGCCCAAGCAGGAAGACTGCTTGGGGCCAGTAGTTTGAGACCAGCTGGGGCAACATTACAAGTCCTCATCTCAACAAAATTTTTAAAAATAGCTGGGCATGGCAGTGTGCTCCTGTGGTCCTAACTATTCCAGAGGCTGAAACAAGAGGATCTCTTGAGCCCAGGAGTTTGAGGCTGCAGTGAGCTATGACTCCAGCCTGGGTGATAGAAGGAGACTTTATCCAAAAAAAAAAAAAAAAAAAAATAGTAGACAATACTTAAATACTTGTTTATCAATATCCTCCAACATTAACAATTTGTTTTTTAGTTTTTTATTTTCTTTTTTTGAGACAGGGTCTTGCTTTGTCATCAAGGCTGGAGTACAGTCATACAGACTGGAGTGCAGCTCACTGCAGCCTTGACTTCCTGGATGGAAGCAATACTTCCACCTCAGCCTTCTTTTTTTTTTTTTTTTTTTTTTTTTTATTATTATTATACTTTAAGTTCTAGGGTACATGTGCATAACGTGCAGGTTTGTTACATATGTATACTTGTGCCATGTTGCTGTGCTGCACCCATCAACTCGTCAGCACCCATCAACTCGTCATTTACATCAGGTATAACTCCCAATGCAATCCCTCCCCCCTACCCCCTCCCCATGATAGGCCCCGGTGTGTGATGTTCCCCTTCCCGAGTCCAAGCGATCTCATTGTTCAGTTCCCACCTATGAGTGAGAACATGCGGTGCTTGGTTTTCTGTTCTTGTGATAGTTTGCTGCGAATGATGGTTTCCAGCTGCATCCATGTCCCTACAAAGGACACAAACTCATCCTTTTTTATGGCTGCATAGTATTCCATGGTGTATATGTGCCACATTTTCTTAATCCAATCTGTCACTGATGGACATTTGGGTTGATTCCAAGTCTTTGCTATTGTGAATAGTGCCGCAATAAACATACGTGTGCATGTGTCTTTATAGCAGCATGATTTATAATCCTTTGGGTATATACCCAGTAATGGGATGGCTGGGTCATATGGTACATCTAGTTCTAGATCCTTGAGGAATCGCCATACTGTTTTCCATAATGGTTGAACTAGTTTACAATCCCACCAACAGTGTAAAAGTGTTCCTATTTCTCCACATCCTCTCCAGCACCTGTTGTTTCCTGACTTTTTAATGATTGCCATTCTAACTCCACCTCAGCCTTCTGAGTAGTTGGGCCTACAGTTGCACACCACAATGCCTGGCTAATATTTTTTCATTTTTTGTAGACAAAGTCTCCCTACATTGACAAGGCCGGTCTTGACTCCTGGCCTCAAGTGATCTTCCTGCCTTTGCCTCCCAAAGTTCTGGGATTACAAGCAAGAACCATTGTGCATGGCCAAGTTTTTAAAATTTTTTAATTGTCATTATACACAATAATTTTATTCAGTGTACTTCAGTTATTATCAGTTATTGATACTGAAATTATATTTTCTTTAGATAGCAGGGAATTTTTTCAAGTTGGCCTCTGAGTTTTTTCTGAGTCTCCTCAATAATTTATTGGTATCTGCTATGACTGAATGTTCCTGGATCATTCTGCACATTTCTTGTTCCAGAACTGGAATCAACCAAACATCCATGGAGTTCTTTATTTTCAGTAGGAGGTGATATTTGGAGCCCATATTCCAGGTGCTAGGGGTCCTCACTGCTACTGAGTTTCCTGTTGTTTTTAGTCTGTTTCAGTGGGCAGAACTAGGAAGTACACACACATAAACACTCGTATTTTTTAAAAATAAAACTTATGTGTGTTCATACTGATACTTCAAATTGTGAACTAGAGAATGTTTACTTAACATATCTTATGTGTGTATCTTTTGTCTCTTATGGTAAGAATCTTAGTTCTTCAGAATACTCTGATATATACAGTTGACTTTTATTTGAAATACATTACTTGATTTAGGGACACATATCTTCTCTAGCACTTGTCTTGTGTCTTTGTATTTGTCAAAGTAGGGGGGATCATTAAAATACCTGAATGTGGATGGGCACAATGGCTCACGCCTGTAATCCCAGCACTTTGGGAAGCCAAGGCAGACAGATCAGTTGAGGTCAGAAGTTCAAGACCAGCCTGACCAACATAGTGAAACCCCATCTCTGCAAAAATACAAAAATTAGCCAGGTGTGGTGGCGCAAACCTGTAATCCCAGCCGAGGCAGGAGAATTGCTTGAACCCAGGAGGCAAAGGTTACAGGGAGCCGAGATCATGCCAGTGCAGTGCAGCCTGGGTGACACAGTGAGACTCCATCTGAAAAAAATAAAAAAATACCTGAAGATATGGCCCTTTCAGATACTTGCCACTTTGGGCATTCCCTGGACCTTACCTTCTGTTCCTTTTATACTGGTAGCCATGGAAACAACCCAAATATGCAAATATGGATAAGTGCCTTCAGTGTAAAATAGCTTTATTATTTTTATATTATGCTTATCTCTTTATTTATAATACTTCATGTAAACATTGGCCTGAAAGTCCCCCTGCCAACACAAGCATACACACACAGCCTTTCCAGAAAAGTTGAAGAGAAAGACCATGAGGATTAAAAAATTGAGAGGAAACCTGAAGAGCTACAGACATACTGGGTAAATAGTGATATAAGACCAGATATTGATCCCAAGGGCTAGGAACTTTGATTTTTATTACCATTAGAAGGTGATGATATGGCCATGCGAGGTGAGAACTGAGTGGAGAACCTTGAACAGCCAGACTGTAGAAAGAATGCCTTTTCAGTGAAAGGAACTCTAGAAAAAATAGACAACTTACTGGTTCAGAGAAGTGATAATGAAGCTTGTCTCTGGCCAAGACATAGCAAAGGGGGAAAAATTATCCTGAGAAATTAAAGGGCCACACCTGCTTCATATGGGAATATAGTCAACACGTTACATAACTGCCGTGGTGAGAAACCACAAAGTCATTAAGATGTAAATCTGACCTAGATTAATAAAACTTTAGGTCATCCAGCAGAAACAGATACAAAACCAATCTGGCAATTCATCTACACGCACAAGTTAATACCAAAAAAGGAATGTCTGCTAAAGATGGGGAAAGTGGAAATGTTTATGCCACATAAAAAAATCCAACATGAAAAATAATTAAAAGGATTATGCTACCAACAAATTGAGATAACAGGAAAATGTGAAAGCATATACAATATATACATGTAAACAGAGAAACCATTGAATAGACATATACAAAAGGATCACAGTGAAAAAAAGATAGACAGAATTGAAAAGCATGCAACTAGAAAAATGAAAGCTATAGTCACTGAAATTAAAAAATAAGTGAATAAATGAAGAATAGATACAGCTGAAGATAGAATCAAGAATCTTGAATCACTAGTGATAGATGCTCAGAATTCACACATAGAGATTGAAAATAGATTAAAAGTGATTAAATTAAAAATGAGTTGTAGATCTAATATGGCCAATATGAGTTTCAGAATGGAGCAAGATAATATTCCAAGAGATGATAGCTGTGGATTTTCCATCTTTAACAAGCACAGAGTATGAAGAAGTTAAAAGTAAGTCCACTCCTAGAGATACTGTCATAGAACTGTAGAACATCAAAATTAAACTATAGAAGACGTTAAAGCAACAATTGAGAAAAAACATAGCAACCTACAAAGGAATTACTATGAAATTCATAGTGACTTTATGTTAACAACAATCAATGCCAGACTAAAATGGGATAAATCTTCAAAGTGCCAAAGAAGTAACATTTATCATAGTAGTTCTATCCAGTAAACAGTGTGAGAACAAAAGAATCACATTTTCAAAGACTGGATGTCTCAGTAAAAGAACTTTTTTTTTTCTTTGTTAATAAAACTTTTATTTTGGATTCATGGGGTACATGTGCAGGTTTGTTACATGGATATACTGCGTGATACTGAGGTTTGGGTTACAATTGATCCCATCACCCAGGTAGGGAGCCCAGTACCCAACAGGTAGTTTTATACCCCATTCCCCCTTCTGTCTCTTCCCTCTCTGGTAGTCCCTAGTGTCTGTTATTCCCATCTTTATGTCCATGCTTACCCAATGTTTAGCCCCCACTGATAAGTGAGAACATGTGGTATTTTGTTTTCTATTTCTGCATTAATTTGCATAGGATAATAGCCAACAGTAGCATACATGTTGCTGTAAAGGATATGATTTCCTCTAAAAGAACTTTAAAAACTGTACCTCTGAAAAAAAAGCATTCAACCCGGAAGGAAAACTAGATGATTTGATAAAGGATGTCTACTGATTCTTCTAGAAATAGATTATAGACATGACCCCAGTGAATAAAATGATGTGATGATCAATTAGGACTCTACACAGTAATCAAATGATTGTTATACATTAGAAAATTGAGATAATTCACTGTATTAATGCAACACATTTGGTAAAAGCATGCAATAAAATTAAACACACTAGTATTAATATTACAGAAGGGGAGTGGGACAGGTCAGCAAACTAGGAATAAAAAATAATGTCCCTGATGTGATCGGAATACCAAGCAAAATGCCTCTTAATGGTTATATATTAGAAGCATTTGTTTTAAGGTCAGAAACAAGAGAAGGATGACTACCACTAAAAGGAAAATTTTCTTAGTACCTCCACCACTTCTACCTTCCTAGTCTGAGCCACCTCATCTGTCTCCTGGACTAACTACTCAACCTCCAGACCAGACTTCTTTCTTGCATCTTCCTTCTCCTTCCCCTCCCCTTCCCTTACCGCCCCCCGCCCCCCGCACTTTTTTGTTTTTGTTTTTTTTTTGGAGACAGAGTCTCTCCCTGTCACCCAGGCTGGAGAGCAGTGGCACAATCTCAAGCCCACTGCAGCCTCTGCCTCCTGTGTTCAAGGGATTCTCCTGTTTTAGCCTCCTACAGGCAGTGCCACCATGCCCAGCTAATTTTTTTTTTTTTTTTTTTTTTTTTTTGAGATGGAGTTTTGCTCTGTTGCCTAGGCTGGACTGTGATGGCAGGATCTCAGCTCACTGCAACCTCCACCTCCCAGGTTCAAGCGATTCTCTTGCCTCAGCCTCCCAGGTGGCTGGGACTACAGGTGCCTGCCACCATGCCCGGCTAATTTCTGTATTTTTAGTAGTGACGGGTTTTGCCATGTTGGCCGGGCTGGTCTTGTAATCTTGACCTCAGGTGATCTGCCCACCTCAGCCTCCCAAAGTGCTGGAATTACAGGTGTGAGCCACCGTGCCTGGTCACTGTCTATTCTTAACAGCAGGCAATGTGAATGTACAGTAATGCCAAACAAATTATGTGGCTTCTCTACTCAAAACCCTTTAGAAACTTTCCATCTCACTCAAAGTAAAAGCAGTAGTCTTTACAAGAATCTCAAGGCTCTACTGACCTCATCTCCTACTCTTCTCCCCCTTGCTTACTTCATTCATTCCTACTACAGGATTCTCTTTGCCATTACTCAAATATACCAAATAAGTTTCCCCCTTGGGGCCTTTGCACTTATTGTTCCTTCTGCTTCAACCACTCCTTCCAAAGATATGCAAGATTTACTGCTATTTCTTCTTAGACTCCGTATTCAAATATCTTCTCAATTATGTCTTTTCTACTTGAAATTGCAAAGTATTTCTTTACTCTGTTGGCACTCTGTATGCCTTTAACCTGTTTTTCTTCAACATTTTTCACCTTTATCATTCCATATATTTCTTTTTTTTTTTAAATTTATTTATTATTATTATACTTTAAGTTGTGGGGTACATGTGCATAATGTGCAGGTTTGTTACATATGTATACTTGTGCCATGTTGGTGTGCTGCACCCATCAACTCGTCATTTACATCAGGTATAACTCCCAATGCAATCCCTCCCCCCTACCCCCTCCCCATGATAGGCCCCGGTGTGTGATGTTCCCCTTCCCGAGTCCAAGCGATCTCATTGTTCAGTTCCCACCTATGAGTGAGAACATGCGGTGTTTGGTTTTCTGTTCTTGTGATAGTTTGCTGCGAATGATGGTTTCCAGCTGCATCCATGTCCCTACAAAGGACACAAACTCATCCTTTTTTATGGCTGCATAGTATTCCATGGTGTATATGTGCCACATTTTCTGGTACCAAAACAGAGATATAGACCAATGGAACAGAACAGAGCCCTCAGAAATAATACCACACATCTACAGCCATCTGATCTTTGACAAACCTGAGAGAAACAAGAAATGGGGAAAGGATTCCCTATTTAATAAATGGTGCTGGGATAATTGGCTAGCCATAAGTAGAAAGCTGAAACTGGATCCTTTCCTTACTCCTTATACGAAAATTAATTCAAGATGGATTAGAGACTTAAATGTTAGACCTAATACCATAAAAATCCTAGAGGAAAACCTAGGTAGTACCATTCAGGACATAGGCATGGGCAAAGACTTCATGTCTAAAACACCAAAAGCAACAGCAGCAAAAGCCAAAATTGACAAATGGGATCTCATTAAACTAAAGAGCTTCTGCACAGCAAAAGAAACTACCATCAGAGTGAACAGGCAACCTACAGAATGGGAAAAAATTTTTGCAATCTACTCATCTGACAAAGGGCTAATATCCAGAACCTACAAAGAACTCAAACAAATTTACAAGAAAAAAACAAACAACCCCATCCAAAAGTGGGCAAAGGATATGAACAGACATTTCTCAAAAGAAGACATTCATACAGCCAACAGACACATGAAAAAATGCTCATCATCACTGGCCATCAGAGAAATGCAAATCAAAACCACAATGAGATACCATCTCACACCAGTTAGAATGGCGATCATTCAAAAGTCAGGAAACAACAGGTGCTGGAGAGGATGTGGAGAAATAGGAACACTTTTACACTGTTGGTGGGATTGTAAACTAGTTCAACCATTATGGAAAACAGTATGGCGATTCCTCAAGGACCTAGAACTAGATGTACCATATGACCCAGCCATCCCATTACTGGGTATATACCCAAAGGATTATAAATTATGCTGCTATAAAGACACATGCACACGTATGTTTATTGCAGCACTATTCACAATAGCAAAGACTTGGAATCAACCCAAATGTCCATCAGTGACAGATTGGATTAAGAAAATGTGGCACATTCTATATATTTCATTTACTTATTTTGTTTGTTTTCTCTTTTCCCCAACTAGAATGTGAACTCCACGAGAGTGCATTTTTCCCTAGCTTGTTAGATGCTGTATCTCCAACCATATACAACTGCCTGGAACAGAGTCATTGCTTAATATTGGTTGAAAAAAATGCACTTCAGAATAGGCATTCCTTGGGGGAGAAAAGAATGGTGATATTTAAGCATGGATAAATTAGTTATATAGTTCTAATATTTTGATTTTTAAAAATCTGAATTATGAAAGATTAATTTACATTTGGTAAACATTGGTGATAGCAGTTTGTGTTATTTCCTGTCTCTTTCTGTATTCTTTTTCTTCTTTTCAGAAACAGGGTCTCACTCTGTCGACCAGGCTGGAATGCCATGGCAAGACCATAACTCATTGTAGCCTTAAATTCCTGGACTCAAGTAATCTCTCACTTCAGCCTCCCTAATGGCTGTGGGACTACAGGTGAAAGACTCCATGCCTTACAAATTTTTTAATTTTTATTTTTGTGGAGATGTGGTGTGTTGGTATGTTCCCCGGCTGGTCTTGAACTCCTGGCCTCAAGTGGTTCTCCTGCCTCAAACCCCAAAGTGCTGGGGTTACAGGCATGCACCACTGTGCCCAGCCCATTCTGCTTTTTCTTTTCTTTTTCTTTCTTTCCTGTTTTTTTTTTTTGTTTGTTTTTTGTTTTTTGTTTTTTTTACTTTATATATTTAACAATTTTTTTTAATTTTTAATTTTTGTGGGTACATGGTATTTGTATATATTTATAAGGTACACGAAATGTTTTGATACAGGGATGCAATAATCTTGGGGTATCCATCCCCTCAAGTATTTATTGTGTTACAAACAATACAATTATATTCTTTTAGTTATTTTTAAATGTACACTTATCATTGATTATAGTTACCCTATTTTACTGACAAATATTAGGTCTTATTCATTCTTCCTAAGTCTTTTTTTTGTACCTATTAACCATCCCCGCTTCCCTCCAGCCCTCACCTACCATTTCCAGCTTCTGGTAGCCATCCTTCTAATCCCTGTGTCCATGAGTTCAATTGTTTTGATTTTCAGATCCCACAAATAAGTGAGAACATGCAACGATCTCTTTCTGTGCTGGGATTGTTTCACTTACCCTAATGATCTACAGTTCCATCCATGTTATTGCAAATGACAGGATCTCATTTTTTTTGTGATTGAATAATACTCCACTGTATATACATGTGCCATATTTTCTTTATCTAGTCATCTGTTGATGAACACTTAGGGTGCTTCCAAATATTGGCTGTTGTGAACAGTGCTGCAACAAACATGGGGATGCAGATATCTCTTCAATATACCAATTTCCTTTCTTTGGGGTATATACACAGTAGTGGGATTCCTGGATCATAAGCTCTGTTTTTAGTTTTCTGAGGAACCTCCAAAATTTTCTCCATAGTGGTTATACTAACTTACATTCTCACCAATAGATGGGCAATTTGCAAGTATTTTCTCCCATACTATAAGTTGTCTCTTCACTTTGTTGATTGTTTCCTATGCTGTGCAGAAGATTTTTAACTTGATGGGATCCCATTTGTCCATTTTTGCTTTGGATGCCTGTACTTGCGGGATGTTGCTCAAGAAATGTTCACCCTTTTCACCCTTTTTCCACATGCTCACCAGCATTTGTTGTTACCTGTCTTTTAGGTAAAAGCCATTTTAACTGGAGTGAGATGATAATCTAATTGTAGTTTTGATTTATATTTCTCTGCTGATCAGTGATATTGAACACCTTTTCATATGCCTGTTTGCCATTTGTATGTCATCTTTTGAGAAATGTCTATTCGATTCTTTTGCCTTTTTTAAAAAAAATTGGATTATTAGATCTTTTCCTGTAGAGTTGTTTGAGCTCCTTATACATCCTGGTTATTAATTCCTTGTCAGATGGATAATTTGCAAATATTTTCTCCCATTCTGTGGGTTGTTTCTTCTCTTTACTGATTGTTTCCTTTGCGGTGCAGAAGATTTTTAACTTGAAGTGATCCCATTTGTCCATTTTTGCTTTGGTTGCCTGTGCTTGTGGGGTATTGCTCAAGAATTTTGTTTTTGTTTTTGTTTTTTTTTAAATTATACTTTAAGTTCTAGGGTACATGTGCAAAACGTGCAGGTTTGTTACATATGTATGCATGGGCCATGATGGTTTACTGCACCCATCAACTCGTCATTTACATTAGGTATTTCTCCTAATGCTATCCCTCCCCCAGCCCCCTTCCCCCCGACAGGCCCCAGTGTGTGATGTTCCCCACCCTACATCCATGTCTTCTCATTTTTCAGTTCCCACCTATGAGTGAGAACATGTGGTGTTTGGTTTCCTGTCCTTGCGATAGTTTGCTGAGAATGATGGTTTCCAGCTTCATCCATGTCCCTACAAAGGACATGAACTCATCCTTTTTTATGGCTGCATAGTATTCCATTGTATGTATGTGCCACATTTTCTTAATCCAGTCTATCATTGACGGATATTTGGGTTAGCTCCAATCTTTGTTATTGTGAATAGTGCTGCAATAAACATACCTGTGCATGTGTCTTTATAGCAGCATGATTTATAATCTTTTGGGTATATACCCAGTAATGGGATCGCTGGGTCAAATGTTATTTCTAGTTCTACATCGTTGAGGAATTGCCACACTGTCTTCCATAATGGTTGAACTAATTTACACTCCCACCAACAAGTGTAAAAATGTTCCTATTTCTCCATATCCTCTCCAGCATCTGTTGTTTCCTGACTTTTTAATAATCACCATTCTAACTGGCATGAGATGGTATCTCATTGTGGTTTTGATTTGTATTTCTCTGATGACCAGGGATGAAGAGCATTTTTACATGTGTCTGTTGCCTGCATAAATGTCTGCTTTTGAGAAATGTCTGTTCATATCTTTCAGATCCTTTGCCCACTTGTTGATGGGGTTATTTGTTTTTTTTCTTGTAAATTTTGTTAAAGTTGTTTGTAGATTCTGGATGTCAGCCCTTTGTTAGATGGGTAGATTACAAAACTTTTCTCCCATCCTGTAGGTTGCCTGTTCTCTCTGATGGTAGTTTCTGTTGCTGTACAGAAGCTTTTTAGTTTAATCAGATCCCATTTGTCAATTTTGGCTTTTGTTGCCATAGCTTTTGATGTTTTAGTCATGAAGTCCTTGCCCATGCCTGTATCTGGAATGGTATTTCCTAGGTTTTCTTCCAGGGTTTTTATGGTTTCAGATCTAACACTTAAGTATTTAATCCATCTTGAATTAATTTTTTTATAAGGTATAAGGAAGGGATCCAGTTTCAGCTTTCTACATATGGCTAGCCAGTTTTCCCAGCACCATTTATTAAATAGGGAATCCTTTCCTCATTTCCTGTTTTTGTCAGGTTTGTCAAAGATCAGATGGTTGTAGATGTGTGGTGTTATTTCTGAGGCCTCTGTTCTGTTTTATTAGTCTATATCTCTGTTTTGGTACCAGTACCATGCTGTTTTGGTTACTGTAGCCTTATAGTATAGTACGAAGTCAGGTAGTACGAAGTCAGGTAGCTTGATGCCTCCAGCTTTGTTCTTTTTGCTTAGGATTGTCTTGGCAATGCAGGCTCTTTTTAGGTTCCATATGAACTTTAGTTTTTTTTTTCCAGTTCTTTGAAGAAAGTCAGTAGCTTGATGGGGATAGCATTGAATCTATAAATTACCTAGGGCAATATGGCCATTTTCATGATATTGATTATTTCTGTCCATGAGCATGGAATGTTTTTCCATTTGTTTGTGTCCTCTTTTTATTTTGTTGAGCAGTGGTTTGTAGTTCTTCTTGAAGAGGTCCTTCACATCCCTTGTAAGTTGTATTCCTAGGTATTTTATTCTCTTTGTAGCAATTGTGAATGGGAGTTCACTCATGATTTGGCTGTTTGTCTGTACTTGGTGTGTAGGAATGCTTGTGATTTTTGCACACTGATTTTGTATCCTGAGACTGCTGCTTTGTTTGCCTACTTAAGCCTCAGCAATGGCAGATGCCCCTCCCCTAGCCAGGCTGCAGCCTGACAGGTTGATCTCAGACTGCTGCGCTAGCAGTGAGCAAGGCTCTGTGGGCATGGGACCTGCCGAGCCAGGCATAGGAGAAAATCTCCTGGTCTGCTGGTTGCTGAGACCATGGGAAAAGCACAGTATTTTGGCGAGAATGTACCATTTTTCCAGGTACAATCTGTTACCCCTTCCCTTGGCTTAGAAAGGGAAATCCCCCAACCCCTTGCACTTCCCAGGTGAGGTGATGCCCTGCCCTGCTTCAGCTTGACCACTGTGGGCTGCACCCACTGTGCAACCAGTGCCAATGAGAGGAACTAGGTACCTCAGCTGGAGATACAGAAATCACCCATCTTCTATGTGGATCACACTTGGATCTGCAGACTGGAGCTGTTCCTATTCGACCATCTTGGAATGGAAACCAATAAAGTTTTGCTTAGACCAATGTCCTGGAGATTTTCCCTTATATTTTCTATAGTAGTTTCATAATCTGAGGTCTTAGATTTAAGTCTTTCATCCATTTTGATTTGATTTTTGTATATAGCAAGGGTTAGTGGTCTAGTTATTCTTCTGCATATGGAAATCCAGTTTTCCCAGCACCATTTAATGAAGAGACTGTCTTTTCCCCAGTGTATGTTCTTGGCACTTTTGTTAAAAATTAGTTCACTGCAGGTGTGTGGATTTGTTTCTGGGTTTTCTATTCTGTTCCGTTGGTCTATGTGTTTTTATGTCCAAACCATGCTGTTTTGTTTACTCTTGCTCTGTAGTATAATTTAAAGTGAGGTAAAGTGATTCCTCCAGTTTTGTTCTTTTGTTTAGGGTAACTTTGGCTCTTCTGCATCTCTTCTGGTTCCATATAAATTTTGGGATTTTTTTTCTATATCTGTGAAGAATGTAGTTGGTATTTTGATAGAGATTGCCTTGAATCTGTATATTGCTTTGGGTAGTACCTACGTTTTTACAATGTTGACTCTTCCAATCCATGAACATGGACTGTCTTTTCATTTTTTGGTTTTCTCTTTAATTTCTTTCATCAGTGTTTCATAGTTTTCGTTATAGAGATCTTGCATTTCTTTGGTTAAATTAATCTCTTGGTATTTAATTTTATCTGAAACTGTGATAAATGGGAGTGTTTTCTAAAATTTCTTTTTCAGATTTTTCACTGTTGTCATATAGAAATTCTACTTATTTTTGTATGTTGATTTTGTATCCTGCGACCTTACTGAATTTGTTTATCAATTCTAATAGTTTTTTTGTGTGTATGTGGAATCTTTAGGTTTTTCCAAATATATGATCATATCATTTGCAAACAAGGATAATTTGACTTCTTCCATTCCAGTTTGGATGCCCTTTATTTCTTTCTCTTGTCAGATTGCTCTGGCTAGGACTTACAGTACTATATTGAATAACAGTGGTGAAAGTGGGCATCCTTGTTGTTTTCCAGATCTTAGAGGAAAGGCTTTCAGTTTTTCCCCATTCAGTATGATGCTTGTTGTGGGTCTGTCGTATGTAGTTTTTATTATGTTGATGTACGTTCTTTCTGTACCCAATTTTTTGAGTGTTTTTATCATGCAGAGATGTTCAATTTCATCAGATGCATTTTCAGCATCAATTAAAATGATCATGTGGTTTTTGTCCTTCACTCTGTTGACGTGATGTATCACATTGATTGATTTGCGTATGTTGAATCATCCTTGCATCCCAGGGATAAATCCCTCTTAGTCATGATGCGTGATCTTTTTAATGTATTATTGAACTCGTTTGCTAGTATTTTGTTGAGGATTTTTGCATCAATATGCATCAGAGATATTGGCCTATAGTTTTCTTTTTTTGATGTGTCTTTGGTTTCGGTATTATGATAATACTGGTCTTGTAGAATGTGTTTGGAAGTCTTCCCTCTTCTTCTGTTTTTCAGAATAGTTTGAGTAGGACCGGTATTTGTTCTTCTTTAAATATTTATTAGAATTCAGCAGTGAAGCCATAAGGTCCAAGGTTTTTCTTTACTGAGATACTTTTTATTATGGCTTCGATCTCGTTACTTGCTATTAGTCTGTTCAGGTTTTGGATTTCTTCCTGGCTCAATCTTGGTAGGTTGTTTGTGTCTAGAAATGTGTCCATTTCTTCTAGATTCTTCAATTTATTGACATATAGTTGCTCATAGTAGGCACTAATAATCCTTTGAATTTCTGTCATACTGATTTTAGTATCTCTTTTCATCTTTGAAGTTACTTATTTGAATTTTCTGTCCTTTTTCTCAGTCTGGCTTTTGTTATATGGATCCCTTGTGTTTTTTTTCATTTCAGATTTATTCATTTTTACTCTGAACTTTATTGTTCCTTCTACTAATTTTGGGTTTAGTTTGCTCTTTCTTTTCTAGTTCTTTAAGATGCATTGTTAAGATTGTTTGTTTGAGGTTTCTCTTCTTTTATGCTGTAGGCACTTATCTCTGTAAACTTCCCTCTTAGTACTACTTTTGCTGTATCCTGTAGTGATGTTGTGTTTCCATTATCATTTGTTTCAAGAAGTTTTTCCATTTTCTTCCTAATTTCTTCATTGACCGACTGGTCATTCAGGAGCATATTGTTTAATTTTGATGTGTTTGTGTAGTTTCCAGAATTCCTCCTGTTATTAATTTCTAGTTTTCTTCTGTTGTGGTTAGAGATGATGTTTGATATTATTTCTTTTTTTTTTTTTTTATGTTTTAAGACTTGTTTTGTGACCTAACATATGGTCTACCCATGAGAATGATCCATGTGCTGAGGAAAAGAATGTGTATTCTGCAGCCTTTGGACGAGATGTTCTGTAAATATCTAGTAGATCCATTTGGTCTGTAGTTCAGATCCAGTCTGAAGTTCCTTTGTTGATTTTCTTTATGGAAAATATGTTCATCCCTGAAAGTGGGATGTCGATATCTCCAGCTATTGTTGTATTGGAGCCTATATCTCTCTTTAGCTCTAATAATACTTGCTTTATATATATATGGGTGCTCCAGTGTTGAGTGCATATATATTTAAAATTGCTATATCCTCTTGCTGAATTGACCACTTTATCATTATAAAATGATCTTCTTTGTCTCTCCTTAGAGTTTTTATCTTGAAATTTGTTTTGTCTGATATAAGTATAGCTACTCCTGCCCTTTCGGTATCATTTAAATGACAAATTTAACAATTAAAAATATAAACGTTGAAGAATTAATTTGGTGAGAATATCAATAAAATTTGAGATGTGATTAAATGATAGGATCTTTATCTGCTTTATAACTATTTTATGAAATTATAAAGTGACAGTAATTAATATAGTATGCCACTTCCTAATGAATAAACTGTTCAATCTCGTTGCTTCAAAATAAATTTCAAAATTACAGAGTTTAATAAAAGTAAAAAGAAACAAACCACTAGAAATTATATATAAATATGCAATTGTGGGGAATATGTTAGGCTTTTCAAGGATAATGTCAAATGAAGAAATAATATAGGATTACATAAATTTAAATAAACATTTAATGTAGTTAAATATGCTACAA
Organism: Chlorocebus sabaeus; assembly: GCF_047675955.1. Classification (NCBI taxonomy): domain Eukaryota; kingdom Metazoa; phylum Chordata; class Mammalia; order Primates; family Cercopithecidae; genus Chlorocebus; species Chlorocebus sabaeus. The sequence goes on from NC_132927.1 coordinate 13,810,757, forward strand.
ATATTTATTTTACAATAACGTTTAGCATTTATTTCTTGAGCATGAATGAGTGAATTTTTTATGTTTCTACCATGTAGTTTGGAAAAATCCCTATTCCTGGGTGATTTCTAATTTATTTGGAATGAAAAGAATAGGTGTCACACAACTCTTGACCATGCTTCCTCATTTTCTTCAGATACACTTCTTAAGTTTCTACTTTCATTTATTTTCTCCTGTATTCTTCTTCTTTCTCCAGTGTCAGCTTACAAAATCACATGCCCAAAACAAGCCCAACTCAGATGTCAGCAGCTCCATGAAACATTCTTTCTCCCATAGCCAAAATAATCTGCTCCACCTTTGAATCCTAATAGATCACTTAGTTATTACATTTTAATACTTAATAATTTTATATTAAAGTTAGTTGAAAATGTAAAGGATAATTTAGTAGAGTGTATCTCTACTTTATCATCACAGTTAGTGCTATGCCATATTCGTTTTCTTGGGTCATAATTTGTGTCCTCAGTAACACACACTGTGATTTGATTGCATTCTGACCAAATATTTTTTTACTGGCTATAAAAGATACACAGTTTAATATGTAGATCATGTGTCTCCTGAAAATAAATGCCACATAATATGTGTCACAGAATTTTCACGTAAATTTTTAAAAATGTGATAGGTGAATTAAGTTGTCATACAGCTCATGATGGAATAGACATGGCAATGTAAAAAAATCTGCACTAAGTCAGTATTTTATCATATTTGGAGAATTTAGTTTCAACAAAACTATCTGCTAAATTAAATTAATATTGATTAGGAATGCCTTGATATTATGGTTATTTTATTTATTTTTAAGAGTGTTTTGATTTTATAATTGTATTATTTATGCATGAAGTGTGTATACTCAATTTCACATTTGTACACAGACATCATTCGGCAATCTAAGTCAATATCAGGAGTCTGGTAAGACTTTTTCTTCCAAAACATTTTGTATATTACTCAAAGTTGTGAAATATTGATACATACTGCCTAATATTATTTGTGTCAGAGGCAGAAGAAACCAGAGGAGTAAGAAATGTCATTTTGGATGATAGCTGCATTGTGATTGTAACATAATAAGTAATGATTTTTTTATTCATCCATTATGACAACTATCCATTTGTCAAATAATCTAGAAATAACTTTTTCCTGATCTTAAATCAGTATGTGTCCTTATTACTTGTTTTGTAAGTATTCTAATTTTAAAATAGATAAATTAAGGAATGGTTTTTAACTTTTTCCTCAGTGATGGGTTTAGTACTTTATTTGTTTAATCCCCCATGTATCTTCCTATTGTCCTGATTTACAGCACACCATTTTATAGCCTGTGTAATTATTATGTGAAGTGTTTTACATATTTATATTGAAATCTTATATTGAAATGGCAAGATATTTCAAAAATTTTTTGAACACAGATGCTTCTATTGGCTCATTAAAACTTTTACTTATTTTTTTTACTTATATTCTCTTATATTCTTTACTTGTATTCCAAATAGGTGAAAGTGATCATTTCACATATCTGTTACCACTTTTACTTATAAGTAAAATTTGATCAAAATGGGAGAAATTAAAAACACTTAATTCTTTATCTATTTCCAAGTCTTGGCACTCTGGCTATTGCTTTTTTCCCTATAAAATTGTTTCCTTAGATATTTTTAAAAACTGGAAATATTTCTGAATATATACCTTATAATTTTTATTTTAAAGTATTGATAAAATGTGATCATACAATATCATATTGTAGTTTATTTAGAATCCAATATGATTTTTAGAAGCACACTTTTATTCAACCAGTAGATGGATAATCAGAACGATTTGCTCAAAGAATAATTTTAAATGTGGTTTGACCTTAATTTTATAAAAGTGTTTTGTGATTTATATAACATTCAGATTAATAAAGTAACTGAAAATTGTAATTGAATTTTTAGAATACTATAAGCAATATTTTTATTTATTGTACTTACCATTACTTTTACTTACCATTCTTGTTGAAAAAAAAAAAAAAAAACAAAAAAAAAACCCTTGTCTTTTAGAGAATACAATGATATTATTTACATTAATTCATGTGGCTTGGTGAAAAAAATGCTATAACTCCTTTACTTAATGGGATTCTTCCCCTGTGGCAGTGCAAACGGCTAGAGCAGGAGCTTCATCATCTGAAAGAGCAGAACCAGACTTCAGCAAACAACATGAGACATCTGACTGCTGAAAACAATCAAGAACGTGCTCTGAAGGTAAATCTCCGTTCCTTCTTGCAGGCAAATTAAGGTTGTAAGCCCTTGGTGCCAGCTTTCTGTGCCGCATATATCACTTGTGTACATTTCAGCAGAAGTGAGCTGTGGTGTTTGCCAACAACCCCTTCTTTAAACACAGATACAGCACCCTTCTGTTATGGTATATTTTATTTCATGTATGTGTATGTGAAAACAACACATTTTCTGAATTTCAAGTTATGGTATATTAATAACTTTTGGTACATGTTTATTCTGTTTCTTTTTTATATCATTACCTTTTGCAGTTAATAAAAAGTGACCACATTAAAAGAAAAAAATTAAATTATGGGCCTTTGCTTTGCATCAATATTTATTGTAATAATTTTTAAGAGGACTTTTGTAATATTAGTCACCCACAGAACTGACAGTCCTTGAAGAATATGTGAATGTGTTTGGGAAATGAAGAGGTACTTAGAATGTTATAGTAAAAGAGAAAGAAAGATGTTAAATAATAAATTCAACTAGAACTTTCAACAAGTGAAATACACATTTCATAACAAAAAGTTCTGTCCCATTGTAATATAGATCAAGTAATTATGAAAAAGGACATGGTTTTAATTCTCCTAATTATATTTTTTTCTTAAAGTGCTTGTGACTTTTCATTTTACTTTTTATCTTTTGCCCAGTTCTCAGCATAGTGCCTGTACACAGTAGTTGTCTCTACCCTCAAGGTGCTTGCATTCTCATGCTAACCTGTTAAGGTTTAAAAAAAGAAATCCATGAGAAACAGAAAAGATTCATCATTGTTTTTATTGTATAATAAGAAAAGATTTGCTACCAAGAAGGTTATATTCTACTTTGCTGTCTTAAATTTTTTTTTTTATCTGCTTATTACAGAGCAATATCATGGCATTAGCTGTGTAACTCACTAAGCTGGAATCATGTACCAAAATTGAGGAAAATTGTGACATTTTAATGTAGAAAATATTTTTAATCTGTCTAAGAAGTATAAGATTTGGTAGAAGTCAGATTTTTCCACAAAATGTATTTAACTTCATTTTGATATTTTTAGTGGTAGGCTTATATCATCTTTGTTATTATTGTTTAATGCACTTTCTGCTTTAGATAGATGAAAACAATAAGTGAGAAAGGAACAAATTATAGATTGCTGTGATTATTTCTAATTACCCCCAAAGAATTTACTATTTTATGAAAAGTAGTAATAGTTTTTAAAATGTATACTTGCAAAATAGAAAACATTATTTGAAAAGCAGCTTCCATAATGTATGCTAATTTGTCAGTGTTAATTTGTCAGTGTTAGGGGACAGATTTAATGGGCTTAATATGATATGGCAGTCTCCATTTAAAACAGTGCCTAAAATAAAAATTCTAGTTTGTTAAGTATATATTAATTTCATGGTCTTTATTCTGGCACTTCTGGTTGTGTGTTTCTGTTGAATTTAATGAAATGATAGCTGCTATTTATGGAGAGAGATAAAGAAATAGATGGAATAATTTTTTTTTTTTTTTGTGAGACAGAGTGTCGCTCCATTGCCCAGGCTCGAGTGCAGTGGTGTGATCTTGGCTCACTACAAACTCTGCCTCCTGGGTTCAAGCGTTTCTCCTGCTTCAGCCTCCCGTGTAGCTGGGACTATAAGTGCCCACCACCACGCCTGGCTAATTTTTGTGTTTTTAGTAAAGTCGAAGTATCACTATGTTGGCCAGGCTGGAAATAGATAAGTTCAAAACAAACATTAAACCCCTGTAAGAGAGAAATTTCTGCTAACTGTAGACTACTATCTAATTTAAAACAATATAGCTATATTTTCACTCCTGACAAATATACTATATTAAAATCTTTTCTAGTTGCTCATCTTTTTTTGCAAAAGTCTCAAATTTTTCTGTTATCTTTTAATCCTTCGTAACATTCATTAAGCTAGCTTAAATTATTGGTGAAGATGAAAGGAAGAATTAATTTTTTAAAACTTATCAACTCAATCTTTATTAAGCATCTGTGTTCATTTAAGCTTGTTTTAAAATGGTCTGTCTTGCGTAACACTGACAAATTTTTTATTAATTTTATGCCATATTTCCTCATGAGAAACTCTAAATTTTTTCTGAAAATTAGGTCAATTATAAAACATTTGCTTTATTCTGAATCATTTTTTTAAAATTACTCTTACCTTCTAGGAAGTTTTTGTTTTTTATTTGATGCATTCATTATAGCGCTATGTACCTTTAAGTTGTCATATGAGTTAATGAATAATAAGTTTACTACCAAGCTATCTGGTGAGTGAACAGTTTGCCTCCTTTCTGAGCAATATGTTTATCTTTTACAACTTATTTATAAGTATCATTTTTCGGTTAACTGATTTAATATTTAGTTAGTATCTAATAAGTGTCAGAAACAACTCTTTAAAAACGATTCACTGTCTCTAAAGCTTTCAGTCTGCCAATAATATTTTTAGTATTTTATTATAAATAGTACTGTTATTAATATCACTATTAAATGTCAACTTGAGTAGGGTAAAAACTGAAAAATTCATGCTTTATTTTATTGAATTACACGGAAATTCCTAAAGGTAACGATTCTAGAGATATATTTGTGGGAAAACAATCACAATTAGTAGTCATAGATTACGTAGAATTTTCTAAAATAATTATAGCAAAATCAGTTATCATGCAAGGAAATACTTTTTAATAATCTAGTGTCATTTTAATAATAATGTCTGTTTATTCTAATAACCAGAGATTTTTTTCTAAATTACTTTTTATGATAGAGACTAAGATTAGATTTTTACTGATCATTTATAAGCATTCTTTTTAATGTAGGATGCAGTTATGCTAGATAATTTTGCAGGCCGGGTGTGGTGGTTCACACCTGTAATCCCAGCACTTAGGGAGGCTGAGGCGGGTGGATCACTTGGGGTCAAGAGTTCGACATCAGCCTGGCCAATATAATGAAAACCCGTCTCTACTAAAAAATACTAAAATGAGCAAGGCGTGGTGGTGGATGCCTGTAATCCTAGCTACTCAGAAGGTTGAGGCAGGAGAATTGCTTCAGCCCAGGAGGCAGAGGTTGCAGTGAGCAGAGATTGTGCCACTGCATTCCAGCCTGGGCAACAGAGTGAGACTCTATCTCAAAAAAAAAAAAAAAGAAAAAAAAGAAAAAGAAAAAAAAAATTGCAAGGCATAACACTGTTTCTCCTACTTTTATATTTTCTATTTTCCCTAATAACAAGTAAAACACAGTGGTATCTATAGGATAAGAGACTGAATTATATTGATACTAGTATATATTCTGAAAGTTACTTTTTTAAAAAACAGCTTATTTTCTTGTTTAAAGTAAATTTTATCTACTTAAGAAATTGGTTTCTGGAAGAACATGTTTTTGAACATGTGATTTTGTTTGTTTCTTCATTCTGAAACAGAGTCTCACTCTGTTGCCCTGGCAGGAGTGCAGTGGCTTGATCTCAGTTCACTGCAACTTCTGCCTCCCAGGTTCAAGTGATTCTCTGGCCTCAGCCTCCCAAGTAGCTGGGATTACAGGCATGCACCACCACGCTCACTAATTTTTGTATTTTTAGTAGAGATAGGGTTTTACCACAATGCCCACCCTGGTCTCGAACTCCTGGCCTCAAGTGATCCGCCTGCCTTGGCCTCCCAAAGTGCTGGGATTACAGGCATGAGTCACCAAGCCCAGACTTGAACATGTAATGTTTTTAAAATAAATTTGCGTTAGATATAAAGATGTAGACATCAAACTTAATAAGGAAATTCATATATATTGCCTTTCTATCCTTTCTTTTTTTTTTTTTTTTCATTATACTTTAAGTTCTGGGGTACGTGTGCAGAACATTCAGGTTTGTTACATAGGTATCCACATGCCATGGTGGCTTGCTGCACCCATTAACCCATCATCTACATTAGGTATTTCTCCTAATGATATCCGTCCCTTAGCCCCCCACCGCCAGACAGGCCCCACTGTGTGATGCTCCCCTCCCTGTGTCCATGTATTCTCATTGTTCAACTCTCACTTATGAGTGAGAACATGCAGTGTTCGATTTTCTGTTCCTGTGTTAGTTTGCTGAGAATGATGATTTCCAGCTTCATCCATGTCCCTGCAAAGGACATAAACTCATCCTTTTTGATGGCTGCATAGCATTCCATAGTGTATATGTGCCACATTTTCGTTACCCAGTCTATCATTGATGGGTATTTGGGTTGGTTCCAAGTCTGCTATTGTGAACAGTTCCGTAATAAACGTAAGTGTGCATGTGTCTTTATAGTAGAATGATTTATAATTCTTTAGGTGTATACCCCGTAATGGAATTGCTGGGCCAAATGATATTTGTAGTTCTAGATCCTTGAGGAATTACCACACTGTCTTCCACAATAATTGAACTAATTTACACTCCCACCAGCAGTGTAAAAATGTTCCTATTTCTATGCATCCTCTCCAGCATCTGTTGTTTCCTGATTTTTTAATGATCACCATTGTAACTGCCATGAGATGGTATCTCATTGTGGTTTTGATTTGCATTTCTCTAATGACCAGTGATGATGAGCTTTTCTTCATATTTTTGTTGGCTGCATAAATGTCTTCTTTTGAGAAGTGTCTGTTCATATCCTTTGTCCACTTTTTGATGGGGTTGTTTGGTTTTTTGGGGGGTAAATTTGTTTAAGTTATTTGTAGATTCTGGATATTAGCCCTTTGTCAGATAGGTAGATTGCAAAAATTTTCTCCCATTCTGTAGGTTGCCTGTTCACTCTGATGGTAGTTTCTTTTGCCATGCAGAAGCTCTTTAGTTTAATTAGATCCTATTTGTCTATTTTGACTTTTGTTGCCATTGCTTTTGATGTTTTAGTCATGAAGTCTTTGCCCATGCCTGTGTCCTGAATGGTATTGCCTAGGTTTTCTTCTAGGGTTTTTATGGTGTTAGGTCTTATGTTTAAGTCTTAAACTGTCTTGAGTTAATTTTTGTGTAAGGTGTAAGGAAGGGGTCCAATTTCAGTTTTCTGCATATGGCTAGTCAGTTTTTCCAACACCATTTATTAAATAGGGAATCCTTTACCGATTGCTTGTTTTTGTCAGGTTTATCAAAGATCAGATGGTTGTAGATGTGTGGTGTTATTTCTGAGGCCTCCGTTCTGTTTCATTGGTCTATATATCTGTTTTGCTACCAGTACCATGCTGTTTGGTTATTGTAGCCTTGTGTAGTTTGAAGTCAGTTAATGTGATGCATCCAGCTTTGTTCTTTTTGCTTAGGATTGTCTTGGCTGTGTGGACTCCTTTTTGGTTCCATGTGGGATTTAAAGTAGTTTTTTCTAATTCTGTGAAGAAAGTTCGTGTTAGCTTGATGGTGATAACATTGAATCTATGAATTACTTTGGGCAGTATGGCCATTTTCATGATATTGATTCTTCTATCCATGAGCATGGAATGTTTTCCCATTTATTTGTGTCCTCTGTTATTTCCTTGAGCAGTGGCTTGTAGCTCTCCTTGAAGAGGTCCTTCACATCCTTGTAAGTTGTATTCCTAGATATTTTATTCTTTTTGTAGCAGTTGTGAATAGGAGTTAATTCATGATTTGTCTCTCTGTCTATCCTTTTTAAGAATTATTTTCATTATTATTATAATTTTTTTTTAGGTTAGCATCTCTGTCACCTAGGCTGGAGTGCAATGGCACAATTACAGCTCACTATAGCCTCAACCACCTTGGCTTAAGTGATTCCTCCATCTCAGCCTCCCACATAGCTGGAATCGTGGCATGTGCCACCATGCCCAGCTGATTTTTTTTATTTTTGTGGATACGAGGTCTCAAACTCCTGGGCTCAAGTGATCATTCCACCTTGACCTCCCACAGTGTGGGGATTACAGACATGAGCCGCCGTGCCCAGCCTCCTTTTTAATTTATTAATTTACCTTCCTACTCACACATTTCCTTCCTATAATTGGAACTGTCCAATGTAATTCCATTGAAAGTGAATCTTCCTTAGATTATAAAAGAGCTCTGATTGTTGATAAAACTTTGGTATTTATTATTTACTATCTTTGCATCCCAATCAACCTAAGAAGAATAACTCATTTTAATCTTGTTGGGTCCTACCCTCTTGACATACTGGTTTTCTTTCCTTTCTTCCTGTTCTTCTCTCTTTTCTCTTCTCTTCTCCTCTTCTCTTTCTTTTCTTTCTTTCTTTCATTCTCACCATGTTACCCAGGCTGATCTCAAACTCCTGGGCTCAAGCAATCCTCCTGCCTCAGCTTCCCAAGTAGGCAGTTACAGGCAGTTACTCCTGTGACTGGCTTTCTGTAGTTTACTGTCACTGTATCCCCATTTTTTTCCCTCTTTGTTTGCTCTTCCTCACTTAGTCTTAATTGTTGGTGCTTATTTTTCTATTTCTAAAGAATAAATGTTTTCTGGGTTAGTTGTTTCCTCATTCTTATTTTTTAAAATAAACTTTGCTTTTTAGAGTAGTTTTAGATTCACATCAAAATTGCAAAACACAGAGTTTCCATATACTCACTGGTCCCACAGACATACAACCTCTCCCACTATCAACATCCTGCACCAGAGTGGTACATTTGTTATAGTCAGTGAACCTACATTGACACATCATCATAACCAAAAGTTCATAGTTTACATTAGAATTCACTTGGTGTTGAACATTGAGTGGTTATTGATAAATGTATAATCTTGTGTAGTCATTATAGTATCATGCAGGACAGTTTCACTGCCCAGAATATCCTCTGTGGTCTGCTTGTGCATCCCTCCTGACCAGCTTTTTGCTGTTTCTATAGTTTTGCTTTTTCCAGAATGTCATATAGTTGGAATTATAGAATATGTAGCCTTTTCATATTGGCTTCTATAACTTAGTAATATGCATTTAAAATTCATATATATCTTTTGATGGCTTTATAACTTTTTTTAAGTACTTAAAATATAGGCCTTTTTTTTACTCTTGCTCAAAAAACAAATCAGGATATAGTTGCTTAATGTTCTGTCAGTGGCTCATGGGCTAAGAGGTTTGTTGGTGCTAAACTCTTAGCACCAGCTAAATCACATTTAATTGTGTGGATATACCACAGTTTATTTAGTCAGTCATCTACTGAAAGGCATCTTTGTTGCTTCCAAGTTTTGACATTTATGAATAAAGTTTCTATAAACACCCGTGTGCATTTTGTTTGTATGGACCCAGGTGTTTTCAACTCATTTGAGTATGTACTAAGGAGTACAATTTCTGGATCATATGTAAAAATATGTTTAGTTTTATAAGAAGCTGCCATTTGTCTTCCAAGGTAGCTGTACCATTTTGCTTTCCCACCAGCAATGAATGAGAACTTCTGTTGCTCCATATTCTCACCAGCAGTTGGTGTTTCTTTTTTGTATTCTTCTCAATTTCATCTTTCCCTATGGCATCACCTATCATTTTTGTCCTAATGATCCTATGTCTGCTCTTCCACTTGAGTATCTTAATGTCTGCTTAACCACAGCAAGTTTGAATCCAAACGCCTAATTTGACTCTGTAAGCCTTCTCCCCGGAAGGAAGTCAAGACCTTAGTCAAACACTATTGATTGTATAACTCAACATTTATTTCCAGTCATACTCTCCTTTGCATGACTCTGTTATAGACACTGGAAAAGTTAAATACTTTCTCAGCTTTTCTTTTTACCAGTGAGACATAAAAACGAATCTACAGTAGTAGGGGAGGAGGAAAGAGGGATATCTTTGTAAAAGTTTTTGTTTTCCTTAGATAAGGGCAGATGAAGTAAACATCGCTCCTTCCTCCCTTCTTATTACGTGCTGTCTGAAATTGCAGCAGTCATTTTATAGTCATGAGACAAAGACCAAGGGTAGCTGGCTATAACACCATTGAACCTTTTAGCCAATGAGCCACTGAAAGAACATTAAGCAACTATATCATCAGCAACTTTTGGGGGGGCAAGATAAAATAGCCCTATATTTTAAATCATTCTTTATGGTTTTCTATTATTTACTGCCAAATTGGTCTATTAACATCTATCAACTAATGGTACTACCATCCTTCTAGGCATGTAGGCTAAGACAGTTGACATAATCTTCATATCCTTTCAAGCTTTCCCCCACCACAAAGCAATTCCGTGTTCAGTCTTGACAGAAATGTGGTGGTTCTTTCGTACTTTTATGCCTTTTTTTTTTCCTTTAAGAGACAGGCTCTTTCATTTTGCCCAGGCTGGAGTGCAGTGGTATAATCAAAGCTCACTATAACCTCCAATTCCTGGGCACAAGTGATCATTCTGCCTCAGTTTCCTTAGTAGCTATGACTACAGGTACATGCCACCACACCCCACTCATTTCTAAATTTCTTGTAGAGACAAGAGTCTTGCTATGATGACCAGGCTGGTCTCAAACTCCTGGCCTCAAGCCAGGCCTCCTAACTGGGCCTTGCAAAGTGCTGGGATTGCAGGCCTGAGCCACTGTGCCCAGACTTCTCTGCCATTTTTATTGTCCATCTTATGTTAAATTCATGTTCTAGATGATCGTACTACCCTCCTAACTAATTATTTCATCCTCAGTTTCTCACATCTTAAGCAGTTGTCATGCTGCCATCAGCTATCATTCTAAAACATAAGTGACACTTTTCTACTCAACAGCCTTTGCTAATTCTTGCATTTTCTGCAGTGTAAGAAGATATAGATATCTTGAGTGACCCTCCTGATAAAAATAATGAAAAAGGACAGTGATAATTTATTTATTTATTATTTATTTATTTTTATTTTTTTGAGACAGCGTTTCGCTCTTATTGTCCAGGCTGGGGTGCAATGGCATGATCTTGGCTCACCGCTACTTCTGCCTCCCAGGTTCAAGCGATTCTCCTGCTTCAGCCTCCCGAGTAGCTGGGATTACAGGCATGCGCCAACACACCCGGCTAATTTTGTATTTTTAGTAGAGATGGGGTTTCTCCATGTTGGTCAGGCTGGTCTCGAGCTCCTGACCTCAGGTGATCCGCCTGCCTTGGCCTCCCAAAGTGTTGGGATTACAGGCGTGAGCCACTGCACTCAGCCCGATAATTTATATTTTAAGACTATTTTAAAAATATACTCTTGAGAAAGCAATAAAATAAGGAATCTCCAAAGGCCTCAAACAAAGTAGAAATGAAAACACACACACATGCGCGCGCGCACACACACACACACACACACACGGGAAATAAGTAATTGCCTGAAGCTGTCTTTCACTCTGAATAAATTTGTCAAATCTTGGTAAATTTGATCTTCTGTATTAGTGGCTGCAAGGGCAAGATAGATAGGAGTTAGAGCTAAGAGCACATTTATGCCAGTGAGTGTTATAATGAGACATCCTCTTCTGAAACTAGTATTCTTGATGGTCACACCGTTAGTGTTTACGTGAACAAGAGGCAAGCCCTTCATACAAATAAGATAGCAAGGGAACTTGACTTTCTTGACTGTGAAGGGGGAAAAGTCTCTGAGAATTTATTATCCACAGCCAGCTTTCAGGCAAATTTAGAACCACATAGGTAGCCTGAATTTTTGCTGCATGTGTGGTTCTAAAAGCCGAGGACTTAATTTAAATGGTCCTGCCCTGAAGGTGCCCACAGACAACAGACCAAAGGAAACTGTCTTCACATTAAGCATCTAATAATTCCTGTATATAAGTTTCAAAGACCCTGAGCTCACAGAAAACGAAATCAGAAAACGCATAAGAGAAAAAGGCACTTGTAATGAAAGTCAGCAAAAACATATAGCAACAAAATCATATAGTTCAACAAATAGTTCCGATATTTTAATGTCTCCATCACAATATGATATAAGCATGTTTATTATCTTTTAGGAAAAAAGAGAGACTTAAAAAGAAGAGCAAGTAAACTGAATAAAAATGACTTAAAATCCACTCAGTCATGTTTAGTCAAATCTAACTCAATCACTAGATTGAACGTATAGAAATGTAAAGTAAAATAACCAAAACTAAACATATAGCAAATAGATTGAACAGCAGATTACAAACAGTTTAGGAAAATATTAGTAAACTGAAAGATCAGAAGCAAGTATGAAAATGGAAGCCAGAGAGACAAATACATGAAAATTATAAAAGAGATGTTAAAAGACACAAAAAAAACAGAGGAAAAGAGCTAAAATAAATCTATTCAGAATTTCAGAGAAGATGGCAAAGGGAATGGGGAAAAGGCAAGATACAAAGAAATTATGACTAACATTTTTAAGAATTATCAAATGACAAACACCTCAGATCTAGGAATTCCAAATGAATTCTCATTATAATAAAGGAGAAAAAAAAAAACTCACTGGAGAACATAGGAATTAAAGAAAAGCTCTTAAAAACAACCTATTAGAAACACGTTTATAAAAGATAGCAGACTCACTGAGTTCTCCATGGCAATAATGGAGTAGTACTTTGAATACAGTGAGAACAAGAAGAATAATGCATTAGATATTACACAGAGAGAGTAATTCTCAAGAACAAGAATGAAATAACAGTTCTATAAATAAAAATCTTCGGTTGCATTCTGTTGCCTGTAGAATGAAAATTCAAGCTTCCTCTAAGTATGGAATTTAGGACTCCATACTATAGTTTTAGCCTGCTTTTCTTTTTCTTTTTCTTCTTGAACTACTTCTCTCTCTTTTATAAACCCCAGATATTTCCCGCTACTTAGAGTTTCCTAAATGTATCATGTTCTTTAATTTCTTCTGGTGTTTGCTTTTGTTTTGACTTTACTTTTTTCTGTCTTGATTATTAGTTAATTATTTAAATGTCATTTTCCATAAATCAGAAACTTCTTGGATATGAGGAATCATAACTTTTATGATGCTAGTCCCTTGGAATTTAGCACATTGTTTATATCATATTATACAACCAGTTTTTTAAATAAAAAATCTATTTTAATATATCCTAGTTGAAGTCAAGATATTTATTATTCACAGTGTTCAAGACATGCATAACATGGAATTATTCTGCTATAATATTGTCTTAATAATCACTAACTGTGGCCAACTAAAACTCTATAGAAGGATTTCTATTTTGTGCTAACATTTCTTAGTTTATAAATTGGACAGTACCATTACAGGAATTCTGGTTTTTACTATTGGCTTAAAAATATTGATAAAAGAGCTTCTGTTTGTTCATTTTGTCCTTTGCTGTTTGTAGTATACTGCAAGATAAGCTCTTTTAAGAGACTAAGTAAATAACAAGCACCATTTATTGTACGTAATAGTAAGTAATAATACAATTGTTAAGAGGAAATCATCTGTTGAGGCTGGGCACGGTGGCTCACACCTGTAATACCAGCACTTTGGGAGGCTGAGGCGAGTAGATCTCCTGAGGTCAGGAGTTCGAGACCAGCCTGGCCAACATGGCGAAACCTCGTCTCTACTAAAAAGCTCAAAAATTACCCGGGTGTGGCAGCACACGCCTGTAGTCCCAGCTACTCAGGAGGGTGAGGCAGGAGAATTGCTTGAACCCAGGAGGTGGAGGCTACAGTGAGTCAAGATCACACCACTGCACTACAGCCTGAACAGCAGAGTGAGACTGTCTCAAAAAAAAAAAAAAAAAAAAAAAAGAAGATGAAATCATATATTGAGATGAGTTATTAGCCTTTTTCTTATAGCAGCCACGTTAATGTACTATCTTTGATATGCCCAGATGGATACCTTCTATTGACAGTGGAGTATGATTGTGAGTTTTTTATTTACTTTTTTTTTTGAGACGGAGTCTGTCTCTGTTGCCCAGGCTGGAGTGCAGTGGTGTGATCTTTGCTCACTGCAACCTCTGCATGCCAGGTTCAAGCGATTCTGTGCCTCAGCCTCCCGAGTAGCTGGGATTATAGGTGCCCGCCACCACGCCTGGCTAATTTTTGTATTTTAGTAGAGACAGGGTTTCACCATGTTGGCCAGGCTGGTCTTGAACTCCTGACCTCGTGATACACCCACCTCGGCCTCCCAAAGTGCTGGGATTACAGGCATGAGCTATCGTACCCGGCTGATCATGGGTTATTTTTTATAAGATAATTCTAGTAATAGATTTTAATTTAAAAACCCTGAATTTACCATTTACTAGCTATGCAGCATTGGGAAATTCAGAAATTCCATGAATATTGGCTCCTGCATTTTTACGATAATAAAAGCAGGGAGATAGTGTTATAGCTAATAAAATATATGTGTAATCTATTATAAAATATGACGTATTATGCCAATGTTACATTTGGTGTAGGTATCAAAAACCTGTGTTCTTGTCTTTGTTCTGCTATGACCAAACTGTATGATGTTTGTCAAAGTATTTTTATCTTCAAAATGAGGAGGTTGAATAACATTTTGTCATTTAAATTACAAAATAATGTGATTTTATGAATTTGTAGTGTGGTATCATTGTTTTACTTATTTATTCAACAATATATATTTGTGAGTTGGTCTGAATTCAGGCCTATATAGATTCTTAATTAAGAGAAGAGCAGTCATTTTCAAGCTAGTATGGTAATAGGTAGAATGACCATATAGTTTATCATTAAGACATTTTTGAGAGCAAAAAGTGTATGATTAATATTTACACCAAGACAACAGGGTTATGGCTACAAAGGGATCCTTATGATGATGGAAGAGTTCTGTATCTTGATTGTGGTGATGGTTATGTCAATTTACTTGTGATAAAATTGCATAAAACCACACACACACACACACACACACACACACAAATGCATGTAAGACTGGTGAAGTCTGAATAAGCTCGGTGGACTCTGTCACAGTGCCAGATTTAGATACTGTACTGTGGTATTTAGATATTATATTGTGCTTGTACAAGATGTTAAACCATTGGGAGACATCAGGTAAAGGTACCTGTGATCTTCCTGGACATTTGAACTTCCTGTGAATTTATAATGATTTCAAAATACAAACTTACTTTTAAAATGTGAGTTATGTAGTCCAGCCTATACTCAAGGGGAATGGATTACATAAGGACATGAATTCCAGGAGGCAAGGATCATTTGAGGCATGCTAGAGGCTGCCTATCACAACTTGGGTGTATATAAACACCATAAACTTAATATACCAGAAAGCAAATTCCTGGTCTTACCCACCCCAAAACTTGGTCATTTTGCAGACTCTATCTGAACAGAACATTCTTTTAACCTAGCAGTGGCTTAGGCCAAAATCCCAGGAGTTAGCCTTGACTCCTGTCTTTCTGCTGTATTCCACATTCTCTCTGTAAACAAATTCTCTTGGCTCTACTTTTAGTACATATCAAGAATTTAGCCACTTATTACCTTTTCCATTGCTACTTCTATCTTTCAAGCCCCTGTCATCTCTTGCCGGGATTATTGCGAAAGTCCCCTAATGGTCTCCATTTCTTTCCTTGCCCTTCTCTATTCTCAGCACAGCCTCCAAAATGATCCTATTAAAATGTAAATTAGATTACCTTACTCTTCTGCTGAGAACCTTCCTATGGCCTGCCATTTCACTCAAGGATAAACCTACATGATCTCTTGATCTGGCAGTCCCCTTATATCATACTTCATTGTAGGTGCACTACTCTTACTGTTTCTCAAACACACCAGGCATGCTTTTATCTTTGGACTTTGTACTGCCTGTTCCTACTTCCAAGGAAGCCATTTGCCACAAATGTTCACACAGCTCACTTTCTTATCTTATTCAAGTCTATTCAAATGCCACCTGCCTAGTAAGGGCTCCCTGACCAACCTGTTCTATGTCTCAACCCATACCCCAGCAGCATTTTCTTTATCTCCTTCCTTGCTTTTACTCTAAAGTACTTGACATCATCTTACAAAGTAAGATGATAATTTGTATGATAAAATATATATTTTTTAATTTATTATACTTTTGTGTCTAGTTTCCTGATAGGAATTAATGCTCTATTAGGTTAGAGATTTTTGTTTACTTTGTACACTTCTGTATCTACCGATGACATTTAAAATCATTGATAGTAAGTTAAAGATACTGACCAATCTCAACAGATGCCAGCTGTTAATAATTTGAATGGCTTTACCCATACATACCACCTGAAAACTAGCCCTGGCTGAATTTCCTACAAAAGTGCCTGGCACAGGGTATCCATTAAATAAATAAATATCTGTTGAGTGAATTAATACCACACATGTGGTTTAATGTCCTACTTTACCTGCTTAACACTTCTTAAGCATTCTCCAGTAAACTTAATTTTTTTTTTTTTTTTTTTTTTGAGACAGAGTTTTGCTTTTGTTGCCCAGGCTGGAGTGCAGTGGCACGATCTCGGCTCATTGCAACCTCTGCCTCCTGGGTTCAAGTAATTCTCCTGCCTCAGCCTCCCGAGTACCTAGGATTACAGATGCCTACTACCATGCCCAACTCATTTTTTTGTATTTTTAATAGAGATGGGGTTTTACCATGTTGGCCAGGCTGGTCTCAAACTCCTGACCTTATGTGATCCACCCGCCTCAGCCTCCCAAAGTGCTGGGATTACAGGTGTGAGCCACCGCACCTGACTGACTTAAGTGTTCTTATAAATATTCTCTTAAAATACTACATAATTTGCCTTGCACAAATGCATCATAATTTTAACTTTCTTTAAACTTGATTATTTAGCTTGCTTGCAGTTTTGCACCACTATGAATACTTCTGTGAAAAATATTTTGTATTTAAATATCTAACCATATTTAGCAAACAAAAAATGTTTTTCAAATTTTGGTTTTTAATAAAGCAATTTTTTTTTGAGACAGAGTCTTGCTCTATTGCCCTGGTTGAAGTGCAGTGGTGTGATCTTGGCTCACTGCAACCTCTGCCTCCTGGGTTCAAGTGATTCTCCTGCTTCAACCTCCCGAGTAGCTGGGATTACAGGCACCTGCCACCAAGCCTGGCTGATTTTTGTATTTTTAGTAGAGACAGGTTTCACTATGTTGGCCAGAGTGGTCTCAAATTCTTGACCTCAAGTGATCCACCTGCCTCGGCCTCCCCAAATGTTGGGATTACAGACATGAGTCACCACACCTGGCCAATAAAGCACATATTTTAAAAAGCCAAATGATTCTATAAGGTTGTAATAAAAAATGGCGGTTTGCTTCCTTATCTACCATTCCTTATTTCTACTTCACAGAAAAAAATCACTTTCAACTTATTTAACTCTTCTATGTCTGCATTTATGTCTAAATAAAAAGCTCATTTCTTGATGTGTAATTTTTAGTTATTATTAATTGACTTCCTACTATGAAGATTTAGCTTTCTCACCTTTTTGTTCGATGTTTAGTATTTACATTATTATTGGTAAATATTCACAGATGACCATATAGTATTCAGACATCTCAGCAAGAATTCTATTTTCTATCATGAACCAGTTAATATAAAAACACATAAATATAAAACTAAAGCAAAAATGTAAGGAGGCTGGGCACAGTGGCTTACACCTGTAATCTCAGCACTTTGGGAGGCTGATGAAGGTGGATGACTTGAGGACAGGAGTTCAAGACCAGCCTGGCCAACATGGCAAAACCCCATCGCTACTAAAAATACAAAAATTAGCCGGACATGGTGACGTGTGCCTATAATTCCAGCTACTAGAGAGGCTGAGGCAGGAGGATTGCTTGAACCTGGAAGACAGAGGTTGCAGCAACATGGAGCCACTGTACTCCAGCCTGGGAGATAGAGCAAGACCCTGTCTCAAAAAAAAAGAAAAAAAAAGAAAAAGAAAAAGTAAGGAAGGAAAGGTTACATACTCTAATGATATATATGTATGTATACACTTTTTACTCTATTTAATATTTTAAGAACTAATTCTAGTTGTGACCCTCTAACCATGTTTGGAGTCAGTTCTCCTGTGGGTTTTTTTGTGTGTGTTTCTCTATATCTTGTAGAGTCACTAACAGCCTTTGTTCCAAATTATGTTTTAAAGGATGTTTGCTTAGTGAATTCCTTGGAAGATAGAGCTAGCATCTACTTTTAAATGAGATGTTTACTGTCTAACGTGATAAAAATGTCTTCCTCTGAGGCAAAGGTTGGGCAGCTTTGCTTGTAGCATATTTTAAAAGATTTGGGTTCGTTACCCTTGGAGTTTTTCAGAGGTGATGTAAACCTACTATATTTACAGTATCTCTTTGAGCCCCTCCTCACTGACCCCATGGGACTTGGGGAGCAAAGGGAACCCATGCAAGCATAAAGTTTATGCTGGTTTCTGTGCCTGAGTTAAGTCTTTTGTCCTTACCTAGGATTCTTGTATCTTTTGCCAACATGCATGAAACTGTGGCAGGCTTTTTTTTTTTTTTTTTTTTTTTTTTGGTTTACAAGTAGGGTAAAAAATCTCAGACCCTTGACAGTGCTTGAAAGAACAGATTTCCTTTTTTTCTCTAAATAGTTTGTCTTTTTCACGATTATTGTCTAGATTTTTAGTTTGTTTGTATATTCTATATCTATTACTAATACATACATATACTCTCTATTAGGCATATACATTTCCTGTTAATACATTCAAGTACATTAGGTAACCTAAAATTATTACCTTTTTCTTTTATAGAATTTGGACCAATTTCTCTGTAGGACTGCAACACATTACTGGTCTTGGAACCTACCTTCATTTTGTGGGTTCCTTTAGTTTCTTCTCTATTGAATCCCCTATTTTCTGGATTCAGTTTTTCTCCTTCTTAATTTACTCTTTCCTTTTGATGGAGCACATTCTCTAATAATTTCCTGAGAAAGGATGCATGAGGTATAAATTTTTTAAGAGTGTGCATTATTTCTTCAAGATAGATTATCCAAGAGCAGAGTAATTGAATAGCAGTATGACTATTTGAATTCAGATTCCTGGACTCAGTTCCAGTATTACTGATGCAGAATGTTTGACAAAAGTAGCTGAAATCTTAAACTCTGACTTTACTATTTTTAAACTTTTTAAAATTAAAATTATCTTTAAAAATTTACAAGTTTATTAAAATCATAATGAGATATCATGTCATACCAATAGAATGGCTAAAGTGAAAAAATACTGATATACCAAATGTTGGCAGGATGTGGAGAAATTGAATCTTTCATACATTGCTGTTAGGAGTGTAAAATGGTACAGCTACTTTGGAACACTGTCAGTTTATTATAAAGTTAAATTTATACTTACCATATAACCCAGCTGTTGCACTCCTGGATCTTTATCTCAGAAAAATAAAAATTTAACACAAATCATGTACATAAATGATCATAGCAGCTTTATTCATAATTGTCCCAAACTAGAAAGAAGCCAAATTTAGTAGGTCAATGGATAAATGTCCACACAATAGAATATTACTCAACAATAAAAGGAAACAACCTATTGATACACCCATGACTCAGATGGGTTTCAAGGGCATGATACAGAAGCCATTCTCAAAGTGTTAAATTTATATGATTCCATTTTTATATAAGTCCCAAAGTGACAAAATTATAGTGATAGAGAACAAATCAGTGGTTGCTTAGGAGTTAGGTTTGGGAGTATGCTATGACTATTGAAAGGTAACACGGGGGAATTTCTTTATAGTGAACCGTTCTGTATTCCCCTTATGGTGATATTAAAATGTCACAGACTTATATGCCGAGGAGGAGGGAAGGAGGGAAGGAGGAGGGAAGGGAGGGAGGGAGGGAAGGAAAGAATGTAAGAAGGAAGGGATGAAAGAAAAGAGAGAGGGAGGGACAGAAGGAAAGGAAGAAGGGAGAGGGAGGGAGAAAGATAAGGAAGAATGGAGAGAGGAGAAAAGGGTGCATATAAAAATGGGTGAAATCCAAATACGTTCTATATCTTTTGAGTTAAATAGCATTGTACCAATGTCAGTTTTCTGGTTTGGGCAATGTACTATGGTACATATACAATAAGATATCATTGTGAGAAGTTGGATTATCATTGGGAGAAGGATAAGATATTATCTCTGGGAAAAGAAAGCTGCACTGGAGTTCTCTGTACTGTTTTTGCAAGTTCTGGTGGGCCTTGAATTATTTTGAAATAAGTTATTTTAAAGTTATACATATCCATTGTGGCCAGTGAGAAAAGTGCTGAGATATATAACAAAACCTAATGATGTTCCCCCTTTCCCTCTCAGTGTTCCTAGACCTGCCTAATTAACCTTGATTAGGAATTACAATCATGGATATATCTGCCTTTTACCTAAGTTTAGTGTAATGAATTCAATATTGTACCAATTAGTTTGACATTTATCATGGGATTTTTTGTTTATTTTCAAAATTTAAAATTTCACCTTGATAGGTCCAGTATATGGGTCGTCTCTGAGTCCGGTTTTGTGATTTGTCTTTTGACATTTTGTTTTGTTTTGTGTTTGCTTTTTGTGTGTCTCATAATTTTTCATTGAATGCTGGATATTATGAATAGAACAGTGCTTCTCCTATCAGGTCAGTAGTGTCAGCATTGAGTTGATCTACTCTAGAGTTGAAATAGATTTGGGTTTTGTTGTTGCTGTGGTTACTGTCAGCATATTATAGGTTTCAAATGGCTCTAGTTGTAGGAGGCTGTTGCCGTATGTTCAGAATGGAAGCCCAGATGCTAGATTTTTCTCAGTTTTCATGCCTCATTATTGCTTTTCAATTATCTCAATATGCTTGCATCTCAAAGGTGTCTCATGCTACACTCTTGCCCTTCTCCCAGCAGTAGAATGTTATTTTATAGACTGGAGTTGGGGTCTGGGAGTTCTCAGCTCCAATTTTAGTCCTGTGTAGATTTTGGGTTGGGGCTTTTCTTAGAATTTCTTTCCAGTTAGCCCAGCTGACTTAGATCTGTGGCAGGTATTGTACAGGAGAGACTTTTCCTTCTCAGTTATAGAAGCTATCTAACGGTATTTTGTAGAATCCTGGGCCCAAGTCTATTGTTCCCTGCCACTCACTCAAGGATAGAGGGATTTTTTTCTTTTGTCATTCCCAAAGCACTGGGTTTTTCCTATATCCTAAGGGTTTTGCTTCCCCTCTTTCATATGGCTTTTGCTCTATTCATAGAAGGGTCTGGGTAAGGGGTGAGGAGATTTTTCCCCTTTCCAGCACAGCAGCCATTTTCCTCCCCTACACCCTCTGTACATCTTGCATCTCCAGGAAGCTATCTCTGGACACCTAACCTGCCCTTGATATTTCTCATGAGCACCCAGTGGAGATCTGTGTAAAAGATCCTATGAGTGAGTGCATACTTCATTTTTGTCAGGTGTTCCCAAGAGTTCTAGGTAGGTGGTGGTTGGCCCCTCATCCTTCCATGCTCTGACCAAGGTAAGCTGGTTCATTCATTTCATTTCTCCTTGGAGGCTTGTTTCTCCTTGAAATTCAGACTGCTTCTTTGCCTTGTGAGTTTGGCTCTCTAATGGGCTCATGAAAAGTTACTATTGTACTTTATTCAGCTTTTGTTAAAGTGGCCCTTATGAGATAGTACAATTCTATTTTATAGGTGAAGAAACTGTAAAACAACAGTTAATAACTTGACCAATGTTATGGTTAGTAATAATTTGTGAATTTCACATCTGAATCCAGGCAGTTTGGCTCAAAGGTCACATTCTTAAACATAAGTGAAATTGACCTACAGTTTTGTTTTTTTTTTTTTTTGAACTACATCAGGCATTTATTGTATTAATATATAAATACGTATGTTAATATATGACACCCCCCCAAAAACAAATCCCATATACATTAGCTGTCATTTCCCATTTCCTCCAGCATTCCTTCTCCAGCCTCAAGCAACCACTTCTCTGCTTTCTCTCTCTATAGATTTGCCTATTCTGGAAAATATTAAATATGCCTTTCTATCTCGATAGATTTGCCTCTTCTGGCAAATCATACAAAATGTGGCCCTTTGTAACTGGCTTCTTTCACTTAGCATTGTTTTTAAAGTTCATCCATACTGTAGCATGTATCAGTACCTCATATCTTTTTATTGATACATAGTATTCATCATGCAGATACACCATGTTTTGTTGATCAGATCATAAGCGGATGGACATTTAGTTTGTTTCTGGTTTGGGGCTATTATGAATAATGCTGTTATGATCATTCATGCGTAATTTTTTGTTTGGACATGTTTCCATTTCTCTTGGTGTATACCTAGGAGTGGAATTGGTAGATCATATAGTAACTCTATGTTTAGCATCTTGAGGAACTGTCAAATTATTTTCCTACGTGGCTGCACCATTTTACATGCTATGCAATAATATATGACATTTCCAAATTTTCCACATTCTGATCAACACTACCTAGTTTTTTATTGAAGCCATTCTAAAGTGGGTGTGAGGTGGTATCTCCTTGTAGCCTTGATTTCCATTTTTCTAATGACTAGTAAATAAAGAGATCTTTTCATATGCTGGCTGACTATTTTTACATCATCTTTAGAAATATGCCTGTTCTGATACTTTCCCCATTTTTGAATTGGGTTACTTGTCTTTTCTTTGTTGGATTATAAGATTTATATATTCTAGATATAAGTTCCTTGCCAGATATATTATTTGTAAATAATTTTCCCATTGTATGGGGTTTTTTTCACATTTTTGATGGTATGCTTTAAAACACAAAAGTTTTAAATTTTTATTAAGTCCAGCTTATCTGCTTTTTAGTTGTTGCTTGGGATTTTGGTTTCGACCTAAGAAAGCTTTGCCTAACTGAAGGACCCAAAAATCTGCAGTTATGTTTTTCCTCCTAGGAGTTTTATAGTTTCAGCTTTAACATTTAGATTTCTGAACAATTTTCAGTTACTTTTGTATGTTGTGTGATGAGGTAGGGATCCAAATTTATTCTTTTGCATATGAATAGCCTGTTGTCTTGAGACCATTTGTTGAAAATACTATTTTTATCCCCGTTAAATTGTCTTGTCACCCCTCTCAAAACCATAAATATGAGGTTGAGTTCTGGACTCTCGATTCTGCTCCACTTCTCTGTATGTCTGTCCTTATGCTATTACCATAATATCTTGATTACTGTAGCTTTGTAGTAGGCATTACATCAAGACCTGTGAGTCGTGCAAGTTTGTTCTTTTTCAAGATTGCTTTGGCTATATCAGTTTTTATATTAGGATTACTAGCTTAATGAATGATATAAATTTCTACCTTTCACTGTGGTCTTGTTTAAATTGCACTAGAATGATCTTGGCTTAAGTAGTAAATAGGATACGTTTTTTAAGTCGTATAGTCTTAATGCCTTTTTATACAGTGAATTTTAAATTACTTTTTCAGTTGTTTCAATATATACATCTAGTTTTCTCCTTCTTAAGTCGACTTTAGTGGCTTGTATATTTTGCTACGAAAATACCTTCTTTCCTTTGACTACCAGATTTGGTACCACAGAAATGTAAATAATTCTGTTATTTTATAATCTCTTTTAGTTCGCTATATTACTATCTCATCTTTATTATAGCAACTTATTTTTCCTTTTCCTTAGTGCATAAATGATTGTACATTGGGAAATACAATATCAGGAAATAGTTTGAAAAGGAAGAGAATGATATCAGATCTTGTACAGGTTGGACTGATACTATGGAAATGTATGGGAATATTCAGAGGTCAGATTTAGAAGAAGAAGAGAAATAAGAAGAAACAATAGTGAATTCCAACATTTAAGTGGTACACAAAAATAAGTGGTTCATGAAGGAGACTAAAAAGTAGTAGAAAGATAGGAGGATAACCAACAGACTGTGTTATCACACAATTCAGAATAGAATAAAATTTCATGGAGTGGTTCAGTGTCAAATGCTGCAAACAAAAAATATAAAGTGTCCATTTGATGTGGCATATTAAGGCAGTGGTAGCTTTGTCATTGCAATTTCTGTTCATTAGTGGTAGTGGAAGCCTTGACTCTTGTAAATGGAAAGTTTAAAAGTAGAGAAATGTAAATTATTTTTTGAGGTGCTCAGTTATTAAGTAAAAGTGGGAAGGTTAGTGTATAATATGTATGTAATGCTGAGGAAGATTTATTTTAAAGAATGGAGAGTGTAACAAATCTTTTTTATTGTTTACTCAAATTCATTTACCCATCCCTCAACCATTCTCTTTCAATAAGAAATCTGATGCATGGTCATGTAACCCAAAGCCAGCTAATGACCTTGAGCTGTATGGCTTGGTTTGAAAAGATTGTAAGTCAGATTACTCCTTCAGTAATTTGGAATTGAAATACTGAAAGGGAACGGAGCTAGTCAGTTTTGAATGCTAAACCAAATGATTGTGAAGTAGGCCTGGGTCCATGTAGACAGCTATAGACTATGGGCAATCTGAAGTTATGAAGCAGCCAGTTGGAAAAGAGGAGAGAAAGGAGTCAGTATATAAAGAAAACACCAATTATTGAACAAGGGAGATGGGGAGAAATTCTGCCTTGGTTTCTAACAGCGTTCTGTTCCCTTGTCAGCCTTTGTTTTCTACGTAATAATTTTTTTCTCAAGAGAATGTCTTTCTTTACAAGCAAGACTCTCAGCTAAACCAGGTTTACAGTCTTTGCATACCAAATGTGGAATTGCTCTAACAGCATTCATTATGTGCTGTCTAAAATGAACAACTACAGTGAAAGGTGGTTCCATGGATTATAGCACCAGGTATAGTCAAATCATTATAGCCTATGCAGGTTCATGAGGTCCATCAAGACACAATAAAAACTGATGAGATGCAGATGAATCAACTGTGAACTATTACCTCTGCCATGAAAGGAATACTGAATTACTGTGAGAAATTTCTGTGGAGATTATTTATGACAAATGTAAATGTAATACTTATGATACTTGCATATAATTGCTTCTAACTGGTTACTAATGATGTTTGCCTAATTGTGAGTTTCATAGTCAGTGTTGTTTTAGGAATTTGATACTTTATTTTGATAAGTAATGATGGAAATATAAAATTACATTACAAGCTTCCCTACAGGAACCGTTTTATACATTTTGTAATATGCCACCAACTTTAAAAAATGAATACTTGAATGAAGCCGTAAATTTTTAGTAAGAGACTGAATTTTAGGCCCAACAGGCAGACATATCAGTATGTTAACTGACTTTGGATAGATCCTGGAATGCTTTTCCAATCTTTGTGTCACTTGGTCTTTATACCTGGCATTTTCTCTAATGGAAACGCTCTATATTGTCTATTCCCTTACTTTGTTCAGCTAATACCTACTTATCCTTTTTTCAGTTTGGCCACAGTACTTCTGGGAGAGGAATTTGGGTGGTAGAATGAAATTGTTTTAGTAAGAAAATGTTCACTGGCCTGGAAAAAAATCGAATATGTAAGACTCTCGGTGTTGCCAGGCCTTCCTCCTAGGCCTTTCCTATCTCTGCCCACATCAATTGTAGGTACCTTCATTACTAGCTTCCTCCTTACCTTCTACTCTCATTGGTGGTGGTGGAAGCCATGACTCTTGTAAATGTAAAGTTTAAAAGTAGAAAAATGTAAATTATTTTCTGAGGCGCTCATTATCTTCTCCTTTCTTTTTCTAACCTATTGACTTTTGGTATTACAATGGCCAAGAGGGTGTAGAAGAGCAGGTGTCTGTGATATATTTTTGGGAACAATGTCCTGGGCAGAGGTCAGGTTAGGTAATGAATATAGGTTAATGGTTCTTTACAAAGGCATGTATTTGAATAATCAAAAAATGTTTCGAAAATAATAAAATCTGGCCCAACCCAAAGTCTACTGAATTGGATTTTTTTTTTTTCAAGACAGGGTCTCCATCTGTCACCCAGGCTGGAGTGCAGTGGTACAGTTGTAGCTCACTGCAGCCCCAGTCTTCCAGGCTCAATGGATCCTCCCTCCTCAGCCTCCTAAGTAGCTGACACTACAAGCACACACTTCCATGCCCTGCTAATTTTTTTTTTTTTTTTTTCATTTGTAGTAGAGATGAGAGCTCACTATTTTGCCCAGCCTGGTCTGGAACTCCTGAGCTTAAGCTGTCTTCTCAGCTCAGCCTCCCAAGGTGCTGGGATTATAGATATGAGCCACTGCACCTGACCTGAATTAGAATATCTTACTCTGAATTTGAAAACTTGCCTAGTGTAGACTCTGTGTTTGGAAGGTAAAGCAAGGACAAAATAGTTTCTCAACCTTCTTTTAGGCCTGTGAATTTTTTGTTCTTAAGTTGATACCAATTGTGCTTTAAAATTTTAGTTTTGTTTGATTTTCCAGTTGATTTCTATATTAGGATGATGTCAGTATTTTGGTAGTATTATCAGTTTTATGTCTTTTTAGTGCTTTCTTGGTATTTTAGGGGGAAGAATTGGTTGAGGCTACATGGTGAATGCTGGTCAAATGAAATTTGACATTCTTTGATTTTTAAGTATTTCCAGTAATTGAATTCTATGTAAAGTTGTGCCCTAAAGTGATTTGGAATAATTGACGTATTAAATTCTTTGATGAATTGCAGTATAGTAATACTGTGAAAAGTATAGCATAAAGTCCAGATTAGTTGCTTGAAATACTATGAAATTTAATTAGTTAGATGTTAAAAATTAAGGATTCTTTCTAAACTAAAAATACATTTTTAATAAATAAACTTACTATTGTCAAATGGAATTAATTTACTTTACTAAGTAAGTATTTCTGCTTTGAAACATGATATGGAAAGTAGTTGAGACTTTCATTAGAGATTACATAAAATTCTCAGTAAAAGTAGTTGCAGTTACCAATGTAGTTTTCGTACCAAGCTAATCTTTATTCTAATATTTTTGACCTGAGTATTGATATTCAGACATACAGTTTTTACCAGTTCATCTAAAGAACTTTAGCATATATATTTCTTTTTTAAAAAATAACATTCACAGACTGACATAGATATGTCCTCTACAACAAAATGACTTTATTGTGTTGTTCAGTGTTGGTTAGTTTTTCTGTTATGTTGATGCATTAAAACAGATATTAAATTTTATCATTAATTCAGTGCCTGGTCTCTCATCAAATCCCCTTAATTACAAATTGACTCCAAGGATTAGACAGCATGGATTTTAATTTTAACTGAAACAAAAAAAGGCGTCTTGGAAAATCACTCTTGCCTACTGACTCATAGATACATTTTATAGATCTTATAATTTATTACTTAGCATTTAAAATTCGATACAAAAAGCATTATTTCCAACATTTTTATTCTTTTGTATTTATATTAATTTTTTTTAAAGAATATATTTCACAGTCTTGAAAAAAATTTCATGTATTTTCAGATGAATGTCAGCCTCTGGGAGTTTTGATAACTTACAGCCTTTTCTTTAGAAAATGTTAGCTTTGAATCATGTACAACCATAATTGTATCTAAATGGCATTTATAGTATCTTTTATTTGTATGTTCTTAATGATTTCACAAAATCATGCAACATAGTTTTATATATTCCATGCAAGTGTTTTCAGTGTAATCCGGTATCTTGTTTCAGGTATTGTTTGTGATTTATGACTATTTAATCTTCACTTTCTTTTGATACTTGCTATTTGAGGTTTAAGTCCAGAGTCATTTTTGTGTATTTTATTCTCAAGTTATATCAGAGTTTTTGTCTGTCTTTCTTAAAAGTGACAATTTTTTATATTGAATTTTATTACATAAATTATTCATTTTAAGTACTAGCAAGACTATTATTTTCACTAGAAAAGGAGGATAGTGAAATTAAGTCAAGATCACAGCCATCAAAAAAGTACATTTGTCCATTGTATTTTTGCTCCATTATATGATGGTCAGGTTTTAAGTCTGAAGTGCCTCTTTTAAAAATTTACTTACTGTAATAGTTGCTGGAATCTTACTTGTGTTAGTCATTTACTGGTTTTTATCCAGATCTACAAGTTTTCAGATAAGTACTTTACTTTTAGAAAGACCAAGAAAGAATTACCAACAAAACTTGAGTATTCTAAGATATATTAATATCATTTGTTTTTAATAAATTTTGCTGTGTTAATTACCTTCACCTTTTGGTTATAAAATGTAAGTAGGAACCTTTTTTCTAATTAAGTAAATGTTGTATATCTTACATTTTTGTGAATTTGATTTTTAAATGACATTCCTTTACTGGCTTTTGTTGCTGTTGCTGTTGCTGTTAAACTGGATTTTATATGCTGAAAAATATTTAACGTACAAATGAACTCAGTTCATCATGGCAGAGGAAGAAATTCATCGCCTAGAAACAGATTGTTTATGTACTATTAGATGATAACATAAATCAACAAAAGAAAGGAAGTTAACTTCTAATACTGACACACTACCCTTTCCTTGTTCTTTTGTGCCCATAGATATCATGCATATGTTATAATACCACAGTACAGTGAACTCTGTCAAACTTAATTCTAAATGTCTTTACTTCGTTGGTTTGTCACAACATTATTATTTTGTCTCAATACTATATAATGTCGTTCACATTTGAGATAAAACAATGCATGGATGGATCTGAACAAGATGGCAAAAGTTTACTTTTATTTATTGTTGATTGCTTCTATTTAGCCAAATATTGTATAGCTCTGATATTAGTTCTTCACAATTTTAAAAAGGTAATAGAAAATGATAAAATATCTGAGGAAATTTTGGGAAAAATATAGCTACTGATATAAAATTGTCATTCAGTTTTATTTTCATTCCTATTCATTAATTTTATTTTATTATTTAAAAAGGCAAATATCTATTAAAAACTACTAGTTTTTTATTGAAAATAGTCAAATATACAAACAAGTGTGATTTCAGAGAGCAGTTCTTACATAGATTGCACAAAGGAATTGTTTGTGAAATTCTGAGGGTAGGACTAAACCTCTCAAAATAACCTCCAAGATTAATTTGGGAACTGGTTGATAATTACTTGGCCATTCCCTTTACAGTACCTGTTTTTTGATGTGTATGGTAAAATATAAAGAATTAACTTTTCTTTAGTTCTTGTATTTACTAGTTAGGTAGTAGCTTATCAATTTCTAATGAATTTTATCCCTGTTTTTTAAAGGGCAATTTTATACAATTATAAGTAATAGATTGATATTTCAGTGTTTGAAAATTGATGCCATTTATGAGTTGGTTCCAAAAACCTGAGTTCCATGTTTTGTAACAGTTTGGGAATTATTTTACTTTCCGTGTTCTATTTTTCTCTGTAAATGATTTCTACTCCTATTTAGGTACCTATTAGCATATAGTTTTCTAAAAGAGAATTACATATTTCAGTTAAAGCTCTGCATTTTTCTGAGTTGTACGTTAAACCTTACAAGAAAAAATCAGATATTTTCTGTAAAAACTATACAATAGAAGAAACAATCTAAATATGGTCAAACAAAAGATTTTGCTTTAAGAAACTAAAGAAACTGCTATAAAATATGGTGGAAGAGAGAGGGCAGGTAAGTTTGGGGTGGTGGAAATTTTTAAAGAAATTCCACTTTTTATCTTATGCAATTAATATTTAATTGGCTACATTTAAAAGTAGTGAAAAAGTGATCTATTTGCTAGAGATTTACAGAACAACACTTTAAGCTCTTACTTATTCTGAGGTGTTGAAAGGTGAAACATTTGACATTTTCTTTTCGGGTATTGCTTTAAAAAACAGAGGGCGGGAAAGAGGCGTTGCCACATCAGAGTTAAGGGTGTTTGTGGTTGTCCATGACAGCAGCTCTAGTTTTAAAACACCTGTGTTTACTTTCCAGCTTTTCAGAATCTGCCTGAAAGTGGCCTAAGAATGGCACAGGCCTTCAGGATGGCTGGTTTTTTTATAGTACAGAAAAAGAACTAAACTTGACACTGTTGTTTTCTGTTGCAAGCATTTGGTTCTTTTATTTTATACATTTTATCACTATACGTTCTTATATATGTCTGTAAGGTAATGCATGATTTATATAATCTATACATTATACTATAACATAACCATTTTTTAAAAAAAAGATTTCTTCTCAGCCTTTTGTTCACTGACTAGAAAAAGCTGATGAAAAACTGCTTTTTACTGTGCAAATGTTTTTTTCTTTCTTAACTGAAAGAAGTTTGTGAAAAATAAAAATTAATATACCATTTTAGAGAGAAACAAAAGAAAACTGCATTAACCAAAGTGGCCTAACATATAGCTTTGTTAATTTTTTATCCTTTAGTAGACATTTCTCAAGTCTTCTTTTTATATCTTTTGCTTTATAGGAGTGGTTTTTAGAAATATTTTTATAAACCTACAAATGGAATTTTCCCTTTAGGTTTATTTATGTCTTATTTAGTGGTTTGGAAATAGGTTGAGTTTCAGCCTACCTGTCATCTCTTAGCTGGTCATTGTTTCCAATTTATAGACATGTGCTTTTTAAATAATTATATGGTGCGTTTTTTATTATTTTATGACATTCATATGACACTGAAATAGTATATAAACTTTATTCTCAATTTAAGATGCTCCTAGCTATGATATTTTAGTTTAATAAAATTGAGGTTATTTATTTGTTTCAGTATTTATTTTCAAACCTCTTTAATTCTTTAGTACAGTAGACATAGCCAGATGTCATATATTCTGTGATGCATTCCTTCTACATGCAAATTCTTGATTACAGTAGCAGACATTTCCGTGAGATTACAGTTTATGTCAAGCCTGGTTGATGTATAAAAGGAATAATTCTGTCTTTTGACAATAAATTGATCTTATTTCTCTATGTAACTGGATTTTTAAACACTTTTTTTGTAGTTCAAACCCTTTTGAGAAGCCAGTGCAAATATTGAGTCTTCTCCCTAAAAAAATACAAATTTACAGAAATTTGCATATAGCTTCAAGGAGTTTTTGTCCTTCCCGAGCTCACTGATGAGCTCTAGGTTAAGAACCTGTATTCTAGGTCTTATTTTATTTGGATAATTGTTAATTGTTCAGAGAGTTGCTTAGACAGTTAATATAGTAGATCACAGAGAAATAACTGAGTCAAATACAAAATTAAGTGCTTAGTTAATATGTCACCATGTTAGGTGTTAAAAGGCATAAAGCAATAATTGACCTTACTAGCTTTAAATGTAAATAGTATTTTAACAATATAGTTCTTACTCCATAATGGCTACACATATATCTGTGTTATAATCCCAGCTTTTCAGTGGATTTGAAATACAAATTATAGTTATCTCATTTTTCCCAACAGAGCCAATTGATAATATGCCTATTATCTATTATACCTATTATCTCAAAATAAATTCAACAAGTATCATTGCATAAAAGCTGTAAAAATAATATTCAATATAATTCCATTCAAAAACCATAAGTTCGGTGTTGACATCCAATTAGGTGAAGAATGATCAGCTGCAGACAGTACCTTAAAGGAATTATAAATGACAATGTATATTACGTAGAAGATAATGAAACCATAAGAAAAATAACTAAAAGCTGAATTTTTAAAATATGAAAGTATTTAGGAAACATTTTTTTATATAAGGAAAGTGGTAAATTTATTTTAAATGGAATAAATTACATAAAAATAACTAGAATATATTAATAAGGATTTATAATATTTCTTTATTGTATATACTTTAACATGGATCAGAAGAAATGTTTTGATCAGAAATTTTATTTCAAGTGTTCCATTTTCATTCTTTTCTGTGACTAGGAAGGAAGTAAAGGGGAGGAAGGATTCTCTGAGGGCTATTAGGACCTTTGTTTCCAGAACCTCAAACTGTTGAACTTAAATCATGAAACCTGATACAGTATTTCCATTGAGTGTATCAGTTTTGTCCTGGTGACAATTCCCATTTGGTAGTGCTATATACCTGTGACCTAACTTTCAGCCTAATTTATGTATATTCACTTTATTCTATTATATGAAATTTAAGATTCTCTAACAAAAATGTGATATATGTATCTGTCTCAATGACATTTTTAACTTCCCTATTTATAAGACCATAGTTTTCTCTGTGGCAGGTTTTTTCAATCTGGAAACTATCAGTCTTGTTTTTAGAATGTATTTATTATAAAATATTGGGTGTTTTACAATCATGCTTCTCTAAAACTAGTATTTTCCTATGCAGTTCTAAAGAGGAAATGAGAAAACCTCTAAGATCCAAAAGATATATTAAAATAAATAAATAAAGGAAACTTGAGGTAGAAATTAAGATAATTGAACCAAGAGAAAGGAAAGCCAAAGATGTAACTTAAAACTGTGCAAATGTTTGATAATGCTACTTGGAAAATTATATATTATTTCTTGTCCAACTAGAAGTGTGAACCAGAAAAAAAATGTTAATAAGTGATTAGGAAAAACATTATGTAATAATTGCTAAACAATATAAGAGCTTAAGAAACGTCGTCAGAGTCTCATCTTAGAAAGGATGAAAAAAACTTGAGGTAATCAGCATTGTTGGAGAATTGTGGGGTTTCAACAATTATTTGTTTAAAAGAAAACTGAGACTTTAAGCACCTGTAAGCCTTTTTGTTTCAACTGTTATTGACTATCTTTCAAAAATGCGTTAATACATTTGCTTGCCATGGTAAATTTTGTAAATTGAATGTATTTGTATTGGATAGTATTTGCTTGTTTCAAGGGTTAGAAAACCACACCCCAAACTGCTTAAGCATAAATGAAACGTATTGTTCACATAGTTGAAAAGACCAAGGACAGGGCTAACTTCCAGAGATTATTTTTATTTTTATTTTTTTACTTTTTTCAATTAATTTTATTGACAGTATATTTCATCCATTTCAGGTGTACAGTCAATGCATTTTGACATATATGCCTGCTGTAATGAAGATACAGAGCATTTCTATCATCCCACCAAAAGTTTTTTTGTGCTGCCTTCCAGCCGCTATCCCCAGCCCAGCCAACCACTCATCTGCTTTTTGGTCACAATAAATTCACTTGCATTTTCTAGAATGCTGTACAAGTAGAGTCATATAATACCTACTCTTTTGTGTCTGGCTTCTTTCAACGTGATGATTTTGAGATTCATCCATGTCATGTGTAATAGTAGCTCATTTCTCTTTTAACTTAAGCAAATTCTTGCATAGGACCCCAAAACTTTTGTTCTGTATCTGGGTTTTGTTTGCTCTCTTCTATGTATTGGCTTAACATTCATGAGGTAGAAGCTTCTGCCTTCTCAACTTCCCAGTTGAAGGCTAGAAGGAAAAAAAAGTTGTTTATCAAAAATAAAAACAGAAATTCTAGAATTGGGTCTTTTAAACTTGGATTACTGCTAGAGGTCATGTGCTTACTCATTTGTCTCTAAAACGATTACTGTGACCAAGGGAGTGAAATATACTGTTTGCTTTAGGACAATCTAGGTCTGCCCCTGTGGATATGTTATGAATAAGGGAAGGATGGTATTCTAAAATAAATTTGAAATATTTTCCTACCAGAAACACTAAAAGAGAATGAAGGGTGGTAAAAACAAAAACAGATTTTTACTGTAATAATATGTCTTTTTTATAAGACTAAAAAATGTATGCTGGCATGTAGTAAAACAGAGTTCATTTCTATTTCTTATCTTTTCAACTCTTGAAGGAAGAAAGATAATCTCAGAGTTAACATGTATGTGTAGATAATATTTATATATGTACATGAATATTGCATCTAATCACATGATTGATATAGAGTAGATCTCTTGTTTTCCAGCTGGATTTCCTGACATCCTGGTAATCTGAGACTTTCTTTACTCTTTTTTGTGTCAATTTTTGTATTATATATTTATTGTTCTGTCTTCTGAGCCTTGATTTTGGATTCTTGAGAATCTTTTATTCATTGGAGTAATAAGACTAGAGAATAAAACAGTTGAAGTGAAGAACCTGAAAGGAGAGATTATTTTTGCAGCCACTTTTATCTCATAGGCATGTGTTGATTATCTGCAGGCAGAAATCTAAAAATTCTAGCTTTATACTTATGGAGAGCCATTGTCAGGTATTAAAAAAAAAAAAGATTTTTGGTTGATGTTGAGGGGAGGGAGCATTAAGCACACATCCAGTAGTGCCTTCTGGATATCTGTGACTGCACAGGTTTGGAGATTAAAAACAAACAAAAAGTCTGAAAAGCAGGATGGACTTTGCAGCTGTTTCATAAGAACTAGAGGTTGGGCATGGTGGCTGACACCTGTAATCCCAATACTTTGGGAGGCCAAGGTGGGTGGATCACCTGAGGTCACTTTGGAACCAGCTGGCCAGCAGGGTGAAACCTGTCTCCACTACAAAAAAAAAAATATATATATATATATATATATATGTGTGTGTGTGTGTGTGTGTGTGTGTGTGTATAGAGAGAGAGAGTCAGTATATATATTTTGTGTATATATATACAAAAAATTAGCCAGGCATAGTGGTGGGCATCTGTAATCCCAGGTACTCTGGAGGCTGAAGCAGGAGAATCGCTTGAACCCAGGAAGTGGAGGTTGCAGTGAGCGAAGTTTGCACCATTGCACTCCAGCCTGGACAACAAGAGCAAAACTCCATCTCAAGAGAAAAAAACAAAAAACAAACAAACAAAACCAACTAGATGCTAATTGACCCCCATACTCTACAGTACTTAATTACAATGATCAGCCCCACTTTATCTACCTGGCAGAGATGAAGGTTAAACCTCAAGACTAAATCATATCTGGAATGTCACTTATATATTATATACAATGGAAAGCATTCCATTGAAAATTTCTAGATACACAAGAAGATAAGTCCACAGGCTCAAAACAAAGAGAAATACACATTATATAAACTGACTTAAAGTTGATCCAAATATTGGCATTAGATGACAGGGACTTTACAATAGCTATGATGAAAATATTCAAAAAGGTAGGAGAAATCAGAGACAAAATTGATGAAAATATTAAGCATTCCATTATAAAACTGTAATCTCTATAAAACAATCAAATGGAAATCAAATAGAAATTCTAATAGTAATGAACACAATATCCGAAATTAGGTGGGCTTAGCAGAAAACAGGATTAGTAAACTAGATAACAAATCAACAGTAAATTTTTAAATTATAGCAAAGATAAAAAGGAGTTAGGGGAGAGGAGACATAGCTGAAGAGACAGTGAAACTCAAAACAGTACAATATAGGTATAATTGGAGTCTCTGAAGGAGATGAGAAAGACACCATGACAAGCAGGAGTTGACAAGATAGTAGCCAAGATTTCTCCAAAAACTGATGGAAATTTCAAACCACAAATTCTTGAAGCTCTGAGTACACCAAGTAGGATAAATAAAAGAAAATGACACATGGACACAACATAATTAAAGTAATAAACTCAGAGATAAGGAGAAAAATTTTAAAGGCAGACTGAGGAAAAAAAAATGTTCAAAGAACAGCATTACTGACTTCTGAATTCTCAATATAAATAACAGAAACCAAAAGAGATTAGAATAACGTTGTTAAAGCTCCAAAAAAAAAAAAGAAAAAGAAAAAGAAAGAAAGAAAGAAAGAAAGCCAGTGTAAAATTCTATACCTAGTTTAAATATCTTTCAAAACAGAATGTGACATAGTGACATGTAAACGTAGTTCAGACAAACCCCAAGAGAATTAGTCACATGCAG
Source organism: Chlorocebus sabaeus (assembly GCF_047675955.1). Classification (NCBI taxonomy): domain Eukaryota; kingdom Metazoa; phylum Chordata; class Mammalia; order Primates; family Cercopithecidae; genus Chlorocebus; species Chlorocebus sabaeus. The sequence goes on from NC_132927.1 coordinate 13,846,354, forward strand.
ATGGGAATTGAAAGACATAGTAAAGGGAGTTCTTAAGTCAAGTGGAAAATGATACCAAACACAAACAAAGAAATGCAAGAACGAATTCAGAGCAGCCAGAAGGATAAATGTGTTTGGAAATATTAAAATATTGACCTAATGAAGCCAAATCTTTTGTTTTTTTTTTTTTTTTTTTGAGATGGAGTCTCGCTCTGTTGCCGTGCTGGAGTGCAGCAGCATGATCTCAGTTCACTGCAACCTCCACCTTCCAGATTCAAGCCATTCTCCTGCCTCAGCCTCCCAAGTAGCTGAGACTACAGGCACATGGCACCATGCCCAGCCAATTTTTGTATTTCTAGTAGAAACGAGGTTTCAGCATGTTGACCATGCTGATCTCTCTCTCTCGACCTTGTGATTCATCCGCCTCGGCCTCCCAAAGTGCTGGGATTACAGGCATGAGCCACTGTACCCAGCCACTTATTCAAAATTAATAATAATGTCTTGTGCCATTTCAAATCCATGTATAAATTAAAGTCCATGAGAAAAATAACCCTTAAGCCTAGAACTGGGTAATGGACTCAAAATGTTCTAAGGTTATAGCATTACTGGAGAAGTTATATGTTTATATTAGACTGTTAGAAGGCAGGAAAACAAGTTAGAATCTCTAAGATAACCATGAAAAGGATAAGAATTTGAATTTAGGAACTAATGAAGGGGGAAAGTGATATAATAAGATATACTTAAATAGTCGAAGCTAAATATTAAAATAATAAATATAATCCTGAAAAAAAGAGTAATTTGTTAAACCAAGTGGACTAAATGTTCCAGTTACTCCAATTTTTTTTTTTTTTCCTTTCAGAATTGTTTTCAGCCTGTCTGTATCTACAGAGAAAATCCAATTGGGCTTTTGATAGGAGAAATGACATCTTTACCATTGAGTTTTCTGATCAAGGAACAGTGTATGTGTCTCCAGTTATTTAGGTCTTCTTTGATTTATTTAATAAGCATTCTGTAGTTTTGAACATACGGATTTTGCACATTTGTTGCATTTATACCTAAGTATTTAATATTTAGCACTATTACAATGGTATTAATATTATTTTAACATTTTGCTTTCCACTCTTACATTAATAGTATCCTACAGCTTTGTTGGACTCACTTATTAGTTTTACAGTTGTTTTTTAAAAATGCCTTGGGATTTTCAATGTAATTATGTCATCTACAAATAGAGACATTTGTATTTCTTTCCATTATGTATACCTTTTATTTCCTTTTCCTTCCTTATTGCATTGACTGTAAGTTATTTAGCTATATTAAATAACAGTAATGAGAACAGACACCATTGCCTTGTTCTCTATCTTGAGGAAAAGTATTCAGTATTTTACCTTACGTATGTTGTTAGCGGTGGTTTTTTGTAAATATCCTTTATCACTGTGAGAAAGTTTTAGGCACTGACTAGTTTGCTAAAAGTTTTTATTGTAAATAGATGTTGAGCTCTGTAGAAGGATTTTTCAGCATCAGTTGGGCATAAAAGTAATTTGAACTTAAGAAATCAAAAATAGATATCAATAAGTTATAGTTTATTAAAGAAATTAAAGTCTTGTGCAGTTTGGCTACTTGTAGTGGTTAGAGTTGTGTCCCCCAAAAATATATGTTCAAATCCTAATCCCTGTACCTGTGAAGTGACTTTGTTTGGAAATAGGATCTTTGTAAATGTAACTGAGTTAAAATAAGGTTATACTGGATTAGGGTACCATCTAATCCAATGACTGGGGTACTTATAAGAAGAGGAAAATTTGGACACGGATACAAAAGACATAGGAAAAAAAGCCATGTAATGAGGCAGAGATTAATGTGTCCACAAGCCAAGAAATGTGAAAGATTAATGGTAACTACCAGAACCCAGGAGAGAGGCAGAGAAGATTCCCTCTCAGACCTTCCATAAGAAAGCAACTGTGCTGACACCTTGATTTTGAACTTCTGGCCTCCAGAAATGTGAGAGTATTTCTGTGGGTTTTAAGTCACCCAATTTGTGGTTCTTTGTTTCAGTAGCCCTAGGAAACTAATACACTGCCCTTTCTGGTAACATATTTTTGAGTTATAAAACATTCTTATTTTCCAAAAAAATAAGTGTGTGTGTGTGTGTGTGTGTGTTTGTGTGGTTTTGTTTTGTTGCAACATACATATAACATCAAACTTGGGTAGTTCATTCTTCTTTTTCTAGGTTCCTTGTAGTGCTTTTTAGTGATCATCAAGCAGGTTTAAAGAAAAGCATATGAATTACTTACCTTTATTGTGTTTTAAGTTAAAGAGGATATTTTTTGTCCTATCCTTTGAAAATATGATTTTATGGCAGGCCAACTTTTTATTTTTTTACTTATTTATTTATTTTAATTTTTCCATAGGTTATTGGGATACAAGTGGTATTTGGTTACATGAGTAAGTTCTTTAGTGGTGATTTGTGAAATTTCGGTGCACCCATCACCCGAGCAATATACACTGCACCCTGTTTGTAGTCTTTTACCACTCGCCCCCTTCCACCTCTCCCTGCAAGTCCCAAAGTCCTTTGTATCATTCTTATTATGCGTTCATGTCCTCATAGCTTAGCTTCCACTTATCAGTGAGAACATATGATGATGTTTGGTTTTCCATTCCTGAGTTACTTCACTTAGAATAATAGTCTCCAATCTCATCCAGGTTGCTGCAAATGCCGTTAATTCATTCCTTTTTATGGCTGAGTGGTATTCCATCATATATATATATAACTGTGTTCTATCATACATATATACATATATCTCCACAGTTTCTTTATCTGCTCATTGATTAATGGGCATTTGGGTTAGTTCCATGATTTTGCAAAAATTGAATTCACAAAATTTAAGATTTTGTGTATTGTACTGCTATAAACATGCGTATACAAGTAAATTTTTCATATGACTTCTTTTTCTCTGCGTAGATACCCAGTAGTGGGAATGCTGGATTAACTCTACAGTTCTTTAAGGAGTTTTAAGAGTGTTTTCCATAATGGCTGTACTAGTTTACATTCCTACCAGCAGTGTAGAAGGGTTCCCTGATCACTGCATCCATGCCATCATCTTTTGATTTTTGGATTACGGCTATTCTTGCAGGAGTCAGGTGGTATCGCATTGTGGTTTTGAATTTCATTTCCTTGATCATTAGTTATGTTGAGCATTTTTTTCATGTTTGTTGGCCATATGTATATCTTCTTTTGAGAATTGTCTATTCATGTCCTTAACCCACTTTTTGATGGGTTTTTTTTTTTTTCTTACTGATTTGTTTGAGCTCATTGTAGATTCTGGATATTAGTCCTTTCTAAGATGTATAGATTGTGAAGATTTTCTCTCTCTCTGTGGGTTGTCTGTTTACTCTGCTGACTGTTCCTTTTGCCATGCAAAGCCTCTTTAATTTAATTAAGTCCCGACTGTTTATTTTTGTTTTTATTGCATTTGCTTTTGGGTTCTTGGTGATGAAATCCTTGCCTAAGCCAGTGTCTTTAAGGGTTTTTCTAAACTTATCTTCCAGAATTTTTATAATTGCAGGTCTTGGATTTAAATCCTTAATCCGTATGTAGTTGATTTTTATATAAGGTGAGAGATGAGAATCCAGTTTCATTCACCTACATGTGCCTAGCCAATGATCCCAGCATCATTTGTGGAAAAGGGTGTCCTTTCCCCACTTTATTTTTGTTTGCTTTGTTGAAGATCAGTTGGCTATATTTGGGTTTATTTCTGGGTTCTCTATTCTGTTCCATTGGTCTATGTGCCTGTTTTTATACTAGTACCTTGCTATTTTGGTGACTGTAGCCTTATGGTATAGTTTGAAATCAGTTAATGCAGTGCTTCCAGATTCATTCTTTTTGCTTAGTCTTGCTTTGGCTATGCGTGCTCTTTTTTGGTTCCATGTGAATTTTAGAATTACTTTTTCTAATTCTGTGAAGAATGATGGTGGTATTTTGATAGGGATTGCATTGAATTTGTAGATTGTTTTTGGCAGTATGGTCATTTTCAACAATATTGATTCTACCCATCCATGAGTATGGGATATGTTTCATTTGTTTGTGTCATCTATGATTTCTTTCAGCAGTGTTTTCTTGTTTTCCTTGTACAGGTCTTTCACTTCCTTGCTTAGGTATATTCCTAAGTATTTTATTTATTTATTTATTTATTTTTGCAGCTATTGTAAAAGGGGTTGAGTTCTTGATTTGATTCTCTGCGTGGTCACTGTTGGTTTATAGAAGAGCTACTAATTTGTGTACATTAATCTTGTGTCTGGAAACTTTGCTGAATTATTTTATCAATTCTAGGAGCTTTCTGGAGGAGCCTTTAGAGTTTTCAAGGTAAACGATCATATTGTCAGCAAACAGTGACAGTTTGACTTCCTCTTTACAGATTTGTGTGCCCTTAATTTCTTTCTCTTGTCTGATTGCTCTGGCTAGGACTTCCAGTACTATGTTGAAGAAGAGTGGTGAAAATGGGCATCCTTGTCTTTTTCCAGTTCTCAGAGGGAATGCTTTCAACTTTTCCCCATTCAGGATTATGCTGGCTATGGGTTTGTCATAGATGGCTTTGATTAAATAGAGGTATGTTCCCTGTATGCCAGTTTTACTGACAGTTTTAATCATAAAGGGATGCTGGATTTTGTTGAATGCTTTTTGTGCATCTATTGAGATGATCATATGATTTTTGTTTTTAATTCTGTTTATGTGGTGTATCACATTTATTGACTTGCACATGTTAAACCATCCCTGCATCCCTGGTATGAAACCCACTTGATCATGGTGGATTATCTTTTTGATATGTTGTTGGATTCGGTTAGCTAGTATTTTGTTAAGGATTTTAGCATCTATATTCATCAGGGATATTGGTCTGTAGTTTCTTTTTTGGTTATGTTCTTTCCTGGTTTTGGTATTACGGTGATGCTGCCTTCACAGAATGAATTAGGGAGGGCTCCCTCTTTCCCTCTTTCTCTGTCTTGTGGAATAGTGTCAAAAAGATTGGTACCAATTCTTTGAATGTCTGGTAGAATTCTGCTGTGAATTCGTCTGGTCCTGGACTTTTTATTTTTGGCAATTTTTAAATTACCATTTCAAACTCACTTGTTATTAGTCTGTTCAGGGTATCTAGGTCTTCCTGATTTTAGGAGGGTTGTATGTTTCAAGGAATTTATCCATCTCTTCTAGGTTTTCTAGTTTATGTGCATAAATGTGTTCATAGTAGCCTTGAATGATCTTTTGTCTTTCAGTGGTGTCAGTTGTAATATCTCCTGTTTCATTTCTTAATGAGGTTATTCGGATTTTCTCTCTTCTTGTCTTGGTTAATCTTGCTAATTGTCTATCAATTTTTTTTAACTTTTCAAAGAACCAGCTTTTTGTTTCACTTATCCTTTGTATTTTTTTGTTTTGTTTTGTTTTGTTTCAATTTCATTTAGTTCTGCTCTGATCTTGGTTATTTCCTTTATTCTGCTGGGTTTGGGTTTGGTTTGTTCTTGTTTCTCTAGTTCCTTGAGGTATGACCTTAGAATGTCAGTTTGTGCTCTTTCAGTGTTTTTATGTAGGCATTTAGGGCTATGAACTTTTCTCTTAGCACCACCTTTGCTGTATCCCAGAGGTTTTGATAGGTTGTGTCATTATTTTCATCCAGTTCAAGGAATCTTTTAGTTTTTATCTTTATTTCGTTTTTGACTCAATGCTCATTCAGGAGGAGGTTATTTAATTTCCATGTATTTGCATGGGTTTTTTGTTTGTTTTTTTCTGAGATGGAGTCTCACTCTGTTGCCCAGGCTGGAGTGCGGTGGCACGATCTCTGCTCACTGCACCCTCCACCTCCTGGATTCAAGCAATTCTCCCGCCTCAGCCTCCCAAGTAGCTGGGATTTCAGGTGCATGCTACCACGCCCAACTAATTTTTGTATTTTTGGCAGACAGGGGTTTCATCGTGTTGGCCAGGTTGGTCTCGAATTGGCTGGTCTTGAACTACTGACCTTGTGATCCACCTGCCTCAGCCTCCCAAAGTGCTGGGATTACAGGCGTGAGCCACTGCACATGGCTTATTTGCATGATTTTGAGGGTTCCTTTTGGAGTTGATTTCCAGTTTTATTCCACTGTGGTCTGACAGAGGGCTTGATATAATTTCAATTTTCTTGTTGAGGCTCATTTGATGACCTATCATATGGTCTATCTTGGAGAAAGTTCCATTTACTGTTGAATAGAATGTGTATTCTGTGGTTGTTGGATGAAATGTTCTGTACATATCTGTTCAGTCCATTTGTTCCAAGATATGTTTTAATTCCGTTGTTTCTTTGTTGACATTCTGTCTTGATGACCTGTCCAGTGCTGTCAGATGAGTATTGAAGTCCCCCATTATTATTGTCTTGCTGTCCATTTCGTTTGTTAGGTCTGTTAGTAATTGTTTTATAATGTTGGGATCTCCAGTGTTAGGTGCATATATGTTTAGGATTGTGATATTTTCATGTTGGACAAGGCCTTTTACCATTATATAATGTCCCTCTTTGTTGTTTAACTGTTGTTTCTTTAAAGTTTGTTTTGTCTGATATAAGAATAGCTACCCCTGCTCACTTTTGGTGTTCATTTGCATGAAATGCCTTTTTCCACCCCTTTAAGTTTATGTGAGTCTTATGTGTTAGATGAGTCTCCTGAAGGCAGCAGATAGTTGGTTGGTGAGTTCTTATTCATTCTGTGGTTCTGTATCTTTTAAGTGGAGCATTTAGGCCATTTATATTCACTGTTAGTATTGAGATGTGAGGTACTATTGCATTCATCATGCTATTTGTTGCCTGGGTACCTTGGTTTTTTTGTTTTTTGTTTTTGCTTTTTAATGAGGTTCTGTTTTGATGTGTTTCCAGGATTTGTTTCAAGATTCAGTGCTCCTTTCAGCAGTTCTTGTAGTAGTGACTTGGTAGTGGCGAATTCTCTGAGCGTTTGTTTATCTGAAAAAGACTGTATATTTCCTTCATATATGATGTAGCTTCGCTGGATACAAAATTCTTGGCTGATAATTGTTTTGTTTGAGGAGGCTTAAGATAGGGTCCCAATCCCTTCTAGCTTGTAGGGTTTCAGCTGAGAAATCTGCTGTTAATCTGATAGGCTTTTTTTTAATAGGTTACCTGGTCCTTTTGTCTCATAGCTCTTAAGATTCTTTCTTTCATGTTAACTTTAGATAACCTGATGACAATGTGCCTAGGCGATGATCTTTCTGTGATGAATTTCCCAGGTGTTCCTTGTGCTTCTTGTATTTGGCTGTCTAGGTCTCTAGCAGGGCTGGGGAAGTTTTCCTCGATCATTCCCCCAAATATATTTTCCAAACTTTTAGATTTCTCTTCTTTTTCAGGCACACTAGTTATTCTTAGGTTTGGTGTTTAACATAATCCCAGCCTTCTTGGAGGCTTTGTTCATATTTTCTTATTCTTTTTTTCTTAGTCTTTATTGGATTGGGTTAATTCAAAGACCTTGTCTTCAACCTCGAATTCCTTTCTTCTACTTGTTCAATTCTGTTGCCGTGACTTTCCAGAGCAGTTTGCACTTCTGTAAGTGTGTCCATTGTTTCCTGAAGTTGTGATTGTTTTTTTCTTTATGCTATTTCCTTGAATATTTCTCCCTTCACTTCCTGTATTGTGTTCTGGATTTCCTTTCATTGGGTTTCACCTTTCTCTGGTGCCTCCCTGATTAGCTTAATAACTAACCTCCTAAATTCTTTTTCAGGTAAATCAGGGATTTCTTCTTGGTTTAGATCCATTGCTGGTGAGTTAGTATGATTTTGGGGGGGGGGGGTGTTAAAGAGCCTTATTTTGTCATATTACCAGAGTAGGTTTTCTGGTTCCTTCTCATTTGGGTAAGCTCTGTCAGAGGGAAGGTCTATGGCTGAAGGCTGTTGTTCAGATTCTTTTATCCCACGGGGTGTTCCCTTGATATAGTACTGTCCCCCTTTTCCTATGGATGTGGCTTCCTGTGAGCCAAGCTGCAGTGATTGTTATCTCTTTACTGGGTCTTGCCACCCAGCAAGGCTACCCAGCTCTGGGCTGGTACTGGGGGTTGTGTGCACAGAGTCCTGTGATGTGAACTGTCTATAGGTCTCTCACTGTGGATACCAGCACCTGTTCCAGTGGAGGGGGTGGGGGGGGGGAGGGGTAAAATGGACTCCATGAAGGTTCTTAGCTTTGGTGGTTTAATGTTCTGTTTTTGTGCTAGTTGGCCTCCTGCCAGGAGGTGGCACTTTCCAGAAAGCATCAGCTGCGGTAATATGTAGAGGAACCAGCAGTGGTCAGAGCCCTAAAGTTCCCAAGAGTATATGTATGCCCTTTGTCTCCAACTACCAGAGTGGATAGGGAAGCGCCATCAGGTGGGGACAGGGCTAGGTATGTCTGAGCTCAGACTCTCCTTGGGTGGGGGATCAGGGCGAGGTTCCCAGGTCAATGGAGTTGTGTAGGTAGGAGCATTATGGCTGCCTCTGCTGAGTCATGCAGGTTGTCAGGAAAGTGGGGAAAGCCAAAAGCAACTGGCCTCACCCAGCTCCCACGCAATCTAAAGGGCTGGTCTCACTCCCACTATGGCCCCTCTAACAACCCTAAGTCTGTTTCCAGGCAGTAGGTGAGCTGGGCTTAAGAACTTACCCCAGGCTACCTGCCTCTGAGCTGCTAAAGAGAAGAGCTTGGTTCTTCCCCTACCTGTGGAGTCTGCACATTGGATTCATGCCCTCCTGTGAGTTCTGGCCGGGAGACTTCTTGCCCCATTTAAATTGATACAAAGTTCAGCTGGAGATTTCCTTCTCCCTGTGGTGTTTTCCCCTGTGCCTCTGGCTGCCCTCTCATTGGATTCCTGTGGTGCCAGGCAGGAATGGCCTCCTTGGGGACCCAGCAAGCTCCCAGGGCCCTTCTGCTGCTTCCTCTACCCCTGTATTTTGTTCAGCTCTCAAAATTGACTCAGCTCCAAGTAAGGTGGGAAACTTCTCCCACAAACTAGACCTTCAGTTTCCCCAGTGGGGCGATCGCGGTGGTGGTGGTTGCGAGAGGATTATCTCCTTTCCCACTTCCGCAGGTGGGGCACTCACAGTATTTGGGGTGTCTCCCAAGTCCTGCAGGAGCACTCCACTTCCTTCAGAGGGTCTGTGGGTCCTCTTAGGATTCCTGGTTTGCTCTTGCAGTTGTTCTGGAGCTAAAATTCATGATGTGAGCCTCCACATACTGCTATGTCCATCTGAGTAGGAGCTGCAATGTAGTCCTGCCTCCCATCTGCTATAATGATCTCTCCTCTCAGGCCAGCCTTTTCGTATCTTCTCTGGCCATCAACAATGATAGCCACTGTAGACACATGTCTAAGGAGACCACCTCAATTTCTATAGAATAAAGAAAAATCATTAAGCAGTTTTGCATATTTTGGGAAAGTTAAAAGTGACCAAAAGCTTATAATATGAAAACCACAATATCACAGGTAAGCAAATCACACCCCTTCTAGCAGTGCTATGTACAAGGTATGCAGGACATTGAACTGATAAAATCTTTTCATTTTTCTTTGATAAGAAGTTTATAGACTAAATGGAAACTCCCAAAATTTACCTATGTGTTATGTACCCCAGAAAAGGCAGATAAATGAGGAAAGTCTAGTTTTTATTTGGACAATATATCAATAGTCTTTTTTATGATTTCTTTGGTTTTATTTAAACCATGGAAATCAAGATGATGATGTGAAACTTCATTTTTGAAATAAGAGTACCTAATAAGTAGGGGAACATTTGTTGTCATATTTTGACACATCACTTGATATACTATAGAAAGCATTATTGCTATTAAGTGCTGACAGAATCAGCTCTACACTGTAAGAGGCCAATGCATCTCTTATGAAAATTTTCGTTTTTGTTTGTCCATAAGACAATTTAGTTGCAACCTCTGAATGAATATGTGTATTAATAACTTCACTCAGTTTCATAGACCAGTCATGGAAACCATACAATAATGTGTGTTTCATGTGACTCAAAGTAACACAGCAGCTGCTAGTATTGGTGCCATTTTGGGAGGAAAAATAAAACAAACCTCTGACTGATTAAAAATACTTGCCCTATGAGATTCCGTCTTCATATGTGCTTTCACATCTTCTCCAATATGTCGAATCCCAGATTCTTTTCTGTACAGTGTACAGTATATTCTGTTTTTGTTGTTTATATCCCTAAGCCAGTGATGCATTCTTCCATTTAGTCTTCATTTTTTATGATATCTGAGTCATGGTGGCATTGGAGTTGTCGTCATTCTCATTTTCATTATCTGAGCTCTTAGAAAGGATAGTGATAATATTCACAATGTTAAAAATTAAACTAGCACTCTTTTGATACAAAGCACAATAGTTAATCCACAGAGAAAGTCAAAGAAGGGTTGTTAACTTTCATATTTACCATGCACTTAAGTTGTACACTTAAGTCACATCACTAGGAGTGATGCAACAATGGATGATCCATTATTGTCAGTCATAAATTATGCTTGCTCACATTAATGGTCAGGAAAAACAGCAACTACAGAAAGCAGATAATCTATGCCATGTCCATTAGACACTAACACCAGTGTTGTTTTTGGCTCTATTTTTTGTACCACCACATGGATTTGTACATTTTCCCCCAAACGTGGTCACCTATTGCCAAAGACTGGGACTTTTTAAGTTTCCCAGAATGATTGATCACCCACTGGAAAACTCTAATATTGTACAGTGGGCTCTTGAAAGTGAAGCAAAGATTATTGTTGGTGAAGGAGGAATTGGACAAGCCCTGAAGATTTTTGCCTGGAGGAGTAGTACTATGTATGACTTGATAATATGAGAGTCAGAGGACAGTAATCTCACGTTTTAGTGGCATTAATTAGGGCAGGTATAAGAAGATAGGAAAGACTGACTTGGAGGCTATTAAAGTATTTCATGAATGAAGTAAAGAAGATTGCAGGGCTGGGGGGCCTTAAATAACAGCAATAGTAAGAGATAGGAAAGAATGTGAGGCATTTTGAAATAAGTAGCAAAACTTACTGACTCGCTCACTGGATATGGGAAATGAAGGAGATGTTTTAAGATAACTTCAAGTTTTTAAGACTGACTAATTAGAGAAATAATGTGACTGACAAAGACAGTGAAATTGAGTTTATTTGATTTTTCTAAACAAGTAAGTTTAGAAAATGCCTTACTTAAAGCATAAGTAAGATATATGGTTGGTGTTTGAATATACTGGGACTGAAGCTTGTTGATAAGGATAGTACAAAGCCTAGTTGTCCACTCTGTGGGACCAATATAAATTCCCTATGGAGTCAATGTTATCCAAAAGGGGGACTATTTTCCACTTGTATGGAAGCAAAATAAATACAACTTTTAAACGTTTGAATGAATAATAGAGAAGAAGCATTGGAATGAAGGTTATTTTTACTCCAACTACCTAACTCCAGGTTTTCTTAGATCTTGGAAAGAAACAACCCCTTGTCCTGTTAATGGTTGTGCCCTACAGAAACTTGCCAATCTACCTAATGAAGAAACTGCTTACTACTCACTTGTTTGCATCACTACTATTCTAAATATGCCAGTTTTGAAATGTGCTCAGGGAATCCATACCATTTGGTATGAATAGCCTTTGAGAGACCATATGCAATTCAGGGAATTTGGTTGGTCCATGAAGAAGGTCCACGTGTACCACATAGTTGGCTCCAATTGAGTCTTTTTTATTTAAAGGAGAAGAAAATGTAAAAAAACAAAAAAAACAAAAAAAAAAAGACAAAAATAAGACTTCTTATAGAGAACCAAAGATATTTTGAAGGAGTGATTAAAAAAAAGACCATTGTTTAAAAAATATAATAGGTGATTTTAATATCAATGATCAGGGACAAAAATATAAATAATGATTTGGAACAGCAAAGGGAGAAACACTAAGAAAAAACACAAAGAAATGGAGTGAAATGATCAGAAGCAAAACATAATTTATGGAAAATGGAGTAAGTGCAGGAGCAAAAGAAGTAAATGTCAGAGAAACCACATTCAAAGAAATAATAAAAGAAAACTCAGTTGAGCTGAAGGAAAACTTGAGTTATCAAAATGAAAGTCCATAACAATGTCTGAGTAGAATAAATAAATTACATCTTTGCTCATGTAAATTTATATACATATGCTAAATATATAGACATGTCTGGGCAAAATATCTATACACTAATGGTGAAGAGAAAATGTTATACCTTTATAACATTTGTTATAAAATTGTATAGAGCTGTTTATTTACAAAAGAAAGAGCATCACAACAGCATAGAATTCCTGACTTGCAGTATTGGAAAACAAGACAGTGCAACTATGTTTATAAATCTTAGAGGAAAAGACTGCAATTTGAGGATACTATATCTAGCCAAAATATCATTTATAGAGGAGGGCAAAACAAAGACTTTATGTTCATAGTCATAAGACTATGAATATACCCCTTTTTTTCTTCCTGTAGGAATTACTTGAAGAAGTATAAAGGAAAGAAGAAGCTAAAGGAAAATTAAAACAGATATCCAAAGAGGATAAAACATTGTATAAGAATCAGTGGAAGGTAGTCTATCTTAAAATTTATAGATAATTTTAAAGCAGTGATAACTTTAATTGTGATGTGTGTTAAGGAAGGGTTCTCAAAATACGTTACATAAAATAAGAAAAATAAAAAGTATGGCATGGAACTAGTTTTAAATTATTCCAAATGCACTATAGGAGTAGGAGTTATGGATAGAGGAGGTTTAAACATCTTATTTTTGCTTTAAATTTTTTCCTTTGTTGATTGGGCATATCACTTATGAGATGGTGCAAAACTGAAATTAATGTCTTGAATATGACATTCAGTAAAGCAAAGATGATTATTTCAGTTAAGAGAAAGAATTTTCTTATTCATAGGGATATGCATGCTGGGTAAAGCTAAATTAATATCTTTCTGTGATATGATTATATATCACATGATTTATTAAAATGTACTTTCTGAACAATTATTAAAGACATCTTCCTGATTTTAAGGTATGCATTTATATTTATTATTGAAAACATTTAATGAAAGCTTACATACTACCATCCGAAACTACAGAAAGAAAAAGGAAAAAATTTACCACCTTTTGGGGAGATAAACATACCCCAAAATGCATATAAAATTAGATCAGTACTATAATAGATACATGCAGAAGCTAAAGTGAAATAGGAAAAAGATGTGAAAGACTTAACTGTGAGGATATTTAGGAGTCTGCCAATGAGCAAGATAGGAAAGGCGTACCGAACAGTGGGCACCTGTGTTATGGATGAGAAAATGCAGGTGTTTATCCCAGGTAATTAAGCCGTCCAGTGAAATTCTTAAATTGAAATGCATTGAAATTGGTGTGAAAATGAGATATCTTAGGTGCAGCCTGTTGAAAGCAGTTCTGGAATGCTTGAGTCTTGTTCCAGTATTTTTAAATTCTAGATGAATTGTGGCCTAAGTATTTTTAAATTTCAAAAAGGCAGCATTTAGAAGAATTGTGTGTAGTAATCAGATGTTCATTATATATTGCCATTAATTTTTTCCAGAGGAAGGAAGATATACATATCGTGGCTTATTTTTAAACAGCAATGAGCTTAGGAACTGTGACCGTGAAACAGGTTTCACTTCTCCCTTCCCTGTTTAGGTCACCTAGGATCTAATGAGGAGACAGCAGGCCTCTTGCTTCAGTAGTAGCCATAGCTGCTCTGCCTGGTTATTTAAGATGGGTAGAATTGTTAGGCAGTAGCCACAACCTGTTCCTTTCCACAGAGGAGAGAGAAGCACGATTAGCTGTTACATTGCTTGTGTACTTTTCCAATATTCCTGCCTAGTGGGAAGGGAAGGGAGGGCTACCCAATATCAGGGTGGAAGATATTTACTGTCACTGCTACCATGCTGAAAAGTTAGTTCTTTTCTTAAAATTGAAAAATCACAGAATAATTATATGGCCTAATAGAGATTTTCAAACATAAATGCTAATGTGTTGTTACTCTGTTTACACATTTTGTTAGCTTCTATATATCAAGGGATTCCCTGTAAATTCCAGAATCTTAAATATTACAAATTCTCATGGGAGGTTGGTTTTATAGAGATGGATAATTTTTTTGGTTTTGGTAATGTGCTTATCTCTCTTGTTTTGTAATTATATAAATGTTGAAATTTCTACTTTACGAGCCATAAATACATAGAATGTAATAAGACAGGTTTCTAGCTTTTTTTTTTTTTTCCAAATAGAGATGGTGTCTCACTGTCTTTCAGAGTCTGTTTTTGAACTCCTGGCTGCAAGCAATCCTCTCACCTTGGCCTCCTAAAGTGCTGGGAGTACAGGCATGAGCCACTGTGCCTGGCCTCTAGCTAATATTTTTTATATCAGACACCCAAAATACTTCAGTGGCAACCTACGTAATATTACTTTAGAAAGTTTGGTTCTGTTCATTGTTTTTTATTACAACCTTTCTTGGTGAAATGATTTATTTACATGTTATTTAAAGTTTCTGTCCCTGTTAATTGTTGTGATGTCTAACTGAGGTGTTAAAAACTGATAAGCAGTAGACTTTTCTATTTAATGCTGGAAGAACAAGCTGCTTGTGATGACCCAACAGGGACATGAGGAAGGTTTGTGAAAGGGGTGCATTCATCCAGCTCTAATCCTTGTTTTCAGAAAGGCAGTGTCTTTGAGTGTTCTCTAATTAGTGAATAGATATGGTTGTAAATTCTTGTAGACACCTCTTTTGTAGGACAGAGATGGTTTGCCTGGCTTGTCTAAATCTTTGTTTTACATTTCTTGGAAGTAAAAATGTAAGATGAATATTTAAAATAGGAAATATAAAAGTAATTTTAAAACATGTAATTAATGGTACTTTATCAATGTGGTCCAACATAGCATTTCTTTTTTAACATCCTCATAATTAGAAACTTGAATATTGTATTTCAGAAAACGGTGTCTACAAAATAAAATGTTTTTATTTTTTGTTTGCTTGCTTGTTTTGCTGATTTCTTTGTATACATGAAATGTTTACTGCAATGAAATAAATTCTTTTTGGGTTTGGTAAAATTGCTTCTATCAGTCACCTAGGAAATATAAGCTAGGGAACAAGTCACTGATATTTAGTCATACCAAGAGGAAATATATTACTTCAGTGAACTGAATATAAAACATGATCAGTGAAAACACCTGGAAATCAGAAAGAACTGATTTTAGTTATGCTTCTCTTTTTCAAAGAACTTAAGTGCTTAGCTATTATTGTTAGTGCTGGAGAAGTAAGTTGGCAGTGACATTTGAAATATGATAAATAAAAGCCTGCAGAATGTCTGCTTCTACTTGTAGCACTTGTCTGATTCCTTCTCCAGAAATTGCATAATGGAAACTACCATAGAGTTAATGCCACTCTAATGTATCACCGTTACTTGTTTTAATAAATGCATTCTCTATTGCTTTGTAATGATAAAGGTATAGTTACTGAAACTGTCAAAGTTATAGAAAGAGAAGAATAGGAGCTTTTTGTCTTTATCACCTGTATTAATAACTGGAGATAATTACTGCAGAGCAGCTGGCTGTTGGTTTTAGGGAGCATCAATTGTTCTTCTTACCCAGCTGTTGACTAATAAGGATAGTCAACACATCTGTTTCAACAGCTGGTAATTAACAAAAGCCTAATTGCTGAAACTCTTTTAACATCCAATCTGTGAAAAAGAAGGGATGTAGAAGAATATTATTTACTTTGTGCTTTGCACTTTCTGAAACCAGTTTCTCTTTTTTCTCTCTCCTCACTTTTTTTTTTTCTTACTTTGAACACCACTGCCTTTGTATGAGGCATTGAATGGCAGGAGAACACAATATGGTAATCCAGAGCTTAACTTTTTCAGATCTTTGTTGGTGTTTCTTATTGCAACATTTCTTTGCTAACTTGCAAGATAAAATGGATCAAAAGCATTTTGAGTAGTCCCATACAACAGTTAAAATCCGCAGCAGTGTGCCCTAGGCTGTGCTGCTGTTGTCTGAAGCATCCAAAAGGAAACAGGGGATTCTTTTTTCTTACGCTTTTCACATGCTTAGATACTACTCCCAAATAATTTCCACATTCATATACAGAATTTTTGTTTAAATTACTGCATATGTGATTAACGTAAATGAAGTCAGGTTTAGCAAGGCCTCTTCCTGTGGTTAAAAACTATTTTAATTGTCATCTCTTAAAAACTTAAGTTTACTCATTTTAATGCCTATATGTCAACTTAAAGTATTTAAGAAAACTTTAGCGTATTTGCGAAATCTTGCTTGGTTTATTTTACATTAAAATGTGATTTGGTCTTTTTTAAAAGTTTCTTTTAAATTAGATAAGTTTGATAATTTCTTGTTGATTTTTATAATAAATGAATAAGATATTTGCCGGCTTGGACATGGACACCTGAATAAAACTGTTTCACAAATGAGAGATTTATAAATTAGTATTTCTTTTATTTATATACTTTTAGTACTTTAATCGTGAACTGTTTCAGTAAAAAAAAATCTTCCATATAGCCTTGATTATAAATGTTTATGTGTTTCTGCAGTTATAATTGTTTGCTAGATATGAATTAATGTGTACATGCCAAAAAAATTGCTAATTTCTCTCCAATTTAAAAAGTTTCCTTGTAAAACAAAATTGATGAAAATGTTTTCTTTAAAAGTTTTTTTTTTTTCAGTTTTCATGGCTGTTTTTTCAATAGTCATTTTCATATTCTTTTATACTTTTTTTTATAGCCTATGCACTTAAAAAACTTTTTGATGAATGAAAAATGTATTTGTATTAATTAAAGATAATATAATCATACTGATTTTCCTTTTAATACTTTCATAAAATTTTAGAATAATCTTAAGGTTAATTTGATAGACAATTATTCTGGTGCTTATTTGACTATCCGACAAGTCCTTAGCTAAAATGATAGACAAGTTCACTTGATTAAACCTGCTTCACTAACTTTTCATTTGGCAATATTTCTATGCAGGCAGTTCTTTAATTGATGTTGAAATGGTACAGAAGAAATTCTACCCAAGTGCTTGTCGTGGACTGAATTGCAGATTGCATAATTTCAAAATTTTTTGCTGGCAAGACAAGTTTGGTTCAGCATGTGTTCAGGTGATGAAGTGTACTATAGATGTAGTGAAAAAACATAACGATCCTGAACAAATAAACAAAATACTGCTTGCTAAAATTCTAACTAAATAAAAGGGCACTGACATGTAGAGAAATGTTTACAACTCAAGTATAAAGGCGGGAAATATTGTCGTTTTGAGAAATGTTTGCTTCTTGAGTTTAAATAAGAATTTAATTTTCTCTGTGTGCTCATGTTCTTAGGTAGTACCAGAGAGCTTAGTGAAAGGAGTGTATCATGCCATGAAAAAGGAGAGTGGACTTTTTTGAGGAACCCACATTCCATCTGATGTTTTCAGTGTTTTCTTGTGCATAATTTGTTTTTATTTCCTGAGAAAATGACCTCAAGAACAGTTGGTTTGGTAGATGAAAATTCAGTAATTTAACAGATATTTTCTGAAGACCATTAAATGCTATGTTATTAGTCTCTGTTCTAGACATTAAAAGTGGTAAATCTCATTAAAGGATGAAGAGACTACTAGTGAAACCAGTGAAATAGTCAGTGGTTTTTACATCTCAGTAAGAGTGGCTTTCAGAGGTGGAGTCAAGAAGTCTCAGTATTTAAGTATATAAGTAAAGTAATGGACATCTAATTAGCAACATATTTAAGATTTTAGTATCTTTTGAGCTAGGGTTCATTCAACTTAAAAGTTACAAAGAAAAGATAAAGTCTCCACAGTCTAAATTAATGCACTAAGAAATCGTTCAAGACAAATATTTTAAATTGTAAAAGGCTTAAGTAAATTATAACAGACACTAAAAATAAAAATACAGAGTTGTAAAATAAATGACAGGAAATGGACAAGAGCTAAAAATTGGAGTAAACAGTGTCACCTCTGGAGTTAATCGCAGTAGTATATAGTAGCACATTTGAGATTGGAGAAGTTGGGAGAGTAGTTAATGCATAGATAGATTCACTAGTAATCCAAAGTCTAATTCTGGTTCTGCCACTAACCTTTCTATATAACCTTAAACACTGAGTGTTTAAATAGATCATTTCCTAGTGAATGGTTTTCCTATACCACGGATTTGTTTCCCTAAAGGATACACATTGTTAAAGGCAGTTGGGAGGAATATTTCAATTTCTATTTTTGAACATCTTATCAATTATATAATTAGTTATATATACCTTTTAAAGAGTGACACTATGGTAACCTGTAACTATATATATGTAAGTTAGAATATGTGGCAGTTATTAGATATCAGAGATTTATAACACACACCACTCAACTGAACCACATCAGCTGCTTTAGTGATTAAACTGCTTTAAATAGTTCTTATTTAAATAATTCTTACATAGTGTTTAATGTAGTGAGAGACGAGTGAGAGAACAGTGAGAGACCACTGTTTAGACAGGAAGGATATTGTCACACAGGTAATACCGAGCTTAAAAATGATAATATTGGAAATTTATCTTGTACTATTCTTAATCGTTTAATCAAAATTCTTATCTAACCAATCTTTATATCTCCCAGTACACTTTATTTTTTCTTTTCTTTCTTCTTCTTCTTATTTTTTTTTGGAGACAAGGTGTCACTCTGTCACTCAGGCTGTGTGTAATCATGGCTTACTGCAACCTAGAACTCCTGGACTCAAGCAGTCCTCCTGCCTCAGGCTCCCGTGGAACTGAAACTACAGGTGTGCACCACCACGCCTGGCTAATTTTTGATTTTTTTTTTTTTTTTTTTTTTTTGTGGAGACAGGCCCTCACTGTGTTGCCCAATCTGATCTAAAACTCCTGGCCTCAAATGGTCCTCCTGCCTTGGCCTCCCAAAGTGTTGGGAATACTGGCGTGAGCCACCACACTCAACTCTCCCAGTATTTCTAAAAAAAAAATGTTAAGAGAAAACATTATTATTAGAGTGATTATATCCAAAATTTTATTTTACTTTTCATATATTGTGATTTTAGACTAGAAAACACCACATTAAATACTTGAAAATGTCAATCTGAAACTTTTTTTGTTGTGTGCTTTTTTTAAAAAAACAAGGTTAGGTGCAGTGGCTCACACCTGTAGTCTCAGTACTTTGGGAGGTCAAGGCAGGCAGATCACTTGAGCCCAGTAGTTCGAGACCAGCCTGGCCAACACAGTGAAACCCCATCTCAACAAAAATTACAAAAATTAATTGGGTGTGGTGGCACGCACTTATAGTCCCGGCTACCCAGGAGGCTGAGGTTGCAGGATCGTTGAGCCCCAGTGGTCGAGGCTGCAGTGAGTTGAGATCGCACCACTACACTGCAGCCTGGGTGTCAGAGTGAGACTCTGTCTCAAAAGAAAAGAAAAAAACAAGTCAGGAAAATTATTTAAATAAATAAATAAACCAAGCTAATCTACCAAATGTGAGAATTATAAACAGTGTCATCTATTTTTGATGGTTGCGATATGTGTTAACTTTCAACATAGACTTCTGCTTCCTGCAGTGTGGCAGGCAGATACTGCAGTGACCGTCTTGCTGCTAAACTGCTAGGTCCTAGATGAAACAGTTTCATCCATGCCAGCATTGCTGGTTTCACAAAAAGCATATGAAATGTCTAAAGATTTTACTTCACCAAAAAACGGGAGTTGAACCAGAGGCAACCCCCTTCCCCATGATAAGCACACAGAAGGGCCACAGCAGCCCTAAGAAAACACATCTAGAGGAATAGTTTGTATCATCATTTTGGTCCCAATCCTTGGTCAGCAGCAAGGCTAGGGATCTGAAACAGAAACTCCTGCATTAATTCAGCCTCTTGAACTTTAGGAATTGTCTCCCTTGGCTCCCTCATGAAACAGACGCAAGTACTCCTTGGAAGAAGGCATCCCCAGTTTAGTCCGGCAGTATTCCCAAGATTATTATCAGGAAAATTTGATTTCAAAATTAAAAATCAATCAAGCACATCAGGAAGGAAACCATCATGAATGACAGCAGATACAACACAACAAAAACAAACAAATAATAAAATCATCTAAAGAATATAAGTAGCTATGTATGAAATGTTTAAATGATATTTAAATAAATACAGTATGAACCACAGCCCTGAGTAATCCACAGGTGCTTTCTAGGAAACACTAGGCAAATCTGGAGGAAAAAAGTTGCAAGTTCTTACAAAAAAAGACAAAAAAATTATTTAGAAATAAAGCACTCTGCAGGACATTGACCATCAGGTTATACACAGCCAAAAAAATAATTCGTGGCTGGGCGCAGTGGCTCACACCTGTAATCCCAGCACTTTGGGAGGCTGAGGCTGGTGAATCACAAGCTCAAGAGATCAAGACTATCCTGGCCAACATGGTGAAACCCCATCTCTACTAAAAATACAAAAGTTAGCTGGGTGTGGTGGCACACGCCTGTAGTCCCAGCTACTTGGGAGGCTGATGCAGGAGAATGTTTAGACCCAGGAGTCAGAGGTTGCAGTGAGCTAAGATCGCGTTACTGCACTCCAGCCTGGTGACAGAGCGAGACTCTATTTCAAAATAATAATAATAATAATATTATTATTATTATTATTCATGCATTAGAAGAAATGTAAGTTGGAATATATCTAAAAAATTACCCATAATTCAACAGAGATGGATGAATCAAATATTAGGAGATTTACAGTAAGATGGTTCAACAAGCATTTAATTGGACTCCGAAAAGGAGAGAATACAGACCATCCAGGAAAAGCATCATTAGAACTGAAAATGACTGAGATTTTTCTAAAACTGATGGAAGATACCTATCCACAGCAAGATAAGAAATCTAAACCCAATCACACCATAATCAAATTGAAGAATTATAACATGAAATAATTGTAAACATCTAGCATTCTAACATAAAATTATAAAAGTAGCCAGCCAAAGGAAAAATACAGATTCCTTTCAAATGAGCAACAATTAGACTTGAAGATGACCTCTCCACAGAACAGTGGAAGTCAGGAGACATTAGAATAATGCTTTAAATGTACTAAAAGAAAATAACTGCCTGTTTAAAATTATATACCAACATGAATATCCCTCAAGAATGAATATGAAATAAAGACATTTTCAGACAACTAAAAACTGAATTTTTACAATTTCAGAATTGTAGTAAAGAAACTTTCAGGAGCTGTTGTTTAGACACAGGTACATGGTTCTATAAGGAACCTCCCAACCAGGAAGGAATCGGAACACAGAAGAAAAGTGACTAATATAAATGAATATTAGTTCAACAAAATAATAATATTTTGGGGGGTTTAAAACTATGTAAAAAGAATTAAAATACAATTATAAAATAGCAAATAAATTAGGAGGCAAGTAAATAGAGTTAAAGGATTTTAAGTTCCTCTTATTGTCCAAGAGTATTAATATTAAATTTTCTATGAGCCAAGCTACATCTTGTAATTTCTGAGATAACCATTAAAAGAATAGAAAATGGAAGTATGGCATTCAGAAGTAAATAGGGAGAAATGGGATGATAATAAATGAAGCAATTCAAAAGTTAGCATAAAGAGGTTTTATTTTAAAAATATAACATAGAACCAGTGAGGAAAGTAGAAAGCATACAAGAAGATGATAGATTTAAAGCCAAATTTATTGGAAATTTCTTTAAATGTCAAAGCACCAAATGTTCCACTTAAAAACAAAGATTGTTTAACTAGAGAAGATATGCTGTTTACAAGAGTCACATCTAAACCTAGACATATAAAATAGATTGAAATTTTAAAAATATAAAAACATATCAGACAAACACTGTTCAAAAGAATGCTGTTATAGCTATATTAACATCAAATGCAATTTGAAGCTATGAGGTCTTAACGTTTTGTTTATTTTGCATTATATTTAATAGCTGAAGTCGTGTCTCCCTGATCCTGTTGCAATGCAATGATACTACACAACACATGATTTCTCTCATACGACCACTGTGAATTTCTTTTTTCCTCGTTCTACCATTATTTACTCTAAAGAACCTGTTCTAGAACAGCGTGCATTTTAGATATTTTCTTTCATGTAGAAACATGTTCATTCTAGACAGGCCAAGCGTATTGAAAATGTGCTCAGTTTTTCCATTCCTCATGTTTTCAAGTATCTGACAACTAACCAAAAGCTTGTAAAGATCACCAGAGATTCTGGGCTCTACGTAAACCTGTGGCCACTCTAGTTTTCTGTGGTTGGTAAACTATGGCCTCTGGACCAGCTGCCAGTTTTTGTAAATAAAATTTTATTGGAACACAGCCACATCTGTTCATTTACATATTGTCTATGGCTACTTTCTTGTTACAATAGCAGTTGATTCCTTGTCCCAGAGACTGTGTGGCCCACAAGCCTAAAATATTTATTTTATCATCCTTAATAACTCCTAGTCTAGACTACCACATGGCTTGAACTTATAGTTTAAGCTAAGTCCTTTCTCACCTTATTCACCGGTCACTTAGTACAGTGCTGTTCCTTACAGACATCAGTTACTTCATAATAATATCACATCAAAGGTTCAATTGTGCCTCTTATATAGCTTACATATTCACTTTGATATGGCTATATGAGATAGTAAGTTACCTCTTTTTATCATTACATAATAATCCTGTGAGATGGATATTATCACTTTCATGCTACCAATGAGAAAGTTTAGGTTCAGAAGCCTTAACTTGTTCAGTCCTCAAGCTGATTGCTGGTAGCCTAACCCAAGCTTGCTTAACTCCAAAGACCTTGCTCTTAACCACCTCATGGTATTACCTACTATCATCTCAAATGAATGTGGAAGCTCTTTGGAAATGTGAAATACTAATCTGTTTTAATTGTGGCATCATAATATGTAATATTATACTTCAACAATATCTACCAAGTATCTGGTATGTGCTGAGCACGGCATTCATGTTTTGGGACTACTATGTAGTCCCTACCTTGACATGTATGTATGTAAATAACTGTGATGTAAGATAGGTTGAGATAGCTGTCATAAAAAAAAAAGGCTTTAAAAATCACTAAGGCAAAAACAACCCAAAGGTTTATCACTGGAATGGAATAGATAAATAAATAGTGGTATATTTATGCTCATTATATACTATACAGCAGTTATAATTGTGTACAATAAGGAACAAGAAACAATGTGGATGAATCTCACAAGATTAATGTTGAGAAAAGAAAAACAGAAAAGAATATATATTATATTATTCTATTGATATAAAGTTCAATAACAGGCACTACTGATCTATGATAGTAGAAGTCAAGATGATGGTTACCTTTAGGGAAGGTGAAGATTAGGTAGAGTCATGAGGATGTTTGAGGGTGATGGAAATAATTATATTTGTTTGTATAGTTTTCTTGTTAAACAGGTGTGTTCACTTCATGAAAATTCATTGAGCCCTGAACTTTTCTTTTTGTATATTATACTTCAATAAAACATTCATGTAAAACAAAATAAAATTTAAAAAATATTACTAAGGATTTTGCAGGTGAAAAAGTTTCTGGAGTGGGGAAGATAATCAAGAAAGGACTTTATGTAAGAAGTAATAATTAAAATGGGCCTTGAAGGATTGATGTAGATTTGATAGCATGGCATAGATTTGGTGTTCTAGATGGAGGGAATATTACAATTAGGCAGAATTTACGGCAGATCCTTGGCTAAAGTGAATGTGAACGAATAAAAGAGAGTTCAATGCCACATTGTGGAAGGCCTTAAATGCCAGCATGAATGGTTTATGCTAGTTTAAATATTATCAAATATTTAATACACATCTTTATTTGTACCATGTATAAAAGCATGCATATGTGTATAGTTCCAACTCTCAAGGAGCTCATAGTTTAAAAAGGAATATAAGTATTAATGTATTTTAATAGTATTAATCATTTAAATATAAATGTTAATATAAATATTGAAACAAATAGCAATAGCAAAAAAAGAACTCCATAAAGAAAATGAGAAGATATGCCTACAGTTGTCTCAAGTTTCCAGCTTCTAGAAGCTATCCGTGTTCCTTGGCTTGTGGCCCCCTTTCATCTTCAAGGTCAGCAATGGCCAGTTTAATCTTTCCTACACTGCTGTCTCTCTGGTTCTTATTCTTTGCCTCCCTCTTCCACTTAAAAGGATACTTGTGACTACGTTGGGCTTACCCAGATAATCCAGGATAATCTTCATCTCAAGGTCACCTGATTAGCAACTTTAATTCCACCTGTAACCTTAATTCTCTTTTCGTATAACCTAACGTATTCACAGGTTCTGGGGAATAGGATGTGGCCTTTTTGGGAGACATTATTCTGCCTATTATGCCCAAAATAAGAACTCCTCCCAGATTACATGTGGGCATGAGACCACAGGTAGGATCAAGTAACAACATCTGGTTGGAGTGAGGGATTGGGAAACAAGGCAGTTCCTAAAACACCTTAGTTTAAAAGGCTTTTTTACTAGGCTGTTTTATCCCATAAACATAGTGCCTCAAGGCTACGGGCTTTTCAAAGGCCTGCAACAATGCGGGGGAGTCAAATATAAGTTAAAAACTAACCAAACCCAGTATTTCTGCAACAAAATGTAAATATTTACAATTAGTGAGATAAAGGAAGACCATAAATAGCTTTACATCAGTTTACCTAGGTTTAACATGAATTGATTTCAGTGCCAAAAATTTTTTTAAAGTTCTTTTTTGTTTTCAGAAATGTTGGGGTTTTTGTATTGTGAATAAAGGATTATTAACATATAATTTTAATGACTTTATTAAAAATCAAATCTGACATAATCTTTAATAATACCCATAATACACGTGAAAAGGCAAGTTGACTTCTCCCAATTTAGTGAATGACATATTTTCATAATAGGCCATCCATGATCAGTAGTCCAAACGTTTCCTAAAAGCATGGAACTAATTTATACACCCACCCAAAATGTGAGAGATTTCTAGTAATTTCACATCGTAGCCAGTATATCCTACTATTGTTAGTCATTGTAATTTTACCTCTTCAATTGTGGATGAAGTGACAGCATATTGGGATTTAAATCTTATGTCCCAGAAAACTAGTGATGTTGAGCATGTGTATCATGTTTGTCAGCCATGTAGATGTCTTCCCTTGTGAAATATCTCTTCATGTCTTTTCTTTCATTACTTCGAATATTCCATTTTACTGCCCCTGGCCTCCATGGTTTCTTATAAGAAATTCACTGTTAATCTTATGGAGAATCCCTTTTAAATAATGAATTATTTATCTTTCACTGCTTCAAGGTTTCTTCTTTGTTTTTGCTGATATAGAACACAATTACATGTTTATGCCTCTGTATCTTAGTATTTAGTGTTTTGAAAAAGCCAAAGTGATACAATACTTTGGAGGGTATAAATTTAGGCAGAAACCAAATCCAAGTAAACAGGCACAGGTCTGGATTCAAGATTAAGCCAAGTACTAGGAAACAAGCACAGCATGGAACTCAGGCTAGTTGACTAAGAATGGTGTCTTAAAAACACACTTGCAAAACAGGCAGAAGAACACTTGTTGAATCATTGCTAGATCCAGTAGAGAGAGATTTTTTTTTTCCCTCTACCTTACCTGCATGTGTGTAAATGGATAAATGCTTGGAAACTTATGCCACCCCTGCCCCCAAAATAGAATAGGCTTCTTTGGGAGTTAGTTATTGCAGTAGAGAGAAATTCTCATCATCATTATTCCTTAAAAATAGATTATATACTATTACTAATATTTCTGAGAATGGTAATACTACTTTTTTGCCAGGTGTCTGTAAAGTTGAGGGAAACACCACAGATGACCTTTTGTCATTAAATGGACTAACATCCAAAAACTATATATGTGCCTCCAAGAAAGGCTTGGATGGCATCTTAAACTGTATGAGTTATGTTTAAAAAAGTAATTCTTATACCAATTTATTTAAATCAAATTAGGTAATATAATTCATTGATAAAAATTAGCACAGACTTTTTTTAAAGCAACAAATTTTGCCTAGTATTTATAACACAGCAGTTAAAAGGAGAAACTTGGGCCATAATTCGTGAGTTCAAACCCTTGCTCCACCATTGATTAACTGGCTGACAAGTCAGTGATGTAACATTTTCCTTATCTTTATAATAGAATAGTAATAGTAGCTACTATACAACATCTTGTGAGAAATGATATATGAATATAGAATGCACTTAGAATAGTGTCTGGCATGTCTTCCTATTTTGCTGTGTCTATGTATAACTGTAGTACCATATTGTTAGGACTTGAAAGAAGACCAGAATTTGCCCCCTCATTAACAGACAATCTGCGTAGTTAATAATCTCTCTCTCATTTTACTCTCTTCTGAAATGGTAGAAATAGCATTCATTCAATGAAAGTGTTCAAGCTCCTACTATCTCAAATTAGATAATATAGTACAAGTCTTCTTATACATCACACATCACTATACATATTTAAAGTATTATAAATTCTGGTATTGGTGTTCATGATAAAGAGAATCCAACTTAAACTATACTTAATAAAAAATATCCATTAAAATCAAGTCTTTAAAATGTATTCTCTTTTCACAGGTGATCACTGAAATCCTATGACACATAGTAAAAGGGGATTCTTGAGGAATACAACATTTTGTATACAGTCATGCGTCACTTACAGTGGGGATCCGCCGCATGTATCCTTAGGTGATTTCATCATTGTATGGGCATAATAGAGTGTATTTACACAAACCTAGGTAGTATAGCCTACTACAAACTTAGGTAGTATAGCCTACCTAGGTTATATGGTGTAGCCTATTGCTCCTGGGCTACAAACCTGTACAACATATTCAGCTGTGCCACAACAGCAAGTATTTATGTATCTAAACATATCTATACATAGAAAAAGTACAGTAAAAATATAGTGTTATGTTTTTATGGAACTATAGTCATATATGTGGTCCGTTGTTGACCAAAGCATTATTATTCTGTATGTGACTGTACTAATTTTGTTGGGAAGGAAAATTACATGATCTGTGACAAAGAACAAGAAAACTCTCCTACTTACCTTGGTCAACAAAGACTTTCTGGTGAAGATAGAATCATGAGGAAGACTGTAAACAGCAAGACCTCTCAGGGACTCGGATATCTTTCATTATGTGGAAAGGTTTTCATGGTACCAGCCAGATCTACACTAGATTTGATTTTATTTACTTGTTTTGCAGCACGTCTCCTGCTTCTTCATCTGCTGAGTGATCCAGCTAGTTCACTTATTAAAGCATTTACTATGTCCCGGGCACTGTTGTGTTTTACAGATTTTAACTTAGTTCTTCGTAACATCAGCCCTCTAAGATATAAAGTACAGTTACTCCACTTTGTAGGTGAGGAAATTGAGGCATATAAAGATTTGCTAACTTGCCAATATAGGACAGTTTGTAAGTGGTGAAGCCAGGATGTGACCCCAGCCTTTCTGGTTCCGTAGACTATGCTTTTAATCACCATGGCTGCACTGTCTTTCTGGCATATGTCTCTGTCCCCTGCCTTTCTCTCCTCCATGGCTTCTGCTCACTGCCCATGAATCAGTTTCTGCCTGTGAATGTTCTGAGTTCTGCTTCCACCACAAACTCTTTTCTTCTCTCTCTCATCATGTCAGACTATCTCATATATCACTCGACAGTGTATATATGACTACTTTTGACTGAGGAACCTCATTATCTATGGTCTGATAAACAGAGAGACCTGACATCAGGACAAAATAGAACAACCTCTAAGGAATCAGCTGTAGGGAACAATACACTGTGGTAATACACAATGGTAGGCAATCCAAGCCTTCCTGTGAAGTGGAGGTTTAATTGAAACCTGGTCATTTTTATCCTTGTGAAAACAGCTTTTAACTTTTTGGGTATCCTTACACAAGTTATTTAGTTATGTTTCTTTTCTACTAGATTCTTAACCTTCTTCTGAGGTTAAAAATTAAAATCCTGGTAGGTCTGTAGTCATGTTCTTTGAACAATCGTCTAACTTGATGTATTGTTTGAAGATATACCATTATATATTTTATGGATGTGTTTAATAGTGCTAGCTCAATCATATATATTTATGGTTACTCTGGAAATAACTCTATTAAAATAACTAACACACATATTAAATTATACGATATTGAAATGTGGTCTTGTATGGTAAAATAAGCAACGTTTTCTGAATACTTGTTAGTTCCAACTTCCTTTCTAACCAGCTATGAAACCTTGCACAATTTCCAAATGTTTCCCTGGACATGTTGTATTAGCAACAATTTCCTCCTCTACAAAACTAAGGTTCCGTATTACCTCTGAGATCCTTTCCAAGTCTAAAATTATTTGCTTCTGTGATTTAATTTGTACTGTATGCTTCTTTATTTAGCAGATATCACACATAACATCAAATGTCTCTGTTCTAAGATAAAAACCAATTTCTATTCATGGTCTTGAAGTTACCAAAATAAGGCTTAACTGTATCAGACTATAACTATTAAAAACACATTTAAACCAAACATAACAAGATCTCAAGGAGAGATAAAAGTGGTTTATCCACAATAGTGGTTAAGAATAGTGCTTAGTGATGTAAACAGTGGAGTCTTTTCTTTGTCATTCTGAGTTACTAAATTAAACTCTAATGAAACAGTGTAGTTCATTTCTGATACAGTGCCAGTACAAATGGCTGTCCTATTTAGATGGCATTAGTCAAGACTGATATCAAGATAGGTAACTGTAAGACTAGCTTAACATTACTTAACCAACCCATTTTTCAGTCACGGAAGGTATAATAAAATACACTCTGATTATTCTGTGAACTTTCATTATTGTCATTAACTCTTTTATCAAATCATCGTTTGATTCCATTGTGACACCTGGAATTAAGTAATTTATATATAATGTGTACAGTGGTGTAAAAAGAAAATATGTATTTTGGAACAAACAGGTCTGAATTTCTATTTGAGTTCACTAGCTCTGTTATAATTAGAAATTACTTAAACTTTATAAACCTATGTTTTATATCTTGCAAAATAGGGATAATAGGAACTACCTCATAGGTTGGTTATGAGAATAGACTATAGTAATGTATTTTAAACACTTGAAAGAATGCCTAACTCATAGTAGGTGGTCAAAAAGTGGCATTGATTTGTAGTTAAGCATGGATGCTTTAAAGTGATATCATTATAGACAGAAAGTTTGGGAGTTTTTTAATAAAGTTTATGTTTATTATCTATATATAACTTTATACATCTATATATAGATATATAGATGTATAAAGTGTAAATACACACTTACCACAGGACTCAGCAATTTCACTCTTAGGTATTTACCCAAGAGAAACAAAGTTATATTTCCAGGGAAATGACCTATATATAGATATTTACAGCAGCTTTATTAGTAATTGCCAAAGAACTAGAAATCAGCTAAATGTCTCACAGGTAAGTGGATATACAGTTTGTGAGACATTCATACAATTGAATACTACTCAGTGATATAAAAGAATAAACTACCAATACATGAAATAATGTGGATGAATCTCAAAAAATTATGTTTAGGTAAAAGAAGCTAGACTCAAAAGGCTGCATACTGTATGATTCCATTTATATGACTTTCCTAAAAAGGAAAAAACTATAGGGACAAAAATCACATCACTGATTGCCAGAAGCTGGGTGTGAAAAGAGGGCATTGACTCCAGTGTTGCACAAGGACCATTTGGGGGTAACAAGAATATTCTGTGTCAAGCCTGGATAACTTTGTCAAAATTTACAGAACTATGTAGTGAAAATGGGTAAATCTTTACCTTGTATAAATTATGACTCAATAAGTCTGATATTGAAAAGTCCATGTGTGTACTTACTTGCATATATGTTTACTTTGATAAAATTTTACCTAAAATATGACTATAAGAAGAAAAAGTGTTATACTTGTGTAAAATGTTTATACTATAGTAAAAGTATAAACTATTCTTGTAAATAATGAACCCAAATTCATAAAAGTGTTTTTCTTTGGGGCTAGGAAGGAAGGGATGTGACTGATGAGTGTGATACATGGAATGGGGTAGGGATTTTTTTTTTCTTTTTTAGAAACAGGGTCTCACTTTGTTGACCAGGCTGGAGTGCAGTGGTGCGATCCTAGCTCACTGAAGCCTTGAATTCGTGATCTCAAGCAATCCTCCTGCCTCAGCCTTCTGAGTAGCTGGGACTATAGGTGCATGCCACCACACCCAGCTAATTTTTAAAATTTTTGTAGAGACGATGTCTTGCTATGTTGCCCAGGCTGGTCTCAACCTCCAGGGCTGAAGTAATCCTCCCACCTTAGCTTCCCAAAGCACTGGGAAATGAGGCATGAGCTACCATATAGGCATAAGCCACTGTACCTGGCTGAATTTTTTTTTTTTTTTTTTGTGAAGCAAAATAGCTATTTTTGGAAAAAAAAATTAAAGCAAGTTGTGTATAACAGTGTGTATAAAGCGCTGTCAATTTTGTAAATAGGGATAATTTATTTGCAAGTGTCTATATATGCTTATATATGTGCGAACTATCTCTGAAAGAAGGTACAACAGACAGATAACTAGTAATCTCAGGAGAAGGGATTTGTAGTACTGAGGGTAGGAGGTGGGAGATTTACTTTATATTGTATATTCTCTTACACTGAGTTTTGTTAGTTTTTGTTTAATGCATGCATTTATTTTTGCAAGTATACACATAAATGAATGCATGCAGTTTTTATAAAAGTAATTGTCAGAAATATGGGAATAGGATGCCAGAAAGAAAGACAGGAAAAATATCTTGTTTGTTATTTCCTTGATATTTTCGATATGACATTTATTTTTGACCTATAGTATGATAGGATTATATGATATAAATATCAATCTAGGAAATACTATAGAAGTAAATGGCACATTTAAATTGGTTGAGTGTTTCAACAATGCATGCAACAGATACCCAACTCAAACTAGCCTAAGTCACCCTCCAACTTACCCCCCAACAAAGGATTTTATCTATCCTGGAAGTCCAGGAAGCAGATCTGGATCTGTTTTCTGGCATATGTGAATCCAAGAGTAGAAATGATATCGTCAGGACTCGATTTTCTTCTGGGGATAGTGGGATGCAGTACTTCAGTTAGACAACCTGGATCTTATACCTGAGGTGATGGGGGATGAAATTCACTCTAGCCACAGAGACTGAACAAGATCACTGTAGCATAGGCTAAGGTATTTCCCAAAAAAGAAATGCTGCCAGATAAGCATATATCTGATAAAGTAAGGATATTGTAAAGCCAGAAAGTTTATAGTAGCTTTGAACATAATCACTAGGGCCTAGGAAGAAAATTAGATGCTGGGAATTAAGAAATTGAGTGAACTGTTATAAAACAACACCAAGTCTTCATAGTCAACTAAATGTCGGAGGAGAAAGTGAAATTTTCAATAATACCTTAAGCATGGGAATTTAAACTTATCACAGTCCCATTTTCTTTATGAAAAATTCTAGGCAAAAACTACATTTTAGTGTTTTCCTACAATAATTTTTGTTTTGTTCGTTGGTTTTGGTTTTGGTTTCTGTGCACAGGTACCAAGTAAAAGACTTCAAAACAATCATTTTATTTCAGCATTTGTATATATGTAGCACTGGCACATATTTATTTAGTAAAATCTCTATTACCTCTTCAGTATTTTATATTCCTTAAATGCACGTTTGAAGTCTGAAGTTTTTAAAGTTGAATGTGGTATGTGTGATTCTTTTTGACCTGCCATTAGTCACAGTGGGTATCTGTGTCTTCCAAGTTACCATTTTAATCACATTTTATGGTATACTGAAAATTGGAAAAGCTTTCATTCTTTGACATTAAGAATCAGCCATCTATTTTTACTTTAGATGCTTTTCCCTAATTTTTTAGAATGTTTTATCTCCAATTATGGACTATGGCATGTTAAAGCAAGCTTTCAAACATCTTAAATTTAGCTATAAGGTAACACTTGGATAGAATTTACCAGTTCAGAGAACAAATTAATCTTAATGCTAAAACTTATATGCAAAGGTCCGAACTGCTGCATGTTTTTAAAATTATCTATTATTAAAATAGAAAAGTGGCACTCTGTAAAGTTCACTTTTATTATGTTGATTAATTTTCCTATAATCAGGATTTTACAATTTTTCATATGACTTCTTACACAATAAAACAATTCCAGTGAAATTATGTGAATTCAGCAAAATTCTGAACCTGTGGCTCCAAACTTCTATTACTTTTTAATTGTTGGTGGTTTTCCTACTTTGTGAGGTTTGTGACAACAATTTGCTCTGTGTTACCTTTCAAACACCACTTAAAGCAAAGTGAAAGATAACCATTTTATGAAAATTTAGCTTTGAATAAACAATACTAAAATCTGACTTACCAGTGCCAGATTTTCAGTTATGTTGAAAACTGTTTTTGGTGTTGTTTGAAATCCAATGGGAATGATGGTGGGAGGGTGGCAAATTCTTTTAAAATTACTATGTTGAACCTCATTGAAAAAAACTGATTACCCATTCTTTAAAACTGAAATATTATAGCAGGATGGAACAATAATGCCCCTTTAATAAAGTATCACTAGCATTTAGGGTTGCTGCCATTCTCCCCTTTCAGAATTTGTTTTTTTCCCACAGAGAAGGAATTGAAAAGGTTAAGTCATAACTGTAAGAATCAGTTTGTAGCCTGCTATATTTTTTTCACATTCAGTATGAAAGATGGCTTGACAACATATTTAGAATTTTCTGAGTTTTACTGTTAATAAAGTTAAAAGAAAATCTAGTATGATCAGGCAGTGGAGCCACATTAAATTTGTATGTGAAACACACATTGTACTTATCTCTACTATAGATATTGCTCTGAAACCCATGTTCCACTTTCTGAATTCTCTGTATAAAGTTAAACATTGCAGAAGGGCATATATCTGATGATACAGATAAATAAGGTTGAAGTTTAGTAATGAGCAAGGTTGCTAAATTTAATATGTTCAAGTTTTTAGTATTTGTATTATTAATGCCTTTAGACTGTTTTCTGGTAACTTATGAGACTCTACTGAAAACATTCATAAGTTTGTTTTTTTTTAAACTGTCAGTAATTTAAGACTACTGTTCTTACTGTAGTACTCTATTTTATCACACTAAAATGAATACTGAATTTCTTAAAATATTAATTACTTGCAGGCAAAGTTGTTATCTATGCAACAAGCCAGAGAAACTGCAGTTCAACAGTACAAAAAACTGGAAGAGGAAATCCAGACCCTTCGAGTTTACTACAGGTAAAATTCTTTTTAGCATGGGGTTAAGTAAATATTGTTAGTTTGGGAAATGTTTCTACCTGATTTTACAATAGTGAATAAGGAAATACCTCAATGAAATTAAATATTATGCACTTAAAGCATTTTTATAACTAAAAAAAGATTCAGGCTTACAATATTTCTTATTCTACCTCTTCTCTTTCCTATATTTGGTCAAGTTTAAATTTCCACTCTCGTCATAACTATGAAATTTACATAATCCATTACCAGTTGTCTGAATGAAGCCTGGATAGCTGTTGAGCTATTTGTCCATCTAAATACCACCTCTAAAACAATTGTAAATGTAAAATATATATATATATTTTTTATACATATAAATGTAATATATATTTAAATATATATTTTTAAAACAGCACATGCATAGCAATAATAATCTTTCATGTATTTTAATATGACAGAGTTATTAATTTATGTTACAGGAGTATTCACAACTACTCCTGTAACATTAATAAGGTAGGTATTTTTTAATGAAAATGAATAGAAATGTCAGAATGCATCTCTTATAGTAATGGTAAACTTTTGTTTCAGGTTTGTATGTGAGAAACAGAGAAAAGATTGTGTATTGGGTTATGTGTAAAACATATAATCTTACAGTGGATCATGGTAGAAAACATTGAAAAAACACACCGATGTACAATGCTATGTATATTCTTTCATTACTAAGTTTAAAAAAATCCTCAAGTCTGAAATGTAGAAATTCACTAAGGGGGCTATTAAATTTTTGAAAGATTTTTGTTTTAATTTGGACCTTTTCTGAGAATAAAGTTAAAATGCATAAAATACAATTAAATAAAAATGTTTAATTGAAATACAGTTAAGAAAATATTGTGTCATGATATATCATGATATACATGCATCATTATTAATGGATGAAATAACTAGATCTAGCAGTAAGTCCATTAACAACTTTAATTTCAAGCCAGTGATGACTGTAAGTGGTATTTTTGGATAACTGCAAATGCTGAAATGTGACATGAAAATAGCAGTGATTTCTATGGGTGCAAACTCTCAAGAACCACTGATAGTACTACTGCAATTTCTTGCTCATGTTCATAATTGTAGGAAATACTGTAGTTCCATGAGAGTTGGTGAAAATAAAGGTGTAATTCTTTCCCATCCCCAGGTTAAGCCCTCCTGCTTTGGAGCAATGTTAGTAACATCTGTAGTAGTTGGCTATTGTTATGAGTTGAATTATGCCTCCCAAAAGGGTTATGCTGATGTCCTAACCCCTGCTGTCTCAGAATGTGATTTTATTTTGAAATAGGGTTTGTACAGAGGTAATCAAGTTAAAATAAAGTCAGTAGGGTGGGCTCTCATCCACTACTACTGGTGTCCCTATAAAAAGGGGAAATTTTGGACACAGAGACAGACATGCACAGAGGGAAGACAATCTGAAGACACATGGGGAGAAGACTGCCATGTATCTACAAGCCAGGCAATTGCTGGCAAACACCAATTGCTGGCAAACACCAAACACTAGAAGAGGCAAGGAAGGACTCTCCTTTACAGTTGTCAGAAAGAACATAGCCCAGCTGACACCTGATTCCAGACTTCTGTAGTTTCCAGAACTATGTGACATTAAATATCTGTTGTTTTAACAGTACCACCCAGTTTGTGGTACTTTGTTATGGCTGTCCTTGGAAACGAATGCAGTTATCATACATCAAGTATGTTTGGTTGGTCACTGACTGTTGGGAATCATTTGCTTTTGCAATTAGAATTAGTATCTATAAGTGGGCATACAGGTAAGCAAAACCCTGGTGGTGAATGAATACGTACTACCAACCTACTTTATTTTGGACTATAAAATGAATATTACACTCTTTCGCCTGTCTTTTACACCAATGACTCTCAACTGTAGCTGCTATTAGAATAATCTGATGGTCTCTAAAAATTCTGACGCTTAGCCCACTGCATGCTGATTACATCAGTGTCTTTTTAAAGCTCTCTAGAAAATTCCTATGTGCAGCCAAGTTTGAGAGCTGATGTTCTACATGCATATTTCAGTTAGCTCCATTAAATTAGGGTCTCTTATTGGTAAAGTAATAAAGAGGCAGATATTAAACCAGTTATTAACACATGAATACCATATGATTTGTGCCCTGACCATGGACATTGCAATGTGGTAAGTAGTAGATTCACCCTATTGATGGAGAGGGTTTTTATGGAACATTCTCCAGTAGCATTTATGGGACAGGACAGTGGGTGCTCTGTTGATGAAGTGACAGTGTCAGAGAATTCCGAGAGGTATATGATAATGTTGCATGAACCGACATTACTTCCTAACAAGCAAACCTTGATGCCAGTTCCTGAAGCTTCTTCTCTGCCAAATTGTGAAAGATGACTGAATCATTTTTGAAAATCATAAGGCTAAAATTCTTGTTTTTCAAATACTCTTTAAAATCTACATGAGTCTAGTAGGATTATATGATCTCTTCTAAATAGAAGTTGGTAATTTTTGGTTCAAAGATATGCTTCACAACTACTTTTCTCACTGCTACTTAAAAAATATTTCTGGTGATGTAATAAAGCCACTGGGATTTGCAATTAGACAGCCATGCCATGTGTGGTCATGTATAAATGAACCTCACCAAACTCCTTTCCTTTCTTTAAAATGAGAGTAATAGTACCTACTTATAGGGTTGTTTTAAGTGTGTTCAGCTCTGAGCACAGTGTTTGGTTTATTGTTATTGATCAACCAGTGTTAAGATATATTTCTTTTTAAAACAAAAGATCAGTGAGGTAGGAGTAGGACCAAAAAATATATCACTGAAACTAGAGAAGATTTCCCAAAGGAAAAAAGAGTCAAATGTTACTAAGTGGTTAACTCTGATAAGGACCAAAGGTATCCTTTACATTGGAAATTCAGTGGCCATTAGTGACTTCCACAGAGTAGTTTAGTCAATAGAGTATTAGATATAGACATCAGTTTTCTGTGAATTGAAGAGTAATTAGGAGGTAAAGAAGCATAGCAATTTGGACAATAGAGCAGTCCTTGAAGAAACTTGAGTAAGAAAGGTGGTTGTGATAATTGAGAAGAGAGGAAACATAGGTTAAGGATTTTTGTTTTTGAAAAATAGCAAATACTTGAGTATATTTATGGCTAATTTGAAGAAGCCAAAAGAAAGAATTCTTATAGAGCAGGATTCCAGAGGAAGGAGGAAGAGTTGGAATTTAGAGTATCTGCAGAAAAGTTCACCTGGAAAAGAAGCTGGCCAAATTGTGATCAGAGACAGGAGTAAAGGAGTTAAGAATAGCTGTATTACTAAATTTGAGGCCACAATTAGTATTAGCCACACCCCTCACCCCCTGCATAAAGTAGGGGTCAGTGTTGGCTTCTGAACATGAGAGGTTGGGCAGATCACCTGAGGTCAGGAATTCGAGACCACCCTGGCCAACATGGCGAAACCCTGTCTCTACTAAAAATACAAAAAATTATCCAGGCGTAGGGGCGGATGCCTGTAATCCCAGCCACTCAGGAGGCTGAGGTAGGAGAATCGCTTGAACCTGGGAGGTGGAGGTTGCAGTGAGTCAAGATTGCACCATTGCACTCCAGCCTGGGCAACAAGAGTGAAACTCTGTCTCAAAATACACACACACACACACACACACACACACCCACACACACACACACACACAAATATATATATAATTCAAGAGCTGAAGAGACAGGAGATTGAAATCAGAAAGCAGAATGTTACTATTTAAGTGAAATGCTTAAATGAAGTGAAGCACTTAGTTCTGAGCATGATGCAAAAACAGATAAATCCTACCTATTGAATGAAGAGTGACATATCACTAGATATATCATAAGAGACCTGCACAGTGTGTGATGCATGGAAGAATGTTTGGTATCCACTCAAAAATGTAAGGGAAGTTGCATCTTCCAGGGAGATTCCATGTTTCCCCTAAAACAAAAAGATACAGAGAACTTTCCTGCTTCGCTGATGGGAATGTAAATTGATGCAGTCACTGTAGCAGACAATTTAGTGGTTCCTCAAAGGTCAAACATAGAATTACCATATGATCTAGCAAGCCCACTCCTAGGTATATACTCAAAACAATTGAAAGTAAGGACAAGCAGTTACTGTACACCAGTGTTTATGAAAGCATTGTTCATATTAACCAAAAGGTAGAAACCACCCAAGTGTCCCTCTGCAGATGAATAAACAAAATATGGTATATACAGAGAATGGAATATTATCCAACTATTCATTATTCAAAAAAAAATGAAATTCTGATACATGCTGCAACATGGACAAACCTAAAGACATTATGCTAAGTGAAATAAATCAGATAAGAAAGACAAAGATTGTATGATTCCACTTATATGAGGTACTTAAAATAGGCAAATTCACAGAGACAGAAAATAAAATAGAAGTTACCCGGAGTTGAAGAAAGGGAATAGGGAGTTATAAGAGTGGGGAATTATATGATGTACACAGAGTGGGATGATGAAAAGTTGTGGAAGTGAATAATGGTGATAATTGTACAATATTGTCAGTGTACTTACTGCCAGTAAGTTGTACAGATAAAATGGTTAAAATAGTAAATTTTATGTTGTCATTTTACTACACATTTTTTAAAGGTACAGAGCACACTCTGTGAGGATATACAGAAATTTATTTTAAATGGGATCAGTAAAAGATTCCTGTGATGTACAACTCTAGGAAGGGGGAGGAATTACCAAAAAACCAAGCTTAAGTTTCCTGCAAGCTGAAAGTCTATTTTAATTTGATTTAAATTAAAATAAACAGTATTTCTTCCACACCTAGTAAATGATGCTTACTTATCTGTATGTCAAACACAACTAATTCATAGAGATACTAGGTTTCTCTACTAATTTTCTTATGTTATAGAAGAAATGTAAAGGTTCCTTTTTATGTGAAGGAACCTAAAACTAACTCCGTAATTTTCAGATAGATTAAATAGATAGATAGAACTCATAGATAACGGATTATGTTTGGCAAGCAATACTTTCAACTATCCAAATCAGTTTACATTTACATATACATTTATACATGTATACTGTCAGAAAGTTATTTACCAATATTTAAGAAAAAATAAGGGTAGGAAAATACATGATTAGAACAGGTAGCTAGAGCCAGGAGTGAGTCAGAATACAGCCGGCATGTATACTGTGAAGCAGCAAAAGAGAAAGCTTCAACTCTGACTCTCAACTCTCCAACAGCCAAAACAATGGAGGATGTATGATCAGCTCTTCGTTTTAGGGGCAGATTAAAATATGATGATGGCTTTCCTTCTACCTTTCCTTTGATTTTACTAATTAGTGGCTGGACATGGTGGCTCACGCCTGTAATCCCAGCACTTTGGGAGGATGGCGGATCGCTTGAGTCCAGGAGTTCAAAACCAGCCTGGGCAACATGACCAAACCCCGTCTCCACAAAAAATACAAAAATTAGCAAGGCATGACATGTTCCTGTAATCCCAGCTACTCGGGAGGCTGAGGTGGGAGGATCACTGAGGTGGGAGGATCACTTGATCACAAGAGGCAGAGGTTGCCGTGGGTGGAGATCACACCAGTGTACTCCAGTCTGGGAAACAGAGTGAGACTCTGTCTCCCCAGTTTTCTTCTTCTTTACTAATTAGTGATACTGGCTTTTTTTTTTTTTTTTTTCTTTCTCTGAGATTAGTGTAAGAGCTACTGCTGGTAAAAACATTCCATTCCCTTGTATGGAAATAAGGAAAATGGAAATATGGAAATACAGGTTTATGAGTTTCTTTATTCTGTTTGTTTCCTTTGAGTTTTAGAATATTTTGAGTGCTAAGAAAATGAAGCCTTGGCCTTTTGTTTCTTTCAGCAGTTAGGAGGAGTGGCCAGTGAGATGGGAGGGTAGAGATAATAAAGTTACCACTGTAGCTGATAGCTCTTTTGCATTAAAACAGAAAAGATAGCAGGAGAGGAATAACAATATCAAGATTTAAAATAAATTCCATATATTATAAAAGTGCTATTATTAAATATTTGTACCTCCTGATTGCTATAGCAAATGCTAAATTCATTTGCAACACCTTCGTTAATCAAATCTAGACAGTTCCATCAAGAAAGAATCTTAAACTTTTAGGGATTAGATTTGTATTTAGTAATGATTTTTTTCCTGTTATAAACCTGTAGTGCTACATTCCTACGTTCAGGAGACATAATAATAACAAATTCTTTTCTAATTGAGGGAATGCCTGTTTCAATGTTTGCTGATTTTATAGTGCTTCCTTATATTGCCTTTCACTTAAAGAAAGTGTAAATTAAAGTGTTTAGACAAGAATTAGACTTTGTTGTTTGGTGGCAGTAGTATAGGATTTATTATACATATTATAATTAACAACAGTCAATGTGCTTTACATTTTTGTTATACTTTGTGTGATTCCATGTGTGAATTTGTATGCCATTCAGAATATGGTAAATTTGACATTTTAGAACATAAATGTTGAAGAGAATGCTTCACTTTTTAAGGTAGTTTGTTTCCTATGATTGAACTAGTATTTTTTGACAATAATTATATGAAATACTTATGTGTTTAACATAGTGAAAAGTGGGATAAACATTAACCCTACTTACTGGGTTTGTAGTATACATTTAAAAGTCATAGAAACCATAAAGATAGAGGCCAGATGAAATATACTCAGAAAGAAAGTAAAATTCTTTATTTTTTTTCTGTACTACTTTAGTAAATTTTATTCAGTATGGGTCCTGTTCTCTTTATATACTTTTTTTGGTCTGTGTATATACTATCCTTAACAATCAGAAATACTGCTGATTGTCACTAGAATCCGTGAGGTTTTTTTTTTTTTTTTTTTTTTTTATGCTAGTGATAGTTTTTTACTGAACCATATGCTTTCTTGGTTGGAACTACGAGTTGATAAGAAAAGTCACTGGTGATTATAGCATGCAAACTATAGCCATGAAGCTGAAAATACATGAAGTATTTTTCTCAATGCAAATCCCTCATCAAGAGTGGGGTTGAACACTTGATCCTGACCTCATTAGTTGTATATTCTAATCAATTGGCCTACCCAGTGACATAAAATTTTTGTCACACCTCTGTTTTCTCTAATAATTAACTATTTATGGAGCTACATTATGGTACCATACTGCAACAGCTGTGATTAAAAAGAACACAAGAAGACTTGAATTACACTTCCATCTTTGGCATTAATCAGATTTTTTTTTTTTTTTGATTACTGTAGACAAGTTTCAACTTTGCTAGATTTCAGTTTCTTTAATTTTGATGTGAGAAGCTTTTTCTACTTCTCACATTTTATGAAATTTGTTACCCCTTTATATGAAGTAGATTAAATTTTTATTTAGTAACATTTAGAGTCAAACAGTCTTTTTATGCCATTAAGTTATATCTATTTTCAGGGCCTTTAAATTTAAAAATTTACAGCTGGCTTCACTATTCAAGTCACTATGTGTATATTTATTGGTGACTCTGGAATGTAAAACAAAAATAAAATTAAAACAGTTTTAAAAAAAAACTTAAAGTATACATTTTCTACATGTCCAGGGATTTGGACTATATTTATTAAGCATTCGTCTCTTCTTCCTCTCAACTTACAGAATATGGCATTTACTAAGTGACTTAACTTCTGAATGTCGGTTGCCTCACCTGTAAACATCAATAATAACTGACCTGCTTAATACGAAAACCAGTGAGATGATATATCTGAATGTTTTTGAAAACTATAAAGCACTGTGCCAAGGAAATATATTACTAAGTGTAATTTATAAAATCACTTACAAATTTTTGCTGTCTTGAGATATAAGACAATTAAATTAGTAAAGAGGTTATTGCTACTGAAGTAAATTTAAATCTTCTCTAACTTTCTATCCAGAAGGACGTTTTTTGGCATTATCAGTTTTCATGATTTTCTGCGTCTTATTCAACACAGTAAGTTATAAGAATAAAACTAAATTTCAACATGTATAGCTCTCAACTGCTAGTTGTTATTCTACAAAGTGACTCAACCTCCTTTTAAGAGCATTTAACAAAATATTTTGTCACTCAGTGGTTGTGCCTAGCAAAGGACCCAGAGTTTGTATTAGAATGGGCTTGCTAATTATAAGTCCTGGAATTTGATGTTTCTAAACATTATTTCTATTAGCTTGAGAAAAATATAATTTTATATTTTGTTACATTTTAAAAGTGCAGTGTTTCCCTTGGTCTTGGCACTCAGAATCACTATTATTATAGGTCCACAGGTGGCAGTTGCCTCCTACATAGGTAATCTTTGATTCATCGCTTTCTTAAATTTAATTTCTAACCAACTTTTGCCAGATTTTTCCTTGCAATCATTGTCACTTTTGCCTTTTCCAACTTAGACTACACCTGAATAATTTCATGACCAAGCTTTTTTTGCTACTTTGTTTACTTGTCTTCTCCATCCTTACTTCTCTTAAGATTCCTGAAACTTTATTTTCACCCTCTCATTCAGTCATCAATAGTATTTAACAATACCACATTATATATATAATAAAATCCAAACTCTTTAATGTAACATTCATGAACTTCCTCGATATTGCTGCCATCTCTGTTTTGTTTTGTTTTTGAGACAATCTCGCTCTGTTGCCCAGGCTGGAGTGCAGTGGCGTGATCTCGGTTCACTGCAACCTCTGCCTCTCAGGTTCACGCCATTCTCCTGCCTCAACCTCCCAAGTAGCTGGGACTACAGGCGCCCGCCACCATGCCTGGCTAATTTTTTTTTTTTTTTTTGTATTTTATTAGAAACGGGGTTTCACCGTGTTAGCCAGGATGGTCTCGATCTCCTGGCCTCGTGGTCTGCCCACCTCGGCCTCCCAAAGTGCTGGGATTACAGGCGTAAGCCACCGCACCTGGCCCTGTTTCTAATTTAATATTTCACCAATCATCTTTTTGCTTCTCAGTTTCATTCATATTTGTGTCACTGGCATATTGCTTCACACATAGTAAGTGCTCAACAAGTATTTGTTACACTGAATTGACTATTATGTGCACTTCCAAAATAGATTGTTCAATATTTCATGGACACACCCAACAATTTCCCACTTCAGTGCTTTCTCATATGTCATCTTTTCCTCCTGGACTACTCCATCTCTGCCTATCCCATTTTTATTGAGGCTTCGCATCATAATTTAAATAACAGCTATTCTATTAATCCTTTTCTAATCTTGTCCATTAGAAGTGATCTCACTATGTAAAATTCCTATTATAGTTATTCACAGTGGCTCTCTAGCAATACATACCTCATGCTTTCTTGTCCAATAGTTCTATGAATGTGTGTCTTAATTCCCCTACTAGTGCTTCTGTTCTTTATGTATAGCAAGACTTCAGTAAATATATATCAACAAATGAATAAACAATCAAATTTAACACGAGATTGAAAGTTTCTTCAGATGTAAAGTGTCTCCTGCACAGTTTTTTTTGTGTGCAATGCATATAAGAAGAAACCATTGATAAATGTGTGAATGAATGAATGATTTGAGATGACATGAACCTAGTCTAGCATGTAGGTTAGTTA
The DNA here is from genome assembly GCF_047675955.1 of Chlorocebus sabaeus. NCBI lineage: Eukaryota > Metazoa > Chordata > Mammalia > Primates > Cercopithecidae > Chlorocebus > Chlorocebus sabaeus. The sequence continues at coordinate 13,889,176 of NC_132927.1, forward strand.
TTTACACGGATGTGGGTCAAAATGGGGTCTCCATATAATAAAGCAAATATATCACCTACCAAAAAAAAATTCTTTTTTTTTAGACCTACAGTGCTCATATTTGAAAACTATCATTGGAAACATTTGTTTGGATTTTACCTTTCTTAAAATTTAGAATTAAAAAAAAACTTAGGAAATAATATCATTATCCAGTGTTCATTGCAGCATTATTCTTAGAATGAAAAAATAAATTAAAATATTTTCCGTGGATGCTTTGTTTGGTCTGCATATCATTGGAAAAAATATATTAAATTCATTGCCAAGATGAGATCTAGGAGATCTGGCAATGTGGGACCCTTAGGATTATAGTATGACATGTTTATTATTCAGGGTCTTCAGAGAAAGAGAATCAATAGACTGTATATAAATAGGGCAAAAGATTTGTTTTAAGAAGTTGGCTCAAACAATTGTGGGGCCTGGCAAGTCTGAAAAATCTCAGGGCAAGCCATCAGGCTGCAAAACCAGTGAAGGGTTGATGTTGTACTTTTTAAAATTTGTTATTTTTGAGTCAGGGTCTCGCTCTGTTTCCTAGGCTGGAGTGCAGTGGCACAATCATAGCTCACTGCAGCCTCAAACTCCCATGCTCAAGTGATCCTCCTGCCTCAGCCTCCCGAGTAGCTAGGACTACAGGCACTTGCCACCATGCCTAGTTTTTTTATTTTTATTTTTTAAAATTATACTTTAAGTTCTGGGATACATGTGCAGAACATGCAGGTTTGTTACACAGGTGTACATATGCCATGGTGGTTTGCTGCACCCATCAACCCATTGTCTACATTAGGTATTTCTCCTAATGCTATCCCTCCCCCTGCCCCCCAGTCTCCAACAGGCCCCGGTGTGTGATGGTCCCCTCCCTGTGTCCATGTGTTCTCACTGTTCAACTCCCACTTATGAGTGAGAACATGTGGTGTTTGGTTTTCTATTCCGGCGTTAGTTTGCTGAGAATGATGGTTTCTAGCTTCATCCATGTCCCTGCAAAGGGCATGAACTCATTCTTTTTTGTTTGTTTTTTCGAGACCAAGTCTCGATCTGTTGTCCAGGCTGGAGTGCAGGTTCAAGTGATTCTCATGCCTCAGCCTCCCGAGTAGCTGAGATTGCAGGTGCCCGCTACCATGCCTGGGTAATTTTTGTATTTTTAGTAGAAACAGCGTTTCGCCATGTTGGCCAGGCTGGTCTCAAACTCCTTATCTCAGGTGATCCACCCGCCTCAGCCTCCCAAAGTGCTGGGATTACAGGCATGAGCCACCGCACCTGACCCTGAACTCAGTCTTCTTTATAGCTGCATTGTATTCCATGGTGTATATGTGCTACATTTTCTTTATCCAGTCTATTATTGATGGGCATTTGGGTTCGTTCCAAGTCTTTGCTATTGTGACTAGTGCCACAATAAACATACGTGTGCATATGTCTTTATAGTAGCATGATTTGTAATCCTTTGGGTACATACCCAGTAATGGGATCGCTGGGCCAAATGGTATTTCTGGTTCTAGATCCTAGAGGAATCTCCACACTGTTTTCCAAAATGATTGAACTAATTTACACTCCCACCAACAGTGTAAAAGCGTTCCTATTTCTCCACATCCTCTCCAGCATCTGTTGTTTCCTGTCTTTTTAATGATCGCCATTCTAACTGGTGTGAGATGGTATCTGACTGTGGGATTTGCATTTCTCTAATGACCAGTGATGATGAGCTTCTTTTCATATATTTGTTTGGCCACATAAGTGTCTTCTTTTGAGAAGTGTCTGTTCATATCCTCTGCCCATTTTTTGATGAGGTTTTTTTTTCTTGTAAATTTGTTTAAGTTCCTTGTCGGTTCTGGATATTAGCCCTTTGTTAGATGGATAGATTGCAAAAGTTTTCTCCCAAAAATATGGAATGCCTGTCATCCTTACACAGGGGCCATGCTAGTCTTCTCTGTATCGTTCTAATTTTAGTATATGTGCCAGAGGTGAGCACTAATTAAAAAAAAAAAAAAATAGAGACAAGGTCTCACTATGTTGCCCAGGCTAGTCTTGAACTCCTGAGCTCAAGCAGTCCTCTCACCTCAACTTCCCAGTGTTGGGATTACACGTGTGAGTCACTGCACTTAGCAGATGTTGTGGCCTTGAGTCTCAAGATGCAGAATTTCTTCCTCCTTAGGGGACCTCAATCTTCCACTGATAGGATAAGGTCTACTCATAATTATAGAGGCAGTCTATTGTACTCAAAGTCTACTAATTAAACATGTTAATCACAGCAAAACAAAAACAAAAACAAAAAAACACAAAATCCCTTCACAGCAGCATCTAGATTGCTGTTTGACCAAATATCTCATTACCATGGCCTAGCCAAGTTGACACATAAAATTAACCATCACTCATGCATTTCAACAATTGACTAGGGCTAAGTAAAAATTACCCTCTCTAAAAGGGGCATGCACTTGCCACCACTTTCTATTCCACCTACTTTGTGAATTTAAAGTCATCTTCCTCGACCTTGTAGGTATTTACTTTTATGACCCCAGATGTGTGTTGTGATATTACTTATAAAATGGATGTTTGTACACATATACATATACTCTAGCCCCTGGCTACCTCTCTAACCTTATTTTTTAACATGTTTCTACTCTTGGTTCACTCTAGCCACACGAGGTCCCTTAATAACTCAAATATTCTAGGTGTGCTCCCATCCCAGCGCCCTGCCATGTGTTTTCTCTGCCTGGAGTGTTCTACCCCCAGAATGTCACATGAGTCTGTTCCTTTACTTTGTTCAACTTTCTGCTTCAATATCACAAGATCACACTATCTAAAATAGTGTACCCTGTTACTACATCACTCTATTTGTTACCCTCCTTTATTATTATTTTTTCATAATAGACATGCTTACACAACACTGTACTGTGTTTATGGATTGTCCTTTAGGATTTTGGTTTTTTCTTCCTACTGAATCTTATACCTGAATCACTGCTTCCCACGTCTTTGATGCTCAATAAGTGTTTGAATGAATGAGTATGTGTTAATATACGTATGTGCTTAACCATTGTGATACATTAGAAACTTAACAGCAGGTTGCCTGGGAAGTGAGACTGAGTCTAACAGTCAGATTTCTTACATCCATGGTAAGTGAGAGAGGACTTTAACTTTCCTTTCATACCCTAATAAAGTGTTTGAATTTTAAAATTTTTTATGTACATGTATTACTTTTGTATATTATATCAATGAGTTTGTAAGTTTTGAAAAGACTCATGCGTGGTAACCTGCACAAATTAAGCTTAGTGCTTAGAATTGATGATGAAAAACTGATCCATGTTTTGGTATATCTATTTATGACAATGTGATTAATTTTTTAAATAGATTTTATTAGTGTTGTGCTTTACAAAAGGCAGGATTTATAAGGGAATTAAATTCCAGAGTAGACTTTATTCACCTGTGTTATGTAAAATATACATATAAATGATAACTTCACTTACATTTTATGTTTGCCAAATATTTTTAACTGTTTTTGAAGGTATTTTACATGGCAGTATTTCAAGCACTTTTTAAAAGTAAAATAAGATGTTAAAAAAACACTACCAACTTTAAAAGAACTATTAACCTAACATTCTTCTTCAACTTGATGTAGAAACAGGGTTCTGTGACTGGTTAGAGATGAAGAGGATGCCTTTTTAAAATAATTCAATACTATGAACATTAGCTGTAGTCAGAAATGATAATGAGAGGAGAGAATTCCCTCATATTTCAATAAATTTCACTCAGTTTAATTAGGTTTATTTAGTATATTTTAATTATAGATGTTTTCTTTTTCTCTACATGACACATATGCATTAATAAATGAATTAAAGTTTTTTACTGAATCTAAACTAGTTAAAAATTTTGGCAAATGAAAATAATAGCTAATAATTGAAGACCTTTGTTCAGGAACATTCTGATTCATTAATTGCAAAAACAATAAATGTTAAACATACAGTACAAGATCTAATAAACTGAGATCTTTAAGCTAGTTTTGATTTCTATAAACTTTCTAATGCCACTGCTGTCATAAAAAGCTTAGTAAATATTGACTAAGGATGATGATGACGATCCAGCAGTATTTTTAAGACTGGGTGGCACTGGCAGTACAGTCAGATATCCGGGACTTAACATTGTTATTTTGCCATGAGGCCCTTCCACCTGGCCCTCTCCCAAAAGGATAAATGTTTACCTATAGTTAGGCATTTAAATGTGTAAATATTCCAGATTCAATTATATGTGAGGTAGCTAGAGTTTTCATTCTTTAAATCATGAACTAGTTCTCTAAAGTTTAAATGATTTACAAGTTAGCAAGGGTCAAAATAGACTTGACTGAATGTTTTCCCCATAATTCCAAAAATATTATTTTATAAGCTCAGTTCAGTATAAAAATATTGTGCCCCACTGACTATTCCAAACCTAAAATATTTGTGAAACTTATGAATTTATTAAGGTTTAATTTACTATTCTGTTTAGCTGTTAAGCTTTAAATGTTGCTGTATAGTATGTCTTGTTCTCTTCAGGCTTAAAAGGGTTTTATGACAATCAGTATTCTACTAATGTAGTTCCAGTTATTCCCCAAATATCTTCTAAAACTTCCTGGTTCTGATTGAATCACAACTAAAGAATATTCAGTTACTATGTAAAGCAATCAGGAAGTTCAAAAGCCTAGAGATAGGGACTGGTTTTTTAGTTTAGTTTTATTCAGTGTTAATCTGATCAAGATTTTCATTTATTTTAACCCATGGAAAGTTTAGTTGTCCTGTCAAGCTTGGTTAGCTGTTCTAAACTATAAAAAATAAAAATTTTTGAAAAAATTATATGAAAAAAGGTGAGAATTGAGATTTTGTCCTAGAAAGTTGGACACACTGTTGACTTAAATTATAATTAATAATGAAGAAAACATCATATATTTCTAAATCCACTTTCATTAGGTCTTCGTTCACCTTTTCACTTGTAAAACTTTTGTTTTCCATTCATTCTTATGTATGATACAGTGTTTTAATTGGGAACTAACACCACAGTAAGACAGATGGTGCAGGTTCTGACTTTCTAGCTGAGTGACCATCTACAGGTAATTAACCTCTCAAAGCCTCAATTTCCTGACCTGCAAAATAAGAATTGTAATTATACCTGCCTCATATCATTGTTTTAGAATAACCAAATCAAATAATGCATGTACAATGCTTTATACAGTACTTGGGTACACTTAGGTGTACCCAAAGTAACCCATTATTATTATAATTCCTATGTTGAGTTTTTATTGTTCTCATTAGCTCTTTTTTGAGAATCCGTTAATACATTTATAACTTTTTTCAGCATTTTAGACTTTAAATGCAATATTTTGTGAACACAATATGCAATCGTTTGATTTTTCTTTAGGAACAAGTTTTTACTGTAGTTAAGATGGTTGATTTTTTTCTTGTGAGGCAAAAAAAATATGTTGTCAAAATGGCATGCTTGAACTTGGATTTGGCCCTTTTTGATTAACAGTTTGTTTTCAGGAGTTGTTTATTCACACAGCAACATTTTAATGTTCAGAATATATTGAGAAATAGGAATCTAATAATTTTATCACTTTTCCCCAACCTATGAAAAACATGTTTTCCAAAGAGTACAAATTCAAAATAATAACATTTTCTTCAATGTTTTGTGTTAAAATTTTTACCCCAGAAAATACAGATATAATTTTTAAAGTTATGTTTGTAATTCTTTCTATCTTGTATCTTGGAGTTTGATACATATGTTATTTAATCCCTTCAACATCCTTGTAAGGCATCATCCCTTTTTGGAGAGAAGAAAACTGAAACAGAGAGAAAACTAACATCCCCTAGGTTACATTAAGGCCATTGACAGAGGCATAAATATTACCTAATCCTCCTGATAGCTGGGCCTTTTACTTTACACTGGACCCCTTCCTCTACCCTTGCCTCCCTCAGAAATACTGCTGAAGCAAAACTGGTACTTCAGCATTATTTCCCTGATTTGGATATGCCTGACATGTTTATTGCACAAAACACATCACTGAGACCATGTTAAAGGCCAGTTAATGCAGTAAAAGAATCTGACCTGCTTTGGAGTTTAACAGTCTTTGTCTATGTTCAACCAAACTGTACAAATTACAACCACAGTTGATGTCTGGATTTATAGACTACCACTGATTTTTTTTTTGAACCCTTAAGCTCTAGCATTATATCATATGTTAAACTACAAAAACTAAATACTGTGCCTAACAGCAATTTTATCCATATAATCATAATAGTTTATGTTTATTAGTATGTTGTAGTGTTAATATTATTGTTTTATCTGTGCTGTAGCACAATCACTAACCTAACAACAATCATATTTAGTAGTAACCATTAACCAAATAGCTATTTTCAGTTGTATATGAATTCGTTAAGAGCCTGCTGTGTACTAAAGACTGTGCAGACTTTTGTGAAACATAGAGTTAACAGAGGATAAGATGCAACTGCTACCTTAAAATAGATTATAATTAACTAGAGAAAAAAATATATACTAAAAATGAACATACATTACTATGTGCTGTTAAATGAAATACTTGGACACTTCCATAGCAAGTCACAGAAGGGAGAGATTCTTCTAGGCTTGAATAAATTTCACAAGATTTTATGGAATACTCGAGAATTGAAGTATATGAACCAATAAGGCTCTGATAGAGAGGAAGAGGAAGAGGGCATTCTAGCCTGGAAGAACAGAATAAGGAAAAGTAGAGGTTTAATGAACATACTGTGTTATATTATGGAATTAAGAGAAAATTGCAGGAATTTTATTGTTAACATGCGTTTAGTTTTTATTCTGTGTTTCCTGGAGAGCCTTGGGAATATAGAGCTTATTCTTTGAAGCATTAAAAATTAAACTTATACTCAAAAGAAATACTTCAATACTTTATATAAAATTTAAAGCATCTTAAAAGCCTAAATACATTTTTGAAAAGCTTATTATGGAGAATTTGGGACATATACCAAAGTCTACAGAATGCACTCTGCATGTACGCATCACTTGCCCCTGAAAACATCAACCCCTAGTCAGTCAGATTTCATCCACACTCTCATGCATATACCCCCACTCTCTGGTATTATTTTAAGGTAAATCACATATACGATGTTACTTTACTTACAAATATTTCAGTATGTATCATCTAAAAGATAAGGACTCTTATTTTAGCATAATCACAATACCATTAACATACTTAACAATTTAACAATAATATATTTTATTTAATAAATTTATTTTTTTGAGACAGGGTCTTGCTCTGTTGTCAGGCTGGAGTTCTGTGGTGCAGTCACAGCTCACTGTAGCCTCCCCCTCCAAGGCTCAGTCTCCTGAATAGCTAGGACTACAAGCTCACGCCACCATGCCTGGCTAATTTGTTGGGGTTTTTTGTGTGTGAAGACAAGGTCTCACTATGTTATCCTTCTGGTCTTGAACTCCTGGGCTCAAGTGCTTCTTCCAGCTCAGCCTCCCAAAGTGCTAGGATTACAGGCATGAGCCACTACACCTGGGCTAACAATAATTTCTTAATATCATCAAATACCCACTCAGTGCTAAAACTTCCAATTGTTTCATGTCATAATGTCTTACTAATTTGTGTTAATCAAGATTTAAATAAAATCCACATTGCAATTGACATATATACATTTTTATTATATAAATTTTTGTGGCACAAGTACAGTTTCATTACATGCACAAATTAAGTGAGGGTCAGATCAGGGCTTTTAGGGTATCCATCACCTGAATAATGTACATTGTAGCCATTAAGTAATTTATCATTATCTACCCCCTTTGCACCCCCTCAGCTTTCTGAGTCTCTGTTGTCTATCATTCCACTCTCTATGTCCATGGGTATACATTTTTTAGCACCCAGTTATGAATGAGAACATGCAATATTTGTCTTTCTGTGTCTGGCTTCTTTCACTGAAGATAATGACCTCCAATTCCATTCATTTTTCCCCCAAAAAACATGATTTCATTCTTTTTTATAGCTGTGTAGTATTCCATTGTGTATATATACACCATATTTTCTTTACCCAGTTATCTGTGATGGACACATAGGTTGATTCCATATCTTTGCCATTGTGGATTATGCTATGATAAACATATGAGTGCAATGTAATGATTTCTTTTCCTTCGGGTAGGTACCAAGTAGTAGGATTGCTGGATCAAATAGTAGTTCTGTCTTAAGTTCTTTGAGAAATCTCCATACTATTTTCCACAGAGATTGTCCTAATTTACATTCCCACCAATAGTGTATGAGTTCACTTATGTCTGCCAACTCACCAGCATGTTATTTTCTGACTTTCTAATAATGGCCATTCTGAGTGGTGTCAATGAGAATGTCTCATTGAGATTTTAATTTGCATTTCTCTGATGAGTGGTGATGTTGAGCATTTATTCATACACCTATTGGCTATTTGTATGTCTTCTTTTGAAAAAAAATGTCTATTCTTATCAACTGCCACTTTTTAATGGGATTATTTAGTTTTGCTGTTGTTATGTGAGTTTCTTGCCCTTGCCAGATGCATATTTTTCAAATATTTTCTCCCATTCTTCAGGTTGTCTGTTCACTTTGTTGATTATTTCTTATGTTGTGCAGAAGCTTTTTAACTCAATCAAGTCCCATTTGTCTATGCTGTTGTTGTTGTTGTTTGTGCTTTTGAGATCTTAGTCATGAATTATTTGCCTAGGCCAGTGAACAGAAGAGTTTTCCCTAGGATTTCTTCCAGGACTTTTATAGTTTTAGGCCTCACATTTAAGTATTTAATCCATCTTGAGTTGTGTTTTCTATATAGTGAGAGATAAGGGTCCAGTTTCTTCTGCATATGGCAATCCAGTTTTCCCAGCACCATTTATTAAAAAGGGCATCTCTTCTCCAGTGTACATTATTGTCAATTTTGTCAAAGATCAGTTGGCTGTAAATATGTGGCTTTATTTCTGAGTTTTCTATTCTGTTCCATTGATCTGTGTGTCTATTTCTGATATAGCCTTGTAGTATAATTTGAAGTCAAGTAACATAATGTACTGTAGAAAAGCCTCTAGTTTTGTTTTGCTTTTTGTTTTTTTGGGTTTATTTGCTTAGGATTACTTTAGTTATTCAGACTCTCTTTTGGTTTCATAAGAATTTTAGGATTGTTTTTCCCAATTCTATGAAAAATGATGTTGGTATTTTGATAGGGCCTGCATTGAATCTGCAGATTTCTTTGGGTAGCATGATCATTTTAATAATATTAATTCTTCTGATCAATGAGCATGGGATGTTCTTCCATTTGTTTGTGTCAGCTACAATATCTTTCTTCTGTGTTTTGTAGTTCCCCTTGTAGAGATCTTGGCCACCTCATATGCTGGGATTGCAGGTGTAAGCCACCATGCCCCACCCCTGTGGATTTTTCATAGATGCCCTTTTATAGGTTGAAAAAATTTCCTTCTAATTCTACTTTGGGGTGTGTGTGTGTGTGTGTGTGTGTGTGTGTGTGTGTGTGGCTATTGTAAATGGAATTGCATTCTGGATTTGGCTGTCAGCTGGATGTTATTGGTGTACAGAAATGCTACCAATTGTTGTACATTGATTTTGTATCCTGAAACTTTAGCGAAGTTGTTGATTACTTCCAGGAGCCTTTTCAAAGAGTCTTTAGGATTTTCTAGGTATATAATCATATTATCAACAAAGAGAGATGGTTTGACTTCTTCTTTTCCTATTAAAATGTCTTTTATTTCTTTCTCTTACCTGATTGCTCTGACTAGGACTTCCAGGACAATGTTGAATAAGAATGATGAGAGTGGACATCCTTGTCTTATTCCATTTTTCAAGGGGAATGATTCCAATTTTTGCCCATTCAGTATGATGTTGGCTGTGGGTTTGTCATAGATGGTTCTTATTATCTTGAGTTATGTTCCTTTGATGCCTAGTTTGTTGAAGGTTTTTTATCCTGAAGGGATGATGAATTTTATCAAAAGCTCATTAAACCTGCACATATACCCCCAAATCTAAAATAGAAGCTGAAATTATAAAAATAAATAAATAAAAATTTTAAAAAATTGTTACTGAAGGTACCATAATAAAAGAAGAAAATAACCTTTGCAATAGCATCAAAAAGAATAAAATACTTTGGAATAAATGTAAGAAAATTATCGCAAAAACTTATGCTTTGAAAATGACAAATACATGGTTAAAGAAATTAAAGAAGATCTAAATAAGTGGAAAAACATCTGTGTTCATGGATCAGAAGACTTTATACTGTTAAGATGATAAGAATCTACAAATTCAATAAAATTTCTCAGAATGCTAGCTAACTTCTTTGTAGAAATTGAATTCTAATTCTAAAGTTCATATGGAATGAAAGAAATCCGGAATAGCCAAATTGATCTTGAAAAAAAGAGCAAAGGAGGCAGAATCACACCTCCTGATTTCACAACTTACTGCAAAGCTACACTAATCAAAACAATGTGGTATTAGCATAAGAGTAGACATTTTGAAATTGAATAGAATTGGGAGTCTAGAAATAAATCCTTAGTGGACATGAAAAGAAATAGAAACTCTGAACAGTTCAATATCCATTGAAGAAATTGAAGTCCAAAGCAGGAGGAGCTTTAGACCAGGAGTTTGAGACCAGTCTGGGAAACACAGTGAGACCCTATCTCTACTAAAAATTTAAAAAATTAGCTAGGCATGGTGGTGTGTACCTATAGTTCCAGCTACTGGGGAGGCTGAAATGGGAGGATTGCTTGAGTCCAAGAGGTCGAGACTGCAGTGAGTTACGATTACACCACTGCACTGCAGCCTGGGTGACAGAGAGACTGTCTCAAAAAAAAAAAAAAAAAAAAAGGAAAAAAAATGAGAGAAGAAGAAGGAGGAGGGAGAGAAGGAGGAATTGCATTCATAATTTAAAACATTTTGCAGAGAAACTTCAGGCCCAAGTGTCTTCATGGTGAGTTTTGTCAACCATCTAAGGAAGACATAATAACAGTCTTAATACAAACATTTTCAGAACATAAAAGAGGATGGAACACTTCCCAACTCAGTCAATAACATCTGTTTTACATTAGTATGAAAACCAGATGAGGGCATTACAAGAAATGAGAACTGAGGCCAAAGTCCTTCATGATGATGGGCTGAAAAAAAAAAAAAAAAAAACCCTCTACAAAAACTAGCAAACCAAATCCAACAGCATATATAAAGGGTACTGCAATGCTAAAGGTGGCAATGCAAGGTTGGTTTAACATTTGAAAATCAGTGTAATTTACCATGTTAACAGAATAAGGGAGAGAAAATAATCATTTCAGAGGATGCAGAAAAAGCATGTGATGAAATTCAAAACCCATTCAGTTGTTCGGTCTGACTGATAAAGAACATTAGGAGAAAATTTACAGCTATTATATTTAATGACAAAGGCTCAATGATTTCTATGTAAGATCAAGAACAAAGCAAGGATGATCTTCCCACTTCAACTTTCTGTAGGAACCGATAATTATTAAAAATTGGAAAAATAAAGCTGCTTTTATTTGCAGATGATATGTTGTACACATCCTAAGGATTCCTGTGGATTCTTTAAAAGAAACTGAACTTTTAAATTTCCTTTTCTAATTGTTCATTGCTAATATATGGAAATACAGTTGATTTTTACATATTGATCTGAATTAACTTATTCTAGTAACATTTTAAAGGTTGCATACAAAATTATGAGAAATTTAAGGATGAATTTAACACTGTACTCTGAAAACTACAGATTGCTGAAAACAATTATGGAAGACCCATGTAAATGAAGAATTATGTAGTGTTCATAGATGGGAACACTCAATATTGCTGTGATATCAATTCTCTCCAAATTGATCTGTAGGCTATATATTATCTAATAAAAATTACATTTGTGTTTACTGTAGATATTGACAAGCTAATTCTAAAATTTATATAAAAATGCAAATGATTAGAATTGCCAAAGCAGTTTTATAAAAGACACAGTTGGAGGAATACCTGATTTCAAGATACATTCTGTAAAGTCACAGATATCAAGACATTGATATTAGTGAAAAGGTAAACGTACATATAGATCCAGAGGATAAAAGAATCCTACACATATATGGTCAGTTTATCTTCAACAATGAAGACACGGCAATTCATAGGGAAAAGGCCACCATTCAAGAAGTAGTGATAAAACAAGTGGATATGTAAACAATTATATGCAAAAAATTAACATTAACCCTAACCTCACATCCTTCACAAATATTACCATGACAGTTGCTTTTTCTTATTTTACTTTTTATTCCTACACTTAATATACTATCTGGCTGATAGTAGGTGCGAAGTAATGGTTTGTATAATAATAAACAACTACACTCTAGTTCTCCTAGTTTCTGAATCTAATTTCAGTGAAAGATGCCTGTCACACTTTTAGGAGGCGAACTTTTATGTTTTATCTTCAAAAAGATATAACCAAATTAGACTGGTTCTACTTCCCTCATTTTACTGTGTCAATCTGGGTAGCTTTCCAATCATAGCTCCCTGAGGCACTCACCAGGCGCTGAAATGCTTTATAGCTTCACAGATATTTCTTTGTGTCATTGTGTTTGTATGTATTAGAAACTGTAAGAATAAGAACATGTTAAATTTAAATAGAGGAACAAGAGGCAGAACAATGATATGTGACTGTAGATAATTCAGTGCTATTTGTTGATGGTGCTAATTTGCATTTTACTCCCACTGGCAGCTAGAGTCAACATGACTTATACATTTATCTTAAATACTTTAATTCCAGTCAGCTGTTTTTTTTTAAATAATCTAGATGTAATGTGACTTTTATTTTGCTCAAAGAACTTAGAAAATATTGGTACCTATCTTTTTAATGTATGGGTAGGTAGGCAGTTATGAATGTTGGTAGGTGAACTAAAGAGATCAGATGACTTGGCCATTGACACAGAAGAGCAAGATTGAAGCCAAAGTTCAGGACTCTTGACTAATTTTATAAAACAAGCAGAAAGACTTCATACTTTTGAGTACCTCTCATTACAGGGCTGCAAACTGGATATGCTCTTAAAGACAGAAATAAATAGTCTGACCAACCAAAACAAAAATATTTCTCTCCAAAACTGTGTTTCATAATTGTTACTTCAGTCACTGCACTAGTGAGAAAACCCCAATTAGGTGCTAATAGTCCTTTATAACCCTTCAATACCTGCCAATCTTCCTTTAAAGGGTAGTCTCTGCACTATAGCACTAGCAGCCATAGCCAGTGTGGGCTAATGCAGGAGTGTAAAGATCATTGCAGAAGGCAGCACAGAATCTGAAGTAGGAAATGTGAATCAACATGTCCTGTACATGCTACTTAGTTTGAAACTGGTATTTGTAGTAGTTTATTTGTAAAGTGCCCACAGTATCACTAGCAAGAAATCCTGTTTGTTTTCATTGATGTTATTTTAAATAGGTTCTAATACGTAGCAAAATTCTTTTTACTTGCCAAACTATATTTATTTATTGACTTTTTTTCTTCTTGAAGGATTGTTTTATTTGCTAATAAATAATTACAGCTAGCAAAAAAAATGAAACTAGCAGTTTTCAGAGTCTTAACAGTTCACTTTATTCCGTAGCATAAAGTCTGAAAAATCTTTACAAAGAAGTTAATGTCATCGTTTGCTGTGCTGTTGTCTTTTAAAATCAATGAGGTGGGGTTAAGCAAGAGAGTGCAAGGGGAGAGAAACTTTTAAAGATCTTAGAGAACTAAAAGTCTTACTTTATACTGTTAATTATACTAAAAAACAAAACAATCTCAAATTTCAAAATCAGCACTCTGCTGACTCATATGTATGGAGGTCACTCATAGTTTTTGCATTAATTAATATTTTCTGGTGAACATATAATGTGTTCAAATTCCATGACAGACAGTTTCTTTTATGTCTTCAAGTTTGAGTTTTTCAGGTATTTATTTGTACATAACTCTTCAAACATTTCTAACTCATTTTTGACTCTTTGTATCTTCTCAAGAACTACCTTAAAATAATTTCTGGTTTATGCCAACAAAGAAGTGAATGGCAGCAAGATCACATTCTTCCTTCTGTCACTTGAGAAGTGTTTTTTACATTCCATACATCAGTACTTGATCAGACAGGTTACTAAAATTTTTGCCATGTCAAAGACATTTCTAAGAATCAATAGCTTTTTCCATTTTCTTTTAACCTCCCTGTTAAGTTCTGCAGTTGATATTACCAGTAGAAAAAAAAAAAAAAAAAAGGAAGAAATCTTTGGCAGAGACAGTCCACAAAATAATTTCAAAAAAGTACTTAAATAAAACCTACATACACTCAGATTATAAGTAATTATATTTATGAGTATAAACATTGACATAATGTAGACTTGTAGAAAACATATAAGTCTGTAAAGAATTTATATTGTCGCAAATAGTTCTGAAAAGTATTCAGCAAACTGAATGGAGATGAAGAATTTGATTTTTATCATTCACCTGTCCTTCAGTGGAATTAGTAATGAAATTATTCATTGCTTTAATACAAGTTGATGTTAAGTTTTGAAAAGTAAGAAGCAATATTGCTGACCATGCTAGCCATATGGTATTCTAAAATTATAGCTCCTTTCCTTTCCTTTGGATTGTATTTGTCAACCCTGTGCCAAATAGAATGTTCTTTGGATCAAGACAAAAGGATTTTTAAAATACTTAACCAAGTACTTAAAATTGGATCATATTTGGAGTTTTTTTTCTTACTTGAGCCATGACTTTCTTGTACCGATTTTTTTTTATCCTGCCTGAAATTTCTGATTACTTTTTTTTTTTTTTTTTTTTGAGACAGAGTGTCACTCTGTTGCCTAGGCTGGAGTGCAGTGGTGCGATCTCAGCTCACAGCAACCTTTGCCTCCTGGGTTTAAGTGATTCTCCTACCTTAGCCTTCTGAGTACCTGGGACTACAGGCGTGCACCACCATGCCTGGCTAATTTTTGTATTTTTAGTAGAGACTGGGTTTCACCATACTGGCCAAGCTCGTCTCGAACTCCTGACCTCAACTGATTTGCCATCCTTGGTCTCCCAGAGTGCTGGGATTACAGGCCTGAGCCACCTTGCCCAGCCACCTTTCTTTTTCTTGGATCTTGTGCATCATTATTTCTGCTCTTCCCATCCTGTCACTCTTAATTTCTGTTTTATGAGGTCTCCCTTTACATCAGGGCAGTCCATCTGCCTATTGCAATCTAGACCTGTGTGTGGCTCTCCAGTCTGCTGCACAGTTGTCATCCTAGGATTTGTCTTCTCTTCTGCATTGGTTTTGCTGTGTCTCAGATTCTGTATCTTCTTTCTTGCTTTATTTCCCCTTCAAGAAATTTCCAAACAGAGAAGTTTTCTGAATATAGAATTCATATTTTAACATTATATCCTTTCAAAACTTTTAAGATGTTATTCTTTCTCTTTTCTTGCTTCTAGTAACTGATTTCAGAATGAATCAATCTTCTTTGTAGACTTTTTCTCATGGAAGGTAATTTTTTTAATCTCAGTGTTTTTTTCATTTTGGTATTCTGAAATCTGATAAGGAGGTATCTGGGAATGGATCTTCCTTCATTTACTGTGATCTCCACTTATAGATGCTTGCAACTTGAAGATCTTTGGCTTTCATCTCTGAGAAATTTTCCTTAATATTATTTGATAGTTTTCGCTTTCATTTTTCCCCTTGGTGTATCTCTTTCTGGTATCCTAATAGCCAGATGTTATACTTTCTGGACAGATTCTTTCATCCTTAAATTTCTGATACATGGACTTAGAAATTTCTTCAACTTGATTTCAAGTCTTTTTAATGAATGTTTTTGAAATATTGTATAAATATAAAGTCATATCTATTTTTTATGGAGGAAATAAAGTATTTCCTCATTGTTTTTAAGTAGCATTTCATTTCCTAGCATAGAAATAAGTTGTCTATGGATTAAAAAATTTTTTAAGAAGTCTTGTACCCTGATAATGTAAAATATTCTGTATTCACTTAAAAATTTAATAAAGTGGTATTACAATTGTATTTATAAAGTTAATGCAGTCTTAATATTATAGTTTTTAAATAGGAATATTATTTGTTTCCTCTACTCAAATTATTCTAAACATTTATTTTTAAGATCTATATCACATTTATTCATCAAGATTGGTATTTTCTATGGAGTTCTTGACACCTCTTCCCCAGGGCAATATTAGCTACTTTGTACAAGTTAAGCTTCTTCCTTGTTCACCTTTGTATCACCCCCTACTTCATCTCTGTACCTTATCTCCACTGTCTTGCACATTGATGTAGGTGCTCAGCTAACATTTGTGGAAGAGAAAGAAGGCAGGTATTGAGATGGCCTTATTAAGTATCAGAAGCCAGTGTTTCTTCTACTTGTGTTTTTTTGAGAATTTTAAAAAATAACTTTTTATTTATAAATGAAAGATAGTCTCAAATATGATGAGACTTTTTTGGTTTAGAAAAGATTGTACATCAAAAGGTTTGCATATTCTTATCATGGACAACACATTCACATGCCATTTCGGGTGGGTCTGTTATTCTTAAACAATGAGCTTTTCTTTATAACTGTGATTCTTGTACATGGAAATGGAGCTGATTCTCTCTCATAATCATAGGATTGTTTAATGAAGAAATACATTTATGATAGAGAAAGAATTGACATCCAATTGATTTTTAAAATCAAAGTATGACTTAAAGGATTATTTTTAAGGGGGAACCTGTAGAAAGTAAATGTTCCTGCTAAATTGTATTTGCCAAAAATGTATCAAAGAAATCATTATGAGCCTTAAGGTTCTTTTGTTTATTCTCTTTGCCTAGCACTTGACCATTAAGGATTTGAGATGAAAAGAAAGAGATATGGCTACTAAAAAGTCTCTCTTTTCAATGCAGTTCTAATAACAAAGTGTGAAATCTGGGACTCAGCCAAGTGTTACTTATTAATATCTTAAAATGATTTTTAAGTGTTGCATTTTTAAAAATTTAATATAGTAGAAAAGCATCAATTATAGAAATAGTTTTATGGGTATGAACAACAAATGAAAACTTGATTAAAGGTGGCCATATCAAGCATTCTTCACTTGAAGTATCTTGCCAGCTTCTGAGTAATGCTTTGATTTGGTTTGAACCTTTTGTATGCAACAATTTTTAATGCAAGTTACTACAGTTCTTTCTGAATAATATAGGTCATGAGAAGTTCATTTGTAGGTGGGGCAGCTGTACTACTTTGGGGGACTGTCTTAATAGATCCATTTCATTAATTGTCATGAATTTTTTATTAACAAAACCAGTACATCAGGTTTAGCCAGCTAAAAACTGTTCTCATAGTTGTTATCTTTATTGTCAGAAAGAATATTGTGAAAATAAGGAATTACTGCACATGCTTTAACTCTTCATTAAACAGAAGAACGGCACTATCCATGAAAAATAACTTAGGGGCATATTATCAAGTTGACATACAGTGTTTTCAGTTTTGCAACTCCCATTAA